>NC_051862.1:156743367-157943367 GCF_015732765.1 Culex quinquefasciatus
CTGGGCCGGAGTTTTGTGAATGAAAAACCTTAAGACACCTAGCGAACCGTGATGCGTGATTCTCGGCTGGTTGGGGTCGTGCTCTCTTGTCAAACAATAGATTTTCTAGATTTTTGTTTGACAAGCAGCGATTCAAAACGCAATTCTTCCCTAAACTCCTTAAATGACTTTTGAACTGTTATTGTGAAATTGATATTTGAAACAAGTGACCACAACCACGACATGGTCGCCGGACACTCGGAATATGATTTGATGGCCCCCAGAGTTGGAAGTTGGAACCGGGGCTGCTGCTGCTGCTGGAGGTCATTCCTGCTCTTCCGAGAGAGCGATTCTCCCACGTTTCCACTCGGATACGCATCATTCACTCTTTTGTGTTTCCTCGCACGCTGAGCAGCAAACTCATCGATGTTGAGAGCTGGCTACTCCTTCAACCGACTGACGGATTGTTGGACTTGGACTAGAAGCGTGGTCGCTGTTCCGTTTCCATGAAGAACTCGGTTCCCCTGGCCATAGGCCGTGTCAAGTCGAGATGATCGAACCCTGGCTCCAGTGGCTCACAAAACGCAGCTGACTATGAAATTTTTCCAGTCATTTGTTTGTTAAATAGTTTCAAGTGGGGAAAATTGGTGCGCCGACTGGAGGCGAAAAGTGGTGCTTTAATTTTGAACAATTTTATTACTTCGGGTTCTGGGGTTTGGAGACTTTGGCTGGAGTTCATGTTGGATGTTTTTAGTGAGAATCGAATTTTGTACTTTTTCTAATGAGAATTTACTGTTTTTTTTTTCTTTTCAGGTTAGTACACATTCAAAGCTGTTATTGCTCAAGCTGTTCAAAGGTAATTTTTGATGAAAACTCGTTGAATTTGCTGTAACTTGAAAATTTCAAAGTTTTCCATGCCTATGACAGGATATCATTTACATGACGTTTTGTCCTGTCAACCGTTCTTTATTCGCCAAGGTAGTTACCACCGCAGCAGTGTTCTGTGATGCGTAATGAAGTCATAATTTTCCTACCATGTGTCGCGGCGTTGTTTCAAAGGACCACGGAGCAGGCTTTTGTTTTCCACAGTCCGTTGCCTGGGGTTTCCTCCGTGCATGGCTGACTTGGATACCTTCAGGACTTCCAGGGTGCCCAACTGTTTGTTGTGTTTGACTACGGCCGCGATCACTATGTACAAGACAAGACCTTTTCGTCTTGACATTGGCCAGATCCTGCCTCGGAGGAGGATGATCGGTCCGGGTTGGTCATTTTCAATTACGCTCGCTGTCATTACGCCGGGGCTGGGACGGGCAATATATTTTTTTCAATTTTCAACATCGATAAATTTCTGCCGATCGACACACTCACACACTGGCCAGCCGTGGGGAAACAAAAGAAGGTGTCCTTTGTGCCCACGGTCGGTTCGTCCCCTGTGTTGGCGGAAGGCGGAGTTGAAATGTCAGGCCATGAATCGAGCGGTCATGGCAACTCTCCGGTCCGGTCATGGATATGAGCAGCAGCAGCAACACGACCACGACCGGGCATTTCTTAAAGTCCGGTGTTCGGCGCGCACCCCAGTTGGGGATTGGGGACTTTAAATCACACCGCGATCAGCGCTGGCCGAGGACACGTGTAAGTGCAAGGGTAATTTGCTGAGGCTCACCACCCGTGTATCCAGCAAAAAAAAAAGCGACAACGTGGTATGCTGGGGCTGCACGAGGAAAAACAATTCGAAATAAATCATTTCACTTAGAGTTTATGCTCAGTACTTTTTGCGCTTGTCGGCGAGCAGCCTTGATTTCGACGTGGAACGTAATTTGATTTGGTTCAATTCGATAATCGCTTTATTCTGTTTTCGTTTTGCACATTTTTCTTGCACTGAAGCATTTTGTAAAAATAAAATTAATATCACCAAAACAAATAAAATATTACAAAAACGTGCATTTGTAGAGTTTCAAATCAAATTTGACTGATTCCTAGAATGGGAGATATCTTGTAAATGTTACGCTGTCTTTAATAACTAGCTTGTTTATTAACTTGAATTTTGAATAGTTCGAAATCTTTTTCCAAAGGTTGTTTATTTGACAGTTTAAAACTAAAGTTTAACTACTTAGTAAATTAAAGGTTAGTGAATTCTTGTTTGGTGTTTTGTTTGTTCAGCTGATCAAACTATCTCGACGAATTTTATTTTTACCAAATTAAAAAATGAGCATGAGCATGAGCATGAGAGACCACCCATGGTTGTCCTTCTCCGTTGCTGACAGGACCATAACATCCCATCAGCACAACCGGTCACACGCTTCAACGATCAAATGATGTTTCCCTTATCAACAGCATGCATGAATGCGCTGAAAAGATAAAACATCACGATCATCAAAACTAGAGCCGGTGCGAATAGGAAACAGTCGTTGGCCACCAACGGCGCCCGCCATGTCAGTTTGTAGATCTCGAGGGAATGGGACGGGAATGTTAGTTAGCACAGGCTGCTACCAAGGGTGGGTTCTATACGATATCCACACCCCCGCGTGTGCCGGAAAACTATTTCTACTTGGGATTTTGTTAGTGGGTAAGGGTAATGGTCAGGATTCAACATAGAGGATGATGATGCGACCCAATAATCAATAAATTTTGTTTAATGGTGTGATGTATTATGCATTCTCAAGGCAATCAGTCGGAGTATGCGGATGAGACTATTCCCGGTTATTTGGTGTTGAGTTTAGCATAAATGATTTAATCTTAGACAGCCGGCTGTGGAAAGATAAAACGAAATAAAATGCGAAAACGCGAAACCGCCCGGATTGAAATACACGCACAATTGGGGGGACAACAAAGACGGAAACGGCAACGAAAATCCTGCGTGAGGACCGCGACGCACACCGTTCAAATTCTCCAACGCAACTCATTTTTACCAAATTAAAAAAAATATATTTAAAACTGTAAATATTTGGTCATGGTTTTAACTTTCAATAAAATAATTAAAAAGACATTTTAACCCATTTTAGTTGTTTTGCAATGATTAGTTTTCAAAATGTCTACGTATTGACGAAAAACATTAAACAACATAGGTAAAAATGTTGTTATGGTTTCGTTTGAGCAAGTTACCAAATGTATGGAAAATGAAGACATTCTGTAATTTTTAGATCTCGTGGATAAAACTTACTTTTTGCTCAGGTGTTTAAAAACGTAGGTTTTATAGAAAACCTAGATGTTTGGGTATTAAAATCGGAAATTTTATGAACTTTCCGATGGCATATAGGTTGACCTATGAATCGGGGGCCGGTTCGGATGCCGTTTCATTTTCCGACGACGTGATTCCGGGTTGGTACGAAATTCCAATGAAAAATTAATTCTATCGATACAAAGACCCTAAAGCGGAGTTATATCCGCTCCAAATTTTTCATTTAGCAACTCTCTTATAATATATTGACAAAAAGATAAATTTAAAGTTTGCAAAAGAAAGTTTAGATGAGTTTTATGTAGAATTTCCAGAGTTATATAAACTTTAATATTAAGTAGTTAGTGAACTTTATATTCAATCCCAATTATTTTTTTAATCAATCAAGGATGCCTATTTGGAGTTGTGACACTGGATTTCTGGTGATTTGCTAACAAATAACTGTATTGATATAATTTTTTCATTAGGTGTACAAACATATTTTTCACCTTTTTTGGATTTTTGTAGTAGAATTTGTTATTGAACTTTTTAAAATTATCTTTTTATGAGCTTTTTGTAGCAAAATGTCCATCCAATTTGCTGATATTCACTATTTAAACAACTAATTTTGCTTTTGATAGAAACTTGCTTGCTCACTTCTTATTGAGCTATTTATCGCTCGATTTCAGTTGAAAACGCTGTTGATGAGCTGTAATTGATGGTCAAAGTATTAATATGACAACATTAGAGGCACGCTGGAATTAGATGCTTTTTCCCTGTGTAATATATTTTGAGTCGAGCCCAAACATGCTGATTATGATTTTATAAACGGGAGAATGCGTTTCAAATTGTTTTCAGCTGATTAAAAGTTAAGTTCTACAGTTTTTATTGGTCCTATAAACATATGTAAGACAATAGCTTATAGGACCATTTAAAAAAACTCTAGAGTTGAAGTTTTTTGAACAAAATATTGAAATGCTGAAAAACACAAAATAAGTATGGATATAGGAAATAAACTTTTGTTTAAACTAAATTCTTATCCAGTCTAGGGTATTTTAACCAATATTTTGTAGAGACATTTTTGTAGAGCCGATGAATATTTTTCACACGTTATCTCTATTTAAAGCACTATTCCATAACTCACTGTACAGAACCATGAAATTTGATGACTTCAAAAAGTTCAAATATTGCTTTTAGGCAGAAAAATAGCCATTTGAAAAAAAATCTGTTGTATGGAGCTCGTTGCAAAACTTGATTTTTTGATGTAGGACTCGTGCTGAAAAAATCCTCTTTTTGCAACTTGTTGCAAAAAACAACTATTAAAACATCGTTGTGATGTTTGAGCGGAGTATAAAAAAACAATACTTTTGATTTTTTGTCAAATCGTACGATTTCAGGTACTTTGGTACTTTGAAAACTAAACAGTTATATTTATTTTCATAATTGAACAAATGTGCATCAAAGTTGATTAAAACAAGCTTTTATCGTATGTTTAAGAAAATATTTTGCTCAAATGCACAGTTTTCTTCATTTTGATTAGTTAAATTACCAAGGGTCTACTATTGGATAAGATAGTTTTTTAGATGTTCATATTGAACCACCTTAATTTTTAGTTGTGAAGTTTTGGTTTGTACTTATGTGAAGTTCCTCAAGTTAACATTATTTTGATTCACTTAGGTGAAAAAAACAGTCAAAAATGTTAGTTAAAGAGAAAAGATGTTTTATTGTGAAAGTGACTATTTCTGCGAAAAGTACAAGTAAAAGTTAGTCAACACTGTTATGAATAATGCAGAACATGCCAAATAAATGTTTTCATTTAAAATTTCCACTTGAAACTGTAATTTTATTGCATTTGTCATCAAAAATAATTAGAGGGTCCACTCTAGGAAAGATTTCCACTAATGGATAATAAACCGTAAATATTAAAAAAAAAACAAATCAGAAAACTAAATTTACAATTTCGTAAAAAATGTGAAATATATGAAAAAACTTGAATTATTGGCGGACTAGAAATGTACAAATAAAACTAAATCCAAATTTTTGAAAGAAGTACTTAGTTTACAATGTTTTCTTAATAAGTCGTTGTCATGTGTTTTGTCGCACGTGCATTATGTGCAGCTTTTTGTCATGTTTTTGTTACTGCTTTTGAAATTATTTGGAGAATCAACAAATGCAAAAAAAAAAGTTGTAGGTCTCTCGCATTGCTCAATCGAGAATGTTCTGTTAATAACATTATAAAACACATGTTTCCAAACAATATTAATGTAACAAACGAATATTATCAATTTCATTAGATTTGATGGCTTAAAATTATTTCAGTTCGAGGAGTTATATTCTGCAAGATTCAAAAATAATTATAAGTCAAAGATCTCTAAAAATTTTTAAAAAGAATAAAAATTGTTGGAAAAATAATCATGTTTGTAGAACTCACAATCCAAAGGTCGCAGGTTTGAATCCCGAGGTGGATGGGAGCTTAGGTGTAAAAATAGATTCAGATCGCCTCACCGTTTCAAGCCTTCAGAAATCTGGTTTCTAGTAGGAATTGCGCAATATAGAACACCAAGGCCGTGCTGTAGAGAGCAAACAATTTGCTATTATGATGATGTTTACAAATAATTTGATTTGCTTGTATTGATATTCACCACCACTAACTCAAACAGTTGAGCAAAATCACTTTATGTTCCTTCGTCGTTTTTGGCCGGAAAACGACTTAAACAAAATTATGCCGATAATCCGGGAGATGCATCACGGCAGCAGGAATGGGCAGATGCAACGCCGAAAAGTTTCCCACGCCGCCGCTGCTTTTGGGTTTTATACTTTTCGTCGACAACACCTTTGCCTGGTGCATCCTTCGAAAAATGATGTTTTTTTTTTGTTGTTTTGTAATCCCCATGTTCCACTGTCTACCTGGACAGTTCTGTGCAGACACCTTAACAAATCGATCGTCTCGAACACGAATGCAATCTGGCGTCGATTTTTTTGTCCGGACAATTATCGGAAGGTTTTTGAAAAAATATTTTTGAATGTTGTTGGATTGATTATTAATTCTGGAAAATGTTATTTTGAAATAAAAAGGTCTCACAAAACTGCTTGCAATATTTCAGAAATAATTTCAGAAGAAACAATCTTCAAATTAACAGCAATCGAAATGCCAGACATTTTCCCACCATCAGAATGCACTACATTTGTCATGAAGCAAGTGCACTCCACCAAACACGTGCGCTCGTAGCACATTTCCTTCTGCTCTAAGACGAGGGGGACAAAAATGTAAACAAAACAATAAACTCATTACACACTTCGTACTACGCAGACTTTCCCTCCCTCTTCTGAAGCATTCCCCCGACGAGTCTGCACCTTTAAAGTGCAGTGCAGAATTCCTCGCGCAACGACCTGACAAAGTGCATCAACTCTCTTTACAGTATAGTAGGTATAGAGATTCCTCTTCTAAAGGTGCGCAGCCCAGAGTAAACTTGAACCTTCTTTGACGATCTGATCGTCGAGCTGGTTAAGAGGGGAGAGAGAAACGAACGATCTTGTCGTCGTGCCTATGACCGCGAGATGAAATCAGCTGGCTCTAATGCATGACTCTTGAAGTCTTGAGCTTTCTTCTGAACTCGACTTCTTCACCCCTTTTTCTTCCACTTTTCTTGTGGGGAGTCTGCGCCGGGAGGTCTCTCGAAAGTTCACTGACATTTCGCGGCCGCGCCGCGGTTCTCTGCCGATGACTAGAAAAACAACTCTCTCAACTCTGGGGTTCTCGACGCGGCTCATCCATCTCAACCCAAGTTGGAGGTTGTTTTTGGTTGCCGGTTCCGGGTAATGATGATTGCTCCAGCGATCTGTGTGAAATTTCCTTCTAACCCGCTCGGTTGGCATTGTTTTCAGGGGAAATTTCGTCGACCGAGAACCAGTTATCCGGCCGAGACGTAACAGATTTCGACTGTCAACGCAGTCTCTGACACAGTGCTGCTCAGCACGCGCGAGAGAGAGAAACGAAGAAAGTCAACAGACTTTGCTGCTTCGTAGAACGTTCTTCGTCGTGGACGTCGTTTGATGGCGCGCAGCAGGAATAATAAAAGAGTCGCACACTCTGGAAAACCGGTTCTTCGCGAATGCCTTTCCAGCACGGAACGCCACTTCGTTCTCGCGGCACCACGGTCGTTGTCGTAACATCAACAAAGCACTTGAGAGAGCTCTGCAGTCCAGCAAAATGCCCAGCCGAGTTGGTTCTGAGGAAAACTTTCTAATGCCTTCTTCAAAAAGACACTTCCAGAATTTTGTAAATAGGTTCAATGAACACAATTTTTATTTTTTATTTTAGCTTTTTGATTGGAGCGAGTTGTGGCGCTATAACCACGGCAAATAGTGTCCAGGGCATTCGCGGAAATTCGATGTCCCATCCACGAGGGTCCCGGAGCACCAAAACTTCTTAGCATGGTGGCTCCCAACGTTAATTGCCTAAACAAACAGGAACGTGAGCGGGGGATCCCCACGTTTCTTCCTCCCCTGTAGATTCAGGAATGTATTGTTGTTTGAACATTCGTGCTCAAACTCAATCCACTTCAACGAATCATCTTTGCGGTTAACTTTACGCAGTTGGCCTGGCCGCTTTAACGTTTGTGATGTTTCAAAGCAATTTATTGCATTGGGGCACTGCAATTGTTAATAATGACAAGAGGATGCTAGGCGTTAATCAACCTAAGGCATTTTCCAGGATGCCCTCGAAAGACTGGCTGCGCTAGGGTTAGATTAGATTAGATTAGATTAGATTATTTTAGCTTTTTGATTGTATGTATTTGAAGCATCCTCGTAAACGGTAGATCGGGGTTCAAATCTCAGTTCGGATTTGATTGCTTAGTAAAGGGAAGGTAGTGTATCATTACAAGCTGGGCCATTTTATGACACCTTAGAGAGGCGACCTATGGAATGTTAACATTAACCTAAACATTTAGGCTTAGTGATTTTTCACGCTCAAAAATTGCAAATTTCACGGGGACCTCAATTTCAAAACACCAAATTTCACGCAAATTTCGCGGAACTTGAAAAATGTTAAAATTACTCTGAAAATCCTATGTTTTAATCACACAAACTACTTTTTATGCTTCATTATGTATATTCTTCAATAAACTAAAAAAATCTTCACTAAATTTGAATGCGACACAAAAACAAATTCTCCTATTTTTCAAAAAGACTGGATGGACTCTATATATATTTTGAAACAAAATGTAGGGCACGTCTATTCTCATTTACTGAACCGCTTTTTTAACATTCAACTAATAAAGCTAAAATGTTTTCGCTAATTTGCTTCTGTTATATCATTTTACATTTTATTGAATTTCATTTCAAAGCAAGATTATCAATCTTGTCCAGTCAAAATCAACAAAATAAGTTGAATTTTCTGCGACATTTAGCCCATTAAACACATTTTTCAAGGTTTTAGTTCACTTTTCAAAAATTAAATTTAAAATCAATTTACAGATATAATTTATTTTTTTTAACAAAGTCGAAATGTAAATTCTAAATGAGATAAGAAAACAAATAAAATATTGGTATTTTTTAACTTTCACGGAAACCGGAAATCATCCACCCAAATAAACAAATATCGTTAAAATTAAATAGGTCAAAAAATATTTGATATGTTTTTAAAATGTGATTCCAATAGGGTAATTCTCTACCAACTCACACGAAATCGGGAAAAGTTGCCCCGACCCCTCTTCGATTTGCGTGAAACTTTGTCCTAAGGGGTAACTTTTGTCCCTGATCACGAATCCGAGGTCCGTTTTTTGATATCTCGTGACGGAGGGGCGGTACGACCCCTTCCATTTTTGAACATGCGAAAAAAGAGGTGTTTTTCAATAATTTGCAGCCTGAAACGGTGATGAGATAGAAATTTGGTGTCAAAGGGACTTTTATGTAAAATTAGACGCCCGATTTGATGGCTTACTCAGAATTCCGAAAAAAACGTATTTTTCATCGAAAAAAACACTAAAAAGTTTTAAAAATTCTCCCATTTTCCGTTACTCGACTGTAAAAATTTTGGAACATGTCATTTTATGGGAAATTTAATGTACTTTTCGAATCTACATTGTCCCAGAAGGGTCATTTTTCATTTAGAACAAAATTTTTCATTTTAAAATTTCGTGTTTTTCTAACTTTGCAGGGTTATTTTTTAGAGTGTAACAATGTTCTACAAAGTTGTAGAACAGACAATTACAAAATTTTGATATATAGACATAAGGGGTTTGCTTATAAACATCACAAGTTATCGCGATTTTACGAAAAAAAGTTTTGAAAAAGTTACTTTTTGCGTTTCTCTTTGTTTCGTCGTCCGTGTCTGTCGCGGGTGACCATGAACGGCCATGATCGATGACGACCAACTTTTTGAAACTTTTTTCGTAAAATCGTGATAACTTGTGATGTTTATAAGCAAACCCCTTATATATATCAAAATTTTTGTAATTGTCTGCTCTACAACTTTGTAGAACACTGTTACACTCTAAAAATAACCCTGCAAAGTTAGAAAAAACACGAAATTTTAAAATGAAAAATTTTGTTCTAAATGAAAAATGACCCTTCTGGGACAATGTAGATTCGAAAAGTACATTAAATTTCCCATAAAATGACATGTTCCAAAATTTTACAGTCGAGTAACGGAAAATGGGAGAATTTTTAACACTTTTTAGTGTTTTTCGATGAAAATACGTTTTTCGGAATTCTGAGTACGCCATCAAATCGGGCGTCTAATTTTACATAAAAGTCCCTTTGACACCAAATTTCTATCTCATCACCGTTTCAGGCTGCAAATTATTGAAAAACACCTCTTTTTTCGCATGTGCAAAAATGGAAGGGGTCGTACCGCCCCTCCGTCACGAGATATCAAAAAATGGACCTCGGATTCGTGATCAGGGACAAAAGTTACCCCTTAAGACAAAGTTTCACGCAAATCGAAGAGGGGTCGGGGCAACTGCTGTGTGAGTTGGCGGAGAATTACCCAATAGTAAAAAATTCTTTTCATTTTAGTTTAAATAAAACAGAGCTTGTAGAAACTAAAAGATCATTCAAAACTATACCTTTCAATTTAAAATTTTCAATACATCGAATGAAATATTACTAAATTTAGTTAGTTTCTAAAAAAACTCAAAAATCTGAACATTTCTTCAAATGATTCATATCAACTTGACATACATATTAGGATGTAACAAAAATGACTTTTTGGTGGGCATTCAGGGGTTTGTTCCGGTGGGCATACTGAGCCTAAATCCCAAATATGAGCTTGATTGGACGCCACAGGAGCTGGCGCTCCGTCCTTGAATTTTAAATGGGATTTAACCCGTAAAAAAAGATTTTTTCAAAAATGTCACTATTTGAGGCATTTTGGCCACCAATGCGTTAACCAAAAACATCACTGGCGTGTAGGCCAGATCCTTGCGCATCTTTTGGTATATATAACATTGAAGTTTGGAGCATCCTAAAACTCGGTACAGACCTTCAAAGTTTGGCATTTTTTCAAAAAATCGGCCCCGGCAAAAAAGATATGCGTCGCACCTCGCGACGCCCGAGACGCCATTTGATTTTGCTGGGACCGATTTTTCGAAAAAATGCCAAACTTTGAAGGTCTATACCGAGCTCCAGGATGCTCCAAACTTCAATGTTATATATACCAAAAGATGCGCAAGGATCTGGCCTACACGCCAGTGATGTGACAATTTTGAAAAATCTTTTTACGGGTTAAATCCCATTTAAAATTGAAGGGCGGAGCGCCAGCTCCTGAGACGTCCAATCAAGCTCATATTTGGGATTTAGGCTCAGTATGCCCACCGGAACAAACCCCTGAATGCCCGCCAAAAAGTCATTTTTGTTACATCCTAATACATATATATTCAAGCTTCCTAATTGAAAACAAATAAAATTTAATCAAATAGTCTTTTTTGGTAAAATATTGTCATTAAAAAAATGATTTGAGAAAATTGATAAACTTCACGAATTTCACGCCGTCCATGCAATCGTCAAAAAATACTAACCCTATATTAGTAATTAAACCAGGGTATTCACTCGCTTAATTCTAAAGCAGTTCATAAAATTAATTTTATTCCTTTCGGAGTTTGATAAATTATTTTTCGCTGTCCGCGTAATCGTGAAATTTCACTAACCCTACCCTACAAAACATGAATCCGCTTTGAAAATACGGCCCTGTACTCCTGGAAAAAAAATTACTTTACTTACTTAAGTCAAGTGTATTCAAAAATACTAAGTTTGCAAGCATTACAAATTTAGTAAAATCTATTGAGCAGTACTCACAATTCTCACAAATAACTATAATAACCAAAGTTTAATTTGTTGATTGTACGCAAATTCCAAATGAAATTTTCGTTCATTTGTAAAATAAAATTATGCTAGTTTTCCATAGGCACATTGCAATCCAACGCAAATAGCCTTTTTGAAATGTAATGCATAATTTTGAAGTTTTAAGAAATATTGAATTCGGAAAATAGGAAAATTTCACAAATATTTGATTTTTAACATTCAAAATCGAAAACACTCTAAAATATCGTTAGTCTCAGGTTTGTATGGGACTATAGATACTCGAATCGTTAACAAAAAAAAATGTCTATTTTTTTATTTTTCTTACTTTAAACGTCAAATTCGAGTTCTGCGTCCCTATTGCATATTAAATTACAAAATGCATTTTTTTTTTTTCAATATTTCATCGACGGCGTTTTGGACGTCGCATTTTATTTAAAAAATCGAAATCGCTAAGTGTAATTAAAAAATTAACACTGCAAAAAATATGAAAGTAAAAATAACTGTGGTTCGATTATCTGAAGATTTGATTATCTCAAGTTACCTTTAGCCAAGGCCTTCGGATAATCGAGGACAATGGACTGTATATTTAAAAATCAGAACTTATTCATTTTATCTGTAACTCACCCATATTTGACTATACCGTACACTGGGGTGAATCGGGACACATGGGGCGAATTGGGACAGCAGTTTTAACCATGTAGCATGCAATGCTTTGAACACTGCTGTCCCTATTCAGACTGTAGTGTCGTTTCGGCCCAGATGACGGTAATTAAAAGAAATAAAAAAAATATCAAAAAAATAAATAAATGGTTTATGGTTTTATTTTTGATTTACCTTTTTTTGTTTTTTTTTTTTGAATATTTTGTGAAGATCATAACTATTTTTTTAAATCATATATCTGTGAAAAAACCTTTGTCCATACTTTGCATAATATTATAAGGTTGATACAAATTTTATAAAAAAGCCCGTATAAAAAAAATATTTTTTTTCAAAAAACATAAAAATTTCAATGGAAATTTAAGTACAATCAGCTGAAATTTATGTAAAATGCGTTTTCTGCGTTTAGAATCATGTCATTTTATCATGTTTGAGTTGATTTAAAAATCTTTTTAATTTTTTTTAAATTTTCGATATTTAAGTTCTTTTTTTAGTTTTTGGCAAATCTATCATTTTTTGAAATTTAATGATTGCAAAACAACTGAACTAATGTAAAATGCATTTATTTTGAAAAACTTTTTCCATGCAAATGCTGAAACTATGGCTTGTTATTTCATTATTTATATTCATTTTATTTTTTTGACCCCACAAACACAGTGTTGGAGAATATCATTATTAAATCCAAATGATTAAATATAGTTTTGATGAAGTCAATGATTGTTAGCGAAAAACTTTTAAATGTTTCAAATAACTTTAGAAAATTATATTGAAACGTTTGTATTTTTTTTCTTTGGACAGTCTAGGCTCGATTATCCTTAGCCACTATTATCCAATGTTTTTCAAGGAATCTTGGATTATCGAGAAATAAAAAAAACTAGAATTTCCTTATTTTTTCATACTTGCAAGATGCAAAATTGTCGTTAAAAAAATTAAAATAGTTAATTATAATATAACCAATCTGTTTTACTATATGGGTAATTCTCTACCAACTCACACGAAATCGGGAAAAGTTGCCCCGACCCCTCTTCGATTTGCGTGAAACTTTGTCCTAAGGGGTAACTTTTGTCCCTGATCACGAATCCGAGGTTCGTTTTTTGATATCTCGTGACGGAGGGGCGGTACGACCCCTTCCATTTTTGAACATGCGAAAAAAGAGGTGTTTTTCAATAATTTGCAGCCTGAAACGGTGATGAGATAGAAATTTGGTGTCAAAGGGACTTTTATGTAAAATTAGACGCCCGATTTGATGGCGTACTCAGAATTCCGAAAACGTATTTTCATCGAAAAAACACTAAAAAGTTTTAAAATTCTCCCATTTTCCGTTACTCGACTGTAAAAATTTTGAAACATGTCATTTTATGGGAAATTTCATGTACTTTTCGAATCTACATTGTCCCAGAAGGGTCATTTTTCATTTAGAACAAAATTTTCATTTTAAAATTTCGTGTTTTTTCTAACTTTGCAGGGTTATTTTTTAGAGTGTAACAATGTTCTACAAAGTTGTAGAGCAGACAATTACAAAAAATTTGATCTATAGACATAAGGGGTTTGCTTATAAACATCACAAGTTATCGCGATTTTACGAAAAAAAGTTTTGAAAAAGTTACTTTTTGCGTTTCTCTTTGTTTCGTCGTCCGTGTCTGTCGCGGGTGACCATGAACGGCCATGATCGATGACGACCAACTTTTTCAAAACTTTTTTTCGTAAAATCGTGATAACTTGTGATGTTTATAAGCAAAACCCTTATGTAGATATATTAAATTTTTTGTAATTGTCTGCTCTACAACTTTGTAGAACATTGTTACACTCTAAAAAATAACCCTGCAAAGTTAGAAAAAACACGAAATTTTAAAATGAAAAATTTTGTTCTAAATGAAAAAATGACCCTTCTGGGACAATGTAGATTCGAAAAGTACATGAAATTTCCCATAAAATGACATGTTCCAAAATTTTTTACAGTCGAGTAACGGAAAATGGGAGAATTTTTAAAACTTTTAGTGTTTTTCGATGAAAATACGTTTTTCGGAATTCTGAGTACGCCATCAAATCGGGCGTCTAATTTTACATAAAAGTCCCTTTGACACCAAATTTCTATCTCATCACCGTTTCAGGCTGCAAATTATTGAAAAACACCTCATTTTTCGCATGTTCAAAAATGGAAGGGGTCGTACCGCCCCTCCGTCACGAGATATCAAAAAACGGACCTCGGATTCGTGATCAGGGACAAAAGTTACCCCTTAGGACAAAGTTTCACGCAAATCGAAGAGGGGTCGGGGCAACTGCTGTGTAAGTTGGCGGAGAATTACCCATATCTGATTTTAAGGCATAGGAACATTGTTGAAGTCATATTTGAGTTCAGTGAATAAAAATTAGGGAAAAAACGTTTTTCAATTATACGTAGAGACAAGAGACGGGCTTTATTTTGAAATAAAATTTTGGCGAAGACATCGAAAGACTGACATGAAACTGAATAAAAGAAATACATTTAGATGAGCTTTAACTTTGCATTTTAAAATTCTAGGGCGAAAATTACTTATCATCATGAAAAACTCAATTATTTGTATATTATGATATTCTGCAAAATTTAAATAAAAATATTTGAATGAAGGACCACTATCATCCCTTTTACGACTCCAAAACTCCAACACAGTGGTACTCCCCAACTCTACCCGTTCCACCAGAGCCAGCTATCCCGCAACCAGTTTTCTCACACTGCCTAGCCGGCCGTGGCGAAGAGAGTAATGAACTCTATGATAAATATAAACATGTTTATTATTAAACCTTTTTCCTTCTAAGATGTGGCCTCTGCTTCTTCTAACTCTTCTTCTTCTACCCTGAAGTTTCTTCCAGGTTGAAGTTATTCTCAGCAGCAACACAATCTCATCGCGGGTGTGTGTGTGTGCATCCCGCTCACCTTTCACTAAAGGCCCGAGCCCGTTCTCTCTCATTAGGTTTTCGTTCGTAGGTTGCTGGTCAGAACCTCCGAGGAGAGTGTGAATCTGACATACCTATCGAGCGCGCGCGAAGCAACAAGAAAACGGGTTAAAAACGAAGAAAGAATCAAGTTTATGTTTGTTTACATGCCTATTCGGTCGTGTGTGTATTTAGCCGGCGACTTCGTCGAAGAGAGTTCGGCATTAGAAGCATTCTTCGAGCACACGAGCTACGCGGAATTGCCAACAGCTTGTACAGTAAGATACCGATGGTTTGACAACTATCAGTTTGGCACTTTTTAAGTTGGCTCCAATTGGAATGACAAAGTCAAACTAAAAATTGAATACTAAAGCCTAACTCTCTCTGTCAAAACATCGGGGATTTCCTGTAGAAAAATACTATTACTTTAACCAAGAATCAGAGAAAGGTTAGGCCTGCTAGGAAAAAGCAGCAAAGGTCGAGCTCGGTTGCGGCTAAGCTGCAGGTATGCTTGAAGCCGATTCAGGGAAAGAACATTAACACCGACGACCATCAAATAGCACGAGAGGAAGGTGAAAATTGAAGGTGTAGGAAGAAAGGTTCTACGATCTACGTTTTTTTCTCCCTTTTTTTGCTTTTCAAATGCTAGACAATGTACACACAGCAGAGTACGATACGATAGAATGGATTCTCACCGGGAGGAATTAATTCTTCACCCGGATCGTGCTGGGAATTTTTCGAATCGTTTGAAAACGGTGCCCACGCGGGGCCTATCCGGGTTCTCGAGAATGCAAAGCTGTAGAAAGTTATGTGCAGCTGGGTTTTGGGGCTCGTCAAGTTATGTTGCTATTGTTTGCACAGAAATCCGTTACCTGATTAGTAGCATGACAGTTTTTTTTTTGTAGGAAGTAGTAAAATGACGATTGAATTTAGATAAAATGGTCATGAAAAAAACCTTCTTTAATGATAAGAGAGCGTTCTTTTTTATTACGTAAAGCAAAATACAGCAAAAATAACCCCCTCGCAACAAAATTTCCAATCAAATTTCAAAAATTTGGTATGGAGCGTAATCAGGTCTTCCAGATTAAATCAAAGAACTACTCTTCTAGTAAAACTTTTAAATATACCCCTTCATTACGCAATTTATTGCATGGTTTAAATCTTAATTTCAAAGAAACAAAAGAACATTCTTGAACATTGCGAAGAAATACTTCAGAATTCAGTGAAGTTTACATCACTCGATCCCAGTCACGACGTTCTAGCAGGATTCTAGCAGAGCTCTCACAGAGCTGGATATTCTTACAGCATTCTAGCAGAAATGTTCCACCGTTCTAGCAGGATTCTGGCAGAACCAGCTCTGTTAGAATATTTCGTGACTGGGATTGCGCTCCGCTGATCAAACCTCATTCAAAATTCAATATTGCAGAACGGTGTTCATTTTAATAACAAACGCTCAACGCAACGCATTTTTAATATCGAACCATTTGAGTTCAATGCAAGTGACATTTTTTCACCCCAGAGAGACAGAGATAGAGTCCTGGCTGTCAGTTCTGCTGCAAACCCAGGGATGGGACTCTGCTGATATGCGATTGCGAGTGCGTTTGAAATAATAATGATAATCCATGCGGCAGCGCGACAGAAGCGTGACGTTTAAACAACCGAAACCCATCCCACGTCCTCGATACTGAAAAAAAAACAAAACAAAAACACACAACAAAAATGAGACAAGGGCGTTGTCAGTTTTTTTGTTTTGCTGTTTAATATATAACTGTTTTTTTGTGAATGTGCAATACTTTGGAAAAAAGTGGGGTTGCACTCTCCACCCCTCGTGCAACTGTCACTGTCATTAATCCAAGCAGCACATGTGTGTGCGTGTGCGTGTGCATTATGGTTGATTGCTATTGTTGTTGGAGCGATATCCATTTTGTGTGGTATCAAAAAATTATGTGGCCATCAGGGACAAAACCAGCAGCAACAAAAAAAACCGGTCGAACACAATTAAACGATGCGGTTTCAACACGGGCAGAATTGCTCTCGGTTTGACAAGTGATGCATCATAAGCACGTACCACACACACACGCTTGCAAACATACAAAAACGCATCCAGCCTCTAATTAAAAAGAGGGAGATAATGCCGAACCGCACTGTGTCTGTCTGCCCATTGTGTGTGGCCATATGTTGAAATATTGATGGTTCAAAATGAATTTCTGTACGACTAGCGGCCTTTTGCTTGAAATTTATTCCAGAACTCATGCACTTATTAATACACTCATGTTCCATAATTTTTTTCCTTGCCCTGATCTGTAGAGTAAACTATCAGGATACCGTTTCACTAAAATTACATTTGAAAATCCCAGTTTTTTTCAGAATTTCTTTTTTGTATAAAAAAAGATGTTTTTTCACCAAATTTAGCGATTTATAGCAACCCTCAAACCTTAAACGACTTCGCTAAAAAGTTATCACAATTATTGATTTTTGAAATAGAATCAGGAGTATCCCTAAAGCCGATTTTTTAATGCCACTCTAGTGCCTATGTTAAATCAGAAAATATTACAATTTCCAAATGATATAGTTCAAAACAAAAAAAAAAAATGTTATCGAATTCAAATTTGTTTCGAAAATGATTATATCCTTCCCTTCAAAAATATAATCAATAATTTCTTGGGCAATTAATTGCTAGCTGGCTTTTTTTCTTAAAATGTTTTTTTTTTTAATGTTAGATCAATAAGAACATCATTTGACTGAACTGTCAAGAAAAATTAAGAAAACAATTTAAAAATAGGCTTTTTCAGCAATAACTTGAAAAATGTAGGTGTTAACTATCAAAATAGCATACCTGCAAAAAAACTGCAATGTTGATTTCAACATACAACAACAAAAAGAGTGTCAGAGAATCATTTCTGATCACATTTTTTCAGGTTAAAACGAAATTAACAGGTTTAAAATTTGCGATTGATAAACAACCCTCGAGTAGATAGATACTTTTTGTTAAGAATTGAGACGAATCTATTTTTCCAAAATAATTTAGCCGAATGTTCTTAAATTAGCAAACTAAACTCGATTTTTTAACGATATATTGTTTGTTTTCTGAAACTTATTTTAATTTTTTATTGAATAAAGTTTTTAAAATTAACTCATAAATTTATTTGGATATCATACTATTACTCACGGCGTGTTTTTCCGAGAGCATTAAGATAAAAAAAATTCGGCAAGTCTGATATTTGACACCATGAAAGAAGGGCTCTTTCCCGACATTTTGCAGGGTCCGGCGAAATATTTGGTCGGGGGGTCTAGAGCAATTTTTTTTGAATTTTTTTTTCGATTTTATAGGGTTTTTCTTCTGAAAAGTCGATAGAAATCGAAAGGTTCATGTTCATATCCATCAAATTTCTTACGAATGTGCCTCAAGAGACTCGAATTTACATATTTGACCTCAAATCAAAAGTTTCCAACCTAAATTTACCAGATTTCTAGCTTTCTTTGAAATAACCCCAACATCCAAGCTGGAAACCTCAAAACGACCAAGCAAAAAAAAACTTTTCTTTGTACAATTTGTCATAATAATACAGCAACAGATTGCCCGGATACAAATTCGAGCTTAAACCATTGCTAAACTTAGAGTATTTCATTTAAATGCTATTTATTACCCAAAAGGTTCCCAACATTATTTTTTCAATCATCTGCAATACAACACTAAAATATTTTAGAACATTTTCGAATCAATCACTTTGTCGAGAACAGTTTTCTGAACAATTTCCATTAAAAAGGAACAATTTTGGTTCAATATGAGCAGAGATATACCCAATTTCGTAAAATAAAAAGTGATTTTCTCCAAAATTTGTGGATTTAAGGTGAAGCCGTTGATCATTTTGGGAGATAATTGATCATCACTCTAAAATAATCTGTACATAATTCAATTTAACGAATTTCTCCACCAAAATGAATCAGCATGAGCCGGTTGTTGCCTTCTTGAAGCCACTCAAGGAATTTTCGATCTAAATCAAGTGTGTCTCAAAATTTATATAAATTTGTGGAACAATCATTGACGTCCTAGTTGGCAATCATTGATTAATGACGATTTCCATAACTTCGCAAGGAATGGGATAATCGTTTCCAAAAGGAATCAGCATGTGTAGGGCAGTATTCTAAACTATTTGTAGAAAGAATTTTGTCAAAATATTGAAAGCGACGCAAAATTTATATCATTGAACGAAAAGTCATGGCAATGATGGAAGTCTTCACGTTAATTCCCATTCAAACGATGAACACTGCCTACTGTGATATTTTGAAGGATGAAAACATTTTGCTGAAAAATTAAACTTATATAAAATTTTGATGAAATTAATTGAAATTATTTTATTAGAATCATAAAAAAAACTCAGTAGGCAGTTTTCATCGTTTGAATGGGAATTAAATCCACAAATTTTGGAGAAAGTCACTTTTTATTTTGCGAATTTTGGTATGTCTCTGCTTAAATTGATCCAAAATTGTTACTTGATTGATTCGAAAATGTTTTTAAAATATTTTAGTGTTGTATGGCAGAGGTCGTTTTGAGGTTCCAGCTTGGATGTTGGGTTTATTTTAAAGAAAGCTAGAAATTTGGTAAATTTGGGTTGGAAACTTTTGATTTGAGGTCAAATGTGTAATTTAGAGTTGCTTGAGGAACCTTCATAAGAAATTTGATGGATATGAACATGAACCCATCGATTTCTATCGATTTTTCTGAAGAAAAATCCTATAAAATCGAAAAAAAATCTCCAAAAAAAATGTTGCTCTAGACCCCCCGACGAAATATTTCGCCGGACCCCGCAGAATGTCGGGAAAGAGCCCTTCTTTCATGGTGCTTAATATCAGACTTGCCGAACTTTTTTAGGTTTAAAAAATAAAAAATACTAATTTTGAAAATTTGTAATTGCTTGCAAGAAAAATATTTTTAGGTACAGATAATTAACTGATGGGACAAAAACTGTGATTAATATTTGTGCCAGCACTTGTAAATAAATGGGGCACTTTTATGTTTTCTTGTTGATGAATTTTGAGACCACCAATTGAAAAAAAAACGCGTAAAATTTCAGATTTTTTCATGAATTTATTCGAATCATATAGTATTATCAACGCACGAAAATGAATTTCAAATTGTTTTCAGTAAATTAGACTTCTATTTCCATTGTAATTTTGTGGTTTTTTGAAAAAAAATATTTGCATTGGTTAGCTGTTACACTGTCAAAATAGAGGATTTTTTTTATAAAATAGAAAATTCAGCTTAAAAAAAATATCCAGCCTTCCTTAGCCTACAGAAAAAAAAATTTCTAAATTAATTTGAAAAAATGTTCAAAAGGCTCCAACGACTGTTAAGAAAATTTACTAAACGAATTTCAATTTTTAGGCGATTCCATCCAAATTAATATTGAAACCGCAAATATTTGTTTTTTCACCAGTTAAAACTCTGATTTTTTAGAAAATGTCTTAGGCATATTTTACGAGTTAAAAAAAAAAGTTTTTATGTATTGGCAATCTATTTAAATTTTTTAGTGAGTTGTGGCGCTATAACCACGGCAAATAGAGTCCGCGTCATTCGTGGAAATACAATGTCCCATCCCAGAGGGTCCCGGATTACCAAACCTTCTTAGCATGGTGCTTCCAAAGAATACAACCAAATCTCGGAGCGTTTGGTGGTGTGTCCCCACGCTTCTTCCTCTCCTGTCGATTCAGAATTGTGTTGTTGTTCGAACACTCAGTGCTCAAACTCAACCCAATTACGAGTCATCTCTGCGGTACGGCTTTACGCAGTAGGCCTGGCCGCTTTAACGCTTGTGATGTTTCAATGCATTTCAATGCAATGGCGCACTACAAATGTTAATAAATGACAAGAAGAGTGCTAGGCGTCATCTAACCTAAGGCACTCTCCAGGATCCCTTCGAAAGATTGGCTGCGCTAGGGTCTGATTAGATTAGATTAGATTGGCAATCTATTTAAATTTTTGTCACTCACATTGAATTTGATTTTTAAATATTTATTTAGTATAAAAAGGATAGTTACTTTCAGCTTACTGATCAAACCTTTAATGATGTTAAGCAAAATTAAGAAGCAAGGCAAAATTGAGCTACATACTCATCTGTTACAACGGCAACAGTTCATGGCATTCATTCACTTGATTATTTTTTTTTGCTGTTATTTACTTATGTTTCTGTTTCAAACTAATATCAAATTCAAAGAACTGAGCTGTTTTCTACTTTTGCCTTAAGGTTGCTGCAAATGTTTTTCAAACTTTTCTCATTTTAATAATGAATGTTTTAGTGGAGATTTTAAAGAGGAAGATTTTATTTTCTCCTTCAAAATATTTATCATTGCGAAAAATTCAATGGTGACAGATGAAAAATGGAATGGTGCCAGATTTTGTGTAAAAATGAAGGATAAAATTATTATTCGAAATCCTTTCCGATATTTTTATGACCTATTTACAGCCAAACATAACCAAAACCTGTCCCATTTTCGTATCGCTTCCCCCCCGACCCGGGTAGAAATTCAATCCTCACCAGCACAGCTGTTTAGCCCAACTTTCGGTTCCCAGAACCGGGCAAGGGGTTTTTAATCGTGTGGTGTCATGCCTACGCATGACACAGACAAAGAATCTGTTTTCCACCCAAGCCAGCTGAAATTCATCCGAACCACTAACCAACTGTGAAGCAGCAGAAGCAGCAGCAGACATGGAGATTGCTCTAATGGGATGAACTAAGCCTGGACTAACAACAAAAAAAGCGTAAAAGGGACGAGAAAAAAAACACAACCATTAGATTAGAACAAAAACAGGAAAACAAAAATCTAGGTAAAAGCTCAAAGAACCATCGGAGAACGGGAGGAAAAAGAGTGAAATGTAAATAAAAAATAAATCATCGTGGATGAGCCGAGGAGGCCCTTTTTTTACGGAATCGACCGACCGGGCGAGAGCGCAGTTCAAACTTGACAACGCAGCGTCTGGAACGACCAGCGAGAAGGACCTCTCCGGGACGGATGGATGCTTTTGTGTGAGCCTCGTGCAGTTTGTGCCAAGGTACGACACGGAGTCCATGGAAAATTCATTCGATGCAACTCGGTAGATTAAACCGACCGGACCAATCGCTGCGACGACCTTCTGGCTTATGCTGGGATTAAGCAGGGAGGCCAGATTTCATGATTTCATGTTTTTTTAAATACTAAAAATTTAAAAAAAAGGTGTATTTGGAAAAAAATACTCAAAAATAGAGTTTTTGACATTATGGGTATCAAATAATCGGAAATGTTTCATTCATTTCGATAGCAATGATATTTTCACAAAACTACGTATTTTCGGAAAAATACTAAAAACTTCAGTTTTTACAATAATATTTTATTGTGAAATACTCAAAATATTAAAAAAAATAGCGTTTTTCAAAAAAATACTCGAATTTTTAGAAATTAATCAAATGGGTATCGATAAATAAGAAATTTCTCATCCATTCGATAGCAATAATATTTTTTGTAAAATACTTAAATTTTTGATAAAACTACGAATTTTTGAAGAAAGTACTAAAATATTAAAAATAATACAATATTGGTATCGAATGATCAGGATTTTTTCATGCATTTCGAAAGTAATAACACATTTTATTAAACATGAAAAATCAATAAGCTAAGTATTTTTTTATTTACAAACAATATTCAAGTTTTTTATTGTACGGTACAAACGATCAGATTTTTTCACATATTTCAAAAGAATTGACAATTTTTTGAAAATACTTTTTAAATCCGATTATTTGCTACCCACATAATAAAAACTGAATAATATTCAAAATATCATAAAAATCATGAAAATATTTTTTCGTAATGCTTTACGTTTTTCCGATCTGTGATCACAAACTTACAGTTTGAAGAAAAAATAGATTAAAATAGTCCTTTTAAATTTAAAATACAAAAATATACGTTAAACATTTTATTTTTAATTGTTAACAATCGACAGATTTTTTTATGTTGATTAAAGTTATAAGCAATAATTTTGCTTGCTCTATGTTTTTATGGTAATTCTGAAACGAATAAATTGTTTTTCAATGGCCTTTTTAGTTATTTTGACAGTTCACACAGATTTAATCATTTATTTCAATTCTATGATATCGTTATTTCAGTATTTTTTTTTTTTTGCTCAAGAGCTTTACCTAGTTTTAAATGTTTCAGACTTTGCGATTATTAAATAAATGCCTTAAGTTTTTTTAAACATAACTGCCATATAGTTTTTAAAAATGTAAACCACCGGTGAAATATAAGGAGTTATTGAGAAATTCACAAATAATATTGATATTTTTTTTGGCAAAACCAGAGAAATTTGTTAACCTACGCGAAAAAAGAAGCTTTATTTCCTAGTTAATATATATTTTTGAAGCAAACAAAATGAAATGAGTAATGAAATTAAAAAAAAAAATATCCACAAATTGTATACTCAGAAACTTGTATTCATATAACATTTTAGCAAAAAAATAAAACTAAAAGAAATTCTATCACGATGCTTCAATTTAAATCTTCATATCCAAAAAAATAAAAAAAAACACGTTGTTTATACTGTTTTTACCATATTTGGGAATATAAATATTTTGTTTATACTTAGGAAATAATTTTCAACAAAATGAAAATACATTTCTTTATTTTGTGTATTTCTACTTTTATTGTTTAGTTTTTTGTTTGATTTTACATTGTTCAGTTTTTTTCTGACAGTATTACCTTATTAATATCGTTTGCATGGGTTCGAAAATGATTCAATTCAGTATTTTTTGTCTGTTACTGACCACAATTTCTAAAACTGTAAGTTTGTGAATTTATAATAATTGTTGGTGTTGAAACAGTAAAAAAAACTCAATGAATCAAATTATAAACGAATTCCACTAAATTTTTTTTCGCAATATTGATAAATAACTTTTAACCCTCCATTTCAACCTTCCTGACTAAGGCCAGCTATTGAATCAACTTTTTATTGCTAGATTCAGTATCAACAATCTGGATTTTATTTATTAATTGTATCAAATAATGTTGAAGTGAAAAAAAATATTTTGGAAAATATGTTATACTTGTTCCATTTGGAACATTGAGTTTCTTTTAAAATTTTCTATATTGAAATATTTGATTGATAGAACCTCAATATTTTTCACGTGAAAATCAATAAAAAATGTGGAAGTTTTGAGCAGTTTAATTTTATTGCTGCATAATCTCAAGCTTGAAACATCCATACAAATTTTCATATTTTTTAAGGAATAACTTTAAAGTACCTTAACTTTCGCACAAATTGCAAAACACCCAAAATTAACACCACTTCCCGCAGCATCCCGAGCGAAACCCAAAGAGCAAAACTCAAACCGGCGACGGTGACGACGACGTCATAAAAACGAGCCAGCATGTTCGAATGCAACCTCTCAGTGTTCCAGCAGCAGAACTTCGCTTGCTGCAGTCAGTGGCCAAGAAGAGCTCGACGAGCAAAACATTGGGGAAAACGTGGCAACAGTGCCAGGAAAGGGTCGTCCCAGCATAATGTTGCACCTCGCACACACACACACACACACACACGGCTATGCCAGGGACAAAGCATGCTGTGTGTGAGTCACGGGGCAAATGAACACATACAAAGAAACATGTGTAGAGAAGGGAGAGAGAGAGAGAAGAAGGCAGAAAGAACCTTCAGCATAATTCAATAAAATGCATCCTTGACTGTTGCCGGGAGTTTTATGCTCTTTGGCTGAAGTCGGGGCTTAGCAGCAGCAGGAAATGGATGAAGGGAATTATCCGGTGTGTGGTGTTGCAAGGCGGGCGTTCATGTTGAAATATTATGGATGATAATTTTTATATTATTTCTTGCTGAAAAAAATGTTTTGTTTATGGAAATCTCTGCTCATTTACACAGTTTTTACGTTTGTTCTGAAATTTCCGTAATTATTTAGTTTGATTAAAATTTACATCTTACGATTTTAAATAAACAGTAAAGATCGTTAGGATGATTTAATCCTCCAACGTTTACCGTTTTCTCGAGCTCCACTTATTATTTCCATCGAAATGATATTTCTCGACACCATGCAATTTTGTATCCTGTTCCAACCTGGATTACTGAATGTTGACTGATAACCAGTAAAATTTCCTCCAATTTGGTGGATATAGTGAGGAAAACCATAAAATATGATTTAGCTCTGGATGAGACAGGGTTTATAAGTTTGTGAATGAAAATTAGAATTATTTTTCGATATTTTGGAAAGTAGAATTGTTTGAATTATTTTCAATTTATTATTTATAACAACTAATACACAATTTAGTAAAAAATCTAAGTGTGTAGACAATATAAATTTCTAAAACAAATAATTCTCTGGGGTCAACCTTGGCCGGGTTTAGCCTTGCTTCCGTGGCCGTGAGGTTACGAGTTTTGCCTTGTAAGCGGAAGGTGATGGGTTCGATTCCTGTCTGGCTCGGCAAAATCAGATCCCTTCAAAGAGTAAATCTGCTCACTGGGAATACTGACCGGTAGGGGATGGGTTTCGACTAACGGCGTGCTGGATTTCCGATCCAGAGGTCGTGAGTTCGATTCTCGTACCGGGATGATGAAGTTAAAAAAAAAAAAGAACGCTCCCAAGGCTATAATCCTGCTCGGAATATGAACTCCTCTCAAAAACGTCGTAGACCCACCTTCATTTATACCTATCGAGAATCGAAAAGTGAACAAATGTCGGTTTAGGGTGCCATACTTCGCTATTAAATTGTTTGAAGTTTTGATAAGTATTTCAAAAACTATGTATGAAAATGTGTTTTCACAAATATCCGGGTCTCACTTAAATGTATGTAAACGATCGTTGGATAGGTAATCGAAAAATCTACCCAATGAGCCCGAAGCATGATGATCTGGCAACCTTGTTTTAGGTTATGACTACTTAAGTGATATTTATGTAGTTCTTTTAAGCTGGATCTAGACTATGTCCGGATCCATTATTCGACCAGTCGTTGTTTAGGTTATCAAAAGACCTTTCCAACGAGTCCAAAATATTGAAAATCTGGCAACCCTGTCTTGAGTTTAGATCACTTAAGTGATATTTGTGTGCTTCTTTTATTCCGGAACTAATCAAAAAATAAATGAAATTTGTAGTGGTGGGCAAAACCGCTCATTTCTGTGAGCCGCTCATTTTCGTTCGCTCATTTAAATGAGCGGCTGTTTTGAACGGCTCATCCGCTCATTTCGCTCAAAGTCAGAAAATAGACTGGAATGAACTGAAGCATCTGCTCAAGATATTTAGATTTTTTTTTTCAAACGACCAATGGAGTGTCCATGAGTGTCACACTTCGTATGATTTTTGTTGATTGATATTTCAAAAATATATGTTTTCATCGCACTTATTCAGAACAGATTGGAGATCGTCCATAAAACATAGAAAATCGTCGATTTGCTTTATCCTTTTTTTGGAAAGCATTTCAAATATAAACATTGATCTCTGAAATCAACAAATATTGAAAACTTTTTTTCATAGAGAAGTAAACAAACTTGAGTTTTCTTCAGAAGTGAATATTTTCAACCAAATTATTGCTTTCAATTGTTAAAAGTAACGAAAGTAAGCTGAATTATCGTTTTGATAATTATTTTCCCATATTTTGTGATACAAAAGATTTAATTTGTTGTTCAGTAACAGGCATATTTGAGGTAGCGTTTTGCTGCACTTGATAAAATAGTCTCGAAATGTAGTTTTTTGTTTAATAAGAACAACTTTTATTCATGACAGCAAATGAATGATCAAACATTCGTCAAAAAAAAAGATCTGAAAAAATGCCTTAAGAAAACTATTGATCAATTACCACAAAAGAGTACCAAGTTTGTGTGATGTGCTGTGGTAAATTACATTTAAAATCATAAACGGTTCAATACATGGATTAAAGCCGCAAACTAGCATACGAACTATGTTCGAATGCGTGTAACAACTTTTGAGAAATCTATCGATATTTTCATAATGAGATCATGCAACATCTGGCGACAATCAGCTGATTCAAAATCACAGGCGCCCCGATAGGCTAGCAACAAGCATAAAGTGCGCCATGATGTTGGAAGTTGGAACATGAGGCGACCGGTGAGAACCTAGTTTCCCCTCTTTTCTCCACAGCACCGTCACCACCAGCGCGTGGAAGAACGAACCGAACGAGAGCGAATGAGCGAGAGCGAAATAACGAAAGAGTGAGCGAAAACGACGCCGTTCGACGACGTCGACGACGGCGCGAGCGACGCTAATCAAGCGCTCCGTTCGTTCTTTCCGTTCATTCGCTCTCGCTCATTCGCTCTCGTTCGGTTCGTTCTTCGACTCGCTCTTTGATTTGACGGTTCTTTGAAAAGAACCGGTTCACAAAATGAACCGCCGCTCATTTTTTCTGAGCGGTCGCTCATTCGTTCTTTAGCTTGAGCCGGTTCATAAGAACGGTTCGCTCAAAAAAGCCCATCTCTAGAAATTTGTGTCCAAATGTGTGTGTCCATCATGTCACCCACTGTTTGTTAAGAGTGGGGAAGGCAGTAACCACATAAATGGATTAAGTTAGTTTTCAACTTATATTCTCATTATATGTCAAAATAAGCATGCAGTAATTTTCGTTCTGTCAAGAATTATGTTTTAGAGCAATGCTCTCAAGAATGAGCAAACTTTTTTAAAATTTAAATATATTTCACTAAGAAAATACATACATGTCAGTCAGTCTTCACCAAAATTTTGAGTCGATTGGTTCAAAGCAGTGTTGAGACATTGTGGCACCCGTTTTTTGAAACTACTCACTTCAAATAGCTTTATCTCGGCAATGGTTCAAACAAAAATTTCAAGGGTTGTTATGAGCACACTCCTAAACTCTATTTAAATCTGTTTTTAGGGCATTATGATATACGTTTTTAACTGTTGAAAAAATAAATTTAAGGATTAGTGCTATAGCGCATTTTAAAATGTTAAAACTGATTTGACATTGAAAATCTTTCGCAAGAGGATTAAAGAAACAGTTTTTTGAATCAATAAAAAATAAAAAAGATTTTTGTGAAAGATACAAAGTTCGATCATTTCTGTGAAAATGTAGTCTTACTAGGATCTGTAATAAGTTGAAGGTGAAAATGACAATTTATTTTGATTTTAAATGAGGTTTTTCCTACCAACCCAAGTAACATTTTTAAATCAACTAGCCGCTGTCTAGTATAATTGAGGTTTTATGGTAATAAGCATGGGCTGATTCAAAGGTTCTAAGAAGGTTTTATGCCTCGAGAACAAAACCTGTTGCCAATGAAAGTCAAATGGCTTTCAATAAGGTTTTATAAAAATTTTGAGAGAGTCTTGAAAACCCTATGGCAATGTCATTCAAAACGGTTTTATTGCATGCTTCTTTAAGACCAAGGGTTTTGTAGCTGTCAAGTGCCATTAGGCATGCTAAAAGCTTACTTAAAACTAAAAGCTCCTAAAAAAGCATTTATTGCGGCCAAATAGCAATGGCGCGGTAGAAAAAATATATAAATCAATTAATTTGATTGCTATTTGAAGAAAACCTACATTTATGCTGAATTTCTGACTTATATAGTAGGGACCATCCATAAACCACGTGGACACTTTTTTGGGAATCTCGTACCCCCCCCCCCTTCGTGGACAATTGTCCATATAAAAAAAACTTTTTTGTATGGATCGTGGACAATCGTCATACCCCCTAAAGTGTCCACGTGGTTTATGGATGGTCCCGTATAACCATCATAGTTCAAAAATATGTTGAGCTTTTGTTTCAAAAATTGCAAAAAAAATAAAGAAATGTTATGACAAAATAATTATTTTGATATCATTTGGAAAGATGCAGACTTATGTATTGCCAGATTAAAACCTGCCTTTCAAAAGACGTTTGAAAACGTATGAAATGTCAGTTTTCCATAACTTCTGACTGGGTTTTAACAAAGGTTTTATTAGTGCTTTGAGGAGGGTGTTAGGACTCAATTGTTAAGCCTCCTATTACTATGTAGGTTTGACAAATAGGCCGTGACAACCTTTTCTGGAGGTCCTTTTTGGTTTTTAAAAGAGGTTTATCGGGGTTCTGGGGATGCTGTTACGACCAAGTGGTTTTAATGTTGGTTTTGGCTGACAGGTTTTATAGCGGTTGTGACAGCTTTGATAAAGCCTAAAACGATGCTTGGGTACTTGACATTATATCTGAAAAAAAAATACTTCTGCTTTCTTCGTTTTCTTTGCGGGTGTGAAATCGACGATGTGATCATATTAACAGGCAAAGTTAATTAACAACCGCCCTCTTTTTTCGAGTTTCTTTGTTCAGTCAGGTCCTTGAGACCGTGTATAAACGACGGATTCACTTTAGTGTAAAAAAATAAGCCTTAATCTCACATGTTTCCTAATCAAGCGGGCTTTGGGGTTGTGAAATTTAAGTATCCTGATCGTGATGCTTTCATGATGTTCTAAAACATGATTAATTTTTTTCTGGGCATTGACTTGACTTCAACTCTGGACAATCAAGTGCTACCCAGACAAACTACTCTCTACGGCAAAAAAAAACCACAGGCAAGTGCCCACACCGCAAAACATAAATTTATGCTGAATTCTGCCACCGCAGCTCTGAAGACTTGCGAGCCAACTCCACGCGAGTTTTCCTCGAACGACGACGTCGATGCGGACAATAATAGCTCCGAGGGCAAACCTTGAACTCGGATGGCCTCGGAAGGAATCCTGAACCGACGATGACGACAGAGAGGTGCATTGTTTTCTGTGCAAAATGCACTTTGCTTGAGAAGAGGCGTCCCCACTTCATCCTTATCTGGAGGCAGCAATCCCTTGCAGAGATCACGAGCAATTACCCATATTGACAGTTGTGATTACTCTTGGCGCGGCGAGGTGGTTTTTAAGGGCGAAGGCGGATCATCGCGGCCCCACCCAAATTCTGGCGGAGGGATTTTTGCAGGTTTGGCTGCAAGTCTGGCTGAAGAGGGTGATGAATGTTCATTGGCGGCAGAGGTTAGCAGTAATTATGATGGGTGGCTCCTTCAAGGTTTCTTAAGGGCAGTGGGCATGAAAAAAAGTTGTTACTTTAACGACCGATGGTTATTAAGAATAATTTGACAGAAATAATCATTTGAAGATTTTTTAAAAATTATTCCGGTTATTTTTGGCCGTTGCAATAATTGTTTAACTCTGATTGAAGCATATAAAGCAATAGCATTTGTATTACAGTTATACATTTTGTAAAAAAGCTAAAAAGTGTTAAATCAAACTGTTTTTTTTACAATTTTGTTTGCAGGGGTCCACTCCAAACAGTGGGCTTGCTAATGATTTATGGCCGTCCGGAATCATCACAACTATCCATCCGGCCAGTGCGCCAAATCCAAGAAAAGTTACCGACTTCAGAGTGCCAAATTGCGAACCTTTCGAGTCCCCGGTTCCACTGCAGCCATAAATTATTCATAATTTATTATCAGCACCTCGTCCCGAGTCCTCCTCGGCCGAATGCCAACTGTTTGTGTGCGTGGGTGATATGCGGCCATTATCATTCCTTGGGACCACTTCCGGCGAGGCTGCCAAGCACGGGAGATCCTTGTGGCCAGCATCCGAGGGGAGTTTTTTTTTCTTCTTCAGGAAAATACGTGATGGTTTCTCGCAGCACTTTATGGCCTATTTTTCCAGCGATAATAACGATAAAGTATAGCCTCTAGGATCGTAACTTTCGCCGAGCTCTTGGCTTCCCTAAGGAAAGAAATGTGGATGTTGGAGTGGCTAAAACAAGGGGAAAAACATTTTTCCTAAAGGGGAGGGTGAGCTTGAATTAGACTGTTACACTAGTTAGTCTCGAAGGAATGTAGAATCAAGTAATTATCTACCAAGGTAATTAAGCTTTATTTTTCAAAGATACGCGAATGAAGGTTGAGCCGTAAGTCATAGAGCAATTCCAGCTCAAATCAGGAATTTTTCTGGTACTTTTATACCTGACTCTCTCCGATTTCAATGAAACTTTGTAGACATGTTATACTAGGCCTATATAAGCCATTTTTGTGTATATGGATCCAATAGTACTCGAAAATAACATTTGAGAAGGGTGTAAGGTATTTAAATATTTTTGTATTTTGCAATTAAAAAATTACTGTATCTCATAGCCGTTGCATCGTATCAAAAAGTGGTCAAAGAAAACTTGTAGGAAATTGGACGGGCTTTCTGAAAAAAAAAAAATGCACTGAAACAAAAATACACGCCACTTCTATGAGATTATTCAGTTTTTAAGTTTAAAAGTTAAATTTGATGGTGATGTCACGATTTTTTTCGCTCAAAATCTATGAGAAAATAACCTAAAATGTTACAAAAAGACTCACGAAAAATGCTGGATGGTAGGTCTCTTCTAAAAAAATACAAAAACCATTTACTACAACTGTTTTTTTTAAAGTGGTCTAAATGTAATTTTTTTTCAGAATCGAAAGTGGGAATCGATTTCCAAGACAATTTTACATAAAAGTCTCCATATTGACCATTATCCTTAGTCCAATCCTTGGGAAGATACAGCGGTTTTTAAAATAAAAATGTTGAAAAAATAGGTTTTTTGGTGGTTTTTGGAAATTTCCATATGACAGACTTGGTTTTTCTGTCTGGTAAATATTTTTACCGGAAAGCTCGTCCAATTTCCCATAAGTTTGATTTTGACAGTTTTTCAATTGGACTTGTCTTATTGTCGTAAGCTTATTAAATATCCAGGTTTCTACCACACTGAAAAAATATTCTATTTACAGTTATGAGCAATGTAATTAAACTCATATCTGTAAGCCCATACATTAAATTGAAATGCTGTCACAGACAAACTTATGGGAAATTGCACGAGCTTTCCGGTAAAAATATTTACAAGACTGAAAAACCAAGTCTGTCACATAGAAATTGCCAAAAACCACCAAAAAACCTATTTTTTCAACATTTTTATTTTTATTACCGCTGTATCTTCCCAAGGATTGGACTTAAGGCAATGGTCAATATGGAAACTTTTATGTAAAATTGTCTGGGGAATCGATTCCCACTATCTATTCTAAACATTTTGACGTTTAGACCACTTTTCAAAAAAAAAACAGTTGTAGTAAATGGTTTGTGTATTTTTTTAAGAGAGACATACCATCCTGCATTTTTCGTGAGTCTTTTTGAAACATGTTTGGCTATTTCCTCATAAATTTTGAGCGAAAAAAAAATCGTGACATCGTCTTGAAAATAATTTTTAAACTTAAAAATAAAAAAATCTCATAGAAGTGGCATGTATTTCTGTTTCAGTGTATTTTTTCAGAAAGCCAGTCCAATTTCCTACAAGTTTGTCTTTGACCACTTTTTGATACGATGCATCGGCTTCGAGATACAGTAATTTTTTAATTTCAAAATACAACAATATTTAAATACCTTACGCCCTTCTCAAATGTTATTTTCGAGTACTCTTGGCTCCATATACACAAAAATTGCTTATATAGGCCTAGGATAATATGTCTACAAAGTTTCATTACAATCGGAGAGGGTCGGGTACAAAAGTACCAGAAAAGTTCCTGATTTGAGCTGGAATTGCTCCATAGTTAAAGAAAATTGATCATCACTCTCAAATGCTCTGTATTTAGTTCAATTTTACGATTTTTAGCACCATAATAAATCAGCTGCTGTGTGCTATCTTGTGACAACTACCATTTAGTACTTTTCGAGAAAATCGATTTGTAAAGTTTGATGTTAAATATTTTCAAAACTATGGATGATGGAGTCAAATTAAACAAACCCTAAAAGTTTTAACTAATTTGGTAACATCAATTGAAAGATTCAGCAGAATAGTTGGCACATTTCAGAGTTTAAGTACTAGTTAACTATATCAACATAATGGAGCGGCCGTGGCTGACTGGTAACGGTGTTCGCTTTATAAGCGAATGGTCCTGGGTTCGATTCCCATCTGCTCCCAACGAGAAAGTATAGGAAATATAAATCTTGAAACTCTGAACATGAACGAAAAATCAAAGTCGCTCGAGTCGGGGTTCGATACCCCGTCCTTTGGATTGGTAAGCAAAATGCTAACCACTAGGCTATCGCGACTTGGTGAGCTATGACTGGAATTAGGAATACTGTTACTATCAACTATATACGCGCTGGGTCCTTGTCCATTTGAAAAGGGTTCGGAAGTTCTAAATAACGTTTGAATCCGATTAATGCAAACGTTCTTCAGGGCGGGGCTTGTCGATAAAGCTGAAGTACCTCGCGCTCGGCTAGCCAGCGTAGAAATGGGTCACCGAAGCTCGGCAGAGCTAACACCTTCCAAATGCCTATGCGAGTTATTTGCATGTATAGAATGTAAGATCTGAAAATACATGGAAACAACTCAATTTGTAAGAAGCGACCGCGTGGTCCCGTTTGGTTGGTTGCACACACACACACATAGTTAACTATATCAACATAATCCATTCGAATTTCCTTGAAACCCCCCTCCACATTGACATTGACTCTGGCATTTGATGGTTGTTGTTCTAGTACCCTACAGGCAATCAATGGCTTCTCATTAACCTTTAGTTGGTGTGCTGCTGTCACCAAGGTTAACCCTATAGCCGGCTCACCTGACTGCTGTTTAGTACAATTTGTCGCGACTTGGTACGAACCAAAGGTTAGCCCAATATCCGTGAAAGTAAACACGGCATTCGTGCGGGTAGAACCTTCCCAAATGTTTGCGGTTCAAGGACACCAAATTTGATGAAGTGGGCTCCTTATTATTCGACGCCGCAGTAATACATTACCAAGGGGAAATGTCATAATTTGTTAAGCTGTGAAGTTTTTCGAGGTTTTAGCACGACAACTTGAGTGAGCTTTGAAGAGGTTCCTTGAAGGCTTCAACAAGTATCTTCAATTGGATTTGACAGTTCAAACAAATTTTAATCCCCGCTGATGACCATAGCGTTTGACCCCCAGCCACAAGCGTAATCATCCGGTCAAGCACTTGTCGCTGGACCATTAAGTAGCAATTAAGTTGATCGGGCATTTTTCAAGACAGACCAATGTTGTACAAACAAACGCACACGAGAATAACTACACACACACAAAAGCACATGTTTCCGTACACTCCATAACGGCCTATTAATCTCAAGAACATGTTCGGTCACTTCCAGCAAGAGCAGTTCTCTGGGTTTTTGGCATCATGACTTTTGTAATATCTCAAATTTCAATTTGTCAAAAAAAAATTCACACAACTTTTTAAATCATTTTCCTTGAAATAAAAAAGAACTAATTCCTTATCAACATTTTATTCTAAATAATAAATCTTGCATTTTTCCAAAGAATCACCCAACAGCATCAAAGAACTAATTAAAATCGTAATGAATGGCGACGACGACGACGACGGGCCATTGAGAGCATATTTTCACGGCCCTAAAAAAAGCGTTTTTCTTAATGGCGTCCGCTTGGCAACCGAAGGAAAAGGTTGCGAACCGTGCGGAACACCGGTTGCCAAAAATTGTAAGCCTGTGCGCGTTAAATCACGTTATGAGATGGCAAAACGTGTTAATACAAAAAAAACACAGCCCCGAAAAGACCGCCGCACGCAATTTGTGACCTCGGAGTTCAACTGTTCGGGGGGGTTTGCTGGTGCGTTCTCAGACGACGCTGATGGAGTTGATGTTGATGGCTCATTTTAAGGCACCCCACTTGCGCAGAGACTTGAGGATGCCGAAAAGTTCTCTTCCTGGCAAGCGGTCGTTGATCGTTGGTTAATTGCTTGAATTAGTGACATTTTTCGTGGTTTGATCGAGCACAACACAACAAAAAAAGTCGTAATCCAGCTGCATGCGAAAGGCCTGGGTTTAAAATAAATTTTGCAATATTTTTTGAAATTTTTGTGTAAAATTACACTCTAAAACATGTAGCCATCAGTATGTGAAACCTTCTTGACAGAAATCGTCTGTTGCAACATTTTTTTTGTGTACAAAAATTGTACATGCAGCGTGTAATATTAAGTGCATCTTTTCACAAAAGAGATGTGCATGCTTTTGTATGCGATTTTACCATCGGACTTTTTGCTGTGATAATTAAATATGTTTAGCAAAAGTTTCATTGGTATTAGAGGTGGGCAAAACCGCTCTGTTTTAGGAGCCGCTCATTTTCGTTCGCTCACTAAAAAGAGCCGCTCTTTTGAACGGCTCTTTCGCTCTTTTTCAAAATTTTGATGAAAAGGTTACTTTAAGAATTGTGTGAGTTTGCAAACTCTTTTCTAAATTCTGATTTAATCGATGAAGTCTATAAACACTGAAGTTAAATCAGGCAAGAGAATTAATTTTTCCATAATCCCTTAGCTATTTAGTAGATTTTTGGTAATATTTTACAAGCTATGCAATTTTAAATGCTCAAATTTGTATTCGGATAATACATTAATGTACGATCCGTTATATAAAGAAAAGCTTTTTCATTTTGTTTAGAAAATCATTCACTTTTGGAATTTCACCACTTTAAAGTGGTGTTTGGCAGCAATGCTATTTAGGGATTTTTTTTTAAGAAACTATGTTTGAATTGAGAATTGCATTTTCAATTCTAAAAACAAATTTTGTGATGCAATTTATTCGTAATTCGATAAATTATATTTATAACAAGTTTAAAAATCATTCTACTTGGAACGGTACTTTCAAAAGACCGTAGTTTAAAAAAGAACCGCGGTTCTTTTTTTTGTGATTCATGGTTCGTTCGCTCTTTTTAGTAAACCGGCTCATTGAGCGGCTCGCTCTTTTTTTGCTCACCTCTAATTGGTATGCTGTTTTATGAAAAATATAGACAGCATTTTCCATGATTATTTAGCATATTTGAGATCGATCAACAATATTTATTGTTTTTGAGAAATTCCGATGTACAGTACTGCAAAAAGTTTGTTAATGAGAGAAAAAAAATATTTCGTCAAAACTTTGATACCGTAAAACGGAGTGACTTTGATAGCCATAAAATTTCATAAAATTTTGAAAAGTTTAAAAAGTTAGTTAACTATAATTAAGAAAATGTTGATGAAAAACATTATTTAAATCTTCTCAAAGTGTCATGTTTTTCTCAACGAACATAATTTTGATTCGGAAAACGGAATGCATTTTCGGATTCTTTGGACAATTTTCCACTAAGAGAAGGTTGAATAAAATTGTAAATAATAAATATTATGTGTTTTTGAAAAATAAATAAATAAAAATCTCTTGTTTCATAGGCATTTTCAGTTGAACAAATTTCATATAAAATGTGAAAACTTTTGATTTTTGCTTCTAATTCAGTTTTAAATGCAATATTTATAGATTAATTTATAAACATAACAAGTTTTAAAAAACATTGTTTTTTTTTCCTAGAAAACTAAATTAGCAACCTTAGTAATGTTACATTTGACGTAAAAATAAAGTTTGAACACCTTAAATCTGATTTTAACAAGAAAAACTATGACTATCAAAGTCACCCCGGATTTCAAAATAAGAATTTTTAACCTAACTATTTTTTAAAACACTATTGAAAAAACTTTTTTTATAAAAAAAGTATATTGACCATGTGTGGGCTACCACAGTACATGTTTTAAAAATAATAATCTCAAGACAAGCCTTACCAGTTGGAAAATATTCCAAAAATAAATTGAAATCCTATCAAAGTCACCCCGGTTTACGGTATTTTGAAAACTAAACATTGCAAAACATCTGGGCACATGTAAAATGCATTTTAAAACACTTTTTTTCATTCAAATGTTAAAACCATGGCTTGTAATTTAAATTTTCATATTTTTTTATTTGTTTAGGACTATACAGAAAAAATACTTACAGTGTAACAAATTATTAAGATACGTATTTTTTATTTTTCAATTTTTGTTCAAACTTTTATGATGGCGCAAAATTAGGATTCAGAGATATGATTTTTTGACAGAAATAAAAACTTTTAAAAAATATTGAAAATGTGGTCAAAATAATTACAAAAATATTTAAAAAACTAAATAAAAATTTGCAATCGAAAAGTACTGTACCGATTTTTGAAAAATTTCACGGTTTTGGAGAGTTGAGTAATTTTGAGGTTATAATTTTGAGAAATTTAAACGATTTAATTTTTTTTTAATTTTATGAAAGAAAGCCGTTTAAGAAAAAAGAGAGTTACCAAAAAGCGGAAATTACAATTTTTAAATTTATTGAAAAGGAAATCATTGCTTGAAAATACGTTTCAAATCGTGATCTGACTTATAAATTACTTTTTTACAAAAAAAACACACACACACACACAAGTATTGTGAACCGTAACCTATTAAGAAAAGTTTGAAATTTTTTTATAGAGGTGTCCAATAATGAAAAAAATAATAAAAACCATGAAAATGTAAAAAGCAAGTCATCATTTCAATGGCAAAAGTTTTGTAAAATGCACTATACTGCCCCTGATCGCATAAATGTCCCATCGCTTTTGAGTTATTAATGCAGTTTGGTTCAAAATCGTGTGATCTTTCAGAAAAGCCTGTAACATCCAGTATTTGTTCTAGATATCAGGAGGAAATAAAGTTTTTTGTGAAAACTTTACACGTAGCCATTTTTTCTCAGCTTGCTGTTTTTGCATATGGGACATTTATGCGAACATGGGCATTATACATAATTAAGCATTGTGGAAAAAAATCTAGGACAAACAAAAAACATTGTACGCTACTGTGATACAAAACATTGTAAAAATTATTCATAACACAGAAAAAAAAGTCATTGAATTGCTCTAGTTTAGATATAGACTTCTATTTAAATAAAATTTTTAAAGTTTTTTTTTGCAATTAAGCCGTGAAATTCCTTACTTTTCCTGTCATTCTTGAATTACCAAGACGCCTGCTTTTCTGTACCAAAAATAACATAATCGAATAGTAACATTTTTCAAAATAAATACTGAAAAGTTCTTCTTTTCAGCACTGAAATGAATGCTGAAAAGTTGAACTTTTCAGCACTTGTTTCGAAAAGTAATAATTTTCAACATTTTTTTATTCAAACGGTTCATTGACAAAATTCATGAGCATACACTTATAATTCCACTCAAAGAGTGTTTTTCGTGAAACTTGAACGACGAAATAGCCTACTTTTCTGGACCAAAAATAACAGAATCGTGAACCTCGTTGGATAAATGTACGACTCGTGCTGAAAAAATCCTCTTTTAGCAACTTGTTGCATATACTACTAGTATGGAACTAGTTGCAAAACTTGATTTTTTCAGTACTCATCGTATTTATTCAAATCGGTGAACCTCGTTGAATAAATTTATGAAAAAAATCAAAATCAAACCATCCACATTAACGACTCCCCGGGTCTTTTGTGGTCTCTATTGCAAGTTTCTGCTCGAACCTAGGAGTCCGAAGGCTTGAATGGGGAGAGCACCCAAACCTCTTTCTACTCCAAGGAACCTTCCACCCCAGTGTTTGAACTGACGACCTTTGTCCAACCGCCGCCGGAGTAGGCTTGGTTTGGTGTGTTGTTTGTACTTATGGCATGGAGACGACTCCTACACCTGGAATGACTTAACGACCTGACAACCAAGGCCAGGACCGACATTTTACTTCCTCATCCGATGGAAGGTTGGAGCAGATGGGAATCGAACCCAGAATCATCCGCTTACAAAGCGGACAGCGTAACCATTCGGCCACGCACTGCCAATTTATGAATCGTGCTGAAAAAATCTTCATTTTGCAACTTGTTGCATAAACTACTGTTGTAAGTATATTGTTTGCCCTCTTTTTGATATTTTGGGACGTAAAACTTTGAAACATATTTGCAATGATCGAAGTGCTGATAAGTCTTATTAATCTTATAATCTTTTCAGCACCCGAAAAAGTGCAATAATAAACTTTTTTGCAATTCCGTCGTGAAACTACTTTCTTTTCCTGTCATTCTTGAACGACGAAATAGCCTACTTTTCTGTACCAAAAATAACAGAATCGAATAGCAACACATTTCAAAATAAATGCTGAAAAGTTCTACTTTTCAGCAATCAAATGGGTGCTGAAAAGTTGAACTTTTCAGCACTTGTTTCGAAAAGTAACACTTTTCAACATTTTTTTTTATTTAAACGATTCATTGACAAAATACATGAAAATTTGACATAAAATTTCACTCAGTGTGTGTTTTTCGGAATTGCAAAAAATGTTGTATGGAACTCGTTGCAAAACTTGATTTTTTCAGCACTCTTCGTATTTATCCAACTCGGTGAACCTCGTTGGATAAATGTACGACTCGTGCTGAAAAAATCCTCTTTTTGCAACTTGTTGCATAAACTACTATTTAAGATTGTTTTTTTTAAGAACAATAGGTGAGCTACTTCGTCTTTTTAGCATTTTTATAAAAGCGACAATATTATTTGTCTGAAATTTAAGAAATATTTTGTGAAAAAAATACTTATTTTATCAGTTATGATTAAATTGCTTTTTGAAAAAAAATGGCGAGTTACTCTCAATATTTAAAATAGATAAATAAAGATTTGTTATTCAACATTTTCATAGAGCATGTAATTTTTCCATGCTCTGGCTACAGCATGGATTACGAGTTCTTTGAGAATAGAAATGTTAAGGTCTGTGTTAATAACTGAAACGTAATTTTAAATTCAGACAATTCATTATATGTTCATGTTATATGTACCTTCATAAATGTTGATAAATGAAACAATTCCTTTTTGCTCCCTTAAAATTAAAATAATTTCCAACACTAACTAAACTAAACTAAACTTGACTTCATTCTTCATGACCAAATTTGAATTCCCAATTTCACTTCGAGTGTCAACACATCGTCAAACCTTTCCATATCGTTACAATTTCACACCACCCCGGAAGAAAGTCATGATGCCAGAAATGTCGATTTGGCAGCTCCGAAAGAAAGCAAGACCAAAAACTTCCCAATCGATATCCGCTGCGACCTGCTGGCAGCTGGAACATCGCCAAAATAAACGTTCGCTTCATCTTGCGCCTTTGTCGACTTCTAGGACTTCTTTTTGGGCAAGTCGAGGACATCTCCGATCAATTGTTCCGTCTCATCAGTCTGCTGATTGGGGAGAAATTGCGTGCGTTTGTACGACGATGACGTTTACGCAGAATTTCCCGAGGAAAAGCATTAATCATGAGATGAGAATTTCCACCTCGGTTGGCGCGCGCTGAGCTAGGTTGTCGCAAAAAGGGACTGAAAATAACCACCATGAATTATGCATTAGAAGGTGTGGGGAAAAGAGGGTTGTTATCGAACCAAATTTGGGTCTCCTCTGAAATGGATTCGTTTTTCGATGGGAGTCCTTTGAGTTGAATTCGTTACCGAACCGATCAAGGTGTCCAAGGGCGCCAGATTTTATTTCCAGCCTCAAGGTTGATTGACTTACGTATTTAACTTAACCCAACCTTACTTACTAACCCGTTTTCTTCTTCTCTTTGCAGGTGGGTACATTATGCAGCTTTGAGGAACTCATGAATTCATGAATCGTAAGTATACTTACGTGAACAACCCGTCGTCGTAAATAAATGTAATGTAGTATTCAAGTTTAAATCAATTGTTGGACCAAACAACAACTGTCGATACTGAAAACGAGTACAAACCGTTTAACCTCCCACTATTTGCACTGTGATGCATCTTGATTGCAGTGCAAACTACATTGAAACACACACAGAAAAAAAAATCATGGTAATATTACATCTGGGAAGGGGTACATCTTTTATGTCAGAAAAAATGTGTAATTTTACCTCTGAAAATGTGTAATTTTACCACTTTTCTGGTGTAATGTCACTTTTTCAGTCTAAATTGAGGTAAAATTACATCATAAAAGAGGTAATATTCAACCTTCCAAAATTAAAGCTTCCAAATTTACATTATTTTTTTCTGTGCACACCATTTATGACGACGACTGAACGTCCATCATCGCTCATTCATTCTGACAAATTTGCGTACGTGCGCGCAAAAATGGTTGACTAAGTGCCAATCTTGATTATGTGCCGACTAATGCCGACTCCGGCTGCTGCTGATATTGACCAAAATGCCAGCCAGTCCATTCTGTCAGCCTCCGGATACAGTCATAGTCATGGGCTTGTGGGTCATGATCACATGCCTGCCTGCCACTCTCCGAAACCCCAATCCGACTGCAGAGTGACTATGACTAGTGTTTGTGCCTATTCTGACTAACTGCCGCTGCTATCAGAGGGCCCCCCTCGAGTACGGTGAGTGGCGCTTGATTAACGGAGCTTTTCTACCCTTCTCCAAAGAGCTTTATTATACAACCCTCCGGTTTTGAAGCTGATTCGAGAGGGAAAAAATGGTGACGAGGTTGGAAAACTTTTCAATGACTCATTGTTGTCAGCGCCGGAGGCTTTCACACCCAACCACCCACCCGTCCACGTGGGTCACGAGTTCCGAGTTCGAGAAAAGCCCACCTCATCTCCCAGCTAGTCGCAGCTTCTAATCTGAGCGATTGTTCTCTGCTCACTGCTAGTCCCAGAAGCGCGACTTTGATCGTTTGTTGACGGTGCTATCGGCGCGGGTTGATCTGCTTTGCGGAAAGATTATTATTATGTTTCGACTAACCGAATGACTTGACTGACTGGCGGAGGTTGGTTGACGAAGGGTTTGACGTAGTCGCTGAGTCGGTGGTAGTCGCGAAGAGTATGCTAATTCAATGTTTACCTAAGCGATGAACGGGAAACTAGTTTCGCGAATTAGCAGGGTCAAGATTGTTAGGTGCATTTAAGTGCAGCATCATTTGTCACAGTTGATGTTTGCAGTGATACTGTGAGTATTGGATTACAATAACATCAACTTATTTCGACAAAATAATTTGGGAATAGATAGGATGATTGTTATTTTAAATTTTTACCAAAAAATACCAATCAGAGCATCAAGTGCTGCTCAGTGATCTAAACACAAAAAGACTAAACAAATCAAGAGTACCGTCATCTTGGGCGAATCGGGTCTCGTCTGACGAGCGACAGCAGTTTTTAGAGCACTTAAAGACTTTGAATTTGAAATCGATGCACTTTTTGTGTTAATCTGTGTCTGTTCTATCCGAAACCAATCAAAAATATACAAATTGATCACTCGATTATCTTGTTACTGGTAGAATCAATTTGGAACGGATTGGTGTCGTTCTACAGTATGTAAAAAAAGTATTTACACCCCTTGGGCACTATGCACATTTTGTGATGAAACATGTAAAAAATTTAAAGTTTGACAGGAACCTAGTACTACGTTTTGTTCAGAAACTCATGCCAAACATTTTACTACAAAAAGCTCATGAAAAGATGATTTCTATAAAAAGTTATATAACAAATACTATTACGAAAATAAAAAAAGGTGCAAAAAAAGTTTGTACACCTTTCGAAAAATTAACATAAATAATGTTATTTGTTGACAAATCACCATAAATCCAGTCTCCCAACTCCAAAAAGGCATCCTGATTAAAAGAAGAATTTGGATTGAATATAAAGTTTACTAACTACTTAGTATAAAAGTTTATATAACTCTGGAAATTCTATATAAAACTTATCTAAACCTAATTTTGCAAACTTTTAATTCAACTAAATGTCAATATATTACCATATAATTGCTAAATAAACATTTTGGAGTGGGTATAACACCGTTTTGGGGGTATTTGTATCGATAGAATAGATTTTTCGTTGAAATTTCGTACCAACCCGGAATTACGTCACAGGAAAATCCGCCGGCATCCGAAACGGTCCACGATTCACAAGTCAACCTATGTGGAATCGGAAAGGGCATAAAATTTCCGATCTTTTGATACCCATACATCTAGGTTTTCTTTAAAACCTACGTTTTAAAATACCTAAGCAAAAACGTTGTTATGGTTTCGTTTGAGCAACCTGCCAAAAATGTATGCAATTTCGTAATTTTTGTTCTCGTGGATCAAACTTACTTTTTGCCCAGGTATTCAAAAACATAGGTTTTAAAGAAAACCTAGATGTTTGGGTATCAAAAGATCGGAAATTTTATGCCCTTTCCGATTCCACATAGGTTGACTTGTGAATCGTGGACCGGTTCGGATGCAGGCGAATTTTGCTACGACGTAATTCCGGGTTGGTACGAAATTCCAACGAAAAATCTATTCTATCGATACAAATACCCCCAAAACGGTGTTATACCCACTCCAAATGTTTATTTAGCAATTATATGGTAATATATTGACATTTAGTTGAATTAAAAGTTTGCAAAATTAAGTTTAGATAAGTTTTATATAGAATTTCCAGAGTTATATAAACTTTTATACTAAGTAGTTAGTAAACTTTATATTCAATCCAAATTCTTTTTTTAATCAGTCAAGGATGCCTATTTGGAGTTGGGAGACTGGATTTATGGTGATTTGTCAACAAATAACATTATTTATGTTAATTTTTCGAAAGGTGTACATACTTTTTTTGCACCTTTTTTATTTTCGTAATAGTAATTGTTATATAACTTTTTATAGAAATCATCTTTTCATGAGCTTTTTGTAGCAAAATGTTTGGCATGAGTTTCTGAACAAAACGTAGTACTAGGTTCCTGTCAAACTTTAAATTTTTTACATGTTTCATCACAAAATGTGCATAGTGCCCAAGGGGTGTAAATACTTTTTTTACATACTGTATATGAATTGTGGTCAGGGATGCCACATGGTTTTTTTTATAAAATGTCTGTAAAAAAAATTCAATACATCAATCTACAGTCATAGGAATCCATCAGAAATTGCATTTTAAGCATTTGAAGACTCAGAAAATAAGTTTCGGTTGATTTTTAAAAATATTAATTTAATGAAGTTTTCTAAAAGTCTGTGCACCTCAAAAAATGTCTGACACAAGCTCAAATGTCTGTGAAACACAGACAAATCTGTTCATCTGGCATCCTTGCTTGTGGTACCAAAAAAACCCATTGAAAAAAACATATAGTTTGGTAAATTGGTTCAATAATTATTACCGTAAACCGGGGTGACTTTGATAGGATTTCAATTTGTTTTTAGAATATTTTCCAACAGGTAAGGTTTTTCTCAAGATTATTATTTTTAAAACATGTACTGGGGTAAGCCACACAAAGTCCATGCACTATTTTGGAAAAAAAAGTTTTTTCAATAGTGTTTAGAAAAATAGTTACGTTAAAAATTCTTGGTTTTAATTCCGGGGTGACTTTGATAGTCATAGTTTTTCTTGTTAAAATCATATTTAAGATGTTCAAACTTTATTTGTACGTTAAATGTACCATCACTAAAGTAGCTGATATAGTTTGTAAGAAAAAAATCAATGTTTATATTGAGTTAACTAAGTTTATAAGCTTTTTAACAAAATACATATAAATTTTAGGTAAAATTGTTAAAAGGTCGGAACTTTGCCTGAAATTTGTTAAAAATAGTTTTGTTTATAAAATTATCGATTTATATTGCATTTTATACTGAATTCGAAGCACGAATCACAAGTTTTCACATTTTACATGAAATTTGTTCAACTGAATTTGCCTATAAATTTGGAGATTTTTTTTAATTGTGTTTCAAAAACACATATTATTTATTATTTACAAACTTATTTAACCTTCTCCTAGTGGAAAATTGTCCAAAGAATCCGAAAATGCATTCCGTTTTCCGATTAAAAATCATGTTCATTGAGAAAATCATGACACTTTGAGAAGTTTAAAATAGAGCAGTTCTCTCAGATTTCGGTCATTCGATTTTTTTTGTATTTTTTAATCCGACTGAAACTTTTTTGGTGCCTTCGGTATGCCCAAAGAAGCCATTTTGCATCATTAGTTTGTCCATATAATTTTCCATACAAATTTGGCAGCTGTCCATACAAAAATTATATGGCGGGTTCGATTCCCGCCTTATCCACTGAGCTTCTATCGGATGGTGAAGTAAAACGTCGGTCCCGGTTTCTCCTGTCTCGTCAGAGGCGCTGGAGCAGAAATCCCACGTTAGAGGAAGGCCATGCCCCGGGGGGCGTAGTGCCAATAGTTTCGTTTTTCCATACAAAAATGATGTTTGAAAATTCAAAAATCTGTATCTTTTGAAGGAATTTTTCGATCGATTTGGTGTCTTCGGCAAAGTTGTAGGTATGGATACAGACTACACTGGAAAAAAATGATACACGGTAAAAAAAATTGGTGATTTTTTTATTTAACTTTTTATCACTAAAACTTGATTTGCAAAAAAACACTATTTTTAAATTTTTTTTATTTTTTGATATGTTTTAGAGGACATAAAATGCCAACTTTTCAGAAATTTCCAGGTTGTGCAAAAAATCTTTGAGCGAGTTATGAATTTTTATCAATACTGATTTTTCAAAAATCGAAATATTGGTCGCAGAAATTTTCAACTTCATATTTCGATGTAAAATCAAATTTGCAATCGAAAAGTACTTTAGTAAAATTTTGATAAAGTGCACCGTTTTCAAGTTAAATCCATATTTAGGTGACTTTTTGAAAATAGTCGCAGTTTTTCATTTTTTAAAATTAGTGCACATGTTTGCACACTTTTGGAAAAAATATTTTTGAAAAGCTGAGAAAATTCTCTATATTTTGCTTATTTGGACTTTGTTGATACGATCTTTAGTTGCTGAGATATTGCAATGCAAAGGTTTAAAAACAGGAAAATTGATGTTTTCTAAGTCTCACCTAAACAGCCCACCATTTTTCAATGTCGATATCTCAGCAACTAACGGTCCGATTTTCAATGTTAATATATGAAACATTTGTGAAATTTTCCGATCTTTTCGAAAAAAATATTTTCAAAATTTTTAAACCAAGACTAACATTTCAAAAGGGTCAAACATTCAATATTACGCCCTTTTAAAATGTTAGTCTTGGTTTAAAAATTTTGAAAATCTTTTTTTCGAAAAGATCGGAAAATTTCACAAATGTTTCGTATATTAACATTGAAAATCGAACCGTTAGTTGCTGAGATATCGACATTGAAAAATGGTGGGCTGTTTGGGTGAGACTTAGAAAACATCAATTTTCCTGTTTTTAAACCTTTGCATTGCAATATCTCAGCAACTAAAGATCGTATCAACAAAGTCCAAATAAGCAAAATATAGAGAATTTTCTCAGCTTTTCAAAATATTTTTTCCAAAAGTGTGCAAACATGTGCACTAATTTTAAAAATGAAAACTGCGACTATTTTCAAAAAGTCACCTAAATATGGATTTAACTTGAAAACGGTGCACTTTAAAAATACTTTTCGATTGCAAATTTGATTTTACATCGAAAATGAAGTTGAAAATTTCTGCGACCAATATTTCGATTTTTGAAAAATCAGTATTGATAAAAATTCATAACTCGCTCAAAGATTTTGCACAACCTGAAATTTCTGAAAAGTTGGCATTTTATGTCCTCTAAAACATATCAAAAATAAAAAAATAGCGTTTTTTGCAAATTAAGTTTTAGTGAAAAGTTAAATAAAAAATCACCAATTTTTTTTACCGTCTATCATTTTTTTCCAGTGTAGTCTGTATCCATACCTACAACTTTGCCGAAGACACCAAATCGATCGAAAAATTCCTTCAAAAGATACAGATTTTTGAATTTTCAAACATCATTTTTGTATGGACAGCTGCCAAATTTGTATGGAAAATTATATGGACAAACTAATGATGCAAAATGGCTTCTTTGGGCATACCGAAGGCACCAAAAAAGTTTCAGTCGAATTAAAAAATACAAAAATTAAAATTGAAGAAAAAAGACCGATTTTGTAGAGAATTGCTCAATAATGACTTTCATCCACATTTTCTTAACTATAGTTAACTAACTTTATAAACTTTTCAAAAAATTATGAAAAGTTCTTCATGAGGTACTTTGAACACTTCTCTACCACGGTCAGTATGTTTCTGAACCATTCCTTACGTATTTTAATTGTGCTCTTCATTTTGCGGAAAATAGCAAACCTATCAAAGTCACCCCGGCTATCAAAGTCACCCCGTTTTACGGTACATAAAATTATAATGTCACACAATTTCAGACTGAATCCAAAAAGGAAAAGATCACCAGTTGTGTTGATCCGAGCCGGAATTTAAACCACAATCTACCGCTTAAGAGGCGGAAGCGTTACCACCAGTCTACGTGGTTCCGAAGAGAACAGATAACGATATTTAAAAATTAATTCTCTTCTGGAACTACCCTTTTGATTTCATACATATTAATTATATGCCAAATATGCAAAGAAATATCGAAAAATAAAAGGAGTTAAATAAAGTTTAGTTTGAAATAAAGCGTCTGACGAGGAATTTATTTAACACATTATCAATTTATTGTCATTAAAAAATTAAAAAAAAACTTCCGCTTTTTGGGAACATTTTGTGATGTTGACTTTTAACAACTGAAAGGTACAGTCATCCCTCATATTCGGAACAGATTACAGATCAGCCAGTGTTCAAAAATTCATAGCAAATCGATAATTGAACATAGAAGCAACTCTCTACGAAATCAGCCGATTTCGACCATTTTATTTTTTTGTATTTTTTTATTTGACTTAAACTTTGTGGGGACCTTCCCTGGGGACCTGGTATCTAAATATTCAAACAGCTGTAACTTTTGAGCGAATTTTCTGATCAATTTGGTGTCTTCGGCAAAGTTATAGGTATTGTTGAGGACTTTTGAGAAAAAATAGGTACACGGAAAAAAATGCAGATTTTTTTATTAACTTTCTTTTCCCAAAAACTCAATTTCCAAAAATACGTATTTTTTTTTATTTTTGAGATTTTTTTATATGTTTTAGGAGACAAAAATCTGCAACTTTTGAGCCAAAGAGAAACATGGTCAAAAAATCTGCCACCGAGTTATGAATTTTTGAAAAAAATAGTGATTTTTGGAAAAAATCGAAGTTTCATGCAAAAACAAGTTTGACATTATTTTTTAATGCAAAATTGAATTTGCAATCGAAAAGTACTCTACAGATTTTTTGATAAAGGACTCCGTTTTCAAGATATAGCCACCGAAAGTTTGATTTTAGCGAAATATTTGCAGTTTTTCAATTTTTAAAAATAGTGATCGTTCCCAATTTTTTTTTTGAGAAGTTCAGAAAATTTGCTATAAAATTGTCTAAGAGACATTGAAGATTGGACCCTATTTTAAAAAATTGAAAAGCTGCAAATATTTTGCTAAAATCAAACTTTCGGTGGCTATATCTTGAAAACGGAGCCCTTTATCAAAAAAATCTGTAAAGTGCTTTTCGATTTCAAATTCAATTTTGCATTAAAAATAATGTCAAACTTGTTTTTGCATAAAACTTCGATTCCAAAATCCAAAAATCACTATTTTTTCAAAAATTCATAACTCGGTGGCAGATTTTTTGACCATGTTTCTCTATGGCTCAAAAGTTGCGGATTTTTGTCCCCTAAAACATATCAAAAAATCTCGAAAATCAAAAAATACGTATTTTGGGAGATTGAGTTTTAGTGAAAAAAAAGTTGATTAAAAAATCTGCAATTTTTTTTTCGTGTATCTATTTTTTTCTCAAAAGTCCTCAACAATACCTAGAACTTTGCCGAAGACACCAAATTGATCAGAAAATTCACTCAAAAGTTACAGCTGTTTGAATATTTACATACTATTTTTGTATGGACAGCAGCCAAAATTGTATGGAGACTTGTATGGGTGAGCCAATGACGCAAAATAGCTTATTTGGTCATAGGGAAGGCTCATGCATGCAACTCATGCTTAATAATGTTTCGTAAATGGTCTGTTAAGTTTTTGTGAAAATATCTGTGTAATTCAGGTCTCCCACAATTGTGGGAGGTACAATAACATCCCACAGTTATGGAACAGATAATTTTGAGGCAGTGTTTTGCAGCTCTGAATAAAATAGTCTCGAAATGCAGTTTTTTGTTCAAAAAGGAACTACTAATAAGGTCCTAAAAAGGTCGATAGAAAAAATGCAGTTGGTAGGCTATTGACGTAATTATCACAAAAGTGTTCCGAATTTGTAGGTGTTCCGAATATGTGGGATGACTGTACACTTATTTGCTTGCCATTTTTTTTTTACTTTTCTCCAAATGATTTAGAAAAAATCAAAATTATTATTTTTATCTAAGTAAATTTTTAAATGTTTTTGGGGAAAACACCCCGCAACTTATGAACCAAAAATTTTGCCGAAAGGTAATAATTTTTTTAAATTGTTTTGTTTGGTAATATAAAATTGTGTTAGCAACCAGAAAGTACTCAACTCTATGCATTTTTGTCGAGTTAACGCCATTTTAAGCCAAATTTATTGTAAAAATAGGATTCAAGATTAAAAAAAGTGTAAAACTTTGCCCATCACTTTTTTGAACAGCTGTGAAAATTTTAGTTAATTTCCTGCTTTGGAATATCAAAATCGGGCCAGTTGCTGAAACACAACCTTGCAGAGAATACAAATACAAATTTAACTTTTATGTTTTAGTCAAAAATGTTAAATAAAAAATGGAAAAAAAAACATAATCGCAGTCTGATTAAAGAATGCTTGAAAGTCTTGTGATTGGATTACGCCCCAAGCATTTTTATTGTCGGTTTTAATTGCAGTACAATAGAGAACACCGAGAATATATAACAAAAAAAGCGTCCTCTAACTTTAAAATATCCTTTTTTTTGATCTTTGATAGATATTCATTAGGGACCATCCTTTAACCACGTGGACACTTTTTTGAAACATATGAAAGACAAAAGTTTATAGAATCTTTAAAAAAAAAACTCTTGAATTCTAAACACAACACAATGTGATTCGTTCATGGAATCCTTTCTGCGGTAAAAATAACGCAATAGGAAAAAAACTCACAGGGAATGTTCGAATGTGATCTAAAAGATCTCCGTCTGTGATGAACCTCTTAAAAACTTATTCCGCTTGGCCTTACATGCCAGTTCTGGTAGAATTGATTTAAAATCCCTCTAATCAATGTCGAAGCAACCTGGACAATTATCACACCTATATGACAAAATCCAGTCTGCAAACCGCTTAGATCGCCAGCTCCATGCGAATGCAAAATGTTAAATAAAAAATTGGGCTTATTTTTCTACCCGTGTTTTTTTTTTTTTTGTATAAATTTGTGTTTTTATTTTTGCTTCGTTTGAATATTTACGGTACACAATGTTGGCATTTTTTTCTCGTTTTTGACAACATCTCTTTTCAGTATAAACTGAAAGGTAAAATTTTATTCCACCAAACATACTTACTTTAAGAAAATGAAAAGTTTAAGAAATGTATTTGTACACTCTGTTGGTTTCCTACGTTTAATCGCTTTCCAGGCAACTTTTAAATCTTCTGATATCAAAATCATACACACGAACCCAAACATCGTGCCCTAATTTGGCTTCATCATCCTTGTCCTTACATGCATATCCTCGCCGTCGTTACCCCGATGAAAGGTTTTACGAGTTTAAATTGTATAAAACAAGACAGCAACGAGAGCAAGAAAACAAAAAAAAGAACCATAAATCCTAGCGCGAGCAGGTAGTGAGTCAGTCCTTTATGCTCTAATGGCACACATTTCCGAATGGCCTGGCACGAAAACAGAAGGAAAGAGCAGCAGCTCCTCTCACTTTCTATCTCGCTCCATTTTAAGGGTCTCAATATGCGAGCCGCCGTGTGTCCTATATCTCATTTGTAACAACGTCATTGCCTCGTCGTCGTCCTGGGCACAGGACAGGATAGGACAGCACCGAGCTGCATCATTAGTAGGGTAGGTCTTTGATTCATAATGAAAAATACCTGATTTTCGGTGTGAACTCTTCTTCATTTCTTTTCCCCTTGTTTTTATGTAGACCCCGAGTTCAAAATCAGCTCATTCGTCAGAACGAAAAACTTGTTTTTCGTGTCCTCTCACCTGGTTTGCCGTGTGTACGTACCTTTTTCTTTTTTCTACTCTTTCCCCTGCAGCATAACACACCGGCTGCCAGATTGTTGTGTTTTTTCCTCAAAATTTTCGGTTACGTCGTCGACATCTCTCATAGAGGAAAGAGGTCCATAGTTGCGGGTTGCGCAGTGCACTCACACACACACACACACACACACACACGCACACAAACCTTTTATGCATCATTTGAGCCACGAGGAAAAACAGGTTTTTCTTGTCCCGTCTTTCGAAGGTTTTTTTTTCTTTTTAAATTTTGCTTTCTTTGCTTCTCCCCGGTCGTCGTCGTCGGATCTTGGCCTTTGTTCTTGAACTTTTCATGTTGATTTGCTGGGCCGGGCGTTCTTGGCCAGGCCTCGTGTGAGCAATCGAGATGTGAAGGTTCTTTGGTTGGAACTTTTTTTTCCTGTGTGGGTTTGAGTATTTAGTTCCGAAAAATCATGGTTCTGAATGTTTTCCTACAAAAATTTAAGTTTTAGAGACCAGTGTTAACATTGAATGCAAGAAGTGCATTTGTATAAGTTTGAATCAATAAATTGGCTTCTCAAAATTGTTAACAATTTATTTAACCCTGCTTAGTCTCTAAACAGGCTCTGATCTCTAAATTTTTAATTATGTGACTTTTTTATGGGTATTAACCCTCCACAACCCAACCTCGCCTTAAGACGGGCTTCGATTTAAAATATCGCCAAAATTCCATTTTCCAACCAATTTCTAATCTTTAAAAAGCATTGGAAAGAAGAACTCCTAAAATTTTAGAAAATTCAAGGATTGGAAGTTTTACTTGTTTCATGTAAATTTGCCAATGTTTTTCAAAATTGTAATTTTTTGTAGGGTAAATTTTGGCTGTGCTTTTCCTTCCTTACCTTACTAAGGCTATAAAATCACTCAAAAAACCCACCTTCACGCATACAAATCGACTCAAATTCTGAGCAAATGTCTGTGAGCAACTCTCTACGAAATCGGCCGATTTCGACCACCACCTGAAGTGTACAAGAAAAAATGCAAATTTGAAAATTACCATCTCCGATTCTGCTCAAATTTGGCAGAGCTGTTCAGACTATCAAAACATGAAAAAATCCCGAATTTCATCCAAATCGGACCACCCCCTGCATTTTTGTACCCTCCCAAAAAATCGACTTTTTGGCGATTTTTGAGCGAAACCCCTTTCTTCAAACGACGATAACTCAGGAACCACAAATCTCAGTAAGTCGGTCTTGGACTCAATTTTGAAGGAAATTGGACGTAGAATCCATTTCCGTGATCATAATTTACATTAAAATATTTGTTCTACCTGTATTGCGCAATTGAAAACTTTAAATGGCCGTATCTCAAAACAGCCCTATTTATTTTTTCGATTTGACCTCACCATCGTGTTCCCCGGCCAATTTTACATAAGAATCACTTATCGACAGAAAGGAATATGTTTCGTTCCAGAGATATCGAATTTTAAAGTTTTGAGTATTTGAGATTACCTACATCAGCTACACTCGCCGCATCTGCTAGAAGCACTCAGTCGTGCTGATCAATAATTACTACCTGATAATTTATTGAAATAAGATTTCATCCCAAATAATCAGCAAATTAGGCAAAAATTTAATGTACACCTCTGTAGAAAACTGCTGCATAATCTTAAATTTAAAAAAAAAATACGGTGAATTTGTATGCTAGCCCACAGGACAGAGCAAGAACGACACGCAATACAGGGCAGAATGGAATTGGGTCCTAAAATGAAGCTTAGATTGCTGATATAATAATTTACAGCGATAAATCTTATTTTTCTGAGTACAATGACCCTTTGTACGACCACAAAGAGTTGAAAATGGATTTTTAAATCAATTTGGAAAAATTAACCTCACGGTGCTTCTTGACAGAAAAGTCCCTACCTGACAGCTCGTTCCAAGGGGACCATAGTTGATCCATCGAAAAAATGTTGTCGTGTCAATATTTTTTTGCATCAAAATTTAAAAAAATATGATCAGAAATTGTTTTTAATCGTGTGTTATACCTTGTACATAAAAATTAACATAGGGCTTTAGTACCCAATTCCCGCAGAGCTACCAGGAAATTGATACATTATCGTGTTAAAAATTATGAATTAACATGAATAAAACTCTCTTGAAGCATTAAGGAGGAGGATTTCTGGAAAGTATAAAACTGAAAAATGTAAGAAAATCACAAAGATTAATCTGATTTAATATCTGATCAAGATCAAATTCAGTTGTGTTGATTTCGACACCGTCTGAACAATATTCTTTTTTTTTTTGTTTGTCAAACTTATCGAAATCTTGGAAGACGATACAGCTACTGTCCACATGTATCAGAAGTATATGGTTTTGTTTTTGAAATTAAATGTACCAGAATTGAAAAAAATCATCAATTATTCAGATGAAACTGGCTAACAATATAAAAATCGGTTTAATATGATCAATCTCTCAAACCAACAGGCAGATTTTGGGGTTTTTGCTGAATGGCACTATTTCGCTACCGCACATGGCAAAAGCTCTAGAGCCCATGATAATTATTTCATCTACTACAGCCAGCTCTACATTTGTTCTCGCTTCATATAAAAGAAGAAATAAAAGGAATGATTTGATAAAATGGAAAGAAATGAGGAATAAGAAAAAACTATAAAAATTATAGATAAATAATAATATTTTTTGAAAATCGTATTTTAAAAACTCTGTAGCATTTTCAAATGAATATTAAAAGTTCAAATTTTACTTCATATGGTTCAAGGACACTGAGATCAGGATAAACAGAGCATTAAAAACTACCCAATAAATATACCTTAAACCAAAATAGATTGGTCAAGGTATTGATTATCTCAAAATCGTATGAATTTATAAAAATAATTCATCTTACAGAACACCAGGTAGTAATTATTGATCAGCACGACTGAGTGCTTCTAGCAGATGCGGCGAGTGTAGCTGATGTAGATAATCTCAAATACTCAAAACTTTAAAATTCGATATCTCTGGAACGAAACATATTCCTTTCTGTCGATAAGTGATTCTTATGTAAAATTGGCCGGGGAACACGATGGTGAGGTCAAATCGAAAAAATAAATAGGGCTGTTTTGAGATACGGCCATTTAAAGTTTTCAATTGCGCAATACAGATAGAAAAAAATATTTTAATCTAAATTTTGATCTCTGAAATTAATTCTACGTCCCATTTCCTTCAAAATTTAGTCCAAGACCGATCCTCTTAGATTTGTGGTTCCTGAGTTATCGTCGTTTGAAGATAGGGGTTTCGCTCAAAAATCGCCAAAAAATCGATTTTTTGGGAGGGTACAAAAATTGAGGGGGTGGTCCGATTTGGATGAAATTCGGCATTTTTGCATGTTTTGATAGTCTCAACAGCTCAGCCAAATTTGAGCAGAATCGGAGATGGTAATTTTCAAATGCTGTTCCGCTTCAGATGGAATTACCCTTATTTGACTTAAAACTTTGTGGGGGCCTTCCCTAAGACCAAATAAGCTATTTTGCGTCATTGGTTCACCCATACAAGTCTCCATACAATTTTGGCTACTGTCCATACAAAAATGGTATGTAAATGTTCAAACAGCTGTAAATTTTGAGTGAATTTTCTGATCAATTTGGTGTCTTCGGCAAAGTTGTTGGTATTGTTGAGGACTTTTGAGAAAAAAATAGGTACACGGAAAAAAATTGCAGATTTTTTAATCAACTTTTTTCGTTAAAACTCAATTTCCCAAAATACATATTTTTTGATTTTTGAGATTTTTAAATATGTTTTAGGGGATAAAAATTCGCAACTTTTGAGCTATAGAGAAACATGGTCAAAAAATCTGCCGCCGAGTTATGAATTTTTGAAAAAACAGTAATTTTTGGAAAAAATCGAAGTTTCATGCAAAAACAAGTTTGACATTATTTGTTAATACAAAATTGAATTTGCAATCGAAAAGTACTCTACAAATTTTTTGATAAAGGGCTCCGTTTTCAAGATATAGCCACCGAAAGTTTGATTTTAGCGAAATATTTGCAGTTTTTCAATTTTCAAAAAAAGTGACCATAAGTGACCATTTCTGAAAATATTTTTTTTGAGAAGTTCAGAAAATTTGCTATAAAATTGTCTAAGAGACATTGAAGATTGGACCTCGGGTTGCTGAGATAGAGCCGCTTTAAGAAAAAGAAACACGAAAATTGAAGTTTTCTTAATCTCACCAAAACAACCCACCTTTTTCTAATGACGATATCTCAGCAATTAATGGTCCGATTTTCAATTTTAATACATCAAAAATTCGTGTTTTTGTATTCGAAAGACCTTTCCCACGAGTTCAAAAGATTGAAGATCTGACAACCCTATCAAATGTTACAAGCGAATAAGTGCCCTGAATTATGAAAATCTGCCTACCCAATTTGATGGTATGAAAAATGAATCATGTTGATAGAACACTGAAAGGTCCGCCCTTTTGTATCTATTTTGGATACCATTACCCTCTAAATGTGAGGAAGGCACCAACCACCTAAGGGTGGATTAAGTAACGTTTTTTTCCTATATTTTAATTTTCTAAATCTAGTCAGCCAAAGAACCAGACTATGCCCTTATGCATTTTTTACAATTCAAATAATAATGGTGCCATATTATAGTAGAAAATGTGAAAAACAAGCAAAAAATTGAAAAGGTGACTGAAAAAACATGAAAAAATTAGAAAGGCAAAATGTAACGATAAGAAGTGGTAGAATAAGCCAAATACTACCAAAAACAAACATAAACTTAACAATATAAATGCAAATTAAAGGCATTTTTTGCTAAATGCTTTGATTTTTTTTATTGATTTCGGTTAAAACACGAACAGAACAGCCTTACCTATGACTAAGGCTACCAACTGTACGGATTTTTTCCTTTTCGTACGGATTTTCGACCCTCTTCGCGGATTTTTAACAGGCCGGAGTTTTTGTACGGAATTTTTTGCCTAATACGGATTTGTACGGAATTTTTAAAACTTAGTTTAAAATTGAATGGATTTTTTAGATTCGGCTAAAATTTTTGCTAGTAGAAAATTTTGATTAACTGTCAGTTTGATTTTAAAGTGATAACTTGTGAATACAAAGAGACGAGTTGTTCCTTTTAATTCCTCTATATATTTTAATATCTTGACAGATACGTATTTCGTCTACTACTTGCAGACTTCATCAGTGTTCTGTTCTCGACTTAACTTGGATAGTTTTCCTAGGGAGCCTAAACAGGGAGACTGGTCGATGTCAATTTGACGTCCCAAACAGACACAAGTTTGGCGTATCCAAAAGAGCACATACTTTGCCAGATCGATTCAGCAAAGTCTGCCAGTCTCCCTATTTAGGGTCTCTAAGTTTTCCGGGTTTTCTTCTGTTCAAAGTTGATTATCAATTATTGTTCTTTTCAAATTCCTTACAAAATATATTTATGTAACAAAGGCTTTCTAAAGCTATTGCAAACCTATGATAATTTGAATTAACAAATCTAGAGTAATTTCTTAAAAGGTCCTATAAGCTATGTTTCACATGTTTACGTTTAAAATTTTACGAAATGTCAAGTTTGCACGCTTAACAAAAAATGGAAGATTTGATTCAGCAAATCACGGTTTATTTTATTTATTTATCATGGAATATTTTTAAACGTTCAAGTCTGATAGCAAAGTGAAATTAGTTTGCTGCAAAAATGACAGAGTTTTTTGTTTCAGTTTTTTTTTCAATATGTTTTTTTCCAATTTAATCCAAATAATTCCTTGACAGTTTTTTTTATACGTATATCATATCGGCAAAGTGTACGGATTTTGCTCAGCAAGAGTTGGTAGCCTTACCTATGACCAAAGATGCCATTTTGTGTCAAAAATGGTACGTTCTGATCGATTTGGTTTCTTCGGCTAAGTTGTAGGTATTGATGAGAACTATTCAGAAAAAATAGGTACACGCACAGCAAAAAAAAACGTTTTATTTTGGAATTTTGAAAATTTGGTTGGTTGAAAATTACCTCTTTATTGAGTTAATATTACACAAAAAATGTGCAAAAATGTGAAATTCATTAGGAACTAATGAAAATTTACCAATTTCTTATACATTATTACATTTTTTAACACAAAATCTGTCATCATTTCCTGATGAATTTTATTTTTTTTATTTTTTCTATGTTTTTTGACCGGTTAAAAAAAATAAATAATTTTTTTGAAATCCATATTTTTAATTTTTTTTATATGTTTGGGTACAAAAATCCGTAACTTTGAGCCACAGAGATGAATGGCCAATTTTTTTTTTCATCGAGTAATAAAAAATATAGATTCTTTTTTTAATGAATCTTAATCAATTTTTTTACAAATTTATTAAAAAAAATATCTCCTCATGAAACAGTTTTTAAAAACTTCGGAATCAAGACTAATTTTTCAAAAAGGCCACATGTTCCACATACATTTTTTCCTACAGCCTACAGCTTTGCCGAAGACACCAAATCATCGTTTTTTTTTTGTATGGACAGCTGCCAAAGTTGCATGGAGACTTGTATGAGTGAACCAACTAATTAATGCAAGCACTAATTGACAAAAAGATCAATTAATTATACAATTCGAGAAAAGTTTTGAAATCCAATATCAAATTTCATGCCTCATATAACTTTTTGCATGTCAAAAAAATTCAATACATAAAAAAAAATTATGAATGTATTGTTTTTTTAATGTCTATTTTTGAAGTGTGGTTCCAAAATTAAAAATTTAAGAAAAGCCTTAAAGTGCTCTATTTGACTTAAAATATAAAAAAAAATAATGCATATTTAAATTTTAGGCACATAATTCTTTTCTACACCCTGCTTCTAATTTCAGATTCATCATGTATGTCCCCCGTGAATAGAAGGGGAGAGCCTACAACCAACAGTTCTCCAGCTGGGCCATTGGCCGAAGAACCTCACCTTTTGATCACCTCCACCAAACACAAAGTATCCACATCCATCTTTCGTGCTCGTTAGGAGACTTCCCATGTGTTTATTCTTAGATCTCTTGAAACTAGTCGACCGAAGCGCAGCATCCAGTGGTCAGCTGAATCAGCCAAAGAACCAGCTTCTTTTTTTATCGCGCTAGCTGAGCCTCTCCATTCTAATTATGGCTAGGCATACAACTAGTCATCATCATTATAGGTTTTTTCCCCCAACTCTTGTTCAGTCTATCTCACTCTAGGCCTCTCCAGCGTTGGATGCTGCGAGCCAAAGAGTCTTGAACTCGAAGTTCTGGTTTTGAACTTGACTCTTGTTCATCGTTCGCTCCGCCGGAGATTCAGTCCATCTTTACCGAGAGATGTTTTTGTTCTGCCTGATTTTTTTTTCCCTTCTAACACCCAGCAAAGTTTCCAACTGGGGCCTTTCCTTTTAGCCCGACTTTTTTTTTGAAAGTTGTTCTGAAAGCCAGCTTTTTCCTGTTTCGTGCGCTCACCTTTTTCGATTCGTTCAAAGTAGTGAAGTTTTTTTTCTCTCTCTCTTCAAACGTAATGTATTGTAAAGAATCAATGGCTGTTCGGCAGAGTTGCTGGATGCCATCATCCACGAGAATCGATTCAAGATTTGGCTCTGGCAAGGCAAGAACGGCTGCATCAGCATGAAACTAACAAGGAAAAAAAGGCAGCAACACGCCAGGATCCAAAACGAAACCAAACAGAACAACCAACAATTGGATTTGGTCTCAAATTTAAATTCTGAATTCCTTTTTTGGCACAATCACGCATACGACGACGCCGACGGAGCCCGGGCATCACTCGATTTCGTTGGGATGTTTTATTCAGATGCGAGATTGGCTTATTCGGTGGACGGGAATTGGACCGGAGAGCGACGACGACAAATACAACGAAAAAATTGAGATTTTCTTTGTTGTATGGTAAGGAACCCCACTCCACACCGGGGCTGGGTTTACGAAACTCACGTTCAAAATGTTTATTTTCGACAAAGGATTATTCCTCTGAAAAAAAAGCCAGAAGGTTCATTGTGCGTCGATATCTCGAGTGGTTGCAGAAGATGGTCGAAAATTTGGTACAAGTTTTGTTAGGTGAGATTTTTAGGAGTAACGTCATGATTCGAATTCCCGGACGCTTCGAAACCCGGACACTTCAACTTGTTTTATCATTTATTTGGATATAAGTTCGCATTATGAATGTCAACACTGTGTTATTTGATGAATTCTAACATCAACTTTCATTTAAAGTTTGTTTGAACGCTGTAGTTAATGCTAAAACATTTAAATAAAATAAAATTATAAGTTTACCAAAAATGCGAAACATTTCAACGGAAATATTTCATAGGCATCCGAAGCACCGGGAAGGCAAAGCAGAAATTTATGTTTTTGATTTTCTTAAATTTTAGCCATTTTTATATAAACTATCGATTGTTTTGATGTTAACAGCTTATTTGAGACCTAAAGAATGCCATTCACTAACATTTCAGTCCAAATTTGTGCGATTCATAAGCAAAATCGAGTGTCCGGAATTCGAAGCAAAAGTGTTCGGATTTCGAATCAGCTTTTAACAGTGTCCGGGATTCGAAGCACAACAAGTCATTTTAATTTTCAAATTCTGATAAAAAATTGTTAGAATAGACATATTTTGCATGCATTTTCTTGAAACTTACTGTTTATACTAAATCCTGATGGTATTTCTACATTTCCAACTTATTACATGATTTTTTGCCAGCTATAACAAAAATAATATGGTACTAAGAGTCCGGATTTCGAATCATGACGTTATGTACATTTTTATTTTCATGATGTGCTGATCATTAACTAGATTATTTTATAAAACGAATAAATAATTGTTTGATTTGTTTGATGTTATATTTCAATAAATTTTTATTCTTAAAAAAACATATTTTTAAATTCTTGAAGTGGCTCGACATTTTTTGGGACAAAAACAGGCAATTTGGGCCATGGAGAAAAAGGGACAAAAATGTTACCGCCTTACATGATTTTTTAAAAACAATTGATTTTGAGGAAAAATGAGTCCTCTTCATTTTTTCATATTTTAGTGTAATGTTGAATTTTGCAATCGAAGGTTCCTTACCATTTTATTCAATGAAATGCATCATTTACAAGTTAGAGCGATTTTAAATCTAATTCATCATACAAATATAAAAAATATTTTTGAAAACAGTATCCAGCTTTTTCCATTCCTGAATTTTTTTTCGAGTAGCTTAGATAAATCTCCATAATATTCGTTTTTGGTTGTTTTTGGTCTTTGAACAATTATTTGCTGAAATACCTGCCATGCAAGGAGTGAAAATAGATCAAATTTGATGTCATCCAATAAGTATTTAAATTTCAAAAGACGATAGCTGGACATTAGGGTGCCCAAAAACCGTGCAGACCAAATCGTAAGAAAGTTGGGGTTTCCATACATTTTTTCGATTTTTCCCATACAAAATTTACCTTCGAGTATCAAATCAATGAGTTAATGTTGACCGAAGTTGTTCATATTTTTCCCAGAGTCCTAAAATAGCTCAAGGAAGAACAATATTCAGCTTGTTGAGCGAGGTTTTGAGAATAAGTCCCATATTCTGGACACCCTACTGGACAACCATTTATCAGATTCAGATCTTTCAAAAAAAAAATAAATAAAATGTTAAAATAAAGCAAAATATTAGTAATGTTTTGAAATCCGTATAAAGGGGCATTAGCCAGATTTTAATCCAAAATGATCCAATTATAAAAAAGTAACACTCAAGCAATGGATTATACAGCAGTTCCCCACGAAAACAGCATGATTCGAAAAAAAGTTCTCCGATCGGACTCAAAATTTTTCTGGGGGTTCCTTGGCCAAAATAATTCGACCCGTATTTTTTTGTTTGGCCATTAGGGTGACATACGCCGTGTTAGGGTGGTCCGAAAAGTGGCAATTTTCGTCATTTTTCGCAAAAACCACTTTTTTGAAAAATCATATCTCCGTGACATTTCATCCGATTTTAGCTGTCTTAGGCGCAAAAGAAAGGTGATTAGTTTGGCTATTTGAGAAAAATAGTAAGAAGATTTCTCGGAAAATTTTGCATAACATATCAAAAAATGGTGAATTTATGTTTTCGATACTCTTAGATACGATATTTTGAAAAAAAAAACTGGGTTCTTCGACTTTTTTCACTAAAATTGCGATCACTTGAACATTTCAGCGATGACCTATACATGTTAGGGTACCAAAATTTTCGTAATTGAAATATGCAACATTTGGTACTCTAACATGTATAGGTCATCGCTGAAATTTTCAAGTTATCGCAGTTTTAGTGAAAAAAGTCGATTTTTTTCCCGTTTTCGTCATTTTCCCAGTTTTGCGCGTGGCGCGTCGAAAAACCCAACTTTTATTTTCAAAAAATCGTACCTAGAGTATCGAAAACATAACTTCACAATTTTTTGATAAGTTATGTAAAATTTTCCGAGAAATCCGATAAAAATATTCTCACACTTAGGTTCTTCGATCCCGAGACCTTCAAAACAGCATTTTAAGTTTTCATACGACCTTTTCAAATGTTAAGCTAGATTTTTGAAACTTCTTACTATTTTTCTCAAATAGCCAAACTAATAACCTTTCTTTTGCGTCTAAGACAGCTAAAATCGGATGAAATGGCGCGGAGTGATTCTGGGTTCAATTCCCATCTGCTGCAACCTTCCATCGGATGAGGAAGTAAAATGTCGGTCCCGGCCTTGGTTGTTAGGCCGTTAGGACATTCCAGGTGTAGGAGTCGTCTCCATGCCAAAAGTACAAACAACACACCAAACCAAGCCTACTCCGGTGGAATCGCTGGCGGCGGTTGGACTCGCAATCTGAAGGTCGTCAGTTCAAACACTGGGGTGGAAGGTTCCTTGGAGTAGAAAGAGGTTTGGGTGCTCTCCCCGTTCAAGCCTTCGGACTCCTAGGTTCGAGCAGAAACTTGCAATAGAGACCACAAAAGACCCGGGGGTCGTTAATGTGGATGGTTTGATTTTTTTTTTGATTTTTTGGCGCGGAGTTATGATTTTTTTTTTAAATGTGGTTTTTGCGAAAATGACGAAAATTGCCATTTTTCGGACCACCCTAACACGGCGTATGTCACCCTAATGGCCAAACAAAAAATACGGGTCTAATTATTTCGGCCAAGGAACCCCCAGAAAAATTTTGAGCCCGATCGGAGAACTTTTTTTTTCGAATCAGGCTGTTTTCGTGGGGAATTGCTGTATATTCAAATTATATAAAATAAAATAAATATTGAAAAATGCATTCTTTATTAGTCCTGCTGATTGATAACTTTCTTCAGTTATTTTATCACCGACTTTACAGTGTTTTTTTTATATTCCAGAAAAATAACCTGTCTTTCATTATAATTTAAACTTTTGAAAGCCGTATTAAATAAATTACATTTATCAATCACACGATTTTCTCTATAAACTGAACTTAACAACAAATTTGTTCCTACAATATTTCGAAATGCAATTAAGATTTCTAATATTAGAATAATAAAATTTCGAGTGTTAGAATATCCAATTACATCAAAATGAACTATTTTACAAATCGTAGTTGAAAGGAATTCCAAAACTCTATTTGGTTATAAGACTACAAAATTGTGAATTGATCATTTACTTATAAAAAGCAATTGGGTTGAATTGAACATGCATTTGAGGCACCTTTTCGTATTTTCTTTGTTTTTTAAAGTTTAACAAGTAATGAATTGAAGACTTTTTCACCATACTTTGGACAAATAATAGCATTAAAAGAACAGTCTCTTGAAAGATGTAGAATTTAACGTTTTCTTCTTTCGTGAGCATCGTCATCTCCACCGTGTGGTCGTGACCATTCGCTTTTTTCTTCTTCTTCAATTGCTGTTCCAACTCTGCCCCGTGGTTGCGAGCCTTGGAGCAGCGGCAATAACTCAGATTCTGGTTCCTGATGATGGTATGGCGTGTTCCGAGGGAGCTTCTCTTTCTCTCTCTCTCTCCGCACTCCGGTCCAGAACCAGAATCTTGCGCGCCGTTCTTGTGGGTTGTGTTTTATCGTTTGTATTCTTAATTCAGGTTTTTTTTTCTTTCTTCTGAAGCCTTTAAGCCTTAATCAAGCCACGAGGTTTCGGGAACGTCTGTGCCTCTGTGCGGTTTGAGGAGACTGGTTCTGGGACGGGAAGTTGTTAAACGATTTTTACTTTCCATTTTCTGGGCTCATCGAGATGAAAGGAACGAGAATGGGAAAAAATAATTCATTTGAAAGTTTCCACATAACAACAACAGAACAGAATCGGGCAACAGCAATGAAAAAAGCTGCCCTTCCCCAAAATTTGCTTTTGGAGAAAGGAAACAGAAAGGAGAACTTTCGAGTCCGCGTAGTAGAGTAGAACACGAAAAGCCCCCTCAAATTTACGATACACGGAAGCGGCCGCCAGAAATGAAAGTCTGGCGGCGATCGCGAAAAATTAATATTCTTTACTTGAAAAAAAAAACGGAGAGCCCAGTGAAGCCGGCTGATAAAATAAGACTGCAACCGAGCAGAATCACGAAACAAATCGCATATTTAGGGCTATAAACATGAGAAATTATGACCGGGATTATCTGCAAATTTTACCGGAAAAGGCTTAAGAAAAGCCCGGCGCGTTGCAGGAGGCGCATTATCGCACAAATTGGTTGATTGCTGGTGGCGCATAAAGTGGCGAATTTTATCAAATTATATTCTGGCAGCAGTAATGATATTAAATGTTTCATCGAAGAACGAACGCACCTGAAAATTAGTTGGTGAATGGTGGGTCAATGGATACTTGGAAGCAATAAATGTGATTAAAGTGGGTGTTGGATAAGGGTGATAAAAATAAAAGCATAAAAAACCATGCACATCACTTCTGTAAGTAAAGTCGCTTGATATTAGACACTGCATGTACAGTTTTACTACGTACAAAAAATGCATCCGAAGGGATTCAAACTCAGCACCAGCCGAGAGGACTGGCACCTTAGCCCGCTCGGCTATCAGGACGATGATGTTTGGAAAGGATAAACGCCATGTGAGTCCAAAATGTCGGTCAATTATGTTTCCCAAACTGAGGATATTTTCCAAGTGTAATATTACATAACATAAAAAAATGCAAACATTATTTTACACCCAGACTTTTCACACGCAGTTGGGTTACTACTCGTTTTACTGTGTACCAATATATTTATTAAAGTATGTACATTTTCCTTCGTCGTGATATTTTCCAGTAAATCATTTATCTTCACAATTCGAATGTTTTGGAAGTCGTCTAAGTTCTTCTACACCTTATCAACTACACTTCATAAAATGCACTTTCCCTGATTTGGAACAAAAATGTCAACTAGTCAAAATGACAAATTTCAATAAACTTAAAATCAGTTAGGAACCCTGAACATCTGGGAATGTAGACAGGTTGTGGGTTAGAAAACATGTTTAATATACTAATATGGCCTCGAAAAATGTGTGAGCAATTCTTTACGAAATCGGTATTTTTTCTTAAATTTTAATTTTTGTATTTTTTAATCCGTCCCGCCCGTGTGGATCAATCGGACCGCGCACTGGACTCACAATCCAGAGGTCGCCGGTTCGAATCCCGCGGTGGGCGCTCTAAAATTCTTTGTGTAAATATGGGTATTCGGCGCCGTCGCTCCGTGCCATACTTTCATACACTTAGGAGCCCAGGGCGGCGAAGTCCTTGTTGATAAAAGGAAGACACTAGTGGTTGGTACTAGCAATGGTGGCCGACAGCTATAAAGTCAACTTCGTTCATTTTTTAATCCGACTGAAACTTTTTGGTGCCTTCGGTATGCCCAAAGAAATCATTTAGCATCATTAGTTTGTCCATATAATTTTCCATAACTCGCTCAAAGATTTTTTGCACAACCTGGAAATTTCTGAAAAGTTGGCATTTGATGTCCTCTAAAACATATCAAAAAATAAAAAAAAATAAAAATAGTGTTTATTTGCAAATCAAGTTTTAGTGACAAAAAGTTAAATAAAAAATCATCAAAATTTTTTTTAACGTGCATCATTTTTTTCAGTGTAGTCCATATCCATACCTACAACTTTGCCGAAGACACCAAATCGATCAAAAAATTCCTTCAAAAATACTGATTTTTTAATTTTTATACATCATTTTTGTATGGCCAGCTGTTAAATTTGTATGGAAAATTATATGGACAAACTAATGATGCAAAATGGCTTCTTTGGGCATACCGAAGGCACCAAAAAAGTTTCAGTCGGATTAAAAAATACAAAAAAAAATCGAATGACCGAAATCTGAGAGAACTACTCGTGTAAATTAATATCTTTTTGTGTGTAGTTGCACTAATTTCTCATAATTTGTGGTAAAATTACATTGAAAATTCGATCTTATTTGACTATCAAATTCATCAATTTAACATTTTTACTGTGTAGTCTATGATCGGTTGTTTTGCAGATACAGTTAAGAACCGACTTTCAAATCATGTAAATTAAATTAACATTAGGAATTAATTTCGAATCCTCAAAAAGCATTGAGAGTAGAACTCTTAAATATTAGGAAAATCTTGCGTTTGATGATTTTAATACTGAGCAGTTCTTTCCGAAATCAGTCTCATTTTATTAATTTTTCGAAGTAGCCGTGCGCGAAATTGGATGTGAAAATTTTACAGTGCTAAAAATTGTGGCAGCTCTTGCATTTCCCGATTAAACGATTTACTTCCATTCGTGTTAAACTACGACAATTCGGTCCACATTTTATTTTTATTTATGTTTTGTGATGGCAAGTACTAGTGATTGCCAAATATGCTCGAGACCAAGTTGAAAAGCAAGAAGGGCAGGATCGCCAGTTCATCAGTTGGTTGTAATCATGAAGATGCCATCGTTCCTGTCCCAGATGCTCTTCCAGCAGCTAGAATTTATCGTCCGCTGATCAAGTCCAGAAGTCTCAGAATAATTGCGAACCAAGTGGTATTTTTTTGATGCAGCTTGAGCTGTAGAATCCTAATTTAGTGAGATCATTCCTTTTCATCAATCATTATTTACCAGATGATTTTTCCCTTATAAATACGATATTATATTCTATGAATCAAATGATTTATCCCTATAACCCTTCCCTTCCTCCAAACTCAATTTTCTCCCCCCCCCCCCCTCTCGCCCTCACCCCATAAAAATATTATTATGCCAAATTTACCCTAACACACCCAACCACAACTGATCCGGAGCGTTTGGTACGGTATGACCACGCATCCTTCCTCCCCTGTTGATTCTGTGAAATGTGCTCCGTTTACAGAATCTGTCTCTGCGGTTAATGCAACGCAGTAGGCCTGGCCGCTTTAATTGTTGCAATACATCTTCGGGGTTACTCAAATGTACTGCAATAATTAATATTGACAAGAAAGAACTTGGGGTGTAATCTAACCACAAGTTCTTCCAGGATGCTTTCTTCGGACTTGCTGCGCTTGTGTTCGATTAGATTAGATTAGATTAGATTAAATCAGTCTCATTTTATTAATTTTAATTTTTGAAGAAGCCATTTTGCATCATAAGTTTGTCCATATACTTTTCCATTCAAATTTGGCAGAATGATATGTAAAAATTTAAAAATCTGTATCTTCTGAAGGAATCTTTTGATCGATATGGTGTCTTCGGCAAAGTTGTAGGTATGGATAAGGTCTACACTGAAAAAATGTTAAACGGTAAAACTTTTCCAAAAATTTCCCGAGTGGCCAAAAATTATCGACCGAGTTATGAATTTTTGAATCAATACTGATTTTTTCAAAAATCGAAATACTGGTCGCAAAAATTTTTCAACTTCAGTTTTCGATGTAAAGTCGAATCAACTGAGACTATTTTCAGTTACCTAAAATGGCTATAATTTGAAATCAGTGCACTTTATTAAAATTTCACTGAAGTACTTTTTGATTGCAAATTCGATTTTACATCGAAAAATGATGTTGAAAAATTTTTGCGACCGGTATTTCATTTTTTTTTATCAGTATTGATTCAAAAATTCATAACTCAGTCGAAGATTTTTTGCCCATTCTAAAAAAAATTCAGAAAAGTTGGCATTTTATATCCTCTAAAACATATCAGAAAATGAAAAAAATATTAAAAATATTTAAGTTTTAGTCTCAAAAAGTAAAATTAAAAATCACCAAAAGAATTTTACCGAAAACATTTTTTTTCAACAACTTTGCCGGAGACACCAAATCGATCAAAAAATTCCTTCAAAAGGTACAGATTTTTGAATTTTCACATATCATTTTTGTATGGACAGCTGCCAAATTTGTATGGAAAATTATATGAACAAACCAATGATGCAAAATGGCTTCTTTGGGCATACCGAAGACACCAAAAAAGTTTCAGCCGGATTAAAAAATACAAAAAAAATTGATTGACCGAAATCTCAGAGAATTGCTCTACTTTCATGTGACTTTGTCTATGTTTTGAATGATTTTTTTCTGAAGTCGTATTTGGCCATGTTTCTTACTAATATTCTCTTCTTTTTATGTCACAAGGAGTCCACATTGTTTTTTTTTTTATCCCAGATTATGTTTTGACACACTTTGATGCGGCTTCAAAGCTAATGGTTTAAGTTTATATTTAAAAAAAAAAACAATAAATCGAAAGGGTGTTTGGAAAATTAAGAAGCACACAGGCAAAACAGTAATTAAACTAGTTGCAAGATATTGAAAACATCGATGGACGGCAACTAAAAAACCAAAAAATTTCAGCATTGTTATTATCTTTTAATTCAAACTTTTCAACTGTTCCGAAAACTATTGATCTTATGTTGAATGATCGAAAGAGAAAATTTCAGATATTTCCATTGAACTTATTTCTTCCCAGAATTTTTAAAATTGTGTTATTAAATTGATTTTTAAGTGTTTATTTATTATTTAACCAGCTCGATTATAAATTTTATTGAATAGTTTAACTCAGTTTTGAGGCCAACTTGTTATCCTTGACTATTTTAACCCGTTTTCAATCCGACATTCAAACGGGCATACTTCTCTTTTAACCACATTATGACATTTCCCTTGCAAAATAAAACCAGCACAGCCTGGTTGAATCCAGCCGCATCTCGTTTCGGTTCTAAGCCCTCGCTCCAAGCATGGTGCCCTAGGCTAGATGATGTACAACAAAAACATACACACAACTCGCGCATAGGAAAAACTGGTCTCACAATTCATCGAACTCTGGGCTCGTTCTTTTTTCATCTCATCGCGTCTTTAGCAGCATTCAACCTCGCTCTTATTCATCTTGAACTTGGAAGCATTCACGATCAACAGCTCTCCGAGCACAAGAGCCCACTGCTGGCAGATATCTCTTGGGGTCCCAACTCCATGACGAGGGGGGACGAGGGGTGCATGATTCAGCTTCTCTCGGTTGATTCGTGTGCGCTCCCCACCAGCATCCACCAGAAAAAAATAACACACAGAGAGTCAGCGCAGTCGGCGAAGAAGCTGGTGAACAGGCGAGAACATCAACCCGCGTGCTGGAAGAGAACGTGTAGAACGAGATCTGCACGTACGCGACTAATGAAGCCTACAAGCCTGGCCTAGCCTAGGCTCGTCCATAGAGTTGGGATGCTGCGGCTCGACCCGGGAACGAGAAAAAGAAGAAAAGTTGCTCACGCCTGGTTGACGATCGTGGCGGTGGCTGCTGCCGGCTGGGGGCAAAGACTTCTTCCATAGCTCTGACTCTCGACTTGAGATCGTCAACGATGGCGTACCGCCGGTGGGGTTGGAATCCAGGGAGGGAGGGAAGGGTGGTAGACCCCCAGAGTCACTGACTGCCGGCTCCTCGGTGAGAAGAGTGTTGATCTTAACCTTGAAACAGGACGACGAGTGAGGTCAAATATTCCACAGTTCAGCGGAACCCCGTCTCGTAGCCTTAGGGGCGGTAGTGACTGTGTGTGGAAAAATGCTGGTTTTGGATGCTGGTTGCGATGGAGCTATGTTCTGAGTTAGGCTCTGGCTAGTTTCAACAATGTTGCTAAAAATATGTTTGCGATGATGCAAGATGATTCGATTAGCAGCGCTGACTCGTTATTTAACCCTCTACAACAAGCAATTCAACTTTGAAAAGCATGAGATGAAAGCTATTATTTTTCGGAATGTATTAGGGATGATGGTTTGACTGGTTTCATGTGACTTTATCAATATTTTGGAAGATAGCATTTTTTGGGCCAACTCTCGCCGCATTTAGATCCAAATACAGATAATAATTTAGCCAAAAAAAATCATACCTACACATTTTTTTGTCAACGCATTTTGTATCAACTCAAAAAGTAATATTTTCATAGCACAAAACGTAAAAAACATAATAAATTAAAGTCGCTGAGTTTTTACTCGAATACAATAAACTTAAAATGAAAATGCATAAAAAACTTTAAAAAATATCACAAATCATGAATAAAATTGAAGAAACTCAAATGTTAAAAAGAAAACCAGTACAGAATTAACCCCATTCTTCAGAGGTGGCCAAATTATGGCCGCCAGCTGATGTTTTCAGACCCTCAGGCTCGTTATGAAACTTACAAGAAACTTTTCCCGTATTGCTCATTTAAAATGTTTGTAAGGACATGCATTGACAAGTTATCATTTTGATAGGAAGTTTCCATATTTCAGTTCTTCATCTATGATTTTTTATGAAACATTTTCATAAAAAAAACTCTGACTTTTATGAAATTATATTTTATGTTAAACACTTTTTTTCCAAGAGTGGTTTCTTTGAACAAGGAATATGGAGATATATATTTAAATGTTATTAAATTCTGGAAATTTGAAATTTAACAAACTTTATTCTGATCCTTTTTCTGATTGATATTTTAAAATCATGCAACTTTGAGAAAATATACAGATTTTCTAATTTTTTATGCTGTCTCTCAAATCGTACCAAATCAAAAAAAATATTTCTAGTATTTTTTGTTGAGCAGCATTTTTTTATTCAAAGTGTTCGGACAGTGAAAATCCATAAAGTGACCATAAAGTTGAAAGTGAAAAAATCATGCAATAATATTGTCTTTCATGGCAAATAGTATTTTCAACTTGTGAATAAAATTGGAGCAAGTCTTTAAAATATGGTTGCATTCTTTGGGTAAATTTCATATGATACGAAGTTGTTTTTTTAAATCATTTTTCATGGTTAAAAATATTATATAATTTAAGTTATATAGTTATATGGCCTAATTAATTAATTAGATTAAAATAATTTTCATAGTGCAAAAGTGGTTGAAATTAAACGATATTTTATTTATATTTAACCCTCTAATGCCCTTGCTTTATAACAAACAGTAATTTCTCGAATACTTTTAAACAAATTCTTATCGAACAACTCTTTTTGAATAATTTAATTATATCAATTCAATTTTCAATAAACAAAAATGTCAAACAAATCTCAATTTTAATTTCAAACCCAAATTCAATCCATAATGGGTAATTCTCCACCAACTCACACAGCAGTTGCCCCGACCCCTCTTCGATTTGCGTGAAACTTTGTCCTAAGGGGTAACTTTTGTCTCTGATCACGAATCCGAGGTCCGTTTTTTGATATCTCGTGACGGTGGGGCGGTACGACCCCTTCCATTTTTGAACATGTGAAAAAAGAGGTGTTTTTCAATAATTTGCAGCCTGAAACGGTGATGAGATAGAAATTTGGTGTCAAAGGGACTTTTGTGTAAAATTAGACGCCCGATTTGATGGCGTACTCAGAATTCCGAATAAACGTATTTTTCATCGAAAAAAACACTAAAAAAGTTTTCAAAATTCTCCCATTTTCCGTTACTCGACTGTAAAAAATTTTGGAACATGTCATCATCATGTCATCATCATAGCGTAATTTTTGTTACCCAAGATATAAGCAAACAATATTCCTAAATAATAAATAAACAAATATTATCTGAACTAAACCATGACATAAAATTTACAGAAAAGCTAATAAGTTCAATATGAAAATGAAGGTTGAAATGAATTAAAATCTCTCATAATTATTTTTTGTATAATTTCAAAACATTGTTGCCAAAAAGGTAAGAAAATGTATACTTCCGTTTGTATTTCGGGAATACCCCTCTTGTATTTCAGGATTTTTTTTTAGATTGGACGCTCTATTAAATTCTGTAAATACGTGATTGTTTAATTATATTGATGCTTTAATAATATTGAGCTTTGAAACTATTTCTAAGTTCTTGAATTTTGAAGTACGAATAAACTAATATCTCTAAAGAAAATTTGATTTTATTCTTCGTTTGCCAAACAAGAGTTGAACATAATATAAAAAAATTCATATACTGAAATTTTATCGGATTACATGAGTTGTTTTTTTATATCAATTCTTCTGTTTGAATTTGAATAAATGCACAACAATTAAAAAAAAATGCATAAAAAAATTATGCTTTTGAGTTTACTGAAAAGTCCAGTGCATGGTAGGGTAGAGTAGACATCAATGAGACACGGGGAACAATGATAAAATGGCTCTCACAAGTCGTAGTTTCAACCAATCAGGCTCATATTTGGGGAAAGGTGTATCTGCTGGATACACGTCTGCCATAATAGTGGCTTTGGTTATGGACGCTCCCTTACAAAGTTATTCATAAATGTTTGATTCTGGGGTGTAAAAGTAAATTTTGGACAAAAAATACTGTTTCGCTCGTAGGCTGCCATTTACACCAAAACTAATATTTCTTCAAATTCCTTTTGACGTTCCATAGGGATTGAGTTGGGCTACAATGTCCTTCCATTAGTTTTGGCCAAAATTAAGAATATACCCAGAATCCAGGGCTGTCTCATTGTTCCCCACTCATTTCAGCCCATGGGTAACAATGAGACACTTCGATTTTTCTTCATTAAACTTTTCAAAATCTATGGAAATCTTCCAAAACATGAATTGAAAGTGATTGTTGGCATATTTCTAGAGTTTTTACCTTATTAAACCAAAAATACAAAGTTATTTGGTGTAAATATAAAGATTTAACAAAATTTAAATACTTTTTAGTATAACTTTTGTTAATTAAACTTTCATGTTGGCAAAATTGCTCCAAAATGTTCAAGGCAAGTTACCTGCAATGGAACAATACAAAACATGATGTTTTATTAGAAAAATCTTGATTTTCGTAGTGTGTCTCATTGTTCCCCAGCTGTCTCATTGTTCCTGCCAAGTGCGTCTACAATGAGACAGTTGAATAACGCTGGCTGTAGATGTCGGATCGATCTCATATTTTGGTCCATGTTAGAACACATTAAAAGAAAGAAAATGTAACAAAAAGCTCATTAAAACATACTGATGAAAAAAATAGAAAAATCGTTGAAAGTTGAAAACCAAAAGTGTCTCGTTGATGACTACCCTACCCTAATTTACAAAAAAATGATATTAAAAAGAAAAATCTTAAAAAATTGAAATTATTAAATTTTGCAATTCAAGAATAATTTCAAATTAATATGATAAGTTTCAAATAAGCAAAATGATCTAATTATTTTTAAGAGGTGATCTCAATAAAGGTAAAGCAAACATTCATGAAATTTAATGTTACTCTCCGTTTGAGAAATCCTGCAAATTTCTGGGTTTGATTTTACCAAACAGATTGATGTACAATTGATATAAAATAATTGAAAACTTCTTTATCCTGTTTTGTATCGTTTGAAAATGTGAGCTCATAAATTAAATGTTACTATCGTGAAAAAAAATCCCTATATTTAGATTTTCTACTTCACAAAATAATAAAAACGTATTTTTGTTGAAAATAACATACAGAAATGAAGATTAAGTTCAATCGAAACCGGAGGACAAAATTTGAAAAATATTTGAATTGGCTTTTTACCTATGTTCTCAGAATATATTTTAATTCTGTTATTTTTTAAGGTAAAGTTTATGGAACTGACTTAAAAATAGTGATATATATTTATTAGGTAATCATAAAATTTACCCTCTTAAAGTTCAAATTTGACAAACCAGTTAAAAACTTTTGCCTTCTCCATTTAACTTCAAGGAAAAAATGGTTCCGAAAATTATGAATTTTGTGCCTTGTACGTTAACGTAAATATCACGTTGTTTCCATGTCTCACAAGAAATTTTGAGTCATATAAAAAAAATCATGAATTTTAACTCAAATTTTCATGAAAAAAAAATCATGAAATCATGAAAAGTATCACGAATATCGTGAATCATGAATCAATCACGAATGGATGAATCGAAATTCATTTTCACTCGAACACTTTTTTTCAGAAAATAGCTCTTTGTATGTTTATTAGAATAAGAACCGTATCATAAGTTCCGATTGGTATGGATTATCATGTTGTGCATGTTCGGATTTTGCTTAAATTTATTAAAATTTTGGTATAAATACCACATTCCATGGCCAAAATAATGTCCTTTATAAAATTGGTTCAAATCTTCCCATATTAATCTTCAGAGGATATTAACAATATAGGTGTAAGGAGGATACACTCTTTGTTTATAAGCTCACATTGGCCCATTTTTCATTTACAAACATTTTTAATCTGGGTGCTGAATAGTGGTTCGCAAAACGGCCTCAATTTGGAACTGTCAAAGTGGAACCAATTTATTGATCGCCAATAGTAGAAAGTATTGTAATCAATCATTATTATTACTATTATTTTTTTGCAGGAATAATAAATGTGTGGCTTTTGCGAACCTGGAATTGAAGTCAAGAAATCTTAAAAAAACGTGGTTTATTGAAAATCTTCTTTGTTTTTATTTATTTATTTAAAAAAAAGTCATGCTTGTGCTTGAACACCCTTCTACTTTGTAGATGTAAACAAAGTGGGATCATTCGAAAATCACGTTACGCATTCTCTTTATTCATCACCCAGATTTTTATTTCACCAAAAAGCTTCATTTATTAATGTAAGGAAGGCGCCAACAGCCTGAAATTGGATAAAGCAACGTTGTTTGGTATTATTAAATTAATTCATTATTATCTTAGATGAACTTTACAAACACACTTAAAACAAAAGGGATGTTATTCCACAACCACATTATTTACAAGGAAAACGTCCAGATTGCACAATTCCACTCAGTTTAAGCTGCTACAATCAGCGCGAGTTCATCGCTCGTCGGGTGCATTTATCCTGTAATACGCTCAATAATTGCTCACGTTTCACAGAGTGGGGGGGTTCATTATAAAATACTTCTTACATTAATCTACTCCCTGATGTCCCCTTTCCCACCGTCCCGAGGAACATGTATGCTCAATGAGCAGCACGCGGGTAGGTACACAACTCGGCACTTTGGAGTCGTCGAAAGGATTACTCATAATAATATGACAACTCGCGCCGTGCGCGAACCCAGCATTCAGCTCGAATTTTTTTTTCGCGCGTATTTATAATGCTGAAAGCGTGCTCTCAGCATTCTTTTTTTTTCAGTGCTGTAATAATGCTGTTGTGTTGCGCACACCTCTCACTCGGCGGATGCGGCAGGAATCCTTCGGCCAGGGAACAGGTAATAACACTCACCCTTCGCTACGCCATCGTCGCCGCCGACCTTTGTGAAGAAGTAAATCAAATTGGTTCTGAAAGTAAATTTATCCTGCCATTATCAGTTGTTCTTGGTGCAACGGAAGAGACGGGACACTGTAGATGATCGGTGAGGGGTTTGTGGGCAAATTTGGACTCGCTCAACTTTAATAGAATCTGAAAGTAATACTTTTCGATACAAGGGCTGAAAATTTTTACGTTTGAAAAACTTGATTTTTTTCTGCACTCATCGTATTCATTCAAACCTCGGTTGGTGTTAAGCTTCTTCTGAAGTCCTAATACTATCCTGATACTATTAGTTAGTGTTGACATTTCCTTCGACCACTGTGCACAGACTTCAGTACGTTCCCCGAGATGGCCATCACTCGCAACGAAGGAGTATATAGTACTAAAGGTAGCACCTTATTCCGCGCGCGAGAGAGAGTGAGATGAAATGTAATAAAAACGAACGTGAACGGCATTCAAACCGTCGACATCCAGCATCCAGAACGGAAAACAAAGGGCGCATCGAGCACGACCACGCCAACAGGAGGAAGAGGTTCTTCCAGGGAGGGGAGGTCAACTTGCGCGCGAAGGAATTGCACCAAGTTACGGGCCAGCACTGAGTGAGCATTAACAGCATTACGACGGCTCCTTCTTTGCGGTGAATCGAACGAGGAGGAGGAAAAACCAAGGAAAAAATGTAATCAAACAAAGAACTCACAAAAAAGGATATAATGTGATTATTTTACTCCATTTGCTTCGCAAATAAACTTTCGATGGAGAGCCCCTTCGGACGTGTGGTCGCCGAACCTGGGCAGTGAAGGGCGCGTTTTTCCCAGTCCCCACGAGGGCGAGGGTGGATAATGGATTCAGCCCTGGTGTCGAATGCCATCGAACAGAAGGAGGAACGACTTCTTCGTGGGGGTAACACAATTGCTCCTCGTGGTCGGGCAATGCAAATGTAATAGAGCACCACCCTGGCCCCCTCTGGGGATATTGGATGAAGAGTTCAAGGTTTAGTTCAATTGGGAAAAGCTAGTACTGTGATCGTAGATGTTGTGAGAGGAACTGTTTAAAGATAGTTCTCAATGTTTGATTTTAATCTTCAAAAAATGTAGAAGGCTGTTGCAAAAACCAAATACAGAAAAAAATTAAAATGCACACCCCTGCATTTAAAATTATTTTAAGCATGTTTGGGTTTGTTAAAAAATCTTTAGAATTTTTGTGAATTTTCGATGGACAGTACCGCAAAATGATTTTTTGCATTTTTTGCAGTTTACCGCAAAGAGGATTCTAAGAATGGAACACATTTCACCGAATCTATAGGGGAGGAAGGATGCGTGGACATACCGTACCAATCGCTCTAGTTTACAGTTTGATGTGTGCTTTGTAGGTTATGTTTAGTGTAAAATGTAGTGTTGTTGTATACTCCGCAAAAACCTCTTATGCATTCTTTGTCAAGGGACTATAAAAGTTTGCTTAAAGTAAATATTACTATTTTTTTTTTTTTTTTGAAAATTGCCCATTACTACAAAAATATAGTGAAATATGCAGGTGCATAATAATCTCATTTATATTTCTATACTAACTTTCAACCAAAATATCACAAATCTAGTGCTGAATCATTTTTCATTTTATTTTGTTTCAGGTAATTATCACTGGGCTGCTAGACGATTGAAAATCAGGTAACAAAGAGAAAAGGAATAGCCAATCAATAATTAATTTACGGATTTAAAAAAACTGATGAAAACCATAAAGAATGTAAAAATTCTGCTCGTCTGGATCAAGGAACGTACAAAATTTCACCTGTAAAATTTAGGCGCACTCAAAATGTAAAAAAAAAAATGATTAAATAAGTAAACAAATACTTAACTAGATCCATTTTTTGTCGTAATACCTTAACTTCTTATTACGATAACACAACTAACATTTTTGAAGTAGATGTCAGTAAACGCTTCAGTTTCGTCAAGGTATGATGGATTTGGGCTTCCTGAACACGCTCTTATTGACAGAAAGGATTTTTTGGTGAATTCCCTGTCAAAAATAATAATTATAAACAAAAAAGAGAGTTTTATTTGAAAAGGCAGACATATGGAATCCCATAGCTTATAGCTCCTTTGAAAAAACTATTTTTTTTATTGTTTTTGATGAAGAGTCTCCCGTGTTTAATTTTTTTCAGACCCAAAATGTGTCAAAATTCTTGTAATATTATCATGATTATTGTTATTGCATACAAACACAAACTACACAACTTATTTTTGAAGTTGATGTCAGTGAACGCTTCAGTTTCGCCAAGGTATGATGGATTTGGGCATCCTGAACACGCTCTTATCGGCAAAATTGAATTTTTGTGGATTTCCAACCAACAAATAAAATTGTAAATTTGTGCAAAAATTCTATGGAATTATCTTAAGCAACCATGCGCTCTCCCATATTGTTGCTACCTCCATAGATAAACGTGGGTGCGCATGGTTGCTTAAGATAATTCCATCGAATTTTCACACAAAGTTACAATTTTATTTGTTGATAGGAAATCCGCTACAATTCAATTTAGCCGATTAGAGCGTGTTCAGGAAGCCCAAACCCATCATACCTTGACGGAACTGAAGCAATTACTGACATCAACTTCAATAAAAATTGGTGTAGCTTGTGTTTGTACATAGTAACAATAATAATGATAATATTACAAGAATTTTGACAGATTTTGTGTCTGAAAAAAATTAAACGCGGGAGATTCTTCATCAAATAAAACTCTTTTTTTTTTGTTTAAAATTATTATTTTTCTAATTGTTATCTCACATATCAATTAAATCATTAATCGAAGTTAAATTACATCGAAAACGTTACTTTATCCGCCCTTAGGTGGTTGGTGCCTTCCTCATATTAAGAGGGTAATGCTATCTAAAAAAGAAGTGTACCCCATTTGGCATAATGTACATTTGGCATAACGGGTTTTTCAAGAAGGACGTTTGGCATAATTGGTCGAAGACATCAGGGACGATTGGCATAATGGACATTTGGCATAATGGACGTTTGGCATAACTCGTTCAAAACCCATAAAGGACGTTTGGCATATTTTTTTTTTGTTTTGTTCTCATTTTTACGAATGTAAATGTATTGTTTTTTACCTTTTTTATATTACTATAAGAGATTATCATTTGTTTCGAATAATTAGGTATATCTATATTTTTCTCAATAGTAAATTGTTTCCTTTTTAAATAATTCACAATAAAGCATTTTAATGAAGTTTCGATATTTTTATTTAAAATTTAGTTTAAGAAGGAAATATCTCTTGATAGCTTTACATTTTTCCTCTTTCAATATAATAAGCAATGATATTTTTTATGAAATTTTCCCTTCTTTTATATAAATTTCAACTTAAAGATGAGAAAAACCTCCTTCGACAATGGAGACTTTGCTTTTCTTTATATTTGGAATAAAGTTTTTTATGCAATTTTCTTCTCTTTTTTATATTCAACTTGAAGAAGGGAAATTTTCTATAACTTCTGCAATTTTTTCTCTGTTGGTTTATTTTTTCGCAACAAAATTGTTTATTCAAGTTTCCCTCTTTTATTTATTCAAAACTAATCGCAAAGACGGTACAATTGTAAAAAAAAGCTAATTAAAAAAATGATTTTTTGAATAGCTGTAGGTGAAAAACATAAAAAATAATGCGATTGTCAAATATTTGAAAAGTGGCAAAATTTTATTCTTTAAAGAGACTTTGATTGATTTTTATATAAAAGAAGGCAATATTTTATAAACAAACTCAATTTTCAAATATTCAAAAAGTATTTTTTTTAGAGATTTTCGCTTCCTAAAGTTGAAATTAAAATAAAAGATGGGAAAATTTCATAACAACTCATATGTCAAATATTTAAAGAAAGAAAAAATGTACATCCATTAAGTTGAATATTAAAAAAGAGAAAATTGCATAAAAATCTAAATGCAAAATATTGCAAAAAAAAAATAAAATTGCAAAGCTTTTGGATGATTTTGCCTTCTTTAAGTTTAAAATAAAAGAAGAGAAAATTACTTTAAAAAACTTATTGCATTTCTTTAAAGAAGAGCAAAATGCACATACATTCTATAGGTTGAAATTAAAAAAGGAGGGAAAAGGAAAATGGTATAAAATCTTTATTGCAAAATATTCAATGACTGAGAAAACTTACATCACTTTGTTAGGTTGAATTTATAATAAAAGAAGGAAAAATTTAATACAACAAAATAGCAGCAAAGTATTTCGAAAGGATAAAAATCTTGATATTATATAGAATTTTTTTTAAATACATTTTTAAGTAAATTTATAAAAAAAAAACCTTACCCGACAAACTTCATTCTGCTTTTTTTCGTTTATTGACGTTTTTTGCTTTTTTGCTAATCAGCCTCCTGTGATCAAAATTTTATTTTACGTAACTTTTTCCATACAATTAGCCGATGCTCCGGAATCAGTTCCAGAGTGACCAAAGTGTCAATTATTTAGCGTATAAACCTTCCTTGGGCTTATACGAACTCAAAACAACAAAGAGCACCTCTATCCGACGCTCCGTATTGAACTGATTCGAGTTCGAAGAAAACCATCGAAATTTTGTATATATATAGATTGCATTTTAAAGCTTTTTTAAGAAATATTCAAAAAAGGGGAAAAATTACATCTATAGGGAGAAAATGACAAAGATACTTGACTTCTTGAAAAAAAATGTCTTTTTAAGTAAAATTATCTGTTTAGGATAAAAAGCTATGCATTATTAATCTTTACAAAAAATAAATACTGTATAAAAAATAAATTTAAAAAAACCTGCAATAATTATGCCAAACGTCCATTATGCCAAACGTTCTTGATGGTTTTTGAACGAGTTATGCCAAACGTCCATTATGTCAAATGTCCATTATGCCTAACGTCCCTGATGTCTTGGACGAATTATGCCAAACGTCCTTCTTGAAAACCCGTTATGCCAAATCTCGGATTAGTTTTCAAAATGCCGTAAGAGCCATTGGTAAACAAAGTACTTTTTGCATCGATATTCGACCTACTTATGAAAAACCAATATCAATCATGCTCGAGATTGTTCATCTACACGTCCTTCAAGTGCCCCATACTTGAAAAAAATGAAATTTTGTTTCATTTTCGAGAAAAACGAAAATTAGTGTCAGAGGTCACAGTGGCTCTTACGGCTTTTTGAAAACTCACCCGAGAAATGTCCATTATGCCAAATGGGATACACCCAAAACACGGCATTTTAAAACGAAAAAAATGTTCTCAATGAAAAATTTACCCTTCTGGGTTAATGTAGATTCGAAAAAAACATTAAATTTCCCTTAAAATGACATGTTCCAAAAAAAATTATAGTTGAGTAACGGAAAATGGCAGAATTAAAAAAAAATATAGTGATCAGGGACAAAAGTTACCCCTTAGGACAAAGTTTCACGTAAATCGAAGAGGTGTCGGGGCATCTGCGGTGTGAGTAGGTGGAGAATGAACCAATATGCATATTTTTTGTAATTGTAATTGTAATTTGTTATTGTGATGATCTGATTAGTTGCTAAAATAACAGTAGCATTGGCAGGAAAATGCACTGAAAATAACATAAAAATAATAAATGTTGACCTCGTGATAACTAATTCCCTTGCTTGTTGTTGAGCTCTATTGAAATAACAACATTTGGTTTTGATGTTATGTATTACCACCTTATCAGGTTACTAAACAATAAGAAATCTATCATTTTTGGAGAATTTTATGGAACAAACAGTTCAATTCAGAATCAAAATGTTACCTGTTTGATTTATTCTTGATAGTTTCACAGCATCTCATTGTTTAGTAGCGAAAAATAATAATCATTGAATAATTAACTTTGGTGATGATTCATCGATTTTCCCAGAGCACTATAAAAATCTCAAAAAGGTCCCAACGTACGACATCTCTACATCCTATCGTCTTTTATTATCTCCCCTCTGCAAAAGCACGTGCACCCAAAAGTTTATCATCCTCCAAGAAGGATAAGAGAGCGCAAGAGTTTTTCGCAAAGCGAAAGCTTCTCCAGGAGCTCTGTTTTTGTTTTCGATCTTCTTCATCAACTTTGTCGTCCTGCTGCTCTGCCCTGCCATCAATTCTCATTCTCGTGCTGATGTTCTCCGTTGGTGTGTACTGTTTTGTTTTTCCCCCAGGTTCGTGTGTGGTGCACTTTTACCACACACTTTTTGTACTATTTTGTTTTTCCATCCTCCTCCTCCTCCACATGCACACACTCACACACGTACACGAACCCCCGTGAATTGCTCGCCTGGGACGCCTGCAGGTTTTGCTGAATTTCTCCGTAATCAGTCGTAGCTCCAGCTCCTCAGCTGTGCGGTCAACAGCTGTGTGCTCGGCTCGGTATTTGTTCACACTTCTCTCGAAAGGCCGATACAAAGTGTAACACACACACACACACGTGCACACTTTCTCGTCGAGGGGGGTTCACCGTAGGAACCCGTAATTGCTTAGAGATTCTTCTCCCCGGTCGTGAAGGTTCAGTCTGCAGAACCTGCGGGAACTCGCCGCCAGCGAATGTGTAACGTGAAAGCCAAGTTAGTGTTCTAGTCGTCGTAGAACGGACACACACACAGATATAGACGCACTTCTTGTGCGCCACTTCATCCCAAGTGCCCCATTAGTTCGATCAATAATTCATGTATATTCAATCGTGGAACGGTACAATCGACGACGGCGACGACGGCCGAAGCAAGGAGCCTTCAACAACGGTCAGGACGACGCGAAAGACCAGCTCGAAACCGCAGCATCAGCGAATGAGGTAACCCCTACTGAAATGTTTAGATGAAAATACCGTAGAATTTACAGTTATTCTACAGTACAATGTATCGTTGTTCAACAAACTACTGTAGAAAAATTGTACAAACCATACAGTTTATGGTCACTCTACTGTTCCTCAATAGTACTCAAGTTGTTCCCACTCTCATCGGGAACATCTCCCCGAGCATTATTTACCGATTTTAATGCTGTTTCGCCGCAAAATGCAATGGGTTATTGCTGTCATCATCATCAACGCGCCATCGATCGATTGCGGGATGCTGGCTGGAAGGACATTTCGCTGTATATGCTGCGACCTGGGCCCATTCATTGTTGATGAACTAAATAGAACGTAAATAGCTGCTGCTGCTGTCGGTGTCCATGATGAGTTTGCGAGACTGCGGTCGGTGAGGGCTTTCCTGGTACTCTGGATGTTCGCGCAACGATAGGACAGGACACACTCTCTGTTTGTCACAAATAGCCGTTAACCCGTTTCGAGCTCATGGTGGTGGGGTCGATAATTAGTTCTGAATGTTTTTCGCTGCGTACTTAATCGAAAAACAACCGCGATTGAGTTTACATTAAAACCAGCTCGTTTCGGAATTGATGGTTGTGCTTGTTTACGGGACTTTTTCTGTGATTCTGTTTATCTTTAGTAAATTGTAACAGTTGGGTGACACTTGCACCAAATTTAGCTAATATTATTTCTAGTTTTTGTCTTCCCCTTAAAAATTCAGTTATATCCCATTCCCCAGAATTTCATTTTCCAGGATGCCTTTTCCCTGAAATCCATTTACACTCAAACCCCGATGGTTTCACACCAATTGTTGTCAAACGAACGGGGCTACTTTTTAGTTTGACACCCTTTTTACACGGTGCTCACACACACTACCAAATGATTGGTTTGATAGTAAGTGTGTGTCCCTGTAAAAAGTGACAGTTCGTCACTTTTTAGTTTGACTTTGACCTACCAACGGGGTACAAACTAAAAAAGTGTCAAACGAAAAAGTGACCAACCACCGGGGGTTGAGTGTACCAATGAACCTTTTCCCAGAATCCAATTCTCCAGATTAACCACTCCCCAGAATGAACCATTTAGCAGAGATGTTTATTGTTGTTGTTTTACTAAAAGAAATAAGTTGAAATATCTACGACATTGTATAAAGCTATGGAAATTAACTTTTTTCTTTTTAATTGAGAGTTTGAAGTATTTTTTTTTTAAATTTCAAGATTTATATATTTTTGGAGAATAAAATTCTAGGAGATGAACCTTTTTGACTAATCGATTTCTGGGGACTCTGACGAGTGGAATTCTGGATTGTTAAAATAAAATAAAGATTTTTGTCGGTAAAAAGCTTATAAATTCGAATAAAGATTAGCATTTTAAAATCAAATATAGATTTTTTTAATCTTTTAAAAATGTTTAATGTGGTGGCCCAAGCGTAATACTTTTTTTTAATTCATTTAGTTGCTTTTCACTTTTAACCCACTAATATTTTTTTTTATTTTTGTTCATGAGGTCATTTAGAGCATTTTTTATTCTGCAAAAAATTGTTATTTTATGTTTCTTTTGTTAAATTTATGGTATTTTTAATTGCATCTTGTTTAGTTTATGTTTGTTTCAGAGATTTTTTGGCTTGTTCTACTAAAACGCAACATTACTTCATATTTTTTAGCTTTTTCATGTTTGAACAGCGTCGTAGCCAGCCTAGGGACTGGTTTTTGAAATACAAAATACAAAAAAAATAATTTAGATGTAAAATTAAATTTAAAATCGAAAAGTGCACCGTATTTGAGTTCTAGCCAGATTGAAATTAATGTATTCAACAATATGTTTTTTTTTCAGTTTTTGAAAAAAGTGTCCGTCTGAGCCTCAGACTTAAAGGACCACTTGTGGCCCTGTTGGTTAAAACATCAAATCAAATCATATTTTGACCCCGGAGATTTTTCCATCGTTTTTTTTTTTTGATAAAAATCACCTATAAATGCAGCCTGGTGTTTGAAATTTGGCCTGCGATGTTTCAATTTTTTAAGTTTTAAAATTGCATCCAAATTTCTGCAACTTTTGACCCTATGAATTGAATTTAAAAAAAAAAAAAAAACAAAAAAGTTTGTTTTAGAGCTCTAAAAGTGACCCAAACATCACGTATCTTTAAAACATAACCCCGACTATCTACGTTTAAAACACATTTTTCTAAAGGTTTGCTCAGATGCTTTCTTTAAATTTGGTCGTAGAAGGCGTTGATTGCGAGATAAAATGTTGACGTCGTGAACAAAATTGCTTGGATTGACTTTATAAAAGACATAAAAAATCCAAAAATATTCCTAAAAGTAAAATTTTCGAAAACATTTAAATCTTTTTTTTCTTATTTTCAACCAACCTCAATTATTCTTAAAAATTAATTTAAAAAAACTTAAAAAAGGCGCGCCTTATTTTTTTTAAAAAGTGCTTTTCGATTTAGATTTCAGTTTTACATAAAAAATATTTTATGATATATACCTGGATTTATTTTTGAAAAGGTCCAATAAACCAAATGTTCAGGTTTTGCTTTTTGGATGTTTTTTAATACCCCTGACTCAAGGCGGTTTTAAAAACACCCAAAAAGCAAAAACTGAAAAATTGGTTTATTGGACCTTTTCAAAAAAAAACTCCAGATATGATTATTTGAAAAAAAAATCGAATTTTGGTACAGTCCAGACTCGAAAATCCGAAAGCCTCGGAGAATATTTACTTCGGATAGTTGAATCTTCGTAAAATCGAATCACGAAAAACATTTTTTTATTTTTTTTTTTATTTTTTTATTGTCGAGCTTAAGTATGATCCCTTAACTACTCTAAAAGGGTTGACACAAACGGATTTAGTCATTTTTAGGGCAATCAACAATAAAAATTTGACTAAAACGGTGTCGAATAATTCAAATTTTAATGTAAGAAAAAAGATTAATACGAAAAAAGATTTTTTGTTGGTGATTCGATAATCCAAAGTCCCATACAAACCGTAGGATAATCGAAACTACGGATAATGAAGGCTTCAGATACTCGAGTCTGGACTGTATATCAATCTAACTCGAAGTACCATGTTCTCCATCGAAATGAGTTCTCTGTATGTTATGATGAAGACGCATGGTGCTTTACGTTCAATTAATGTACCGGATTCCGGAAAAAAAATCAACAAAATCATGTCACGTAATCGTGTTTATGAATATTCACAATCTTTGGATATGTTAAGTTAAACATCCTGAAAAATAAAAAAAAAAAGTTCAGCTTGGAGCTTTTTTGTCCCAAGACCTTCAGATCAGCATTTTTTCTCGATTTTTTACAAAGACAGGTTTTCAATTATTTCTAGCAGGAAATCGTGAAGAGATAAAAAATTAAAGTTAAAGGAACTATAATTTAATACTGGACACTATTTTTACTGTTCAAAATATCGGAAAATTTACTTTGGATCCTTGATCTGAGACCAACATTACCCCTTAGAACATCGATTCTCAATCTTCTTCTAAGCTGGTACCCTCTGCCATGTAAATCAAGTAGGTCTCGTACCCCCGTTGAGAATCGCTACTTGAGAGCAAAGTTTCAAGAAAATTAAAGAGGGTTTGTGCAACTTTTTATGATTTTGTATCTGAATTTTTTAATTTGGATCACAGATATTTTGACTCAAATGACGTTTAGATCCATCAAAGAACCCATCATTTGAAAGGTAATCAGAAAATAAAAACAAATAACGTTCACCCAAAATTCAGAATCAAGATAATCGTTCTCTCAAAATTTATTGAGGGCTCAGTGCCAAAATCGATAGAATAATGGTACCAACTCACACCATCATAACACATGAGTTCATTCGTTAGTTGAATCAATAAATCTCCAACAAGTGTCATACATCGACTTCTGACTTCTCCATGGTCATCAAGCCGTGGTGGCCGAGGCAGCTAAGTCATTGGATTGGTTTGTCAAAGGTCTCTGGTTCGATTCCCGTTGTCGACACTTTTGGTTTTTTGTTTGACGGATGAACTTTTTTTGCAAATGAACCTTGAGAGAATAGTTCTATCGCCCATCTCGAGCTGTTTTCTCTGCGTCCGTGAATGGTACCACTATTCTCTCGACTCGAGACCATCATTCTCTCGGACTAGCGCTGCCAGTTTTGGGTGTTTGATAGCTTAAAATTTACAACATCAAGTTTTAAAGAATTCAAAAATTCATTTCAAATTTTAACAAAGTTGCATTAAATCCGTGGCTTCAATAAAGCTTCCATCAAACCGACATCGCTGCCTTCATTCTCGCCGCATATTACATTACCACCAACCCAACAGCCAGAACATCGGAAACGAGAAGCATAAAATGAGAAAATGAGCAACATAACAGCCTGAGCCGAGAGGCTCGATGACGAAAAACTCGTCGGGCACAAAATTCGCCAGCCTGGCAAACATCGGCAACGTTGCAACGCTCTCTCTCTCTCTCTCTGTGTGAGTGTGTCCATGACGAAGGCAGGATACGTTGTCAGATCAACCGTCCCGCCCCGTCCCATGTCCCGGTTCCCCTCGGTCGTCCTACGGTCGAGTAACAATCGATGCATGAATGAGTCGTCGTCGTCGTCGGCTTTTGGACCGGTGGTGGTGGTGGTTCTGCCCGAAAAGGACCCTTCTTCCTGGATTTTCATATTCTTCCTGCCGTCCTTCTTGCTGGATGGGGTGCTGTTCTTGTTATTGTTTCGTCTGTTTTTGCAAATTACACACCTGATTTCGACCGCCTTGGCATAATTGGCAACATGTGAATTTGGTTGTAAGTTTGCATGTGTGCGAGGGGGTCTTTTGGTCGTCCGGTAGTTGTTAGTTGAAATTTATGGACACAATTATAGGTTCCCTTCGGAACTGTAAAGTTGGGAGGCAATCGAATCTATGCCTTGTTTGAGGGCAAATTTATATTTGATGGAAGTGTGCAATTTGGGAAATGGTTGCCACTTGCAACAACTTGATTTTCCTAAATTTGAGTTACATTTCAAACAAAAACAACAACACCAGAGGTCTTCAAAGAGTTTGTAAATATCACTTAGGTGGTCATAACTTAAGACGGGGTTACCAGATCTTTAAATTGAATTTATCATTTTTAAGATTGGTTACTAGGCTAGTGATTTTTTATATTCAAAAACTGCAATTTTTGCAATTTTTAAATTTCTCAGATATTTGCTGGAACTTGAAAATTGTTGTAAAAATAATGTTGAAAATGTTTTGTCAAAATTACAGAGATTATTACTACATTATTTGTATTATTTTTCAATCAGCTTTAAATTTGTTCATCTATTTCATAAATCTTTTGCCATTTTTTGTTGTTTTTATTCACGTGAGATTGCATACCGATTATCAACCGAATAGAACTAAAGTAAAGATTTGAGTGAAATATGTAAAACTAACTTATAACAGGCATTGCAAAACAAGTTTGATCTTGTTTAATGACAAGAAAACATTCAACTTATTAAATATTAAAATGATGAATCAGCAAAGCGCATGCTTATTTTTTACACCGTTTTCGTTTTCAAAATATTCATGATTTTTTTCCTTGGCCTTTAATTTTTTTTCAATGCCGTGAAGTGCTGTGATATTTGAAATCTATTGTCAAATTTCTTCTCAGTGTATTTAAATTTATGTATTTTTTTTTTAATTGAACACCTAACGGAATTTTTATATGGCCTTTTCGATGCAACGTTTAAAAAAATGTATAGTACATTTAGAGCATTTTCTAAAGATATATTCGTCACAATATTAAAAATAATGCAGATAATTGATGTGAATGTTAAGCTTAAACCATTTTATAACACTCGAACTTTTTTTAATGACTCATCTACTCTGTAATCAATTTTTAAAAAAAGAATTAGAAAGACTGTTATTCAAACCTTCAATGAAATTTCACATTTTTTGCATTTTTTTACATATTTTAAAATCTCTGTAAAACGTGGACAAAATGCATGTAACGTAAGAAAAGCTTTAAAAAATTAAAAATTTAGTTATCAATGATTTAAATTTCTATATTTATTTTTTAAACATCACATTTTGAATTAAAAATTGCATTCTTTTATATTTTTTAAGAATTATCAATGAAAATTAAATAAAAAATCTTAAAAAAAATTGTAAGAAAGGTTATTTTTGGAATAACTGAGTGGTTGGCCATATTACGAATTCCACTGGGGTACCTGGAACCGGTTCCAAAGTGGCCAGGACGGTTCAAAAATGATTTTGGACAATATGAATGATATCCTTGTTAAAAAATGGCGAACTTTGACACCCATATTGCTTCAACAAAAATAATTCTGGAATAACTGCGTGGTTGGCCATATTCCGAGTCCAATATCGGTTCTGGTGATCATAAATGAAAATGATTTTGGATGCGCTGTAATTTGAATCCTGTTTAGCTGGTTTTTGTTTGATAAAGTATTGACCACTCCGTAGATTCCCCGGAATTCTCCGGAACCGGTTCCGGGTTGGCCAGTGGCATCCAAAGCATTCCTAAATACCAGTTTTGAAGTGGTGCTTTAAAATCATGAATTTTGATACCCATATTGTTAGGTTCATAACTGGAAACTTGCGTTACAAAAGCAAAATACTCTATTTTTCAAAACTACGTTGTTTATGGACCACTCAGTTTTCTTAAAATTCATCCAAATTGCATCAAACTTTTACCGAATATTCAAAAACATGTATACAACAAGCTTACATTCTTGAATTTTTGATATCCATCGTTAAACAATTCTAAAAAATCAAAGTGTAAAAAATATTGGCAGGGTGGCAAGTCAAGTTTCCCCTTAAATGAAATTTCAACATGACATTTTTTATTAGAAAATAATTAAAAATTTCGAGTTTCTTATAAATGAGAGTAAATTGAATTCATTTAAGGGAGCGGCTGTGGCTGACTGGTTACGGTGTTCGCTTTGTAAGCGAATGGATCTGGGTTCGATGCCCATCTGCTCCCAACGAGAAAGTTAAGAACACATAAAATTTGAAATTGAACGAAAAATCATAGTCGCTCTAGGCGGGGTTCGAACCCCCGTCCTATGGATTGGTAAGCAAAAATGCTAACCACTAGGCCATGACGACTTGGTGAGCTTGGACTGGAATTAGGAATACTATTACAGAGAGCGGGTTGTGGCGCTATAACCACGGCAAATAGTGTCCAGGGCATTCGTGGAAATACAATGTCCCATCCCAGAGGGTCCCGGAGTACCAAACCTTCTTAGCATGGTGCTCCCAACGAATACAACCAAAATCTCGGAGCGTATGGTGGTGTGTCCCCACGCTTCTTCCTCCCTGTCGATTCAGAATTGTGTTGTTGTTCGAACACTCAGTGCTCAAACTCAACCCAATTACGAGTCATCTCTGCGATACGGCTTTACGCAGTAGGCCTGGCCGCTTTAACGCTTGTGTTGTTTCAATGCATTCCGATGCAATGGCGCACTACAAATGTTAATAAATGACAAGAAGAGTGCTAGGCGTCATCTAACCTAAGGCACTCTCCAGGATCCCTTCGAAAGATTGGCTGCGCTAGGGTCTGATTAGATTAGATTAGATTAGAATGAGAGTAAATTGAATTCATTTATTCGTTTACATATAAATTTCAACGAAAGAGTTATTAAAATTATTTTTATATATTTTCACTGATTGTTACAAGTTTTAGTTGAGATTACGACATTTTTTCAAAATTGATAAATAACTTTTATTTATTCAAAGGATCACTCTCACTTCTGTGAGTTATAACATGGTTCTTGAAATATTAAAACAGATTTCCTTTAAAAAATTCTCGATACTTTTAGTTTCGAAAAAAGCACGAGTTGTTCTTCAGGTTTTCTCAAAAGATTATTAAAAAAAATGATTTTCTTCTTATGGAATTGAACATTGAGAATTTTGTTAGGTTTTGCTGAAATGCTGAAAATCAAATGTAAGAAGAAATGCTGAATTCGTTCAAACTGGAATGTTTCTTTTAATAAAATATTCATTCCATTCAACATTGTCAGTGCAACGAATAGGTTATTCAATATAAATATTTGATTTGCGTATAAAATTCTCTACGATTTAAACAATTTAAAAATGGTTTGGAACATTATTTATTTTTATCAAATTATGATATTTATGAATTTTTACCAAAAAAATTAAAATCAGGAAGGAACGGAACGAAGAAGGTTGAGAAAAACTGTTCTAGGGGATTTTAGAAAATTTCATTCGTGAAATAGAGGTTATATAATGCATCTTTAACTACTTCTAACTTTTTCTGTATCTTTTCTGTACACAATTATTATTTGGCTTATTTTAGAGTACCACAAAATTGTCATGAAATTTCCTAATATTGGCCGTGAAAAATCACTACAAATCTTCAAATTTCGCAAAAAAAATCACGGAACTTAAATTAAATTATCATTTATTTTAAATTATTAATATAACAATGAAGCAAACTTCATTTTATCTCAAATGAACTAAGTTTGAATCATTTTATTTTTTTTGTAATTCTCTTTCGAATAAAATGGTTGTTTATAATATTTTAATTATTTCGTTTAAATGTATGGTTTCCTTCTCCATTGAAAACTGACTGTAATTAACATATAAAGGCCTTGCGGATGAACAATTTGTTGAATGTAGTTATTTTTAGGCATTGAATTAAGAAAATTATTAATCTTCACGGAATTTCACTACAATTTCCAAATTTCATGCTGTCCACGAAATCGTGAAAATTCACTAACCCTATCAGTTACTTATACAACACTGAGTTGAACTATTTAAAAAATTACAAAGTAGTTTATGCAACTAGTTGCAAATGATGATTTTTCAGCAGGAGTCGTGCACTTTTGTTAAGAGTCTCTGTCAATTAGGTGTGGTCAACTCCGATGACAAAACAGCATCGAAAAGTATTACTTTTCGATACAAGTGCTGAAAAGTTGAACTTTTCGGCACTCAAATGCGTGTTTTATGAACTTTTCGGCAGTGTTAGTTTTGGTGATAGGTAGAAAATGTAGTCATTATAGAATGACAGCAAAAGTAAATATTTTCAAATTGAAATTGCAAAACAGTATTTAATCACTGTGCCTCTAACCCAGTCGGCTTGGGTTCGATCCCAGACGGTCCCGGTGGCATTTTTCGAGACGAGATTTGTGTGACCACGCCTTCCGTCGGATGGGGAAGTAAATGTTGGCCCCGGTCTAACCTACACAGAAAAAAATAATGTAAATTTGGAAGCTTTAATTTTGGAAGGTACAATATTACCTCTTTAATGATGTAATTTTACCTCAATTTAGACTGAAAAAGTGACATTACACCAGAAAAGTGGTAAAATTACACATTTACAGAGGTAAAATTACTCCTTTTTTCTGACATAAAAGATGTACCCCTTCCCAGATGTAATATTACCATGATTTTTTTTTCTGTGTAGAAGGTTAGGTCGTTAGCTCAATCCAGGTGTAGGAGTCGTCTCCCTGTGTCCTGCCTCGGTGGAGTCGCTGGTTGGCGTTTGGACTAACAATCCAAAGGTCGTCAGTTCGAATCCCGGGGTGGATGGAAGCTGAGGTGTAAAAAGAGGTTTGCAATTGCCTCAACAATCAAACCTTCGGACACCTAGTTTCGAGTAGGAATCTCGCAATCGAGAACGCCAAGGCAATGCTGTAGAGCGAATAATTTGATTTGATTTTTTGATTTTATTTAATCACTGTATAGTGTATGTTTCATAAAACTTGACTGGTTCGCTAAGAAGCAAAGTCACTCAAATATCTCACCAAATGCGAACCACAACGCTTCAGAACCTTTCATCGCCGATCCCGGAGGATGTGAGTGATTTCGACACGAGAAGGAGAATGGGAAAATGTGGCTTAGCCGAACCACTCTCGATAGATGCGAACGGAGCAGCAAGCAGCAAACGCAAAGTTGAACAGGCTAAATTTAATGCCTCTGGTCTGCCGTGGTCGTCGTCGTCGTCGTTGTTGGATTGAGGGTAGTGAACCACAGTCAGTTCGGCTCAGTTCAGTATGTTGAGAGACTGCCTGCTGCTGCTGGCTCGCACAGCTCTAGAGGGGGTAAAAGGATCGATCCGACACACTCAAACCAAAGGCACCACTACACACGTGCGGAACACCAAATCATCGCCGTACCGCGCACACAAAAAGGAAACAAGAATAAAGTGCGTGCAGACAGGAAGAGCATAAATGGTACGCGCGCGTGTGTGTGTGTTTGTTTGTGTGCTGCACACGTCGTCTAGAGAGGCCCCAAAGGCCACACGAGAAAACATAAACGCCACACACCAGAACCGAGAGCGAGCATAAAAAACGAACAGACAACGAAACGAACAAAAAAAACTTAAAAGAGAGAGAGAGAACGCGACGTAGAACAAAACGCCCAAGAGCGACTTCCACGAAGAGGTGTGCGTGCGAGTGGAAAAACGAGAGAGAGAGAGAGCGAACGCCACAAAGAGAAGAGAGCACCAAGAGAGCTTTTCTGTCGTAATTGTTGGATGGTTCGGGTTTGTGGGAGCTTTTACTACCACCACACACCACACTGGATGGTGACGGTGATGGGGACGTGCGGTTGCCCGTTCAATGACGCATTCGTTCTGTAGAATTTTTGCTACTTTTCTTGTTTCGGGATGGGGAAAGTTATGCAATGAGAGAAATAAAAAATCAAACAAAATGCATAGAATTTCGAAACGAATTTTACGGCAATTGAATTTCGAAGGAATTACATGATTGCAGTCGTTTGTTTGCAAAAATATAAGATTCAAAACGTTTGCGAACATCAATCTTTAGGCGAAGTAAAAAAAATCCATGTATTACGTTTAAAAATGCATTTTCTTAAAAAAAATAATATTTTTTTAATTTTGGGACAACAGATTGGAAACATACTTGAAACTTAAAAAGAAAGTTAAGTAAATTCATTGATATTTTGCACCTTCAAAAGTAGCACAACTGTAATATACACTCAACCCCCGGTGGTTGGTCACTTTTTCGTTTGACACTTTTTTAGTTTGTACCCCGTTGGTTGGTCAAAGTCAAACTAAAAAGTGACGAACTGTCACTTTTTACACGGCGCTTACGAACAATATCAAAACAAACGATTGGTAGTGAGTGTGAACTCCGTGTAACTAAAAAACTAAACTAAAAAGTGACCCCGATCGTTTGACATCAGTGGGTGTCAAACCATCGGGGTTTGAGTGTATTCCAAGTATTTTGTGATACTTTATCAACCAAGGCTGATAGACAAAAAAATAAAAAATGAAATGGTCTAATCATATTTTTTTTTAGCGTTGGTCTGATCATGGTATTGGTATTTTAAAAATATCCATATTCAAATATGCTTCTATATTTTATTTTGGATATAATTTTTTCAAACTTTGGTTTTCTATTAAGTTTTATGAGAATTATGAAATTATTGTTAGAAAAGCATAATATTTATTTGAATTCAATGTTCATTTTTATTTTTAAGAAAATTGTGCTTGCCTCCACAACCTCCAAAGAAGCGATTTTGCGTGATCAATTTGTCCTTCCAAGACTCCAAACAATTTTTCTGACAGTAGTTTGTACAAAAATGGCTTTTTAAGTTCAAATTTTTATCTTAGTTTAATTTTTAAAGGTTTAATCTTAATGTCAGTTTTAAGGACTTTTATGATATTTTTTCCGTTTTATGAACTTTTCTGATATTTATATTTTTTTAATTCTATATGCGCTTTAAAATGTCTTTAAATCGATTTTTTTTAAAGAAAAATCACCATTTCTTTTAACGATGCATTTTTTTCAAAAACTTTGAAATATATGAAATAACTTTAAAATTTTCCTGACATTTATGCGCAATAAAAAAAAATTGCAATGCGTTTTTCTGCAATGATGGAAACAGTCCTAACATATTTTTAAATTTTGGCCGATTTTAGCGTGACATACTTTATAGATGACGCCTAACTTTTCTATACAAGAGCTAAAAAGTTGCATTCTGTTGATAATATACTTGATACCTACCTGATATAAGCAGAATTCTTAAGCGGCAAGACATATCCAAAAACATAAGTTTAAAAGGCGTTTTTTGGGTTTGTTGAAATTAAAATTTCGTATCCATAATAAAAATTGCAGAATTTGTTTTTCGATGATCTTCTTAGGCCAATGCAAATATTTTTCAAAGTTTAATAAATAATGAAATTACAAGCCAAAGTCTAAACATTTGAATGCAAAAAGTGTTTTAAAATGTATTTTACACAAGTTCAATTGTTTAGCAATCATTGGTTTTCAAAAAATGTAAGATTTGACGAAAACCAAACAATTTTGCGAAAAAAAAACTTTTTGCGGTACTGTACATCGAAATTTTCCAAAAAATCAAAGTTGTTTTAATTCAACCCAAACATGCTTAAAATTATTCTAAACGCAGAGGAATGCATTTTAAATTGATTTCAGCTAATTTCACTTAAATTTCCATTGAAATTTTGATGTTTTTTTGAAAAAAATTTAATTGTTTTTGAAATTTTAATAAATTTCTCGGGAAATTTTTCATACTATACAAAAAAATAGATGGAGGTCATTATCATACATATTCTTTTTGGGAAAAAATGCAAATTTATTTCGATACACCAAGCACAAAAACGGAAAAATTACAAAAGCGTGAATAAATCTATTTACTGTGCTGCGATAATTTTAATATTTTGGGTACCATTAAATGCGTCTTTCATTTTCAAAAATTTTCTGGTTCGATTATTTTTAAGAAACCATGCGCCTCCATTGAATCTCAAGCATTTTTTCATTCGTGATTCGATTATCTGAAGTGAAATTTTTCCAAGGTTTTCGAATAATCGTGTCTGCAGTGTATAATCTTCGGATCTAAACTGGGGTAAAAAAAACTCAAGATTTGAGCTGCATTTTCCAGCAAATGTTTGAAATGTGCCTGAATCTGTTACAGATTTATGTCAATTTATTAAGATTATGATAAATATGCAATACTAGGATGTAACAAAAATGACTTTTTGGCGGGCATTCAGGGGTTTGTTCCGGTGGGCATACTGAGCCTAAATCCCAAATATGAGCTTGATTGGGCGTAACAGGAGCTGGCGCTCCGCCCTTCAATTTTAAATGGGATTTAACCCGTAAAAAAGATTTTTTCAAAAATGTCACTTTTTGAGGCATTTTGGCCACCAATACGTTTACCAAAAACATCACTGGCGTGTAGGCCAGATCCTTGCGCATCTTTTGATATATATAATATTGAAGTTTGGATCATCCGGCAGCACGGTACAGACCTTCAAAGTTTGGCATTTTTTCGAAAAATCGGTCCCAGCAAAATCAAATGGCGTCTCGGGCGTCGCGAGGTGCGACGCATATCTTTTTTGCCGGGGCCGATTTTTCGAAAAAATGCCAAACTTTGAAGGTCTGTACCGAGCTCCAGGATGCTCGAAACTTCAATGTTATATATACCAAAAGATGCGCAAGGATCTGGCCTACACGCCAGTGATGTTTTTGGTAAACGCATTGGTGGCCAAAACGCCTCAAAAAGTGACATTTTTGAAAAAATCTTTTGTTACGGGTTAAATCCCATTTAAAATTGAAGGGTGGAGCGCCAGCTCCTGTTACGCCCAATCAAGCTCATATTTGGGATTTAGGCTCAGTATGCCCACCGAAACAAACCCCTGAATGCACGCCAAAAAGTCATTTTTGTTACATCCTAATGCAATACACCCTTACCAAAAATTATGATTTTCTGAGTTCAATATCCCACTTTTCATACAAATTTTACAGTTCAACCCATATAACCATTTGTATGGTTGTAAAAAGTAAAGCAAAGTAATCCACTTTAACGACCCCCGGGTCTTTTGTGGTCTCTGTTGCAAGTTTCTGCTCATTTCTAGGCGTCCGAAGGTTATGTGTGGTGAGTCACCCAAAAACCTCTTTTACGCAAATGGACCGACGTTTTACTTCCCCATCCGATAGAAGGCCAGGAGGATAAGGCGGGAATCGAACCCGCGCCCCATAGCAACTTAGGGATCGGCAGCCGAAGCCGCTAACCACCGCGCCACGAGGCCTGCCCGTATGGTTGTACCTGAACCAACCCTCTGGCACCACTGTAAATGGCTAGAACGTTTGACAGTCACCAAAACCTCGAAGAGCCCACGTAGTAGTATTAGTGAAGAGCCCACGTTGTTTATCGTGGGCTCTTCACTAATACTGCTGCGTGGGCTCTTTGAGTATAGCAGTATTGGTGTTGTCTGTTTGTTTACACCAAATCTTCAAGAAACATCACTTTTTGTGTGTGCAAATCTGTTGCGAAAAAAGGTGAGAACTGTTGCTTCTGATTGAGCGGGAAGATTTGCCGGGTAGTACTGGACCGGGGCCTGGCCAAGTCCCGCTGTAGATCCTTCCGAACAACTCGCTGCAATCTCTGGCAGGGATTAACCGACCAAGTGCAGAAACATCCGTGATTCCGGTGATTGTGGCGAAGCTGGTCTGTCCGAGCATCCTTCGATAACCTTCTCCGAGGACTGTCCCACTCCCACTGTCGACTCGCACAGGGAATCGAAGGAATCGCGTGCTTGTGTAGAATCCGACCTTTTGTGGAATCACAAGAAGTTCATCGCGAAGTGGTTCGAACAAATCTGAACTTTTAACTTGCAAAACTGTCTTTATCGCAATTTCGCGGGGCATTTATCCATAGTCTCTGGCGGATAGGGTCCTTCGGGAACTTGTGTTTGGAAATCCGTCCCGTGTCGTTATTTTATCATGGAAATCATTTCAACATTATGAAATTATGCCTTTTTTCACCACGTGGTTTGTTTATTTTCAAATATTGACAGCAAATGCGTTCTTCATCTTCTTTGTTGTCTTCGTGTTCGCGTCGAACATTTAGGTTTCATAAACATGGCCGTCGTGACAGAGGGCTGACCTGAACTCAAAAAGTCGTAGGAAAAGGTGGATACTGAACTCAGAATCATGATTTTAATAAGGGTGTAGAAATTTAATAAATTGTTTTGATAATCTCTTCAAAACCAAAACCATGAAAACTATTCCACCCTGCTAGCTGATTCGCTCGCATTTTCCTCCCATTTCCCTTCGTTCCGTTCGTCATCGTGTTTCGCTCACGCGTTTCCTCGTTTTCCTCTCCATCTCCATCGCCATTCTCTCTCTCTCTCGTGAATTTTCCACCACACTGCGATCGATCACTCGGCTTGTGTTGTGTTCGTAACTCACACACTACTTCTTCCTCCGTCAGCACAGCACACTTTACTTCGGTTCGCCTGGCTGCAGCGTGCTTCTCGTCGCTGGCCAGCTTTAGTCGCGTCGCAGCTATCGAAGGATTTGTTCGTGTTTTTGGCCTCCGCTCTCTGGTCGGTCTCCCCGTGTGTCTGTCAGTCTGTCTCTCGCGTGTGTGTATCTCGCCTCACAGTGTGCAGGCTTTGTGGGTTTGTAACTACTCACAGCGAAATCGTTTGCGAGGTTCGAGGCAGAGCAAGTCCGCGGTGTAGGTTGGGAATTCGGGCGCTCTGGTGCTTCCGGTAATACGGGAAGGAATTTGAAGGAGCGCGCGAGATTGGGTGCGTGTGTGTGTTGTTCCGTGCACAATAGATCATCCAGAGTGTGGGTTATGTGTTGCGAACCTGCGGTGTAGCAAAGTCCCGATGTGTTCAGCTGGTTCAGCGGTTCGGAAACGTGGAAGGATCTAGTTACTTCCTCCCCAGCAAATGCCACTACAAGTATTACGACAGGTCTAAACACTGTGACACAAGTTTAAAACAAGAAAGCTCGCGTGGAGAAGAAGAGCGTTGAAGTGCACACAGTACGCAAGGTTTGGTGAGGTCAACGGGTTCAACCACCGACAGTGAACAGGAGAACATGCAAAGGATTAGCGACAGTCACGCAGGAAGAGCGGTTGAGCGATTGAACGTCGTCCAGGTCTCGGTTTGATGCCGCGACGAAACCGCTGAAGCACGAGTGTTTTTGTGTGTTGAAAAGAAAAAGCCAGTGAATAGTACAAATTTTAGATTTTTTTTGTTCTTAGTATTTTATATTGTTTCGACGGAACGTCGTGAAGAAGAATCATCCAGGAACAACCCCGATACAAGTGTGATATACAAAGAGAGAAAACAAAAGGCTCGGATAAACGTGAAAAGCAATCAACAGTACACCACCAACCTCCCCAGAACAACTAGTATTGGATACTCAACACAGCTAAAAATCATCATAAATGGAATTAGCACGTAAAAGGTAAATTTCCCTTTCGTCCTCGCTGCTTTCCCAGAACTCCCACGTACTCTCCCTCTCCTACCAAGTGTCAAGGGCGAAACCTTCTCGGAAGATACCTGGCCCTCGCTGTTTCCGTCCCAAAATGGCTTCGTCCCCCACGAACACACACTCTCTCTCGCACAAAACCTCTTCCAACAACTTTGTGTGTGGGAAGCATTGTTTAGGACTTGGCGTAACACCAATACACCCTCGTCGCAGCATCCCTCATCCCGAAGATCCTCTCTACCGAGTCGATGTGATAACATCATGACAATTGCCTTTGAACCTCCCAGCGCTGTGCGCTGTGTTGGTGAGGGGTCGTCAGCTATGGCTGATTTGTCCTTTCCGTTTCGGCGAGAAGCCATTTTGGAACCGTCCTTTTTGTGCCGTTGCTTCTCGAGTATCGAATTTTCCACCCAGCAAAAAGGATACACAAAAGAGTGTCTTCTTACGCCTTACGTAAGAAGAACAACGATAAGCGAGCAGGTTTCGGAGGAAACTTGACTCAACTTGAAGGTTATCCGACCAGACACAAACCTTGAAGCCAAATGGATGCCGTTTTTTGTGACGACGAAGTCGTCGTCGTCGTCGTCGAGAGCAGATGATCCTTTGTACCAAGCTCTTCCGTGTAGACACCGCGCGATGATGAAGCACATGGTCGTTGAACGAACTTCCAATGTGGAGAAGAGGCAGCGCACGATGATGAGATCGGTTCTTCTCGATACACGCGCGCTGGAGGTTTTTTGTTTGAAGCTGGGTGAATGTGCTGGCCGAAGGACGACGCCAAGCATGGCGGAACTGGTAGCAGCAGGTCGTCGTCGAGTTGGGGGTCAGATCGCGACCTGTGGCTGCGGAGCTGTGACGATGACCTGTAGACTGCGGTCTTCGTCAATTTTTGTTAAAAATTGGTCATCAAACAATTAAATTTTAGGTTATTAGGTCATTGTGGTTCTAACTCATCGTTTTCGTAAGAGACCTGGCAAATACTTTGTACGGAATTGACATTTGCTGAGGGTGCTGAAAAGTAAGGCAAAATCGCTTAATGCATAAGAGTTTGACAGATAAACGATAAGTTTCACATGGCAAGCGGAACTGCTACCTGGTCGTCGTCGAGTTGAGGGGCGGATCGACGCCGCGACCTGCGGCCCCGGATTTGTGACGATGTTCTACTGTTGGTCAGTTTGGAACCTTTGTCAAACCGTGTGTTACAATGGGGTATCACGAAGAGTTAAATCCCAAGGCAATTACATTTGAGGTTATTAGGTCATTGAAGATCTAACCCATCTTTACTGATAAGAATCTGGCAAAACGATTGTATGGGATGACGTCTGTTAAAGGTGCTGAGGAGTGAGGCTAAATAACTTGATGCAAAGGACAAAGAGAGGTTTGACAGATAAACGATAATATTTGAAAACCTCGTACCAGGGTTCCGTAGCATTGAGTAGAATTTTCAGCGAATCCAACTTAGTCTGATGAAGATGTATTGACTTTGATTGTGACTCCACACACGGATTCTGACTCCGACTCCAACAAGTTTTAAGTACTTGGTAAAAAATAAGCTGACTCTGAACTAATGAACTGCTCTGAAAACTCATATTAAAACCCACTTCAGTGTTCAAAACAATGAAAAGTAGTCATATTGTCAAACCTTACTGATTTTACTGAAAAACGATAAGTTCCAGTTAAGGAACTCGCCTGACCCCAGTCATGAAATATCCAGCTGGGTTGGTTCTGTCAGAATCCTGCTTGAATGGAGTAGCATTTATGCTAGATAAGCATTTGCATTTGCAGCGTTTCAAATGTTCAAATGTGGCTCAGATATTGGTGTACGGTTTTAGGCAAAATAAATTTACGTTTAAACCCATCACACTGCTCAAAACAACCGAGAAGCAAAAAACTTCTTCAACTTAATTGATTGACAGAAAAACGATAAATCCTAGTTTGGAAAATCGTTCTGCAGAACTTCTGGCCGACCGATCAAGATTTTTGAGTTTTTTTCTGCTCAGTATCAACAAACCAGTCTAAACACTGCTGTCTTAACTCAATAACTCAATAACCTCAAGAAATTCATGCCTTGACTTGAGATGATTAAAAGAACATAACCCATAAACTTGTGACAACAAATAGCTCAATGTTTTCGCAGCAAACCAAGAAAAAATATTAAACCCCCCCTTCCAGATTCCGGAACCCCCCCCCCCCCGAACAACGTCCCCGATTGCCCAATCGACAAATCGACCGAAGTGATTTCCAGTGCAAACATACACCCTGCTCGTCATGCCCGATGATGATGTTGCTTTTTTATCAAACTTCTTTGTTATTTGCACAAATTGCGCTCTCTAATCGAATTCCCAAGTCGGAAACGCACACAACATTTGTGTGCAAGCGGTCGTCGGGGGTCTTTCCTGCCGCTGATAAGTCGTCCGGACGACCGAATCTTATCAACCTATGCAACGTTCTAGACGTAGGTATCAGTCAATCAGTCCTAAGCAAACATGCTTCCAAAAAAAACGATAAGTCTGCGTTTGTCATGCCCGTTTATCAGCTCGACCTCCGGGTAGCTGCTTCCCGAGTCGCGGTTACGTAACGTCAATCAGCGTATCGACCAATCTGCCATCGACGACGACGACAACGACGAGTACCTATAGATTTATATTTTCCCACGCAATCAGTACAAACAATCGCCGTTTTGTTACTACTTCTGCCAGTCGTCGTCGCAGCGTTTCGCTCGCTTAACTCTACACCCCCTCACGTGTGTATTGTCTCCAAGTCTCCAAGTCGATGTGGTTTTTCTTTATTAATTATTAATTTGACATTTCCAACCCCCCTTCCTTCCATCATCCATCACACGCGAGCGTGAGCGCGCGCGCGCGCTAATGCTTGATGGTTTTCCGAGATTTCCGACAGTCGCCGTTTTGTACTTGAAACTCGACGGTATCATGGTTAAGCCCGCTACCAAGAAATCCAACACACAGAGCAGTTGAGAAAAAAACAACCTCAACGCTAATTTACACCAGCAGCGACTAGCGGCAGACCTCGAGTAGCACACGTTGAAAACGGCCAGTTTTGCCTACTTCAGCGCAAACGACTCTCGAGTGGCAGCTGCGACGACGCTGAAAAATCAAGTCAAGGAAAATAGCATTAAAATATGGGCATTGAGGCGACACATTACCATACGGTTTTATGCTCATGTTTTTGACCGAGCCGAGCTTGGTGGGGAGGGAAATTTTCGCTATTTTTAAACCTCGATCATAATTGGCCGTTTCGTGCCGGTCGCCGCTACCTGCGCCGCCCAAGCGGTTCCGTCAACCCGATAAACGGGCAAGGTCGAGCGGATCGAGTCTGTTTTCGGGGAGGGTTGAACCAGGTACAGGCCCCGAGGAAAGTCATAAATCTTTTTCGGGGAGGTCCACCGTGTTTTACGAGCTCTCGATGAGCTGTCCGCACACAGTCATCTGCTGAGCGAATTCGTAACGAATCAGTCACTTAGTCACTTCCCAGAAGCTACGCTCTGACTGGGTTGCACGAATCTTATCGTTTATCTGTCATCTGTGAATCACAATCTCATATTTCCGACTGCCCTCATAGACTAAACAACTCCCTTATCGTTTCCCGGTCTCGCGCTACCAGCATCTTATCGTTTATCTGTCATCTGCACCCAGCATTGACAAACCCTAGCCAGTTCACACCTTCGGTTTGAGCAACGCTCTCGCGGTCCTACTAGACCGACCAAGGCCTCGGCGCGCGTGTGTCACGGCCGTCTCACGCGCGCAAACCGAATTCACACTTTCGAGGCGTGAAACGGCGTGGTCTCGCGGCGACGACGAAAACGCTCGTAAAAACCGTAAGCGATTCGTGCCATTTACGCACACTGGCGTTGCTACCACAGCGGGTTTCAAGTGTGTAAATACCAACCGAGTTGCCTTTTTCTTACTGTTACATTAAAATACACATATTTCAATTAGCGTACTGTTGAACAGGCCTCCAACTAGTTTGCTCAGGGGCCTTGGAGACTAACCCTTGGCTCTACCGAAGCCAATCGGACTAGTTGAGATCCGAGGGTTGTCCCAAACCTAGATGCACGCATGTGTACACGGAAAGCCACTCACCCCGAACCCTTGACGTGTAAATATGACAGCTGTTGTAGGGAGAGCGCGCAAAAAAAGCAGGCACCACATTTTAGGGTAACCTTCCCAAAAACGTGACTCACAGACGCATATGGCGTCCCAGAGAACCTTTCTCTGTCGTCGTCGTCCCATAATTCGGTCATTCAACCCGGCCGTCAATGCACTCTCTCTCGCGCGCACTCACAGATTAGCCAATTGAAGTCGGGCCCCGATGCAGTGTCGTGTGCGCAACGCACAAATTAATTCAATTGAACACAAAAGCTGCAGAAGCAGATCGTCGTCGCGTCCCCTTCCGAGAAGATTCGCTGACCCCGAAGGGATCCTTCGGCGAACCGATTCGAAAAAATAACAAAACGATAAGTTTCCGCCAAGGTCTGGCAAATTGTGCCTCGCCACTGTTAGTCATCAACTTTGGATCCTTCCCGGAACGAGCGCAACCGGGCATGTTTTTGCGTGTCTCAAGGACTTTTGCATTGAGCGATGTCTGCTTCTTGGCTCTGCCGTGAATAACCTCGGCATGGTAATTGAGCCGGCGCGCGAAGCAAAGTCATTTGATGGATCGCCGATTAGCGTGTAGCCACCCCACCGGTTGGCTTCCGGGCTTAGTTTGGAACAGCCGAGAAGTTGTGCGTTGTGCTTAACGTCCACCGAAATGTGTTTTGACAGCTAAACGATAAGTCGTCCCAGTCTGGAAAAGCTTTTGCCAAGCTACCAAAATTCCACTGGAAAAGCGTTCGATTGCCAAACCGGTCAGTTCAAATCGAATTTTGAACACGAATTCTATTCAATTTGGATACGAAAAGGCAACAACTGGTTCGATCACAGAACGATTCGCATCGACTTCTTGTTCAGAATGCGAATTGAACTGACTGAATTGATTTCTAACTAAATTTTCAACGCTTGACAGCTAAACGATAAGTTGCCCCAGTCTAGAAAATCTGGAGCAAATGTAGTAAGATTCCGCTGAAAGATTTTTGACAACCAAACGATGATTCCTCACTGAATTTTCAACGTTTGACAGCTAAGCGATAAGTGCGCCCCGCAAATTCAGGTCATCGGACCCGCAGAACTCGTTCTGCCGTTTTGGACCGTTCAGGCAGGTGCTAAAATCCCCCCACTTTTCGCGACCATGCGTGAACTTCACACTCTTCTGCGTCCCAGCTACGACGACGGAGGACAATGACTTACCTTGAGACGCGCACGGAAGAGTACGCGGGTCATCATGGAGGCGTTAGGTCATTCGCAAACGAAAGTGTACCCGTACTCCGTGGGCAATTGCAGCGCGCATCAATGCACATTTTGCCGTCGCGCAGACTTTCGGAATAATTCGCACAGTCGAGTAAGCGACGGAGCTGCGCAGACTGCTGCAGGCGCTATTAGCGAAAATTCCAAAAACGGGGTAAAATTGGTAAAATCATTGATTCCATTCATCGGTCCAGTGATGCGCGTATTTTTCCGCGCTTTCTTGAGCTCGTGGGTGAGACGAGCAATCGAATTTCCATTCGGACGGATCATGTTTTGGCTTGGAGAGTTGGAAAAATGTCTGCATGGCCTGCCTCCGCGTCCGCCGCCTCTATATTAAATATTTTATACTTTTCGCGCTCGATCGATAGACAAAGAAATTTATTTTGAAGCTCGCCCAGCAACGTTTTTTCGCACGCGGAGCTGAGCAACTCGCTCAAGTGTGAGTTTTCCACGTATATACGAATTTAGCCAAGTGTTGAACCTGCTACTACCGCTGCCCGTCAGAGCGCAAATCTTGTGCGTCGATGCGTTCGATAGCCAGCGTTCGAATCACACGCCAAATTTTGTGAGCACTTTCCCGAATTGGATGCGCTTTTATGACTTTTCCGAGCGGCCAACCAACCACCCGCTCTAACCGTCGCGCGGAACCCCAATTAGTGCGAAAATTTTGGATAGCTTCAATTTATATAGATATTACATGGGCGCGCGCACCTTGCAAAACCGAACCGTACCCACCTACAATATCTCATTAGGCTTCAGACCGTCGTCGTCATCGTGGCGGAAAAGGAAGCCACAGGCGTGGATCCGAGTGGAACGAAGCGAAATCGGCCAAGGATCGGGTGACTTGGGGCCCCGATACGGGACTTCCACTACGGTTCCCTGCCCGATAACGCACCCACTGTAACCGGGGCCGCGCGTAACCTAAAACGATAAAGTTTGACGGATAAACGATAAACGGATGGACTCAAATTAGATCTGATAACAACTTCTAATCAGGAGGTCGTAAACATTGACAGATAAACGATAAGTGAGACGAAGTTCTCGATCGAACGGATATGGAATTTTCCTCTTCTGATCAAGCAGTCAAGGATGCCTAATTGTTGTTCTAAGCAACCATCCAGTTTTATCGTTGTTCGCAAGATGACTCCATCCGCAGACCAACACATCGTTTTGACCACTCGAGTCGCGCGCAGATTACCTCATTCATTTTAATAATCCAGCCCGCCAGTAGCCGCCGCCGCCGCCACTAGTTAACGTGCTAATCACGCGCGCCAAGTCGTCGCCGCCACCCAAATGTGGAGAAGCTCGCTCGATAATGGCTGTCTTCTTTTGGCGAGTTCAACTCGACTTATCGACTCGCAAAGGTTGCGCGGTTTTTGAAGGACACGCAGTTTCTTGAACTCCCGCGTGAGTGCGTGCAGTGACTCCTGCTGACAAGTGCAACGATCCCGCACCACGTGGTGCAAATGGGAGGCCTCCCAAATTTAGAGCCCTGTTAAATTTAGACTGCCTCGTTCTGATTTATGGCCTGTTTACGCGCGGCAGCATCCCCGCCGAGCTGCGCTGGAGATGAATGCACTCTCTCCCGGTTGTCGTTGCCGACGCGACGACGACGACTAATGCGTGCCAAGTGCCTTCTTCCGCTGTGTGTGGGTCGTCGTCTTGAGTGGATCATCGCTTCGGCTTCGGAGAACGGGCGATTAGGGCGGATTTGAGTTGAAAAACGGGTTTGACGTAAAAACGATAAGTTTAGAATTTTCAATCAAGATTCAAATAGAAGTCGTTCAAAATCTACAAGTTCTGACACGAAAACGATAAGTTAGTCAAGCCATGCTAATTTTAGCCTAGAATTCGCACGTGCATTCGCAGTCGGAGGAATGCAAGTTCCGCTGCGGGCCCCAACTGCAACCCGCGAACGCGTTCAGTCAAAACATTTACCGACAGCAATAAATTCAATCAAATATTTATGAAATGAGCCAACCGTCAGAGTATGCTTGCCCAGCATAATCATGGGCAGCCTCGTCCGTCAGTCAGACCAGTGCCGGTCGAAGGGAAGCTGAAACCGGGTTGGAACTCAAAACCCACGAGCTGGTGTGGCACTTGGACATTCAGCACCAGTCAATTTTCATTTATTGCTTCACAAATCCTGCAGCGGTGAATAAATCAAGATTGAAAGGGAGCTCAACCCGCCAAAACACCGCGACTCTGCTGTACGCATTGTCGACGACCGCATATTTTCAAGGTTCGGTCCCTGCTGCCGATCTCCGGGCCAGGCGTTCTTGGCCGTTTCATTGGATAATTGAATTTCAAAAGATGCCATATGTGTGAGTGTGTTTGCGTTCGTCCGGGGTATTTGTGGACACTTTCGAGAGTCTGGCTGTATCTTGCGGAGAGCAATTTGAATTTCAAATTTTGCACCGAGCTGAACTTGTCGTCAGGGATGATCTCTTTGGAACGGTTCGCGGTTTGCGTAACAGCTTACTCAACTGGGTTATCGCTGCGGAATCTACTCGGGACGTTCTGCGGTTGTTTTGACAGCGATAGTTTGCTGGTTGGCGATAAGACGTTCATGTGTGCAAGACTCGCCTTGTTAGAATTCTATTGGATTCTCGTAGACAAATGGGAGTTTTTGACAGTTAAACGATAAGTTTTACATGAAGATGTTTTGATCAGAATTTGACCAGATTCTAAATGGAACATACTCAAGCGAAATGTGTATCATAAAAACGATAAGTTAAACCAGTTTTGAGTCAAGTTCTGATAGAAACCGTACACAAAAGGTCAAAAACTGCAAAGTGAATTCAGCTTTCTTAGCCGTTTAATCCTGCTCTACGACTCTTCACGTTTGGTGACCACTTCTGGGGTTCTGTTAGACTTCTAGTAGACAAATAATGAGTTTGACACTTAAACGATAAGTTCCGATTGGGCGTTTTTTTGATCAGCTTTTTTCAGACATCTTAGCGGAACATACGAAAGTGTGACACAAAAACGATAAGTTGGACCGGTTCCCGGTAAAATTCTGGTAGAAACCGTAGTCAAAAGGTCAAAAACCGCCAAGTGAATCCACGCAGCTCCTGAACCGTGTAATCCTGCTCCACATCCTTGCACGGTACGTGACCACTGCTAGAGGGTGTTCCGATTCAGCTGCCAAAAAATATCGCTGCCGTGTTCAGTCGGTCATGTTTCCCCAGCTCTTCAGCTGGAATCTATGACATTTCCCCGAAACCCACATTCCCGAAGAGACATTTCCCCGAATGCCACATCTCCGAAAAGACACTTTCCCGAAATGTCATTTACCCGAAAATCATTTCCCCGAACGATCCATTTCCCCGAACGGCTACATCCCCGAATGGCGACTTCCCCTAAAAACCATTTTCCCGAATGGCCACTTCCCCTAATTTTCCACATCCCTGAAAATCATTTTCCCGAATGACCATAATCCCGAACGGCCATTTCCCCGAACGCCACTTCCCCGAACCCGGTCAGGCGGGTATGGCCGTTGCCCAGAACCGCGCGCGGTTCTGGACAACGGCCATACCCGCCTGACCGGGTTCGGGGAAGTAGCGATCAATAAAGTATCATGTCCACAATAGAGCTTTATGACGTTTCGCGTACGCACACTAGTGCACAATTTGATTTTGCTGGCTGACAAAATTTAATCTCATTTAATTTTTGTGTACGTACACGCAATACAAACGAACGTTGATTACTCTATTGAACGTTCAAAAAATTCCGAGCTTCACTTGAATTTTGAATATTCAAAGTGATGTAAGTGCGACAACTGGCCAAAGGGATTTCAGGTCAGAACGTGTTTGACACACGTTCAGGCCCGACTACCGCAAAAATTTGTAATTGTTACTCTTGACCTTGGCAACCAAAATCAGCTGTCGAGCTTAAGTATAGCCCCTAAACTACTTTAAAGTGATTTAGTTTTTTTTAATCTAAAATGGCGGTGATGAAATATTTAAAAAAATGCTTTTTGTATTTCAACAATCAACTATTTAGATTTGATTAAAAGTGTTGGTCGCAAAACTCGAATTGGACGTAAAAAAATAAAAAAATAATTGTTCAAAGCCTTCATCCAGCCAAAATTGATAGGAACAAATTAGTTCAGTTAAACAAAATCTAGAACAAACTGAATCCTCCGCATCGAGTCGTCGCATGAAGCTATCGTTGCTGTTCTATCCTTACCACGTAGATACCGTTTTGGAAAATTGTCCTTTGCTGAAAATGGCCGCTACAAAAAAAAAATCTTTTTTATGGAACGTGGATGATCTCAATATCCCGCACTCTTGAAGCGTCCGCGTGGTTTATGGATGGCCTTCTACGGTTTTAATCTTAAAAAACACGTAGGAGAATTTAATATTAACGTCATACTTTTATAAAAAAAATCCCAAAATAACAATTTAGTTTATATCAAGGTTATCATTCGGGAAATTTGATTTTTCGGTGAAGTAACCATTCGGGTATATGTAAATTCGGGAAAACGACAGTTCGGTAAAATGGCCATTCAGGTAAATGACATTCGGGGATATGGAATTTTCGGGAAAATGATTTTCGGGGATGTGGAATTTTCGGGAAAATGATTTTCGGGGATGTGGATTTTTCGGGAAAATGATTTTCGGGGAAGTGGCACTTTCGGGGAAATGATTTTCGGGGATGTGGAATTTTCGGGGAAATGATTTTCGGGGATATGGGATTCGGGAAAGTGGGATTCGGGGATAAGGGATAAAACCCTTCAGCTGTTGGCTCTGCGACTTTCGCCCCGCGTGAAACGGCCTGTGCACTCACCATACCACGGAGGAGAAGGCACATTGTTCTTAATCATTAGCGCAAAATTAGCAGTCCATAACGCCTGTGTTGGTCCCTCGTCGTCGTCGGGGTCGATCCAGCCAGCCGGGCAGAACTCTCACTCGATACGCACACCCGCGCACACCGAGTATAAATTTCACAATTGAACAAAAAGTTTCCAATGAATAATTTGAGATAATGTGTGATTATCATATTTTCAGGCGTACTCGGTGTACACCTCTAGGGGGTACGGTGGAGCAACCCGCAGATCGTGAACTCTCTTGCTTGCCGGCAGCTGCAATGTCGCTGGAGTGCCATTTTTGACGGTTTTTGCACTCCGCAACGCAGCGTACTAACCGGTACATTCGGTTATGGATTCTAGGTTTTCCATCCGCGCGCGGTGAACTCTTCCAGAGCGTACGCATAGATTCTCTCCGGTTGGTAGCTCACCCGCGGACAGCAGCCGCCTTCCGTAACCGGGTTCGGTTCGGTTTCGGCTGCTGAGTCAGACGCTGCCGCTGGTTCCGAGCGGGTGGGATTTTGGAGAGCGCCTTTTTTTTCGATCCGAGCCAGAGAGCGTCACTGTTCCGTACGGTTTCAGTTCACTAGCATGGAGCGAAATACAAAACTTGAAAATGTGCTGTGCAGAAAACGAAAAAACAAAAAGTTAAACAGCGTGGCGCGCACAAACCCCAAACCCTCGGGGAAACTGTTCCGAGCTTGGCTGGTTTGGAGAGACGACGGCAGAGTAGCGAAATAGTTAAGGTTCGGTGTTCAGTTCACGTTTCACTGAGTTGAAAACAATATACATAAATGTGGTGTGCATGCTTCGGATCGATTGATCTCTCGAATGGATTTTTATGCTACGACAAGCGTCTGTTGTTTTTCGCTGCTCTGCTGGAACAGCGGCAGCAAGCAGACTTGGTCTAGTGACTCAGAGGCGAAGGGCAGCGGGTGAAGCCGAATTTGCGCGCCGCCACATATTTGGGACACGCAGCTGGACCGCAGTCTGCCAGCTGGCGGCGATCTGCACGTGTTTGCTCAGTGCGGGACCGCCGACCTTGACTCGCCCGGCAGTTGACGGATAAACGATAAGTTTGAAAAAAATCTATTTTGATTCCGTTTTCAACAAACTCTACCGCCAATTTGACACAAAAACGATAAGTTTTGACAGCTCGTACGTATCCGCCGTGTGCGCGACCTTGAACTCCCCAAGTCAGCGCCGTAAACGTGAGATTTTTACTCGAAATTAATTCAGCTCGCCCGCCCAAACTCGGCATCCACTAGCCGGATCATCTTCCAATTAACGTATGCAAATGTGGAGAAAAAGATGACGTGACCACTGCCACCTCGCTAAAATTGGAGACATTTCTCAAAACATCGCGTCATCGCGCGCAAGGTCGATAAAATCTGCGCGAACGAATCGATTAGTTCAATGTCCTCGCCGGCGACTCTTGGAAGACGCTCAATTTCGCCAACGCTGCCGGGTTTTTTCGCTGTCAAACGTAATGCCAGTGGAATTCGCCTCGATTTCCGCTCTCGACTGGGTGCGAAGATGACAGTTCATCTTCGGCACGGCGATAAATCGTCCGTAAATTCAGTGTTTTCCGACGAAATCAATTATGTTTTTTTGAAAAATCCTCCAATCCGGTTACGTCATCTCCCACACAGCAACTTTCCCACTTTGAAGTAGTCGTAGACGCATCTGCTTCCTCTCTCGTAGCGTTGTTTACCCAGCGTAGCGAAAGATGAAGTGTGAACGATTTTCCTCGCGCGCTCTCTGGGTTTCGATCTGGTTTACTCTTGAGATATTCGAACATAAATTAAAACATCTGTTTTCATTAACATTCCACGCGTAAACAGCCGACGACGGTGGGTTCGGGGACCGCGACGAGGACACGAAAATCTAGCCGTGAAGTGTGCCAATCGGTTTTTGGGTCTGTCAGATGATCGCATCGTTTGGCATTCCGATGGGAACCGCAATATTTCGGTTTTGAATGTTTTTGATAATGAATGCCTAACAGACCTTGAGTAGACATTTTATCGTTTCTTAGCGTTTTGAGCTTAAATCAACGAAATTTGACGCTTCTTATCGTTTTTCACTCAATCGGGCAGAATTCTGACAGACAATTTGAGTGTTCCGCGTGTCACCCGATAACGATGGGCGCGTTACTGTTGTGGGGGCCACATTAGAATATCTGAGGCGACCTGCATGACCGAGTAAACAGTTCACCGACTGACAATAGATTTCCGCCGGTTTCGCTTCGCCGTTTTTCCAGGGCCCCGTGGCAAACGATGCGATAAGTGGAAACTTTTCGCTAACGACGCGTGCACAAACCCCAACCGACCGACCTGACACAATGTTGCCCTTTCAGGGCGAAATTGACGCGGGATCAATCGCCATTTCGCGCGGGAAGTCGCCTGTCGACGAGCTGCGGCGAGATGTCTCAAAAGGAAGCGACCTGTCAGAAGGTCGCGTGCCCGCACAAAGGCACCCTCTCAATCGCCTCTCACAATGGAGTGCGTTTTATTGGCGAACATGTTTTGTTATTTCTGGGTTGTTGGGCTTTATCAGCGGCGCATTCCCTGTTTACTCTTAGTCATTTTTTTTCCCACTGCGCGACTCGAGTACGGCCTTATCGCACGTAGTAGTGCACAGAGCTGTTTGTTGTCGTAGCGGTTGTTGTCTTCGACAACCACCGCCAGGGTTCGTAACAGCTGAAGAACTGCGCGCTGATAACCGCGTTTAGTTCCGCAAGTCGTCATCGAGGAGGTCGTCCAAGACCCCGCACATCGGTGACGCATCGAGCTGCTGGGTAAATTGGCTTAATTAATTGATTGTCATTACCACCATATCGCGTGTTGTCTCTGACCAAACCGTTTCCCGAGAACCTCCGGCAGAACGGACGTTTTTAATTAGCCAACCCCCGAAGCTGCTTACGGAGTTGTCTCCGCAGCTGTTATCGTGGCGCGGTTAATTAACTTATTGAACGCTTCCAATTTGGTACCCGCCAACTGACGAACTCGTCGTGAGCGGCTCGACAGATGTGGGCGGCAGCATCAACGCGCGGTCTCTGACCTTCGACTGTGTCGTGCCAGAGACATTCGAAGCCCTAGAACGACTCATTAGCCGCAAATGTGAATGCATTCCGACGTTCTAAACGTTTATTGCGCACAATGTTGCCAATCATCCACGAGCGCAAACGGTTTTATGCTTTGACAGATAAACGATAAGTCCGCGCGGCACGTCCGTGCGCTGGCGGAAACCACCACCACCGTTGTTTCCACTTTGGTGGGCACGTCCCACACACGAGCTAGAACCCCCCAAGTCCTTTGTTTAGACGCAAATATCATGTGTGTTTACCGGACTGACCAGTTTCTCCAGGCGCGCGAACGTCATGAATGATTAAGTCAGAAAATTCCGAACATGAGCGCAAGCTTCCCACAAACACTGATTCAGCAGCGTCAGTCGCACGCGCGCGATAAGAATGCAAATCGTCAGCAACTCTACAGTGGCTGCCGAAAATTGTGCGCTTCCTCCCGCGCGCCCAAACAAAGAGACGACGTTAGTCAACGTGACAGGAAATCGAACGAAACGTGACTTTTGGGAAACCGACGACACAGCGGTGACACCCATTTTTGTCGGGGGCCCCAAACACGGCAACACAATGGCAATCAATCAGCGTGACACGACTGGGAGTCAACTTAGATTCTTTTGAAAGCCGGACAAAAGTCGGTTAGACTTTTTATCGTTTTTGAAGCGGTTGCGCATTTCGCAGCGCCAACTGTCAAAATCGGCTTTGTTTTCGATGTAATTCTACTAGCTGTCAGACTCTATTTATAACAGTGATGCCAGTTTCGCCTGCAGTACAACCCAATCAAACACGAGTTCCACATTAAGGGTTTAAAGTAGCGAACAAATGCCACACACATTAGGTGGCGCGCGTTAGCGCCGTAAGTGTGTGAATAGGTAATGAAATTGTGCAATAAATAATAATAATTATGACCTTGACCACTTTATTAGCAGCGCTACTTGCTCTGTCCTAGTGAGTGCGGTGCGGTTAGTTGGATAATCTCTGCTCGTTGTTTTTGCGCCTCTCTTTCTCCGGCACTATCTTTCGTAACCGATACTTCCTCTTCCAACCTTTGCGGAGCATGGCAGCAGTGCTGCCAGTTTTGCTGTTTGCACAAAAAAAACGTAATGGCTGTCAAATCGGGACAACTCGCCAAACGATAAGTTTTTCATGTTATATCGTTTTCTTTATTTTAATCAAATCTGGCAACCCGGCCGCCACTGCAGTCTGCGAGTCGCGAGGAACAGCCGCCTCAACGATGCGCTATTAATTTGCATAAAGCAAAAGAGCGTAAAATTGCTGCTAATTATCGGCGCTGTCATCACACCAATCATCTTCCGCGCGGTACCAACACGACGCTCGTAGCCAAGGGATAGCGCAGGTGGCGATGTTTCGTCACGGCGCCTTTGCCGAGCACTTAACTGACCTAGTGTGAGTGTGTGTACACTTGGAATACTCCGTGGCGAGGGTCACCACTGTTTACCAATGACACTCACTTTATGATGTCACTTTACGCGGACGGCCCGTTAAAATAGCACTTTCGGTGACATTGTACGACGACGAGCGGTTGGCGGCGGTAATGACGTGCTCGGTTGGCGTGATGGCAATATTTTGAGAATTGGATTGAGGGCGCCTTTAGTCGAGTTTTAACAGAAAGGCGCCTTATCTACATCTTCTTTAATATACATTAACAGCATGTTTATTGAAAGGGGAATTGTGGTAATATAAATTGAACAAAATTCAAAGGCGCCTTTAGCAGTTTTTTTTTAATCCGGATTCGCCGTAAGAATTGAATCAAAATTTAGAGGATTTTGATAACCAGGAACCTTTTTTTTTCTTTAAGAATCCATGTTGAGATGAACAATCTCAATCGTATTTGAAATATATTCGTTCATGGTAGCAATTTTTGGTTTGAGAAGAAAAAAGTTGGCTTGAAGGCGCCTTCGATTGAATTTCCGCAGAAAATCGCCTTATCAACATCTTCCATAATGAATTAGCAACTGTTTTATCAAAACTGGAAATTTTGAACTAAAATTTGGAGGGGACAAGGTCACAATGCGCTCGTATCGTTTTGATCGTTTTTACGTCAGCTCTGGTTAGCTATGATAAATTTTGTTATCAATAAATAAATTTAGTAAAATCGTATTTTACATGATTATGACAGGAAGGCGCCTGCAATTTTTCTCCAAGTGGTGACAACTCAGAGAAAAAATTCAATTGCGTCAAAGTCCCACAACACCAACGCCACATCGTCGTCACCTCATCGCAACCGGGTCTTTTTTATTACCCAAGATGTGTGTACGACGCGTCTTCCCCGTTTCTTCACTTCACACAACAGCTCGTGGACCCCGAAAAAAATATTGTTTGTTTTTATCGTTTTTCCTTTACGGCCGCACGTTGACCGTGGCGTACGACGACGACGGTTCATTGAAGTTCGCGCGAACCTGTGTGGTGTCGCTTCTTCATTCAAATTAAGGCGTCCCCGAAGGACGCCACTTGATCTTGAAAAAAAAAACGAACAACGTTGTCGTTGATCGACGGGGTGGTTGGTCTAGGCGTTAATCAAGCAGGGGGTTGGGTTGTCCAGTTCGCGCGTGGTCTCAAGCCCGGAGGTCGCGCGAGCGCGTTGCAATTTGCATAAATTTAGACGGCGGCGGGTTGTGTGGTTTCAATGGCGTGCACGCGCTCTTTTGTTTTCGGCTGAAAGGTCAACATCGTATATATTACCCTACCGGCATTGTGTCTGGTCACCACGCACCTTGGCGCCGTAATGGGAGAGGGTTGGGGGCTTGAGTACCATAATTTAGTACTATTTTAAGCATGATCAATGACAAATTCGTAATGCAATAAATCTAATGGTTACTTCTTCTTCTCTTCTCTCTTCCAGGTAAGGCGCAAGATGTCAAGGTGCCGTCTGACAGAAAAACGATAAGTGGTGACATTTCGCCCGGCGGTCATAAAAACGTTCGGGGAGGTCAGTGCGAGCGAAGTGCGTGCACCAACGCACCAACTCGGCCCAATTGTGCAACGCGCCTTCGACTCTCGAGAATCGTATAAATGTTTCAGCGCGCGCTGCACCGTCGTCTTGACGGCGGCAAATTAGCGAAACCTTGACGACTTCAACGCGCGACGGTCGGTTCTGAATAAAACTGAAATTGCTTTCCTGACCTTTTGGCGCGCACGGTGGACACTCGGCAAATCTGAACCAATTCATGCTTAATCTCAACGGTGCTGTCGCTTTCGCGGCTTGGCATATTAATAGCCGTGACACGCCTCCGTTCCCGCGTGTCTCGTGCCCCGATGATTAATCACCACCGGTGACGAAAGATTTTTCCTGGCCAGTCGCGTTTTTCCGCGGCGCAAGTTCCGAGAGCCGTCGTAAAGGTTATGTAAACAAGCGGTCAGCTGCGCGAGCATAAAAGCGCATGCTGCAGTTCCAGCTCGCCAATGACGACTGCTGCTGGTTGAAGGTTACCGTGCGCGCGAGTACAGCTACAGCTGCCCCCTCGAACCTTACATAACGTCTCGATCATGTGGCACCAACACACGCGGCAAACAGCGGAAAACGATCAAATCGCAGCTATTTGCACAATGAATTTGCAAATATCCAGTTTCTCACACTAGCACGCGCGTGCGATCACCATTAGCCTGCGACAAGATCTTCCATCTCTGTTGCCCCCGCGCAGCAAAGCGAAGCGCTGCTGTGTCAATGGGCCAGCTGGTCATCTTCCCGTCCGAAAAAACCTGAAGTTTGTGCTTGCTGGTGTAGGTCTAGCGACTTGGAAACAGGTTGAGCAAACTGCCTCACGGTCATCGTCACCGCGCTTTGTTTTGTCTTTGGCGCGCTTCCGTGAAGTTCGGCACACTCACGTAGGCTCGCGCACACAAGGTCACAAGGCGCTTGTATCGTTTTTACCGTTTTTACGTCAGCAGTGGTTGATCGATCGTAATTTGATTGAGAAGCAATCTTTGAAAAAGTCTTCGTTTACAACGGCGCTTGCGTCATTTTCTAAGATGTTCCGAGCTAAACAAGGATAACTCTACTAAAAATATTGAAATTCAAAATGTGGCGTTTTGAAATTCTTATTCACTTCCTCACAAATGTTAACATTATTGGTTATATCGTTCTTACCGTTTTGACGTCAGCTTTGGTAGCCGATGGCTAACAAAATCCGAGTGAAGATGGACAATCTCAACTGTTTTTAAAATTGATTAATTCGTAGCTTGATCGATAACCAACAAATTAAAAGGCTTTGTTTACGATGGCGCTTGTGTCACTTTGAAAACTTTTTCGAGGTAAGCAACCCAACATCTTTCAAAAATATTGGACCACAACAAGTGGCATTTTTAAATTCCCATCAACCTCCCAGCAAATTCAAATTTATTGGTTATATCGTTTAAACGTCAGCTGTGGTTGGCGATGTCCATTAGAATTCAAGTGGAGATGGACAATTTTAATTATTTTCCAAAAAAAAAACATTGTTCACAATAGCGCTTACGTCATTTTGAAAGCTTTTCTGAGGAAAAGAAATCATAAACCAATCAAAAATATTGGACTCCCTCGAAAAAGGCTAACATTGATGGTTATACCGTTCTTACCGTTTTGACGTCAGCTGTTGTAACCGATGTCTAATAAAATTCAAATGAGGATGGAAATTTGGAAATTTATGAATTCGTAGCTTAATAGAGAACCAATAAAAAATGGATTTGTTTAAAATGGCGTTTGCGTTGCTTGGTGAACGAAACCCGAAGTAAAGTAACCAAAAATCTATCAAAATCAAAAATCTATCAACTTCGAAATGGCATTTTAAATGTCTTATTGACTCTTCCGCAAATGCCCACATTGTTGGTTATTCCGTTTTGACCATTTTAACGTCAGCTGGCTGTGGTTGACGATGGTTTAATAAATCCAAGTTAAGATTAACAGTCGTTTATAGGATTGGAATAACTTGATGTGAGGTTAATCAAATATCAATTTTAAGATGACTTTTTCTTACAATGGCATTTGCGCCATATTGAAAACGTTCCATAAGTATATTATTCAAAATCTGTCAGGAAAATTGGTCTCCTATAGGAGCATCATTTAACATGTTTACATTCACTCCCTCACAAATACTAACTACGGCTATTTTATCGTTTTTACCGTTTTTACGTCAGCTGACTTTGGTTGACGATGGCTGATCAAATTCTCACATTTTACTAGTTAAGTTATCATGTTTGGGACTCAGGCACATTCCACTGCATTTTTTTAATCAATTCTGTAAACTTTATCGAGAGCCAACGATTTTGTTTACAAATAACACATTCTTTTTTTGAAAATGAATCTGAGTTATTGATAAAATTAACTCCAAAAATTCATGTTGAATTCTTCAATAACCCACTCCGGAATCCTCACATTGTTTATCATATCGTTCTTACCGTTTTCCCGTCAGCTGGCTTCCTGCGCCAACCGCAACCTAATAAAGTCCCACAGCTGACCAAAATGTGTGATCCAATTTGCTCTTTCACCCCCGAAAAAAAATCCCAACCCACTCGTAACTTGATCCCGTCACCCCGCACGGATGCGGTGAATTAATATCCAGCTCTCTTTTTTTCTGAAAGTTTCGACCTTCCATCCCGAGACGTCCTTCCTGGCATCCTGTTACACACCCGATGCGTGCGGTAATCCCACTTCCGCCCAATGCCGATTTTCTCACACCGCTGGCGCGGCACGATAATTGCGCTGCCCTTTTGCGCCCAAATCCAATCAGGCATCGGGAGTGACAGTTAAACGATAAGCTGCGCGTTACCACCGTTTAAGCAGTGGTCATCGCTGCCAAACTGATGGCGGCGGCGGCTTGTTGTCCAACGCTCAAGGTGGGAAGGGCCTTTTGTCTTTTTTAAAGAGAGTTGCAGCCGGACTCGTGATCAATTATTCATAACCACGTGACGTTTTTAATTAATTTCAGCACCGTACAGAGGCGATTGGCAAACTTGGTCCGATCTCGCTGTCAAATTGGTTCGTCCAAAAACGATAAGCTAGAGGCTTGCGCCGTTTGCGTTACGCCACACGCACTCGCGTTTAAGGTTATGTGGAGTGCCGTTTTTCTGCGCTACCTTTTTGTTCCAACTAGTTCCCCGCACAACCGCAAAAAAACGAGCATAGTTTTCAACCACCCGTATTTGCCGCGCAGTTGCGTCGACCCCAAGGTATCATGTGTGTGGAATGAAAAACCCGTCCCGCGCACTCGCGGTGTAATGAAATATGACAAATTGGTTGAGTTGCTATTTCTCAAGAATTTACATCGTCGTCGCAGTAGGCCAGCTGCGCGCGTGTTTGTAACGCGCGCAGCGCCTCTAGCGGCCGTTACAGGCACCCGGTTGAGAATTCATGCCCCGAAATCGATATATCGACCGGGTCAAGAACCCTGTCGCGTGAATGCTTTCTCCCTTCCGGGGTGTGTTCACACCCCCTGCGGCCAGGCGCCTGTAAAAACCACGAGGGGGACCGATTGGTCCCCTCGGACAGCTTTCGTGCCGTGCGGTAATTTAATCGGCTTCTTTTCCAGGACGGTGGAGGCGCACATGTCCGGCCCCGCCAGCTGATTGAAGGAAAAACGATAAGTCGCGTCGCGAGCGTTTAAATGGCGGTTTAAAGTCCAACTGAAAGTTGGCAGAGGTGTGGAAGGAAGAGGGGTGAAGCACAGACAGGAAGTTGAGCTGACGCACCCAATGTGCGTATTCTCACCCCTCGCGGGGTGATTTCATCGGTCGACCCCTCGGAAATGCTTCGCATTCCTAGCTGTTTTCAGCCCGTCGGCCAGAAATAAACCGAAGAATTTTATTATTTTATTAGGGTGTGGAAATTTGTCATACAATATCGACCGGGAGTTGATGTGTGTGTGTGTGTGTGCGGTGGTTCGGAACACCCTTCGCATCCCTTTTCCGGGGGTTGTTTTATGTGGCAAGATGTCCCTCTAGTATATAAGGGGTGATGCTGATGCCGTTTGGCGCCACTGCGCATGATCCCGTTCCGCGGGATGAGAGTACGGCGGCCATGTACACGCGAACCGGATCGGATGGCAAAAGTCGTTGGATGCTGCTGCTACATAAGGGATGATGGCATATCGCTTTTAAATCGTGCACTTTATTCCATCCAATTTTGCCAGAAACGGAAGAGAGGGGGACCCTGCGTGACGTATAATCGATAAGAAGTTCGCTCCAACGGTCTCTCTGATTTATAGCCTTTCCGCTTAGAGCGATGTTTGCCAATCATCCGCAGATTCTTTGCGCAATTACTGGTGTGACATTTGAATGATACTACGTGGCAGCGCCAAGCGCGCAAGGTTCTCTGCGGTGAGGATTCAATTGAAAATTGATTTGACATTTAAACGATAAATCGAACCGATTGGTTCCGACTCATCGCGTCGCTAATTAGCATCGATAGGGTCTCTCTGCCGGAGTTTTCCACCAACTGGGTCTCCACTTCAGCAGAAGCTAGTAATTATTATCTTTTAATTTCGTGCTGCATCGCGTTCAAAACATGCCACGGGTATGAAACGCATCGCAGATGAAAGCGAAACAAGTCCTTTTGCCCTGAAGTTCGACCATGGGCCTCCCTAATTATCCTTTGTGTGATTCATCGATTTAATGAGCCACTTTAGCGTGGAGTCCTCTGCGATTGAACGGTAGCAGTGCCATCAGTTGAAACGATGCTGCCCTTTTAATCCTGTTTAACGAACGCACGAGTGCTCATCAGCGCTGGATTATAGGCGAAATGGGGAGGCTTTCGCTATTGATATTGAGGATTAATCATGCCACGAAATTTTGCTGGATGCAGAGCGTAAAGAACGCTGACGGCTTAGGTCTCAAGCTTATCGTTTTAACGTCATTTTTTGCAGATCTTGCTGTTTTCGCTCATTACATGCAGTATTGATTACAGTTTTGCAGTGAAGACAGGTCAAATTAACCGGACATATATTCTGAGGATTATTCGTGCCTAAGAACCAACTTAAATCATTCTAAAGAACGCGTCAAGTTGTCGGTGATCGGTGCAAGCCTCAAGCTTATCGTTTTTATTCAGCTTTGATTGACATTCTTCAGTAGAACCACTGCCTGTGATTATTCCCAAAAAAATCATCAAGATGCACTCACCTTATCGCGCATCGCACTCCACTCCACTAGGATTTGCCTTGTCCTAGGTCAAACATCCAGAAATTGCCCACATTACTCCTTATCTCGCGATGCAAATTTGCGCTTAACCCGGTGCAGATAACCCCATTTTTCGGGCGCTTCCAGCTGCAGCTCATTATCTCCCATGTTCTTCCCGTCCGTCCCGGGGTTGACGCGACGACCACAGATCAGCTTACCGTACGCGCAGCGATCGGTGAAGGAGAGACAGTCTCGTTTTGGAAGCGTGCGAACGCGCGCGCCTTCGCCACTCACCACCGATCGGGGTTTTCGTGGAAAAGGTATAAAAATCAAATTCGAAAGGAATCGCCGCCGCTCTCGCGGCAAACTAGAGCAAAGGGAACGGCAGGTTCTCCGATTCAGATTCAGCCTCGCGCTCGAAAACATCTTTCACCAGAGTTGAGAGCGCAAGCCGAAAAAAAACCGGGCCGATATTGACTTTCATTTTACGTGTTTGTTTACCGTTTTCGAGCCAGAACAGAACTTGGAGGCCAACGCGACGGGAAGTGATCGTGTGTTTACCAACTCGACGTCATTAGTCTTGAAGCGGTTGACAAGTATACGCAGAGATCGCGCTGACCTTCGCGTTGATCACGCGCCGTCCAGGGAAATGTCCTGGGCAACCTGATCGTCGAGTGGTACGGTAGGGTGCCAGATCGATAATGAGAGAACCGGTGGTGCCCACCTCCGCAGCGTCCGCAAGGACATCAACCTTTCTTTCCAGTCCGTTCTCACTTTAATTAGTCGCGATCGTGCGCGAGCGCCACCGACTCTGGTGTGTGTTTTGATCGACTGCTGCTCTACCTTATAAGGATAATTCACCTCTTACTGCCTGGAACCTGACTTGGCTGAATCGGCTTTTTTGCCAGCTCGGTTCTATGCCCTTTCGTGGCAGCTTCGGCCGGAGTTCTAATCGAAGTTTTTCGTGTTTCTCTCTCGTTACAGATACAAAAGTAGCCGGGGTCCGGTGCTAAGGTCAAGCGAACGTCGCCGTCCACAGAGTATATCGTCATCCACCTCCACACTGCTGCCCCGCGTGGTGCTAAATCGTATCGATCCCCGGGAGTTTGAGCGTATCCGCGTGTCGTACAAGGTTGCCATCCGGAGCACGCGCAGCAGTCGGTCCAGCAGTAGTGTTCACCCTGGTATGAACATGGGCCAAAAGATCAGCGGAGGTGTCAAAACGGTCAGCAGCCGCGACCAACCATCGCCATTCATTCCGAAGATCCCCCGGGAACTGGCCGCACACTTCCAGCGGCCGCCACGTCTCGATCTCCTGCTCGACATGCCGCCGGTGGCGCGGGAAACACAGGTCAAGTACTCGTGGAACTCGGAGGACCGCTCGCTGAACGTGTTCGTGAAGGAGGACGACAAGATGACATTCCACCGGCATCCGGTGGCGCAGAGCACAGACTGTATACGGGGCAAGGTCGGCTTCACGAAGGGCCTCCACGTGTGGGAGGTGTTCTGGTCGACGCGGCAACGCGGAACGCATGCTGTGATCGGGGTGGCCACATCCGAGGCCCCCCTGCACTCCGTAGGTTATCAAAGTCTGGTCGGCTCCAACGACCAGAGCTGGGGCTGGGACCTCGGGCGCAATATGCTGTACCACAACTCGAAAACCTGCCCCGGCGTCACGTACCCCGCGATACTTAAGCCCGACGAGACCTTCCTAGTGCCGGATAAATTCCTAGTAGCGTTAGACATGGACGAGGGCACGCTCAGCTTCATCGTCGACGGCCAGTATCTGGGGGTGGCCTTCCGGGGGCTCAAGGGCCGGAAGCTGTACCCGATCGTGTCCGCCGTCTGGGGGCACTGCGAGATCACAATGAAGTACATCGGTGGCCTCGATCGTAAGTATTTGCCTCTTTTCTCAATATTTGTTTACTTCCGCTGTATGGTTCTCATGTGAGCTTGATTTTAAAACTGTCACCAACACCATTCTTGCCGGTTATTGCCGATCATTAACCACCCAACTGCCCACTAACCTTATATCCTTTTTTCGTCGTGAAAAGCATTGATGAGGACCTGCGACTTGACTCCGACAGTCACATACACAGTCCGCGACACGCAACGTAAACAAAAACACGTTTCCTCTTCTCGCTAGCTGTCACTCGTTGTACACGACTAAGAACAACTACTCTCTTTTTGGGTTGTTCCTGCACGATCAACACAACTTTTTTTTTCATTTTGAGTGGCAAAGACTATTCTTTCTGACGGTGTTTGGACCTTAACCAAAGAATCTTCGCAATGGAGCACTTCCATTCGAGCAGTTTTTGCTTTTTTCTACAATGTATTTCTTATGGAGCGAACTGTCAAAAACTGCTCGACTGCGGGTGCTCCATTATTCCAACACTTGACCAAAACACGCTTTTTCTACTGATGATTACGATCTGTTTGTTTGAAACGTTATTCATGCAGTTGATCGAGTGACGTTTAAACGATATATTTTTCTCCTGACCTACACGCTCATTTCAACTGACACATTTCTGAGAAATTTTCACTCAAATTTCTTCAAACCCGACCCTACTCAGAACTAGGTTCGGTTGTGACGAAAACTGAGTAATTTTGAACGTCGTGTAGAGAAATCGAAACTCATCAATCAAAACTCAATACAATACTTAATTTTGAGTTGAAATGGCATGTGATTTGACACTTGCCTTTCTTTATTTCAGACACGCTAATCAGAAATAAGTTACTTCTTATTCAAATTCACCCTGATTAGCGATACTCCAGGACTCAGAATACACAATTTGCTCAGAAACGAGTTTCGGCTGTTTTCTTTCAGATAGTTTTTTTTTCAAATTTAAGTTAATAATGTTCGCTCAAAATTATGTGAAATTCGTTTTTTTTTTAAAGCAAGTGTCCAATCAACGTGTTAATGAGTTTAAGAAGCTTATAAATTTTTGAGTAAAACTCACAAATATTTAAGTAATTTTAATCGAGTTTTGGGAATAATTCGCCCAGACCCCGAGTTAAAATTGTCTAATACACGTAGAATACAGGATAAAATTAGAGCAATTAAACTCATTTCCAAATATGCTTTTTTAACAGAAAGTGTCAAACAACTTGCCATTTCAAACCAAAGTGAGGAAATTTATACATAAAATTTTCTTATTTAGTGTAACAACTTGTTCGGTAACATGGGGTTGTTAAACTGTCAGTTTGATAACCCAGTTAAAAAGCAGACTAACGTTTAAAAAACAATAACAAAGTCAAATGATCGAGGGGTTACTGGATGCAGAAATGAAGTTTAACAAATAAAAAAGTAATTTTTGAAGGTTTCATGAAATTTCATGTCATAGTCAAAGGGTACTTAAAGGATTTGCTCTGGGAATACTTTTGATTTACTTTTATTTTTTCCTGCGAAATTTCAATCAAATCGTTCAAAGTCAGATGATCACACGCTAAAAAAAAATTGTAAACAAACAGCACAACACCTATAAATGAAATGCATTTCAGATTTATGTTGCTGAACTTTGAGTTTGTAAGAATACGAGTGATTAAATATTTGTCTTCGAACTTGTTGTAATGTACACGTTGACCCAAAATCAACCAGATTTGGGTAAAATTTACAATTCGCAACAATAAGTAATCAAACAACGAGGGGTGACGCAATGCAGGTTTCCGGTTGAGTCATGCCGCTTTCCAACTACATTTTTGGGGTTTATTGATCTTTTTTGGCGCGATCAACAATCTCCAAAAAATATTAAAAAGACAAAAATAACAACAATCAAAACATAAACAAGCCACCACAAGGGTGCATTGACTTTCTAGAGTCGTCTAGACCGAGGTCTAGACGCAGTCTCTCCAATTTTTTTTTCTGGACCACAATAAACACAATAAAAGAGATTGTTGCTGCACTGGCGAGAAAACCGATTCCGATTGGAGGCGCCCCCGAAAATGCCAAAATGCGCCAGGAACAACTTTTCCATTTGCGGTGGTCAAGGCTGCCGACGAGGGTTTGTTGCGGTCTTTTTCAGGGGGAACCCTTTGGGCTCTTTTAGAGGGAAAAGTTGATGTAATTGTTGTGACCTTCCGATTGAGTACCTTTTGTTTTCATGGTCGCTGTAATTGGGATTGTTGTTGATTTTTTTGGAAGGTTCATTGAGTTGACGGCAGTGTTGCTAAATTGGATTTTGGATTTGAACCATACTTCGAAAGTTAAACTTAAAAAAATGCAAAAATACAAATTTTAACCTTCTCCTTCTCTTTCAGCCGAACCGCTGCCACTGATGGACCTGTGCCGGCGCGTCATCCGCCAGAAGATCGGCCGGACGCACCTGGAGGAGCGCATCGAACAGCTGCAGCTGCCACAGTCGATGAAAACCTACCTGCTGTACCGGGACCGGAGATAATAGACAACGACGTCCCCGTCGCCGGTGTTCCCCGCCTGTATCCCGCACCCCGCCCCCGCCCCGCCCTCCAAAAGCCGACTATTAATTATTTAATAATAATTATTATCGCCTATTATTACGCTATTATACTTTTGGATTAGATATTAATTTCTCCTCTGCTCGGATTAATTGCAAAGTGTAGGGAAAAGGAGGAGGAGCAGGATTAGGAGCTCGATCTGTAGGGTTTACGTGACTTTGTTTTGTGTCTCGACGTGCAAACTATTGTGTTGTTTTTAGGACCGTGCGCTATCCGGAGTTTTCGGATAGCGGTAAAATTAGAGTTTTTTTTATTCAAGCATCTGACACACACACACACAAATGTATGCGTGCGAATAAGGATAGTTTTTCCCTCAATCTCACCAACTCTTTTTTTAAATATACAGACTCTGCGATAAGTAAACCTTAAGGAAAAAATAGTAATATTAGAGACGAATGCAAAAAAGAGAATGGCAAAATAAAGATGCAAAATAACAGAAAAATAAGTATATATATTGGAGAAAAAGTATATGGAAAAAAATCACAAAAAATATTTTCACTTTTAAACAAGCTGTGTAAAAACGGAAGTAAGAGAAAAGCAACATAAAAACACGTGTAAGATAGACGAATCCAAGAATCAAAAAGCGGCTCGCGGCAGCAGACGGTTTTTTGATTTTAGCAATTGTAAAAAATAAGAGAGGAAAATGGCTGACATCCCGCCCGTTCCCCGCCACAGTTCCCGATTCCCCCGCCCACCACCACATCACCACGAAGAAATCAGCAACCGCCTAATCTCTGGAAGTTCTGTTTTGAGTGTAATAAGAAAAAGCTTTTTAGCTGTAATATACAACAAAAACAAACAAACAAAAAAAATGTTCACGTCGGGAGAGAAGCCCCCCACGACTAACAATAATGAAAGCGAAATAACATACAAACAAGTACGAAAAAACAAATAGCTGCTGGTTTTTCTGTTTTTTGCATTTATCATCCGAAGAAAACCTATCCCAAAAACGGGACAAAATGACTGCGTGACATCCGTTTGAGAAGGAGATATCTGTTCTTCCAGAGCGTAATCCAGCAGTAATCAAAGTAGCCAAGGAAGTCAGCGTTCTCGCTCACACACAAGTACTATTTATAAACAATGCACGCTCTTCTCCGCGACGACGCCGTCGCCTTCTTCGATGCACGTGCGCGGGAAACTCTCTTCCAAGATGGTGGCATTTTTTGGCAACACTTACCCCCTCACAAACCTCGTTTTTCTTCCTACCAAACGTCAGACTCTAGCGTGAGAGAGTGTAGGAGGATGAGAGAGAAACGAGCAGAAATATGATGAAAGTAAGACAGCAAAACACAAGAAATCCGTGTGATTTTTTTTATTATTATTTGAAGTGATTTAAATTTAGATTGAGTAAAACTGCAAACTTTAATGCAAACCTAGCGAGAAAATGGCGAAGATCATCGGTTTGATCAAGCAAACAAACAAACAAAAAAAGAATCAAGAAATCAAGAACAAGGTGAGAGCGTGAACAAGGAAATCATAGTTTTGTAAGCGAGAGAAAGAGAGAGAGAGAGCGCGCGATAAGTGTGAGAGCTTGAGGAAGTTTGAGTGCGAGAAATGTGCGAGAGGCTCAGTCAAATGTGGGACTATTCTAGCAGTATAGGAAAAAAAAATTAAGTTGAAATAAAAAAAATGCAAAAAAGCAAAACCTAACGAATTAGTAGGATCGAGCAAATCAAGCAAATCACAAACAAATATTTTGATTATTACTATCGCAAACAGAAGGAAATCCAAAATTGAGCAATACGAGCCTTACAAGACGATCTCTCTCGTTTTCGGAAGAGCCCGAAACTTGCGTCAAGCATGTCGAAAAAAAGGCCAGCACGAAACACAACTCACACACACGCATAAATGAGAATAATTTGAATGAAATTTTCGCCTCCGATTTCTGAAAAACTTCCGTTTTTAAGTGCACGAAAAACTCTGCCAGAATCAGCGCGCGATCCTTGCGGGGCTTGTTCCAGCGCGCAAAGACTGTTTTAACTTATTGTTAACTTGCAATTATTCTTGTTGCCATAAGGAAAAGTTAATAAACTCACACATCACAATTGAAACACTGAACATAAAACAGCGAAACAGACAAAAATTGGTTGCGCACTCGAACGAGTCTCGCGAGGATCGTGAACAGCGATTTAACACTTTCCACGGAAAGTCAGCGACAAAATTGTGAAGTGATTTGTCTTAACTTTTAGGTTTCTTTGTATAAAAATCCCCCGACTTTTGTTTATTTCTCCCTCTCCCCCTTTATTCTTTGTTCAATTTATTTTCATTTTTGATTATATAGTATAAAATGCTTAAAAACAAGAGAAATAGTCAAAATATAGATAAATGATTTTTATATGAACGTTTTATGAGTTTTATTGTTTTCCAAGTCCCTCTCCTCTAACCGTTTGAAAAATATCTTAATTTTCACCACGTGAAAAATCCCAAAAAACCTCTCAAGAAATCTTAACTAAATCGCCAAATAGTAGTCAACGCCACCAACTCCACATTGCCTACCAGCAGGCGCGCAAACAAAGAACCGCCTACAAGTATGCAACCGATCGTAATCATTCCACTTACCTAGCTCGCTCTCCTTCTCTCTCTCTACCTTACCATTTCTTGCAACCGTTATCTAGTCACAAGCCGCGCGTTCCGTCAGCAATAAGCAAGTTAGACACGAAAAATCCTTCATCTGCACGCGACTGATTTTTGAAAAAAAAAAACCCGAAAAAGAAACGAATGAATTCCAGTTACAGCCAGAGATATGGGGAAAATATAATAGGAAATAGGCAACTAATTAACAATTTAATATGGGACAATGCAAGCAGTTTAAACAACCACACAATGAAATCAGCAAGTGTGGGAAAACATTAACGTTAAAGAACAGTAACAACTAACAACACACACGCAACAAAACCAAACACAACAAACACACACACGATATGTAAATCTTATAGTGCTCATAACAGAGGTAAGCGAAGGAAATTATAACATACCAAACAAAGAAGCAAAAATTACACAACAACAAAAAAGAAGCTAACAGCGCTGAGATCAACGTTCTTCGAGATAGAGAAAAGGATAAGCATTATGGACAAAACATGAATAACAAGAGAGAGAGAGAAAAAAAAACACTCACACAGTCTCACACACGCAAGTAAACAATAAATGTCTTTTTTTGTATAAAAGGTGATTATTAAAAAATAAAACAAAACTGAGAAAATATTTAAAATGGCGGTGTTTTTATTTAGTTCCGTGATATCACATATTATAACATAATTTAACTGGTAATTAAAGAAAAAGTTTTTAAAATTAAACTAGACTAAAGGTTGTTAAAAATCCTATTATAAAACTTTAAAATACTAAAATATGAAATTGTAGGGTCAAATGGGAAAGCATCGCAAAATTGAAACAACGAATAAAGTTTTTAAACGCAGTTATGAGGGAAATATCGTCACATAGAAAGTTATGTGTGCAGACGATAAATATAACGTTAGCAAGTAATTTGTCTAGTTCACAAAATTATTGTTTTGTGATTTGAATAGAATTTTTGATTCATAATAACACATACTGTGGTAATAATACTGACCTACAAAAAATTACAAAAATGACTGCGCAGGCTCAACACGAAGGTAGAATTCACTTATCGTCAACTGTGTGCTATCTTGTGACAACGACCATTTAGTACTATTCGAGAAAATCGATTTTCAAAGTTTGATGATAAATATTTTCAAAACTATGAATAGTAAAGCCAAACTTTTTGAAGCAATCGGTTCGTATACTATCGCTTAACAAACGCTCCAAGTTTCAACTAATTTGGTTACACCAGTTAAAAGATACAGTAAATTATGAAATCAAAAATCTGAAAAGCACGTGTCACAAGTGTGTTTCGAAAGTAAAATTGTACTACGTGTCACAAGTGTGCACAGAATTCCCATACAAACTAAAAAAGACATAAATCAATAGATTAACCGACTTAATCAGTATATTTTCAAAAACAAAAGATTGCATTGCCTTCAGAAAATGTGTATCAACATAAATTTGTGAAAAACAAGATCATTTTGATGAAAAATTGGTCTATTTCACAAGTGTGTATTGCAATATCCGGGAAACGGAAGCGAATTTCCAAAATCGGGTTAAAGCATCTTGTAGTGTTTGTTAACCCTCTAACGCCCAGAGCTGTTTGCTTATCGTAAAAATAGTAAATGGCTTAATTTTGGTACAATAATGCAGGAAATACTTTACTTTGACCCACAAACATCGAATTCGGGCAAAAAAGTAGAATTTGAAGTGGTGCACCAGAGCACCATCAGGAAGATGAGCAACTTTTTTTAAACCACAAAATCTCGTTTTCTTCAAATCTATTGGTTTATTTGTTTGAAAACGCTTCGAAATGTGTTTAAAACTACTTATTCTTTGCTGTAAGACCATATTTCTGCAGTATTAACTACAAATTCTAAAATCTCTGCATTTTCAGGTTTCTTTGATTGGCTCATTCAAAACCCACAAACAACCATTTTCATGAAAAATGAGGAAAATAATAAAACTATCGGTCTAATAACAATGTTTTGTTTTGTTTATGAATAGTCAAAACGTTTATAAACTTTTGTTTTGATAAAAATAAGCTTTTTCTCTAATTTAGAAAAAAGTGTTCCTGAATATTTAGTTGCTCATATGCCTAGGTGGTGCTCTGGTGCACCAAATGAAAAAGGTTTAAAAACACTTAAAACCGGTCCAAACTCACAATATTATTTACAGGGGTTCTTGTCCAAGGTTCAAATGATAGCAAAACATTTTTTGTTTCATAAAATTTTGTTTTTGGTAATTTTTACGGGCTTTCGAAAACAGGTCTTATTTATTTCCCTAAAATTGGTTCATTTTTGTTTACATTTCACACTGTAACTCTGCTTGTGCTTAACCAAATTTGATGAATTTTGGGGAGATGTTAGTATACATTCTACATGAACACATGCAACTTAAAGCACCATGAAAAGTTGTATCAGTTCCGAGATATTTGAGTTCAAAGTTTTGGTGTTCTGGAGTAACCATGGGCGGGAGAGGGTTAAGTATAGCAAAACGTCATCATTAAATCATTTTCGACCAAAATGGTCTATGTCACAAGATAGCACACAGCTGACGTAATATCAATCCCATAGGGACGTGGCGTTACATCGTGCTGCCATCTGGTTTTTTTAAATGCAAGTGCTGTGTCATCGTCTAAAAATAGACGGCGTCCTATCTCGCCCAGCAAAATGAAGTCGATAAAGTAGTCGGTTTCGATGAGAAAAAGTGGAAAACGTGGTCTAAAAATAGCGACGCCATCCCCCTATGGTAAGCGCTTCCACCGTATCAGAAACGTTTTGTCATATCTCCATCATGAGGCATATTTAATTCTGACCATTTCAATTTCTGCATTTCAAGTCTCCACATTTCGTAGAAGATCCGTTATTTTTCTAATTTTAATCAACATCATTTTGTCTGGATGATGGACCAATTTTGTGGCTCTTTGGTAATCCTCCAAAGCTTTTACAAATTTAATACATGAAATGCAAATATGGCGTGACGAGACAACATCATACATTAAAAAAAATAACTTTTTCAAAGCACTCAAAATAGAAAAATTAACATTATGAATTGGCCAGCTATTACTATGCGTGACGGGGCATCGTAAAGTTTCAATTTATTGCCATATAGTCATCATTTGGGCAATACTATGGTCGATAGAGGTCAACAACGCATTCAAACCATTTACCAATTATTCAAACTTATCAAAAATTTATAATTTCATTCAGAAATTTTTATTGAAACTTGAGGAACGATTTTTAAGGTACGTACACGCATCCTTCCTCCCCTGTAGATTCTGTGAAATGTGATCCGTTCTGCGGTTACATAACGCAGTGCACGGCGTCTTTTTCAGGGGGGTAGTATTTTTTGAGAAATAGCAAGAAAACTGTCATATACATATGAAAGTGTGGAACAACCCCGTTCATTTGCGGGGCGAACGAAAATCTTTGGTCGGGAAAAATCAAAGTTATCCTCATTTCAAGTTTTTGAACTTTTTTCCTATGGGGCCAAATTTCGTCTATTTCAATTTAGTATTGTTATAAGTCTACATGGGCATGATTTATGGTTCAGATCATATGATTTCTTATGGGAAATGATGCAAGGAACATTTTTCCTGAAGCACGCAAAGTGATTGAAAATAAGGGAAAAAAGTTATAACGGTTTTGTTGGAAATTTGGGAGATTTTCTGATAAAATTGCACACCTCTTTCCCAAAAACCGCAATGTTTTTGATATTCAGATCATTATTTTGATTAATTCTTTTTTAAGAAATGTTTCTGGGCCCATTGAGTATTTAAATCACTGGACTGCCAACTGAAAAGGTGATTGTTGTAGTGCTGGAGATTGTTTTGATTTGATGAATCGATTGATTACCAAAACACAAAAGTGTAGGTGTAAAACCTAAAGTGCAAGAGGAAAATATTCAGTTTACAAAGAAAATTAGCAAAAGCTTGGAATAGCTTATTCAAAAGTCTGGTAAAAGTGTTTACGGTGATATAAATGTGAACGCGTTGAGCAGTACAGATTGTGTGAGAACATGTGTAGTGGTAAACAGTTTGAATCGATAAAAGTGTTGCTATTTTGTTTTCTTGGGGGTGGTATAAGGTTTGATCGGGTTGTGAATTATTAAAAACTGGAATGAATAGTGTTAATCGGGAAATTGTTGCTGTAGCTGTAGATTTAAGAGATGCTTGTTGAAACACAAGTGACTATCCCTCTTAGTTTAAAATCTTAGTAAATGCTTTTGTAATTTTTAAGTACGATTTATTGGTAAAGTAACAAAATGGGGGGAATTGGAAATAGTTGTATTGCTTGATAAAGTTAGAACAAATTTTACCTCGTGAACTTTTGAAGCCAACGGCACGATGCTTAAGTGTGGCCAAGCGTATTATTGCTACATGTTTTTAGTGGTATGAGTTTAAGAGCTAACCGACACGAATACTACTTTACATATGTGGGTGGAAGCTTTGAATCGTAACAATGAATGTGCAGCAGAGGAAGTCAATCTCAAAGCATTCGGGAGCTTTGGTGTGGTGTTATTAACGGGCGATAACGGAAAGCTCATGCAAACGTTGGTGTTTTAGACGGAAAACCATACCTTGGTGAGTGTCTTATAACTGGAGAGGTCAGCGTGTTTTATGCGACACTGGGAACCCTGGGTGAGTTTGCTTGTGTGCATATATGTGTGAGTCGAGTGATGTGGGTGCACGAATAGTTTTGTGAAGAGTCATTTGTGAGTTTCCACAATTGATGAACTCTATCATTTGGCTCATGTATGGATGGAAGCATGAATGGATTTAATTTTATTATACTTTTTTTTATTGACCAATTTATTATAATGTATCAATTTATTTTAACTTATTCATTTCAATCTATCTATTTACTTTAATTTATCCTTTTATGTATCTTATATTTTACATATTTTTCCCCACTTTCCCTCTTCTTTTTCTTCTTGCCTTCTTTCAAGTCGCGTAAAAAATAATATACCGGTCGTTAAACGAGAATGCCTAACTCGAGTTCATGCGTCGTTTTTACGGATTCGTTCTCCTCTTACTCTGATCTTATTTTTCCGAGAATTATAAATATAACTTAAAAGATATAACTACCTATAACGACTTCGGCTTAAAAATGCACCATTCGTAAAAATGTACCATTCGTGATAGTGTCACTTTATTAATAACTGCTCGAAACGAAAACTTTCAGTTACTATTTTCCGCAATTCTGTCGGTCTCGTAGATTACTTTTTTCGGATCACTTCGTCATAAAATCCTGCAACACGATGAAATCATTGCAAACCTCACTATAAAGTTTTGATATAATTCATTTAGAAACCACAGAAAATACAATTTAATATATTGCTTAAATAGTAAAAGGAGGAGCCCTTCTCACAGCGTCGTTGCTCGGAAGGCACGCCGACGGGGGAATGAATGATAATTTGGCGCCGCGTTCGAATTAAAACTATTTCTAAATCAATGATTGTGTATCTTTCCGCAGCCGGCTGCCTAAGATTTTTAAAATGTCAACAGATAAACAAATTGCTTATGGTCGCATCACCTACCACAGTGAATCCTGACCTCATACCCATCTTACTAACCCCTCAAAACTCATGTGATACTTTGTCGGAGACGCAGTCGATTTGGCGGTCCCATCACTCAAGTATCGGACTAACATTCCCATCCACTTCCCCGTGTCTTACCACTGGTCGTGGCCGGCGTCGGTATTGATCAGCATGATAGGGATCTTTGAAAATTGCGAAGGGGTGATGATTGGTTCCTACTTTTCATCTGTGGTCCACGGAGCAATTTTTGGGGGTCCTGGTCAATAACGAAGTAGCAGCTACGGGTAGACACCAATGCTATGCTATGCTATGCCATTGAGTATTTAAATCACTACAGAAAAGTGTAATTGGTTGGGTTTATGCTCAAATGTAAGCCACTTTTATGAATTTTGGATTTCAACCGAATCAAAATATTTTTGTTTGTTTTTGTTATAAAATGTACCGTTTCCATTAGATTTTCACTATTTTGTGAGTACATGGTCCACATGATATGTTTTGTATCTAATTGAGACATGCAGTGTAAATACAATCACAGAGTTTCTATTTCTATGCCTTTTGTTAATTTGTATTTCCATTTGGGCTATATTATTTGTATTGAAACTACAGAGTTGAACTTGCAATTATTGGTAATAACATAAATATTGCGTAAAAATCATTAAAAAGTTTAAATGTATGTAAATCTATTAATTTAATCTCAAATAATTGAGCTTAACATACTAAACAAGTCTGGCATCCAAATTTGAAACAACGAACAATGCAACAATTAAATTGTTTTGCTAAAAAACACACAAATAATTGATCACAGTGGCAGTGCGTGGCCGAATGGTTACGCTGTCCGCTTTGTAAGCGGATGATCCTGGGTTCGATTCCCATCTGCTCCAACCTTCCATCGGACGAGGAAGTAAAACGTCGGTCCTGGCCTTGGTTGTTGTTAGGCCGTTAAGTTATTCCAGGTGTAGGAGTCGTCTCCATGCCATAAGTACAAACAACACACCAAACCAAGCCTACTCCGGTGGAATCGCTGGCGGCGGTTGGACTCGCAATCCAAAGGTCGTCAGTTCAAACACTGGGGTGGAAGGCTCCTTGGAGTAGAAAGAGGTTTGGGTGCTCTCCCCATTCAAGTCTTCGGACTCCTAGGTTCGAGCAGAAACTTGCAATAGAGACCACAAAAGACCCGGGGGTCGTTAATGTGGATGGTTTGATTTGATTTTGATTTACAATATTATCACCTGACCTCAAAATAAGTACAAGATCTCTTGTGAGGTTTAATAAAACTAATACAAATGTGAAAATCTAATGGAAACGGTACATTTTATAACAAAAACAAACAAAAATATTTTGATTCGGTTGAAATCCAAAATTCATAAAAGTGGCTTACATTTGAGCATAAACCCAACCAATTACACTTTTCTGTAGTGATTTAAATACTCAATGGGCCCAGAAACATTTCTCAAAAAAGAATTAATCAAAATAATGATCTGAATATCAAAAACATTGCGGTTTTTGGGAAAGAGGTGTGCAATTTTATCAGAAAATCTCCCAAATTTCCAACAAAACCTTTATAACTTTTTTCCCTTATTTTCAATCACTTTGCGTGCTTCAGGAAAAATGTTCCTTGCATCATTTCCCATAAGAAATCATATGATCTGAACCATAAATCATGCCCATGTAGACTTATAACAATACTAAATTGAAATAGACGAAATTTGGCCCCATAGGAAAAAAGATCAAAAACTTGAAATGAGGATAACTTTGATTTTTCCCGACCAAAGATTTTCGTTCGCCCCGCAAATTAACGGGGATGTTCCACACTTTCATATGTATATGACAGTTTTCTTGCTATTTCTCGAAAAATACTACCCCCCTGAAAAAGACGCCGTGAGTGGGGCTGGCCACTTTAATTTTTGTAATACATTTTTGGGTGTTTTAGAGTGTACAGCAATCTTGCTGCATTAGACTGGCTATAGATTAGATTAGATTAGAAATCTCAGAAGCCACCCCCTCTCTCCTCGTTGGCAATTTGAATACAAAACAAATCTTTTTTGTATGGAGCGTGGAAATCGCTGAACTGAATGTAAACAATGTGGGATCATTCGAAAAACACGTAACGCAGAATACCGTCATCAGGGTCATAAAAATTTCTGCATTTTTGTATGTTCTAATTTCACCCCCCAGACACAATGTCACCCCTAATGTTATGGACAAGTATTTTATTTATTTAAAAAATAAAATCGTCTGTCATACCGTATAGCTCAAAAGTTAGCACTTTTTGTCTATTGAAACAAATCAAAAAATAAAAATAATCGAAGTTTGTCAAAACGAGTTTTTTATGATTAAAAATTAAAACGAGTATTTTTTTAGTGTAGTATTTAATAGTCTCGATCATAACTTACAGCTATGCCAAAGACCCTAAATCAGGGGTACCCAACCATTTGGCCCTTCGGGCCAGATCTGATTTTTCTGAAGCAGTCGCGGGCCGTCACAAATATTTGATAAAAGTTGAAAAAGCAAACACATTTTTTTTATGAAAAAACATATTTTTTGCTCCCTAATTTCTTGACTCATTTTGATACATTTTTTAATATTTTTAAAAATATTTGCAGTGATCTATTTTCAGTTTAAATAATTTGCTTTTTTAAGCTTTTAATAAAACTTGATCACTGAAAAGTTGTTCTGGAAAAATACATTAGTTTTTGATTACTTATTTGTTTCAAAAAAAAAAAAAAATAGAACATAGAAAAAAATCTTTAATTTTTAGTAAACAAAGTTAAAACTGAAAAAAAATTAATATAGTGTCTTTTTTTACATTTTTAGACAACAATCTTGGTTTTTTTTACATAAATTTCACTATTTTACGAAAATGATAACTTTGTTTTCTTGCACGATTTTTCAGTTTAAAAATATCGATTTAGGATTTATAAGATTTAAATTCAAACAATATATATAATATGATAAAATATGATCTCAAGTTTTTTTTTAACAGAAAATCAATTTATTTATTTCATATTTCATGATCAGCCCTAATGGCCGGTCCACGATCCATACAAAAAAGTTTTTTTGTATGGACAATTGTCCACAAGGGGGGGGGGGGAGGTAAAAGATTCACAAAAAAATGTCCACGTGGTTAATGGATGGTCCCTATACTGCATTTTCATTTAAATGGATCATACATCGAAAAAAATAAATTCTCCGATCAGGCTCAACATCTTTCTGGCCAAAGTATTTAATTAGATCCTTTTTTTAGGATTGGCCATTAGGGTGGCCTTCGCCGTACTAGAGTGGTCCGATAAAAAACCATTTCGTTAATTTTCACAAAAACCGAATTTTTCAAGAAATCATAACTCGGCGTCATTTTAACCGATTTTAGCAGTCTTGATCGCAAATGAAAGGTGATTAGTTTGGCATTCAAGAAACATAGTCTCGTGTTTCAAAAATCTAGCCTATAAAGCTGAAAAAGTCATATTAAAACATAAAATCTGGAGTTTTTTTGAAAAGGACCAATAAACTAAATTTTCAGTTTTTCCATTTTGGGTGTTTTTTTATACCCCTGACTCAAGGCGGTTTCAAAAACACCCAAAAAGCAAAAACTGGAAATTTGGTTTATTGGACCTTTAAAAAAAAACTCCAGAAATGGCGTTTTGACCATGTCTGAACCAAATAGCCTATGTTTAAAATATTTTTATGGGTCACCCGCTCCCGAAATGCCAATGATGATTTGATTGTTTCGAATATAATTTAATCAAAATGCGCAAGTCTGAACAAACGAATATGGCCAGGTATAAACGCAAAAAAGAGCAACAATGGTTAAGGGGCTACATACATGTAAATGAAGTCAGTATGGGCACACATTTAAACTAAAAAAAATCTCTTTGCAGAGCATTAAAATGTACATTTTTATCTATTAACAAAATAAATATGAAGACATTTGGATGTACCCAGCCCTCTGTCACTGCCGCCATGTTTATGAAACCAAAATATTTGATGACGAACATCAAGAAAATAAAGGAGAAAACGAAGGTGTCTACTGTTAGATTTAGAAAAAGAAACAAAGTTCTCAGACGTTTCTTAAATTATTTACTTTTTCACGTGTTACACTTGCCGCATGTCCAGGACTCCTTAAAGAATGTTTCTTCCGCGTGGATTCCAAACATTTTCAATCGTTGTTCCCAGATTTTCCCGTTCAATTCGGATTTTTCTCTTAAATTGGTTGTTCCTCCTTTTGCCTTTGTGGAAGGTTCTTTACTTACTCCATGCATCAGAGCAGCTTCTGTCGGGTTCTTGCTCCGAAACAACAAGAACCAGTTCAAGTACCGGTCATCGGAAAAGGTACAATTACTTCTGCTTCTCCAGCTGCTCATCCCGCCATCCGATTCAAGAGCTCCTCCGATTCCGGCCTCATACACACACTTTAAATGTCCGGAAATCTGCCCAAAATAAACAGGTCCACTCGTGTGACCAATTCGAATTTTGTAATAAATTTACATAAAAATATTATTTTTGGACCAACAATTTTGGTTAAACTTTTTCGCGTTCGCCATTTCCTTATTTTGATGTAAACAATCACAAAACACCAATACTAATTCATCCAAACCTTTGATTATGGTGGGCTCTTCACACATACTAATGCGTGGGCTCTTCGAGGTTTGGTGACTGTCAAACGTTCTAGACAGTTACAGTGGTGCCAGGGGGCTGGATGTACCATAGCCGAGATATACATAGCTATTTTAAGTTAGCAGTTTCAAAAAACGGGTGCCACGATATCTCAACACTGCTTTGACATAACCGGTTCAAAATGTTGGTTAAGATTCGTTAAACTATTCTTGTGTGCTTGACGAAGGCCAATTTTCAAAAAGTTTATTTTTGAAAAAGATAAAAATATTTTTATGTTTGTAATATAAAAAATCGTTTGTTTTTGATTTTTGAAATTTCAAAAAAATTTCCAAGATCGGGCTTCGTCTTGCTCACGGGATATATCTTGAGAGTCTTCACCCGAAATTTCAGCCAATTTTGTCCATCTCATCTCTAGATATCGTGGCACCCGTAAATCAACTCGGTGTTTAGAGAAAAACGCTCACAAAGTTTGACACTTCGCTTTACGTATGGCAAATCTTTGAGCTTAAATCGTCTCTTACTCAGTTTAATTATGAAATATCATCTTGAAACATTCGGGAGTGTTTAAAATCATCATTTTAGTGGATTTAATAAATTTTCTTTCTGTAGGTATACAAAAATGCGTTCAAATTGTGTAAGGTTGACTTTGGGCTTTTTGTCATCAGGTGTAAATTGAACTACACTAACTTATTGTTTAGTACTTTTTATTTTCCAATATAGAAAACAAAAACTTACAAATGTACAAAATATAGAATCACTGATGCTAGAGTTGTGGTAAAATTTTGATGAATTTAGTTTCCATTCTTTAAATTTTTGCTACACCGTAATTTTGCTTCTTTTGATTCGAAATTGGTAAAGAAATGGCCTCATCACTTTCCTAAAAATGCGCGCTAGCCGCAAAGCCTAGCATCATTTTCTCTCCGCGGTTTTTTTTCTTCTTCACTTTTCAAAACTGGTTTTTAACGATTTTTTTACTTTTGTACAGAGAAAATTCGCACAAACACATGAGTTGTATTTTGTTACACCGTTTTTAAAAACATAATTACATTACATTATAATAAATAATAAAACACAATAAGAATAACGTCCAATTTGTTGTTCACTGCTCCTGGCTACTACTTTTTGCTTCTCCATCTTCTGCATTATTGTTTTTTTCTGTCGTAACGTGGTTTCCGTAAAAATCATCCGATTCAGTGTCCCGCGCGGACAAGTGCAAATTTATCATCCCAAAATGGTGGAAAAGGTGTGGTTGGTTTCTTTTTTTTTTTTGCTGTTACGAGATGTTAAGCACCTTGACACTTTTTTTTTTGCTGTCCACTCCCCGCACAAGTCGCGAAGATTTCGCTCGGACGACAATGTCGTAGGTCTGGCTTCGTTGGTGAAATCATCCACGACAACAGCATCCACGACTTGGTGGGAGGGAGGGGTGGTTTTTTTGCGTCATTCGGTAGAAAGGAGAAATTTCACGTCTATTTTTGTGTATCTTGATTCCAGTTTTCACCGTTTTGGTGACCTTGAAGAGTTATTGGGGAGGTCAAAGCTGCACTCGTTCGCGTGGAACTGCTTCCCGGGGACATTTCTTGGTTGGGAGGATCTCACACGTGCACCTTACAGACGAACTCCGGGGTTGCGCGAGCGGACAAAGTTCAGCAGCTCGTCGGAGTCCTCGCACACGAACGGCTTCAGGTGGTGGCAGGCAACGTCGTGCCACTTGAGTCCGTCGTTGTAGAAGTTGTTCAGGATGGACAGGCAGGACTCGTCGTTACCCTGAGCCGCCTCGCGGTTGTCCGGCTGCTGCTGGCCGTATCCTCCGGTGTAGCTCCAGTCGCCGGTGTTGCGCTGGGTGGTCGGTCCGATCTTGACGCCCGAGCCGCTCCAGAACCATCCGTTCTCGTTCGGGGGCTGCAGGTCCGGTCGGTCACAGCCGGCAAAGTTGCACTTCCGGCCGGACGTCCAGATGTAGCGCACGTTTCCGCGGGCGATGCGCTGCTTGATGAACTCGTTCTCCTGGGGCGTCTCCATCGAGACGGCGTCCATGCAGTGCCGGCGGCAGATGTTCCGCGCGTCCAGCCAGTCCACCTCCAGGTTGCGCGTCGGCTGGTGCTCCCAGCTGAAGAAGTACGAGTGTGCTACGCCGCGGGCATCCCGGTACGTCGCGTGCCGCACACCTGGGAGGGAGAAAAGGATAGGGTTATAATTTTAATATATATAAGAAGCTAAAATTTTGATGATCTCCAATAAAACATGATATAACATTCCCTATAGAGTGTATAATTTTTTTTCTAGCTTTTCAACACCTCTGGCGCGTAGTCCAGATTCATTAAAGTTTCAGGCCAATTATTAAAAAATATGCCTTATTTTGAACGCACAGAAAAAAAAGTTTGATTTTAGAAAGTTGAAAATTAGTTAGGTTGAATATTACCTCTGTTTTTGAGTAATATTACATTAAAAAATGTGTAAAAATGTGAACCTGATGAAAACTTATCACAAAGTGATGAATATTCACCAATTCCTGATGTAATATTACACATTATTTTTTCCGACACAAAATCTGTCACCATTTCCAGATGAATATAACCATCATTTTTTTCTGAGTACTAAACATCAAAACTTGGGCAAGGATCTGCACAGCAAAAAATCTGACGGTAAAATCGCATGCAAAAGCATGCACATCACCTTCGTAAAAAAAGACACTTAATATTACACACTACATGCACAATTTTTGTAAACACTAAAAAATCTTCCAATCGACGGGATTCAAACTCAGCACCATCAGTAAGGACTGGCGCCTTAACCCGCTCGTCCATCAGACCGATGAAGAGTTATAATGATAAAGGTATATATGAGCGTGACATTTCGGTCAAGTAGGTTTCCCATACTGACGAGATACATAGTTCATGGCGTAATATTACACATAATTTCATAAAATAAAGCAATTTTTTTTTACACCCAGGCAGTTGGATTACTACTTTTTCAGCTGTGTGACCTACACGCCAGTGATGATAAAAACAAACGCTTTAGTGGCCAAAACCCCTTAAAAAATTACATAAGCAGTCATCTTTACAGGTAAAATCCCATTTAAAATTATAATGCAAAGCGCCAGCTCCTGTTTCGTTCAATCGAGCTCACACAGCAAAAAAGGAGAATTTTGGAAAATTTGGAATGTTTAAAATTGTACCTCTTGATCAGAAATTGATCAAATATTCTAATATTTCGACTTAAAACGTATTGACGTATTCGAGAATCCACAGATTTATGTCGTTAGCATTATTTTGAAAGCTCGTTCCATTCTGGATGGTTGTTAACTAATAAATTAATGAAAATTACTGTTAAGAGAAATTCTAATACTATGCACCTTTTCAAGGTAGTCAGTTTTGTGAGGAAAATACTTTATTCCAAGCCTGATACTCAAAATTTCGAAACAAAAATTATAAGAAAATGCTTAAAACATCATTAGAGTTACGTTACTTTCAAGAATTGACTGTCAAAAATATTAATAATCTTTTTGGTACCGATCTATGGTCCAAAAATTAAAATTTGTTAAAGGATGAAAAGTCTCATAATGTACCTAATTGAAATGGGTTATAAAAGTGTTTCAAATAAAAATTTCAATTTGGGTATTTTTTCCCGCCAATTTTTTTAAGACAATTATAAGGCGTGGGGATATATTTCAAACGAAACCCTTTAATTTTAACTGTATGCTCAATGGGATACGAAAATGATAAAAAAAAATCTTTTAACTTAAAAAATGAAAACTGCTCCTGTTTGAAAAAATGCCAAATACTCACAGAACTCATAATAAATAATATTCCCAAAATAATCAAAACATGTACCTATTGAACAAACTCAACTTTTTTACGCAAACTTTTGATTTGGAGATTTATTTCGTTTGTACTTTTGTTTATGACCAAAGAAGTCCTTTTGCAGAATAGGTTTGTCCATACAAGTCAATTTTGACAATCGTCCATACAAAAAGGCTATATAAATATTATAAAATGTGTATCTTGAGAAAGGCTGATCATTTGGCACGGCGTGTTTTCTAGAACAAACGTTTCAGGAAAAAAATAGTCATCCCTTCTTTCAAATGTGTCTTATAGAAAATATTCTCAGCTTTCCAATGCTTTTAAGAGCGAAATGATTCATCGAAAAATTTCTGAGATGTCTATTTTTCAAGTTTTTTATTTAAATTCCTTCATTATTTATTGGAAACTTTTAAATAACAGTTCTGGAAACCTGTGAAATAATGTGTTTTATTTGTCATTTATTCATCAAAATTTGCAAAATAAGACAAGAAACAACTTTGTAGAAGGTTGCAAATCGCTTAACATTTTGAAAATATTGTTTTAACTGAGTTTTTGAATATGTGTGATTTATTCAGAAATGAAAATATATTTAAAAGAGAATTAATAGATTATCACATAATTTTCGTGTACAAGTATCACGTATTTAGCTGATACAACCATTTTTTTTGCAGATTTGAGATTGTTATGAACCAGGAACATGAATACAAAATATGATTTAAAATCGAAAATGTACTACAAATTACTGTTGCTAGCTTCAAAAGTCACACTCTCATGAGTATAAAATAAAGAAAAAAATGTTTTTGTTGAAAATGCATTTGAAAGTAGGAGTAAATTCGTGTGTTTTATCTCTATATGTTGAAAACATCTTGACAAACTTTTTTTTTGGTTATGAACAAAAATTATTTAGTAAAAAAAATAATCAAACAGAAACATCCATTCCAAACTAGTTTAACAAAAGTCAAAGTATTTATAAATGTTTTAAAAAGATAAGATTTATAAGACTTCTATATTGTTGATTCCTTGATCATTTCATACAAGAAAACTAAAAATTGAACAATTCATGTTCAAGAAAAGTATTTCTCCTGAAGCTTGCAACAGTTATTTCTAGTTCAATTTCGAGTATAAAACATGTTTTGTATCTAAGCAACTGCAAAATATTTGGTTAAGGAAATATAACATTTTTTCATAAAAATCTAATACCCTTATCAATCTCAAACTTGCAAAAAAAAAATCAGCTTTATCAGCTAAACCCAAGCTAAATCTCAGCAGACGAGTGATATTTGTACACGAAAATCATGTAATAATCTATTAATTCTCTTTAAAATATATTTTCATTTCTGAATAAATCACACATATTCAAAAACTCAGTTAAAACATTATTTTCAAAAATTTTAGCGATTTGCAACCTTCTACAAAGTTGTTTCTTGTCTTATTTTACACATTTTGATGAATAAATGACACATAAAACACATCTACGAGGTCGAATTAAGAAGTTCATTTTTCGAGTGATTTTATAGCCTTTCCTCATTGAGGTCATTGTTATCCGAGCATTCGTTGGTGAAGGTTGTCTGAATCAACATGACTCGTCGCGTCCAGGCGCAAAACGCCGGCAATATTGCCCTACCTGCGGCTCAAGCAGGCAAAAAAGTGGGAATTTCCAAAAGGAAGGTTGAGGCCTCAACTGATGGCCAAAAACCGGGAATTTCCAAAAGAAAGGTGCTTTTGGAAGTGACATCGAACAGCAAAAAGACGAAAAAGAGCGACGGTACTGTACCGATGGATGAGGAGGAGGAGAACTCTTCATCGCACGAGGAGCAGCTTTTGAAGAACAACAAGTTCGCTGGACTGCCTGACGAGGACCAGGTAGCGGAAGCAAAGGAGAATGAAGTGAAACAGCGAAAGGAGAAACTGCCTCCTTTTTATGTGCGGCAATCAGCAGCAACGATCGACTTTCGAGCGGGGCTGGTTGAACTCATCAAGTCTGGGAAAGTCCTAGGCAACATTCGTCTGTGTCAGGACGGATTTAAGGTGCTGGTGCAATCCAGGCAGCACTATCAACTGGTCAAGGATTACTTGACCGAAAACGAGGCGGAGTACTTTACCCATGATGTCGTCATGGATAAGCCGTACAAAATCGTCGTCAGAGGTCTGTACGACATGCCAGTGGAGGAATTAGCTGCCGAGCTAAAAGTTTTGAAACTGGATGTGTTGGCCGTGCACAAAATGAGCCGACGCAACAAAGACATCAAGTACCGTGACCAGCTCTACCTGCTGCATTTGGCTAAGGGATCGACGACGCTTCCTGAGCTGAAGGCAATTCGAGCGGTTTTCAACATTATCGTGTCGTGGGAGCGATACCGACCAGTGCATCGTGACGTCACACAATGCTTCAACTGCCTGGGCTTCGGGCACGGAGGTAAGAACTGCCACCTGAAGCGTCGTTGCGCCAAATGTGGTACCGATGCGCACATCACATCCCAGTGCATCCAAGATTCGCTGGTGAAGTGCCTCAACTGCAACGGTGAGCACTCGTCAACCGACCGAAAGTGCCCCAAGAGAGCTGAGTTCGTGAAAATTCGGCAGCAAGCATCGACGAAGAATCAGCCTCAGCGTCGTAGAACTCCTCCAGCCCTGGTGGAGGAAAATTTTCCACCTCTTCAACCGCGACGCCAGGTCCCGAACTTGGCACCGTTGCCGTTGGATCCCAGGAAGAGAGCTGAGATGAATCATCCACGGCCGGGTTCCAGCCAGGAGCCGAGACCGCCACCACCGGGCTTCAGCCAGGAGCCAAGACCAACCCAAGAACCAGCAGTTGAGGAAAATGGTAATGATCTTTACACCTCAACCGAACTCCTCAATATTTTCAAACAGATGTCCGCTGCACTGCGTGGATGCAAAACCAAGACCCAGCAGATTGAAGTGCTGACCTCGTTCGTCATCCAGTATGGATCGTAGGTCCCTCAAGCTGCTGAATTGGAACGCTTGCTCCATTAGGAGGAAGAACTTAGAGCTGGTGGATTTTCTTCGCGAGAAGGAGATCGACGTAGCTGCCATCACGGAAACTCATCTGAAGCCCGGTGAAAAAGTTTATCTGCAAAACTACAAGATCGCGACGCAGCTCGATAGGACCACCTCTGGAGGAGGAGGTGTGCTTGTCGCTGTTCATCGTGATCTCAAGCCACGCCGGCTGCCACACTTCAAGCTGGACATCATCGAGGCCGTTGGGGTGGAAATTCCCACTTCTGTTGGCCCAGTACTCTTCATTGCTGCATACTGCCCACGTCAGGTGAATGCCAGAGATGGTTCAGCAGCAAAACTGAAGGGCGATATCCAGAAGCTGACACGGCGGAGCGCAAAGTACATCATCGCTGGTGACCTCAACGCGAAGCATGAAGTTTGGGGCAACAGCAGGAGGAATCGGAACGGAGTGATTCTGCACAACGATCTGCAAAACGGATACTACAACGTTGTGAGTCCGGATCGTCCAACGAGGGTGGCTCGGTCTGGGAATCACTCAATCATCGACTTCTTCATTACCAATATGGCTGAGAACGTGGCTCATCCTGAGGTGTTTGAAGAGTTGAGTTCTGATCACTATCCGGTGGTTGTGGAGGTTGGAGCTTCCGTTACTCCGCAGCGGCAACCAACCCGGAAAGATTACCACAACGTTGACTGGCAGCAGTTTCAGCAAGTGGTCGACAGCAACATCGACTATGATCAACACCCGGAAACTTCTGCCGATATTGATCGTTCGCTGGAGGTGATCCAGCAGGCTATCAACCAAGCAGAGGCTGCCAACGTTCGGGAGGTTCCTGTTAATTTTAAGGTAACTGATATTGACGTAGATACTAAACACTTGATTAGACTTAGGAATGTTTATAGGAGACAATATCAACGGACTGGGGACTATGACAAAAGATTTCAGTTAACAATTTGAACAAAATCATACAAGACCGACTTGACAATATCAGAAATCAAGAATTTTCAAAACATGTAAGCCAGCTTGGGAATTATTCAAAACCATTTTGGAAACTTTCAAAAGTTCTTAAAAACAAACCAAAGCCTATTCCTCCTCTTATTGTTGAGGATTCTCCTTTGATTACATCCGAGGAAAAGGCAAATGCACTTGGGCTTCATTTTGTTAGTTCACATAATCTTGGCGCTTCCATGACCAGCCGTAAAGAAACATCAGTTGCCAATAGTATTTCAACAATCAATGACTCTACCTTTGAATTTCCTGCAGATTCCCATGTTTCTGGTGAGGAAGTCAAAGTTGCAGTTAAACAAATGAAAAATATGAAAGCTCCAGGCTTTGATAACATTTTAATCTAGTGTTGAAAAAACAGAGTGATCAGTTCTTTCAACATCTAGCCAATATTTTCAATAAATGTTTGCAACTTGGTTACTTCCCCACCAATTGGAAACTGGGCAAAGTCATACCAATTTTGAAGCCTCAAAAGATCCAACATCGCCAACAAGTTATCGTCCCATTAGTCTTTTGAGTAGTCTGTCCAAACTCTTTGAGAAGGTCATCTATTCAAGGCTTTTGGATTTTACCAACGATAATAATATAATTTTGAACGAGCAGTTTGGCTTCCGAAAGGGACATAATACTGCTCATCAGCTTACGAGAGTAACTAAAATCATCAAGCAGAACAAGCTTGAGTCTAAATCAACTGCTATGGCTTTGTTGGATGTTGAGAAGGCTTTTGACAATGTTTGGCATGATGGTTTGATACATAAACTGTATTTATACGGTTTTCCAATGTATCTTATCAAAATTATCCAGCACTATCTTTCGGAGAGATCGTTCAGGGTTTTCTGAATGGGATTGCTTCTGGATTATTCAACATTGATGCTGGGGTTCCCAAGGAAGTATTCTTGGCCCACTTCTGTACAATATTTTTACATCTGATTTGCCTACTCTTCCTGGTAATGGTGTGTTGTCACTTTTTGCTGATGACACTGCCGTTATTTATAAGGGTAAAATAACCAGATATTTAGTTGGCCGTCTTCAGAAGGGTCTTGACGTTCTTTCCGAATACTTTGGCGACTGGAAAATTCGCATAAATGCAGCCAAAACTCAAACCATCATTTTTCCACTTTCCAAATCGGCCCGATTTGTCCCAAAGGATGATGTTTTGATTAAAATGAATGATGTTTCAATACCCTGGTCAAAGGAAGTTGTCTATTTAGGTCTCATACTTGACTCGAAACTATTGTTTCGGCAGCATGTAGATAAAATATTGAACAAGTGCAGCATTCTCATCAGGTGTTTGTATCCTTTAATTAACAGAAAATCAAAGCTATCTTTGAAAAATAAGCTAGCAGTTTACAAACAAATAATTTACCCCGTTATTGAGTATGCAGTACCTGTTTGGGAGTGTTGCGCTAGAACTCATAAATTGAAGCTCCAGCGTGTCCAAAACAAGGTACTCAAAATGGTTTTGAATGTTCCTGGCTGGACAAGATCAAGTGAGGTTCATGAGTTAGCAGAAGTAAAAATGTTGGATCAGAAGATTCAAGAAAAATGTTTGAAATTTAGAGAAAAATGTGCTATATCTGAATACCCCTTGATTCAAGGATTGGTTTAGTTTATGGTAAGATTAAGTTAGTTTTAGGTTAGGTTATGTTTTCTTTATTTTTTTTAAATTTTTTTTAATTTTTTTTTCTCATTGTACCTAGTGTTACAAAAATGATAAATCATATACTTTTAAAGTTAAGAAAATGAACAGTGTTTAAATAACGAAAAGCAAACTAAAGCTGAAGAGCCACAGCTGACCAGTTATTATGTAAACCAAATGTAATTATTATAAGAAAGATTCAATAAAGTATATTTAATTCAAAAAAAAAAAAATTCCTCATTGAGGTGGGGCTGAAAAAACTAAAAAATAGATATCACAGAAATTTCTCGATGAATCATTTCGCTCTTGGAAGGTTGCCCAGCAAACACTCCGTGTAGGTGTCTTCCGCTAAGTTTTAGCTATTTTTTAAAACATTTCAGAAGAAAAAGCTACACTATAATTTTTTTAGCCCATTTTTAATTGGATTTTTCAAACAAAAACGGATGAAAAAAATGTCATCTTTTAAGTTGCTGCCGAATGGTCAAAATTAATTTTGCAGTGGCAATTATTCAAGGATCATGATTTTGAAAAATTTCAATGTCGAAGATCTAATGACTTCTTTGGTCATAAAAAAGTACACACAAAGATTCATCCAATCGAAAAAAAAGCAAACAATAATCGTTGTCCAAAGTCTCGGCGATTAGCTCAATTACTTTTTGCAGTGTTTTCTCTACAAAAAATATCAGATTTTGTAAACATGGTAAATTTGATACGAAATATAAATATTGGAAAGTTTACAAAGTTCGTTACTTATTGCTCAAGGTTTCAAACGAGATTTTTCCAATATCAACTTACGGTTGGCGCAGCTTCTCGGGTCGGGCAGGGCAAGTCTTCGCTGGGCCAGTACCACGGTGGCACCGATCGCCAGTAGCGTCAGTGTTCGCAACACGGACATCCTGGAAAATAGAGAAGAAGAAAAACAAGGAAAAACGGTTAACAAACAGGTTAACGATTGCTCAACATTTGCGGAATTTGCATTTCATCGTGTCTCGTGCCACAGGTGGAAAAATTCCCCCTAGTTTTGGCGTTTGTCTAGCTCGCTCAACCATAACGATGACAACCGACGGCGACGACGATCGATGGGCCAAACCTATTTCCTGAAAGAGGTTGGTGAATTACCTGTTCGCGTATTATTTTTTTTTTGTATTGAATTTCAATTTTATGACCACGGCTCGCAGTGTGCCTCCATTGTTATGCTAATGGTGGCATTTCTATTGATGAAATTGATTAGATGATTGTAACATGTTAATCATCGTCGCGATTCGCGACTCACCGAAGGTTGGCCCTCTGGCCAAGTTCAGTTTGGTCACGTCGTCAAAGGGAGCCCAACAATGACTTGCTAACTATTCCAGTTATTCAAAATAAAGGGTGTCCAACTGCGTTGCATAATCCTAGATCATCAGAGGAGCTACCGTTCATTGCATAATCTCTGTTCCTCTCTCCCTGCCGTGGGGAGTTGATCGAAATTCAAGCCGAGTCCTCACCGGCGCTGGAGGGGGAGAAAGGAGTCCGAAAACCTGACCGGAGGCCGCGGCCATAAAAGTTTGGAATCACGTTTCTGGTCTGAGCGAGATATTTCACCCGTGATTACTACATATATGCGCAAAAATAAACACGAAACTTTCTCTCCCTCACCCTGACCGAACTGGGTTTGGGGAGGGGGGATGAGTGGCGGGTTGTTTGTTTTGTTATTTAAATATGTTGGACATTTAAACTAGAGGTTGCTGAACTCGTTTATTGTTGATGTATCTAATTTTATGTGTTTGTAAAAATACTATTTGTACTCTCTTTAAATTTATTTTAGTTGATAGTTTATTTGAGATGTGTAATTGAAATTATTCAAATTAACATGTTTTCTTTATGACGATGATTGAATCTTGTTCCAAGGAGGTCAAACACCAATTGCACCATTACGAGTGTAATGCTACTGCTCATAGAAAAAGAAACAAGAGCTGTCAAGCAGTCGTCGATTGGCTAAATCATACTCAAATTAGTAATGCACCGCGAAGCACACCATCAGTGCAGTGCCGGCAGTCAGTGGAGCAGTCTAATCTATCTATTATGGGATTCGCAATAGCAATCACGGCTGTCAATCTAACCCACCTCTGATTGGTGGTGATTACGCGCGATCGTGACGTCGTCCTCGGAGATCTCTGCAGAGCTGTTCTGATGTGGATCGTCATCAAAGAATTTTTTGTTGTATTAAACAGGGGTGAATTGTTTATCTTAGTTGAGCAATTCTTTGAGACTTCAGTAAAGGGACCATTCATAAACCACATGGACATTTATTTTGAAAATTGCAGGCCCCCCCTCCCCCTAATGTGGGCAATTGACCATGCTAAAAAAAATCATCACCAAAGCTATCGCCGAACCCCTATTTCATTGTTTACTGACCCTAAACGATAAATATTTGTATTCTGCACTGCGATGAAACTTTGCTTACACGTTTGATATGCCCAAGAAGCCTATTTTCGTCAATCGACACGTATTTGTCCATTAAAATTTCCATATTTTTTAAGCAACCGTTTATGCTATCACAATATTTGAAAACGGATCGTTATCTCGAGAAGGCAAACATTAGTTATAGTCAATGAAAATCCCGAAATTGCTTCAATCAATTTTTTCTTTGTGTTGTTTGTAGAAGCATTTTACAAATCGTGATTATTTTTTCTTTTCAATTTACTATGTATTTCTGAACCATGAATTCAGAACCATCATTGACAGTCATTGCCCCAAAAATGAAGGACACCTTCTACGACCTTAATTTATTTTTGCCAAAATTATGCCTATTAGAAAAATATCGAAATTCTGGTATGCACCCAAAATTAACTTTACTTTTTGGTATGAACATGAATGCAATCGAGTTAAAAAAACGTGCACTGAACAAGTATTGGCCGGGTACTTAGCTACATGGCTAAGCGATCTGCCTTTCAAGCAGACGATCAGGGATCAATCCCGCCCGGGCTCCTCACCACCGAATTTTCGGTCATCATCCCGGGGGCGCGGAAGCGCTGAAACCAGCCCAAGGCTGACCGCGCCCGTGCCCCGGTTCCTGGCCTTGCCGCCCAGGAACCAGCCGCCAACATCTCCGACATAAAAAAAAGTATTGGCCCAATAATCACGGTCAATGGTTTGATCTTTCGTTAATTTTATACTGATCTTTCAAGAAAAATAAATTGTAGCATTATTGTTTAAAATCTTCGCCATCCTATCTAAGTTCATTGAGTAATTTTTTTTATGTTTTTTTACATTTTAGGTAGATATTTTTTATAGATTCAAACTGTAATCAATTATTAAGGGGCAGTATTTGTAGATTTGGCTCGGTTTTCTCTATAGATGTCGTATCGAGGTGCTCCGATTTGGATGTCTTTCAGCGTTTACATGAGATGAACTCATGCCAAATATGAGCCCTATACGACAAAGGGAATTGGGGTAAAACGGGCATTGAAGTTTGAGGTCCAAAAAACCTAAAAAATCTTAAAATTGCTCCCATTTGCGTAAAACTTGATCAATTCCAACTCTCTTAGATGCATTCAAAAGGTCTTTTGAAGCACTTTAAAATGTGCTTTATACATCTAAGATTGGTTTGACTTTTCTCATAGCTTTTGCAAATTACTGTTAAAAATTGATTTTTTTTAAACCTTAATATCTTTATGCATAAGGCTACATACTCTTGCTGAGCAAAAATCCGCACACTTTGCCGAAATGACACCATGGTGTAACAAAAACTGTCAATGAATTACTTAGATAAATTAAATTTAATATATTTGAGGATTAAAAATATAAAGCTGTGTCGTTTTTACTGCTAACAAATTTTACAAAAGGCCGTGATTTGAATCAAATCATTATGTTATTATTTTTTATTTTTTGTTAATCGTTTAAAAGTTTACGAAATGTCAAGTTTCCTTTTACGAATAATATCGTTCTTAGTGTTTTCACGAACACTTTTCCAGAGTTTTTTTTATTGAAAAGGTCCTATAACATGTGAAACACAACCGTTTATAGGACCTTTAAAAAAATCTAGATTTGTTAATTCAAATGTTCAAATATTTTCACAAGTTTTAGAAAGCCTTTGGAAATGGATAAATATATTTAGTAAGGAATTTTTAAAAGATGAATTCTAGAGTTTTTTAAAAGGTCATTTCAAGATATGGAAGACAATAGTTCAAACACTCTAGAATTATTGATAATTAAGTTTGAATTGAGGAAACCTTGGAAAACTCTCCCTTTATAAATCAAACTCACAGAAAAATAATAATTTCTAGTTATCAAAAGCTTCGACCAAATCAAAAAAGCAACTCAATGATTAAAAAGTTGTTAAAATTCCGTACAAATCCGTATTATGCGTAAAATTCCCTACCAAAATTCCGGCCTGATACAAATCCGCGAAGAGGTTCGAAAATCCGTATGATAAGGAAAAAAACCGTACAGTTGGTAGCCTTATTTATGCAACACTTTTCAACAACCATACTCTCAAAGGTCAAGAGATAATTTCATGGACTAAAAGCCTACGGAATGGCAGTTTTTCTCATAGATTTACGATTTTTCTAAAACAAACTATTTACAACGTTAACTGTTGCCCTGGCACTTTTTGGGCAAATTTTTTTATGTATTTGAATTCCTCGGGAAATTTCACGTAAGTTTGAAGTTAAAAAGTTGGTAATTTGATTGAAAAAATGCCATTTAAAATGAATTAAAATAGTTTTTAACATTTTGTCAGATTATGCTGTTGTATTTTCGCCTACTTGATACAGCATTTGACTATAGATCACAGGGTAAACTAAGCCGAACTTTTTTTCAAAAATGTTTTATTTAATTATTTTTCAATAATCAAATTTCCAACTCGAATACTTCAAACTTACGTAGAATTTGCCGAGGATTAAAAATGTATTCTGAAAATTAATGATTTCAAATTATCGATCCAACCAGTTTTTTTGCAAATTAAATCTCCCTAGTTATTTTATAATTGAATCACAAACGTTCTGTTACTCAGAAGGATTTAATAATTTTCGGAAAATAAAAAAAGATTTATTTTAATCTAAAAAAGCGCTTAACTAGTCATAGAATGTATGGCCAATTAATGAAAAAATATTCTTAGGAACCATCCATAAACAACGTGGATACTTTTTTTTAAATCTCCACCTCCTCCCCCCTCCATTTGTGAAAAATTTCCCATACAAAAAAAAAGAAAAAGCGTGGAAAATCGCCAAAACCATTATTTTTTTAAAAAGATTTTCCGAATAAGTAGGGGAACAGCATCTAATTCCAGCGTGCCTATAATGTTGGCAGGTCAGAACTTTGACATTCAATTAAGGCTAATTAAAAGCGTTTTCAACTGAACTCGAGTGATAAATAGCTCAATAAAAAGTGAGCAAGCAAGTTTCTATCAAATGTTTTGGCGCTGGAAATCTTCAAGATAATTAAAGAATATATCTCCAAAGCTATCAGTAGTATTTTTTTTTGATTTTTTACAACTGTTAGGTATGCCTATAGCCTTGAGGTAAAGTTGGGTTTCTGAAGTTGAACAATTGATTATCGAAATCACATTTTTCCAATGAAATCATTTAATTTAACTTTTTGTTTCACCTGATACAGTGCCATCCAATTTCGACTATACCATTGGCCACTTTCCTTCACCAAAAATTTAAAATGAGATGAAATAAATAAACTTATTTAATTTTTCGTGTAGCAAAATAAAATTGCGGTTTTTTACTTTAAAATTGACCAATAATATGGTAAACGGAACCTTTTTAAGGATCCTTCAAACTAAAGAAAAGGTTTTCTTAAAAATATATTATAGACAATTGAACAGAAACAATTCATCAATTTTAGAATTTTAAACTATCAAAAATAAAAATAAACTTTTCATAAAACAAATCCGGTGATTCAACCCTGCTTACACAGCCAAACTCGTGTTTCCCAAATCCGTCCTTCCCGCTCGCCGGTCGTCGGCAGTCCATCAAACGATCCTCTCAGTTTGTTCGGCTTGCCTCAAATTGTCAGGCCGAATAAATAAATTGAAATCAAACGAAACTAAAAGTGGCCGGGGGATTGATATGTTTGGAACGTCTCCCCTCGTGGTCACGATCTTGCATAATAAGCCCCACTTCTGCAGAGTCAGATGTGCACTAAAGGAGGGTACAAAGCCGTAATTGAACACGTTTTTAGGGCCCATCAACGATGCGCGCGCGCAATGTTCTTCACGTGATCTTGCGCATTGGTGTTTCTGATGAGGGGGGGTTGATGAATGTTTGGAAATTAATCATCTCAGGCTTCTCAAGGTGGCGCAGATTTTTTTTTGGGTTTTGTTTTGTTATTGCGCTTTTAAAAGTTCGCCGATTGAGTAGAGAGGAAGCTGCTCTGCTGCAGCTGATCCACCTTGGGCTAATGATGCTCTTAAGACTTGTTGCACGTAGCTGCGGGTCAGCGTTGAGCTCACTAAGATTCATGTTTGTGAAGTGAGGCACTTCTTCCTATATGTATGCAGCATCTGCCGGCTCATCTGTGATGAGTTGTTATGAAATGGCTGAAGCAGGTACCGACACCGGAGAAGAACGGCTTGTTTTTCCGCGATGATGGACGAGAAGCTTCTCTCTGAGGTGCCATGTGTGACATAAATTATCAGCATAACCATAGCCGTTACGATACCTGCTAGAGATGTTGCTGTGTGATCATGATGGGGTAAAATCAAACTCTGCAGCTGAGTGTTGACAAAGTAATGAATTGTGAAGGACGTAGCGAATCTTCAAGTCTAATGTTGTTATTATCATAAAACGTACAAAATTCTATAAACTCATATACTCTTATGGCTATCAGAATTGCACCATTCACGACAAGTTGACCTCCTTACGAGCAAGGTAGTCTTCCTTATCGCTTTTAAACCACCACTTTGATGCCAAAAACATGCAAATTCTGCGAGGTGAACCCCTTATCGGAAGAAGCGTTTATGTCTCTCTTTTTTTTTTTTGCTGCGGGTCATCGCGCATACGAGCTTCGACTGCCAAGTGGTCTTGACAAGGTAGTTGATATTCAGCGGGGAGTCTTCTTCATCGCTCAATTGAGGTCTGCGTTCAATTTGCCAATTAACATTGCTCCATACCACCGACAGCATGAACTGTTGAAGTCGTTGAACGCTTTGCGGGTCAGCAGACCAGTTTGATTGACCGACGTTGAGGCGTGGTGTTGGACATCTTATGTAAATGATCTGATTGGTGGGTTAGGCGGTCAGTTGGCATCGATGTTTCGAGTACCTACACTTGTGAAGAGGCTGTCATTATGAGTGAATGGGGGGAAATTATGGTACTTGTGCTGGATGTGTTTGTCAACAAAATGTGAATGTAAGTTTTTGCAAGAGCAATTGCAATTTGTGCAATGTGAGAGAATTACAACAGATAAGACAACAGATAACAGAAAAACAGATTAAATTGAAAATTAAAATATGGCATCTTGCTGAATTGACCATAAACATATAATACATTTTGTGCGGTTACAACTGGTTTGTGACTGTTTAAGTGTTGTCTTGTTATTTATGATTTCCTGATTTAGTAGAATGCTCAAAATGATCAGGCCAATTAAATTCAATAATTAACGTCATGATTCGAAATCCGGACACTAAGTAGCGTATTTTTTTTGTTATAGCTGGCAAAATACATGTAATAAGTTGGAAATGTAGAAATATCATCAGGATGTAGTATAAACAATCAGTTTTAAGAGAATGCATGCAAAATAGGTCTTTTGTTACAATTTTTCATCAGATTTTTAAAATTAAAATGACTTGATGTGCTTCGAATCCCGGACACTGATAGAAGCTGATTCGAAATCCGGACACTTTTGCTTCTAATTTCGGACACTCGATTTTGCTTATGAATCGCACAAATTTGGACTTAATTGTTAGTGAATGCCATTCTTTAGGTCTCAAATAAGTTTTTAACATCAAAACAATCGATATTTTATTTACAAATTGGCTACAATTCAAGAAAATCAAAACCATAAATTTCTGCTTTGCCTTCCCGGTGCATCGAACGCATATGAAATATTCCAGTGAAATGTTTCACATTTTTGGTAAACTTATAATTTTATTTTACTGCGTTCAAACAAACTTTAAATGAAAGTTGATGTTAGAATTCATCAAATAACACAGTTTTGACATTCATAATTTGAACTTGTATCCAAATAATTAATAAAACAAGGTGAGGTGTCCGGGTTTCGAGGCGTCCGGGAATTCGAATCATGACGTTATAAGATAACTTCACAGCAAAAAATTCTATGGTAAAATCGCATGTAAAAGCATGCACATCACTTTGTGAAAAATGCACTAATATTACACACTGCAGGTAAAATTTACGTTAACGCAAAAAAAAAGTTGCTGCCGACGGGATTCAAACCCAACATGGCCTGTAAGGATTTGCGCCTTAGCCCGCTCGGCTATAAAGATATTCTGCTTATTTTTACAGATTCTCTTTTTCAATGTTTATTGTTTTTCAACAAAAAAAAATAATACTTAAAGATTAAAAAATAAATATAAAGTATATAAAAATTGCTAAACAAATAACAAATTATTTCGGCAAAGGTTCGTTCATAAAATTTTTGCAAATGTAATCTTTCAAAAATCTATACCTCGGAAAGATATTTCAATCCCTCTGTGCTCTTTTGTACTATGCTTGCTGGTTTTTCTATATAGTTGGCATAAGAGAGCACAGAGACATCGATTTGAGGATCGGTTTGGACTCGTCGGCAAAGTTGCAAGTGTTGACTTAGATTGTTCGAGTCAGTGTTTTCACGAATAGTTTAAATTTCAAATCCGCATTTTCTCATCAGCGATATTTTTATATGTTTTGGTGGACCAGAGAAGGCATCTTTTGAGCTACAGAAAAATTAGGAAAAAACTTTTGCCGCTGAATTAAAATTTGGGGAAAAAATGCGATAGTTAAGAAAAACTGAAATCATGAAACATTTTTACATTGTTTTTCATGTAAGATCATTTTTTTTTAAATCAAAGAGTACAAATGAAATCCAATTCCAATTTTTCTGAAGAATTCCTCAAATGAACGTTAGAAAAACATGATTGCTAACTATACATAAAAGAAGTATATTTTCATGTAATTATCAGTTTGCAAATATTAAGGCAACTGTAAATTTTATTAAAAGTTTTGTTCTCAAAAAAAAGAGGAAAAAAATATTATTGAATAAAATTTTATCATTGGAAAACTATAACATCGATTGAACATTTTTCAGATAGCATAGTATAACGTCGTCGGTATTAGTCTTATTTATGTATTCATTTTCATTTCATTTTCATTTTATTAGGTTGCTTTAACAATTACATTGGTGCAGTTGTTATGAAACACAATAGCTTAAATAACTTCAAAGGTATAAATTTTGCGTCCCTATCAATATTTTGACAAAATTTCCTACAAGTTGTTTACTTTTTTTTGATACTGGTAACGATTATCCCATTCCTTGCGAAGTTATGGAAATCGTCATTAATCAATGATAGCCAACTAGGACGTCAACGACTGTTCCACAAAATTATATAAATTTTGACGCACAATTGATTTAGAACAAAAATTTCTGCAGCGTCAACAACCGGCACATGCTGATTCATTTTGGTGCAGAATTTCGTTAAATTGAATTGAATTCAGAACTTTTTAGAGTGATGATCAATTATCTTCGAAAATGATCAACGGCTTCACCTTAAAAGCCATTCTATGGTTGTGGAGCAAGGATTCATTCTACCCACTGCCCAAAATTTTGTTAAAAAATAATAATTCTCAGCATCAAAAAAAACATTAGATCATTGTTTGATTTATGGGACGGTTCGGAAGACAACTAATTTCTTGAAAGTGTACGATTTATTTAAAAAGCAGTCCAGCCATTAATTGATCTTTACACTTATTTTGACCAATGAAGTTGCTGTCCTTTACAATTTTGTTGCACAATATTAATCAGAACCATGATCAGAACGATTTTCATTTAGTTAAAATTTTCCTGGGATTTCCTTGGAAATTTGCTTAAAACTTCCAGTTTCCCGGGGATTTGTAACAACTGGTCGTTACTTTTCGTTACAAAAGTAAAAAAATCGAGCTTGAATTTTGATTTTTTTTAATTTTGTTGGCTCCGCCCAACCTTGACCAAAGCCGAGGGACAAAAACATTAAATGAATGTTGTATAAGCCTAAATTATATTCAAAAAATCAAAAATCCAATGCAAGTGCATGGATAGTTTTAATGAGTTCAAAATAATAAAAATATCAATTTCCATGTATAATTTTTGAAAGTTATTTAGACAAAGATAGTTAGCCAATTTCAATCAACGTTTGAAAAGTAGTTTCCAACTTGCACCGATCTCATATAAAAATGATAATTTTGAACCATAATGGGCATGGGCATGGGATGAAATAACTGGATTAGTTCAAATCCTGTTATTGATAATTGGATGTTTTTGTTTTAGGATGTGTGGATTTTCTCTTCGAACGCCCAGATGAGCTGGGAACAGAGATTTGTTATGAAAATGACTCAATTTATTTTAGAAAACGAGGAAATTCAATATAAGAGAAAGAAATGCCAATAGCTAAATTTGAAAATGGTTGGAGTTGGTCTAATAAACTGATTCAAATAATAAGTATTTTCTCACTTCGAAAATTAAACATTTTTGCATCCTTTTTGCGTAATCTTCTCCCCACAGCGCAGGTTAGGTAAGTTTACGACCTCACAAGCAACTTTTTCGCGCGTAAATCCGTCAACATTTCAAACTGAAAGTGAAACCGTTTTTCCAGCGCACTCGATCCGCTGTCTGACTGGTGAAAGGAAAATCTTCCCTTGTGTAGTACCGCCACGCAGAAAATCGCAGGATAAAAAAATAAACAACTTTTACAAAACACGTCACATTCTTCGAAAAGAAAAAAAAAATTGCATTGCTGCAACCACTCGACTAGGGCCTAGGAATCGACTTGCGCTGGTCCGGGAATCCGGTCCCGAAACCGGTTGAAAGTTGTGTAAAGTGAAAATTCACTGACCATCGCGCAATTGAGGGGAGACCTTCGTTCGCGGTCGCCAATATCCCAATAAGGAATTGCGCGCTAATCGGATCTTCCAGTTGGTCGATCACCTAACTGGTTGCGCTGCTGCTAACTTATCACCTGCCCAAGAGACGATCTTGCATCAGATGAGTTGACTTGAGCACATACATGGACGCGTGATGCAGATCCCCTCCTCCTCCTCCTCCGCTAATGAACCTTGACTAGGGTCCGGATTACAGCAAACTATTGCGAAACTTTCCAGATTTTCCTCGCTTGGTAGCTGGTAGTTGCTGCAGCTGCTGATGATCTGTGTGGCAACCGTTTGGCCACCTGGCGAGGATGAACCTTGCGAAACTTTGTCGGAGTCGGAGATTAGCGGAGAACAACCTTGGCGGTTACGCCGCGCCGTGTCGACCAATTAACCTTTCCGTGCCCGCGCAGAGAACAACGACGTCTCCATTAGCAGTCTAGAACAACTCACCTGAAATGAAAGTAACAGAAAAAGAGCAATGGTTAGTATGGGTTGTGCTACTTTGCTTACTCTGCAGCAATTAAGGGGCTGACATAATAACAGTAATGCGCGCGCAGTCAAAACACAAAGTGCCAGAAGGGGCACCGCGGTGAGTTTGGTTCGCGTTCTGGGAAATCTTGTGCGAATCATCTTGCGGACGGCGGTAGTCATTGTTTAGGCGTTGCTAATAATTAGTACCGGTTGAGGTGTTGCTTCAGCAGAAGCAGGTCCAGATTAAGATCGTGGACGTTTTTGTTTAAGTTGCCAACCCTCTAAATTGAGCAATATTAATTGGCGCGAGGGGGGAGCAGCAGCTTATGATCGCGTGCTGGGTGGCATTTGTAAGGATGGCAGACGAAATAATTTGCTAGAGGGTTTTGAATTGGTATGCGAAAATTGCTGTGGGAAATGTTAGCGCACCCGCCTAATTAAGTAATGAGCAACTCTATTTGCTGGATAGTTAGATCCGCAAGCGGTGGGGAAGTGGGAATGATTAATGGTTTCAGGGGGTTTTCCAGGAGAAACTAGATTAACATTGCTTTTCTTGAACACAATCATAGCCGCTAACCTTAAATAATGCTCTTTAGTGCCCAATACAGTGCCCTAAAAACCAATGCTATTTTTTATGTAAAATTTTCATAAAGAAGTCAAAAATCAAGATATTATTTTGACAGGTTCAAAATTTGCTGCAATTGCTTAAAACGAGATACAAACATTTCTACAAAGAATCGCAAAATTTGTAAAAATATTTAGGTTTCAGTTTTAACATAGGGACCATTTACAAACCACGTAGACACTTTTTAAAAAAAAATGTCAATGGACAATTTCCATACAAATAAAATCTTTTTTTTATGGAGCGTGGACAATCGCCAAAACACATTTAAGCAGCATTTAACAATCTTGTCTAGCCAAAATCATTGAAATAACTTTTGTAAAGTAATGTAAGCCGTAAAAATATTTTTGGAGGATTCGTTGTCACTTTTCAAAAACTAAAATAAAAGGCAAAAAACCAAAAATAATGTAATCTGTAACGAAACCTTCAAATTGTGTCCAAAATCAGAACAGCACAAACAAAAAAGTGGATTTTTTTACTTCCAAAGAAAACAAATAAATAAATAAATAACGTAAAAATTAAACAGGACTCAACAAAAATCTGAAATGTTCATTAAAGATCAAAAAATACTATTCATTTAATCTTTTAAATAAATCATTTCATTTAAAAAAATCTTTGCGATCTTTCATGAACTAATCACAAAATTCTTGTTTAGACAATTTTAACATGTTTTGGTTTAAAAAAAGCAATCAAATGATTGATCATATCATTCTTTTTGATTTTTCTTGTTACGCGAATATATTTTTTTCTTTGACTGATTTTTGTTAACATCATTGAACTATTCGTAGAATTCACTTTTTTTTAACTTTTCAATTGAAAACTATTCAAATTTACTTAAAAATTCTTATTTCTAAGCAATGATTTGAGAAATCAATAAATTTCACGAGTTTTCACGGAAATCTGTCTTGAGTCTCAAGTTATTACCTGTTAAGTGCTATTTATGTAGTTATTTGAGCTCACTTAGATGTATATAAACTATGTCCGGATCCATTATCCGACCCATCGTTGATAAGGTAATTGAAAGACCTTTCCAATGAGTACAAAACATTGATAATCTGGATAATCTGGAAACCCTGTCTCGAGTTATGACCACTTCAGTGATATTTGTGTACTTTTTTATTCCGGATCTAAAAAATAGATGAAATTTGTGTTCAAATGTATGTGTCCCATCATGTCACTCACTGTTTGTAAAGAGTGAAGAAGGCACCAACGCTGCAAATAGCTTTCAAAGTTTAAAAAATTCTTAAATAATCATGGAGCAATAATATGTTTTAAAGCCAAGAAGTTTTAATATTTTTTAAAGTTAAAACTTTGTTTATTGCAATCAACAATCCCCTTCGACTTAGAGAAAAAATCAAAAATTAACTTTTAAAAAATTAAACAAACTTCCCATCAATTGCAATTTTTTTTTTCGAAGATTCAGGCTGGAAAGTGTTAAATAAAATTACATCTGTATTTTTACACCTTATTTAGTAAATCGGGAGTAGCCAAGCTGAATTTAATGAACATTTATGATATTTTTCTTAGTTGAATCTTTAATCCTCATATCAAAAAGGAAAAATATGTTTCACATAAATTTAAAGAAGAAGGATAAAAGACTGGCTGGATTTTTGCTTTTTGCTGGATGTTTTTAATTATATTTAAGTTTTTTTTTCTCTTTGAGTATATTTAATATACTCTTTAGGCCAAATATTTAATATAACGCCATTTTAAAATGTTAGTCTAGGTTTAAAAATTATGAAGATATTTTTTTTGGAAGGATCGGAAAATTTTACGAATGTTTCATACTTTAACATTGTAAATCGGATCATTAGTTGCTGAGGCATCAACATTAGAAAACGGTGGGTTGTTTGGGAGAGACTTAGAAAACATCAATTTTCATGTTTTTAAACCTTTGCATGGCAATATCTCAGCAACTGAGGGTCGTATCAACAAAGTCCGAAAAAGCAAAATATAGAGAATTTTCTCAGCTTATCAAAATTATTTTTTTCAAAAGAGGGCAAACATGTGCACTAATTTTAAAAAATGATAAACTGCGACTATTTTCAAAAAAGTTACCTAAAAATTGCCTTAGCTTGAAAACGGTGCACTTTATCAAAATTTCACTGGAGAACTTTTTGATTGCAAATTTGATTTTACATCGATTGAAAAAATCAGTATCGATTCAAAAATTCATAACTCGGTCGGATTTTTTGCACAACCTGGAAATTTCTGAAAAGCTGGCATTTGATGTCCTCTAAAACATATCAAAAATGAAAAAAAATCAAAACAGTTTTTTTTTGCAAATCAAGTTTAAGTGACAAAAAGTGGAATTAAAAATCTCCAAAAATTGTTTTACCGTGTATTTTTTTTTCAGTGTAGTCCATATCCATACCTACAACTTTGCCGAAGACACCATATCGATCAAAAAATTCCTTCAAAAGATACAGTTTTTTTGAATTTTCATACGTTATTTTTGAATGAACAGCTGCCAAATTTGTTTGGAAAATTATATAGACTAACTTATGTTGCAAAATGGCTTCTTTGGGCATACCAAAGGCACCAAAAAAGTTTCAGTCTGATTTAAACAAAAACGTATGACCGAAATCTGAGAGAACTGCTCCTAACAAATAAATTCTAAAAAAGTAAAAATAAAAAACATCCAGCAAAAATAGTTTTTTATTCTTCTTCTTTTAATTTATGTGAAACATATTTTTTCCTGTTCGATATTAGAATTAAAGAATCTACAAAGAAAAGTGTCATTTAATTCAGCTTGGCTACACAGCAACAAAAAAGTTGAATTTTGGAATGTTCAAAATTTGGTAGGGGTTGTTTGAGTACATAATATTACCTTAAAAAATGTGTAAAAATGTGAACCTGGTGAATATTCACCTGAAAATCTGTCACCATTTCCTGATGAATATTTCAATCTTTTTTCCTGGTTTAATAAAATAAGGTGGAAAAAATAGATGTAATTTTTTTTAACACTTTCCAGCCTGAATTTTTGAAAAAAAAATTAAATTGATGAGAAAATGATTCTGAGGACCATACGAAAATTATAGACTCCTTTTAAAGATTTTGATTTATTACCATCAGGCCTGAAACGGTTAAATTTTATGTCCCTTATCTCTGAATGAAGCTGAGGAGATGAGGGTAAATAAACATTGATTCAACATTTCAATAAAGAAAAGTTTGTATTCACCAATCAGTTGTCTTCATTAATTCAATCATTAACTAAATAAAATCCAAGTTTTGACAAAACGTTTTTTCATCAAAAAGAAAACTTTTTGCACTACTGTACATCGAAATTTAACAAATATTCAAAGATTTTTTGACTGGTTCAATCATTATATCAGCACGGAAAAAATCATTTTGAAATGTTATCAGTTGATCACAAATCTAGTGAAGATACGAATTGATTTATTCTTCACCGCAAACTGGTAATCGAAATGTAAATGTATGTCTCGGGGTCTTGCATATCCCTTAGTGGTTTTTTCTCGAGCCGTGAATTTGAATTCACATGGCGTCATTTCAATTTCATTTTCGGCTTTCAAAAAAAAAAAATCTATGCCTAAATCCATATAACATTGAAATAAAGTTCATTTTTCTCAAAATACGTAAAAAATACGAAAAAAATAATGTACCTGTTTTGACAACAGATTCAGAAAATGTAATACCAAAGTGCATTACAACATTCAGATACGCATTGCAAATAGAAACGGTTTATCCGTCGACCACATCGGACTCACTCAACCGAAACCAACCATCTGTTTCCATCTGTTCAGTAAGACCTCACTATCCGTACCGCTCCCATCAGGGAAATGTTCCGTCTGGGCCCTATCGCGATCTCCCGAGTATGCTGCTGAGCAGTTCTCTAGGATTTCGGTCATTCGATTTTTTTTGTATTTTTTAATCCGACTGAAACTTTTTTGGTGCCTTCGGTATGCCCAAAGAAGCCATTTTGCATCATTAGTTTGTCCATATAATTTTCCATACAAATTCGGCAGCTGTCCATACAAAAATGATGTATGAAAATTCAAAAATCTGTATCTTTTGAAGGAATTTTGATCGATTTGGTGTCTTCGGCAAAGTTGTAGGTATGGATACGGACTACACTGGAAAAAATAATACACGGTAAAATTTGGTGATTTTTATTTAACTTTTATCACTAAAACTTGATTTACAAAAACACTATTTTTAATTTTTTTTTTTTGATATGTTTTAGAAGGCATAAAATGCCAACTTTCAGAAATTTCAGGTTGTGCAAAAATCACTGACCGAGTTATGAATTTTTAATCAATACTGATTTTTCAAAAATCGAAATTTTGGTCGTAAAATTTTCAACTTCATTTTTCGATGTAAAATCAAATTTGCAATCAAAAAGTACTTTACTGAAATTTTGATAAAGTGCACCGTTTTCAAGTTATAGCCATATTTAAGTGACTTTTTGAAAATAGTCGCAGTTTTTCATTTTTTTAAATTAGTGCACATGTTTGCCCAGTTTTGAAAAATATTTTTGAAAAGCTGAGAAAATTCTCTATATTTTGCTTATTTGGACTTTGTTGATACGACCTTTAGTTGCTGAGATATTGCAATGCAAAGGTTTAAAAACAGGAAAATTGATGTTTTCTAAGTTTCACCCAAACAACCCACCATTTTCTATCGTCAATATCTCAGCAACTAATGGTCCGATTTTTAATGTTAATATATGAAACATTTGTGAAATTTTCCGATCTCTTCGAAAAAATATTTTGGAATTTTCAAATCAAGACTAACATTTCACAAAGGCCAAACATTCAATATTACGCCCTTTTAAAATGTTTGTCTTGATTTGAAAATTCCAAAAATATTTTTTCGAAAAGATCGGAAAATTTCACAATTGTTTCATATATTAACATTGAAAATCGGACCATTAGTTGCTGAGATATTGACGATAGAAAATGGTGGGTTGTTTGGGTGAAACTTAGAAAACATCAATTTTCCTGTTTTTAAACCTTTGCATTGCAATATCTCAGCAACTAAAGGTCGTATCAACATAGTCCGAATAAGCAAAATATAGAGAATTTTCTCAGCTTTTCAAAAATATTTTTTTCAAAACTGGGCAAACATGTGCAGTAATTTAAAAACATGAAAAACTGGGACTATTTTCAAAAAAGTCACTTAAATATGGCTATAACTTGAAAACGGTGCACTTTATCAAAATTTTAGTAAAGTACTTTTTGATTGCAAATTTGATTTTACATCGAAAAATGAAGTTGAAAAATTTTTACGACCAAAATTTCGATTTTTTGAAAAATCAGTATTGATTAAAAAATTCATAACTCGGTCAGTGATTTTTTGCACAACCTGGAAATTTCTGAAAAGTTGGCATTTTATGTCTTCTAAAACATATCAAAAAATAAAAAAAATTAAAAATAATGTTTTTTTGTAAATCAAGTTTTAGTGATAAAAAGTTAAATAAAAAAATCACCAAATTTTTTTTTACCGTGTATTATTTTTTCCAGTGTAGTCCGTATCCATACCTACAACTTTGCCGAAGACACCAAATCGATCAAAAAATTCCTTCAAAAGATACAGATTTTTGAATTTTCATACATCATTTTTGTATGGACAGCTGCCGAATTTGTATGGAAAATTATATGGACAAACTAATGATGCAAAATGGCTTCTTTGGGCATACCGAAGGCACCAAAAAAGTTTCAGCCGGATTAAAAAATACAAAAATTAAAATTGAAGAAAAAAGACCGATTTCGTAGAGAATTGCTCTGCTGTCAACGCCACCGCACTGCTATCGCACGTGTTCTATCAGCAATTTTTACATACTTGCGCGCAGATTTTACTGTTTTTTTTTGCGCAATTGCGTTGACTAACTCTATCAGCACGCCGTGCCGTGTGTTTGACAGCTGTGGGAACTTCAGCCGGGCCAAGTGTCGTCTGGTCCGTCCCAAGCGAACAATGGCCGGTGTTTGAGCGCACTAAAATCTCCGTATTATGAACGGCTGGATAATGGAGAAGAATCTAGGTTTACACATGACCGATGCAATAACTATACTATGTTTTGAAATTGCCTCTATTGTGTGTGCGCCACTAGTCGAACTCTGTTTGAACTGGGAGGGTTCGTCTGCTTGTCGGCGTTGAAGTCTTTTTCCCCTGCGGTCATTTTGCATGTTTCGAAAGCGTTATCGCAGCAAAACAACCGATTACATCACGCACTGGATCGATCAATTAAAATCTTACCAGCAACCATAACAGCAGCAGGGCTTCAACAACAATCGGTTGGCATGAAAGCTTCCTAGTCACGTCAACTTGTTGCCTTCCGTCGGCATCGATTTAACCCACAGGCAAATTAATTGTTCCTTTTTCGCCGATACCGACGATTGTCCCTCCCAATGTTCGTGTCCTCAAGTTGAGGTCTTATGTAAAAAACCCCAACCACTCCCCCACCCTTGGAAAGCATTTCACTGAATCAAGTCACGACGACGGTGGAATATCATCGCGCATCGGCAGCTTAAATTAAAGAAAATGGGGCTCACGGGAAATCTGACGAATGCCGTTTGCGCATTTCTTTCCAATGCGCAATGTAGAGGGGTTTGTTGATTCGTTTGGGCTTTGCAAACAACGATTAAAAGTGTCTTACATCGGTTATAAATATCGATGCTGTCGGGTGATTGGCCAACCTGACACTATACCTTGGACTAGGCTAAATGTGATAAGCTGAAAAAACTAGGGTGGTCCCTATACCCGGATACTTCCAATTTATTATCAAATATTAAACCATATGTATTAAGGCAACATTTCAAATGAGAACTCGTTCTGACTATGGGAGCCCCTCCTCCTAGCCTTTGAGGATTTTTTGTATGGTAAAAACTGTTATACATGTACCGTAAACCGGGTTGACATTGATAGGATTTCAATTAATTTTTGAAATGTATTTCAGCAGGTAAGGTTTGTTCCAAGATGCGAAAATCGCGTTCCAAGATTATTATTTTTAAAACATGTTCTGGAGGGGCCACACAATGGCCATGCCGTACGTATTTAATTAGTACTCTTAATTTTGCCTATCGAAACCACCTCGGTTTACGGTACATGAAGAAAAGTGCTATCTTGTCGCACCCGCCATTTCGACGTTCCAAGAAAAACGCGTTTTAATGTTTGACCTTGAATAAACAAAAACTCGAGCACACAATAAACAATAACAAACACGTTTTGTTTGGACGAACATTCAGTGCATTTTTGAATGAGGTTGGTTGCTGGAGTTCCGAGTTATAATTACTAATGTTTACGGTAGTTTTATGTGTGTCAAACGAGTTCTGTCCTGAAATCCCTTTGGCCAGTTGTCGCACTTACATCAATTTACAGGTAGTGACAAGCTATCACGATAAGATTGAAACTACTTTCATATGTAAAGTGACAGAAATGCACGGAGTTTTTTCTGATTTCGTTGAATATCTCAGGATTGAAATCGAACTTTGAGGATCTGTGAAGTTCAAAAGGTGAGGCATTGTGAGCTGCACAACATGGCGTTCTTATCTCAATTTGGCCTAAAATGCACGTACGACAAGTTAGCACGACGGCGACGAACTATTTCCGGTTCTTATCTATTCTCGGATGAAATATTTTCATTAAATTTGAAACAATTTTTCTTTTGACGCCAGATAGTTTTAAATTTTTCAAGCAATATTATAAGACATGAGGGCTTTTGTTAATTTTATTTGGTTAACCGCGGTGGATTTTCTTGAAATAATTCGAACTGTCAAAAATCCACCAAAGCATCTACCGGTGGATACTTTTCTACCACAGATTTTTGTGCGATCAATGTGGTAGATGCTTTGGTGGATTTTTGACAGTTCGAATTATTTCAAGAAAATCCACCGCGGTTTACCAAATCAAATTAACAAAAGCCCTATGAGCAACTCTCTACGAAATCGGCTGATTTCGACCATTTTTATTTTTTGTATTTTTTTATTTGACTCAAACTTTGTGGGAGCCTTCCCTATGACCAAATAAGCTATTTTGCGTCATTGGTTCACCCACACAAGTCTCCATACAATTTTGGCTGCTGTCCATACAAAAATGGTATGTAAATATTCAAACAGCTGTAACTTTTGAGTGAATTTTCTGATCAATTTGGTGTCTTCGGCAAAGTTGTAGGTATTGCTGAGGACTTTTGAAAAAAAAATAGTTACACGGAAAAAAATTTGCACATTTTTTTATCAACATTTTTTTTACTAAAACTCAATTTCCCAAAATAGTTATTTTTTGATTTTCGAGATTTTTTGATATGTTTTAGGGGACAAAAATCCGCAACTTTTGAGCAATAGAGAAACATGGTCAAAAAATCTGCCGCCGAGTTATGAATTTTTGAAAAAATAGTGATTTTTGAAAAAAAATCGAAGTTTTATGCAAAAACAAGTTTGACATTATTTTTTTATGCAAAATTGAATTTGCAATCGAAAAGTACTTTACAGATTTTTTCATAAAGGGCTCCGTTTTCAAGATATAGCCACCAAAAGTTTGATTTTAGCGAAATATTTGCAGTTTTTCAATTTTTAAAAATAGTGACCATGAGTGACCATTTCTAAAAATATTTTTTTTTAAAGTTCAGAAAATTTGCTATAAAATTGTCTAAGAGACATTGAAGATTGGACCTCGGGTTGCTGAGATAGAGCCGCTTTAAGAAAATGAAACACGAAAATTGAAGTTTTCTAAATCTCATCAAAACAACCCACCTTTTTCTAATGACGATATCTCAGCAATTAATGGTCCGATTTTCAATGTTAATACATGAAACATTCGTGAAATTTTCCGATCTTTTCGAAAAAAATATTTCGAAAATTTTTAAATCAAGACTAACATTTTAAAAGGGCCAAACATTGAATATTACGCATATTTAAAATGCTAGTCTTGATTTAAAAGTTTTCAGCTACCACGTGGTTGAAATATTTGCAAAAAAATACAAATTTGCTATGCAAAAATTCTGAATTCGACTAAATAATGTCAGGATTACTCAAAATGATCATTTTCTAGTTAAAAGAAGGTTTGCAATTGAATATTCCAGCCGTTTCTCACCCACGTGGTAGCTGCCTGACGTATGGCGTCGCGGTGTTCATCAAGCTTTCATAGCATGCTAAGGAAAATGTGATGCTTTTTCAGGGAAACCCGTTGATTCCGGATACATCGGATTTTTTTGCCGATGCGCCAGCTCTAGGTACAACGAATCCGTATGCTCTATTCGGGAAAAGTGTTCTCCAGACCATTCCCCTTAGGCCTGACCATACCAGAAGTTGGCGCGTGATTTTCTCAGACCTGTAGGAGCGTTTGAACAAAAAGTTCCAATTTCCCATAGTAATTTCCATGTAAACTTTAACCCTGATGCGCGCAGCCAGTTTACAACCAAATGAGCTGATATTTGGCATGAAAGTCCCTATGGGCATGTCCTACAAGGGGAAACATACTAAAACTTGATCCGAGAACTTTTTGAAAAACGTACCCACCCTAGTATATATCATTATATATCTGAAAAATTAATTGCACCAATATATTATATATATATATATTTTTTAAAGAATTAAAATTAATGAAAATAAACATTTTTATGCATGTTTCTATTGTGAAATTGTCTCAGAAACACAAATATGATAAAATTATCACCGGAAAAATAAGATATTCTCAAACCTCTACTTCTCTACTTCTTCTCTGAACAGCAGTACGTTTTATTGACTTTTTTTGTTTGACTTTTTTTATGTCGATTTAATTGAAAACAGTTTTAGCATACATCAAACTTTTCTGCCCACCATTGAAAAACGGCTAATACCCACTTTTGGCAAAAACGAGATATTAGCACCAGGTGGTAGAGGATGTTTCAACGCATCTTCTGGAACTTGAATTTTACTGAAATAGTGCTTAGACTTGGCTGACGATGCGAAAAACCAAACGGCTTATATGCCACTCTTATGGGAAATTGCCTTGACGGAGATTTTGTCACAAACACTAAAACGCGTTTTTCTCGGAATATTTGATTTGGCATAAAAGCTGAATTTTCAATTATGGGCAGTAATGTAATGCTGTTGCCTCATAAGTCGATGCCTCTGTACTCTCTTGTACTAAGCTTGCTGGGATTCCTATCCAGTTAGCATAAGAGATCACGAGGCATCGAAGTGTCAAAGCTTCGCCACTCGCACCACAACACAACTCAGCATTACTGTGCTGCGGGCGTGAGGTGATAAAACTGCCAGACACACATAAAGATAGAAAGTGACAAGACCAGATGAGGGCCCATTCACAACTACCACCACCACAGTCTCTTTAGAAAGCGAAAACGGCCAAGGTTCGAATCCGGAACAAGTTCTTCGTCTCCGGAGCGGCGGAGTTGGGCTGGCAAACGGCAAGTGTTGCGTGTTCGCGCATATCCGAAGGATTTGCGGTTGCCAACGTGCATGCGAAATAAAAATAAACATAAAATTTAATATTAAGAGAGCAAAAAAAAAAAATAAAAAAAAATGCACGCGTCCACGGCAGGTTCACCCCCGTCATCTCCGGGCCAGATTCGCAAAGTTTCCGGATCAACACTCATACACGGAATTGGCGCGTCGCGACGCGAGAAGAAAGTCAGATTAATCAAAATGTGCTGAGAGTGCGCGCAAGCTAAGGTGACGTGTGCGTGCCAATGTGACGTTTGCTTCCCCTCTCTTCCCCACTTTTTATTTATTGTTGTGATTATTGATGTGTGTCTGGGTGTAACGTATAATCAAGCGGGAACCACAAAGGTTCCCATAGTATGAATGAAAAAGGGCTGAAGAATGCTGATGATGGGATGCAATAAATTGAGGTGTTCCGGATCACAGGGCACGGGGGAATTTAGCGCGGAACAAGCTGTACCGTAAAGCGCGTTGGAAGCATGTTCCAGACCATATAATTGAGTGGATGCCCGAGTGTGTCGAAGGTCAGTTCAAACTACGAAAGGAAATAGCTTGGGAGTGATTTTCAAGCGATTTTGGTGCAAAACCTTGGGTTTATAGGTTAAATTATTGCAGTTGAATTGGAACTCGAATTTGACTTCAAAAAAAAAAAAAAAACTAACTTAATCCACCTATGTGGTTGAAGCCTTCCTCACTTATTACCAACAATGGCTGATATGATGGAATTGTACAAAAATTTCATCTATTTTTAAGATCCGGAATAAAAAAGTACATAAATATCACTTAAGTGGCCATATCTCGAGACAGGGTTGCCAGATCTTTAATGTTTTAGACTCGTTGGAAAGGTCTTTTGATAACCCAACCATGGATGGTGGATCCGAACATAGTTTACATACATTTAAGTGAGATCCGGCATCCAAAAAGTACATCAATATCACTTAAGTGGGGATATCTCGAGACAGGGTTGCCAGATCTTCAATGTTTTGGACTCGTTGGAAAGATCTTTTGATAACCCACCCAATGATGGGTCAGATGATGGACCTGGACATAGTTTACATACATTTAAGTGAGATCCGGCTTCCAAAAAGTACATCAATATCACTTAAGTGTGCATATCTCGAGACAGGGTTGCCAGATCTTCAATGTTTTAGGATCGTTGGAAAGGTCTTTTGATAACCTAACCAACGATGGGTTGGATGGTGGATCCGGACGTAGTTTACATACATTTAAGTGAGATCCGGCATCCAAAAAGTACATCAATATCACTTAAGTCGGGATATCTCGAGACAGGGTTGCCAGATCTTCAATGTTTTGGACTTGTTGGAAAGGTTTTTTGATTACCTAACCAACGATGGGTCGGATGGTGGATCCGGACATAGTTTACATACATTTAAGTGAGATCCGGCATCCAAAAAGTACATCAATATCACTTAAGTGGGCATATCTCGAGACAGGGTTGCCAGATCTTCAATGTTTTTGGCTCGTTGGAAAGGTCTTTTGATAACCTAACCAACGATGGGTCGGATGATGGACCCGGACATAGTTTACATACATTTAAGTGAGATCCGGATATATGTGAAAACACATTTTTATATATAACTTTTGAACTACTTATCGAAACTTCAATCTGTATAAAACTCGATCTATGGGACCCTAAACCAAGTCGAATGCAACAGATTCGGGTCAAATCGGTTCAGCCAGTGCCGAGAAACATGAGCTAGTTTGTTGGTCACATACATACATACACACACACATACACACACACATACACACACACATACACACACACATACACACAGACATTTGTTCAGTTTTCGATTCTGAGTCGATATGTATACATGAAGGTGGGTCTACGACGTTTTTTTGCAAAGTTCATTTTTAGAGCAGGATTATAGCCTTACCTCAGTGAGGAAGGCAAAATGCGAATCGACTTTCCGAAGTAATGGTTTGGGATAATTGATAAGTACTTCAGTTAGTGCAAAATTAAACACAATAACAATAAAAATTCGCACATGTTACATAATCCCCGGTAGTCATTGCATAAATTCCGTCTTCCTAAATCCCTGCCACCATATCGAAGCCGACCTCCCAGTATTATGCCATAATCGCCACCACCGCCGCTGTCCGGTTGAACCCCATATCGGGGCGCGGCCCCTCCTGGGGTCCGAAATTAGTATTCAAAAGCGGCGGCCACGTATGGTTAGTGTGTCAGGCCTCCAAAAAAAAAAGTGTGCCACCTAAAGGAAGCCACCCGGCGATGGCCCGCCAGTTTTTCGCATCTTCACCTCGACTTAATCGCCTTTCGGTTTTTGTTTTGATCCATGCTTCTTTCTGCCAGAGGTCGGATATTTGTGCCAGGTTGCAAAATCTTTTTTCCTGACTTTGAATATAATCTGACTTAATCCCTTGCTTGACAACTTTGTTGCATAATTTCAACCGCCACCACGTTTCGTGGTGGGAGACCTTTTGTCAAATTTTACTCAAAGCTTTCTCCCTCCCCAATAACGATTTCTGAGGTCCGGAAAACCACGGAGACTCGCGTAACCGTCGCCTCCGGCGGCATCGGTTCTGGCAACATCGATGACGAACTGGCCGCAATAAAAACAACCAGTAGTGTGCAGATAAATGATCGATTTATGGCCGCGTCTTGGGGCCCCGTTCCCACCAAGATGTCATCCAGCCAACCGTAAAGCATCGGAGTAAATTATAATCGCTCCATCTAGTGAAAGCTTAATCATCGTAAAACGCTTATCTTTATACCGATCTCGGAAGAAGGTGGTGGCGGTCACCATCGGGTTGGGTCGTTTGTCAGACGAGGGCGTTAAGTCGGTCGTAAATTCTGGCCCTAATTAGTAGCAATGCTGAGTTATTTGATGACTTGGTTATGTAAATGTACGCCCGTGTACAAAGTGTCAATCGGGTGGCCAGTTTGAAGAGCACATGGATACAGATCGGATGTGCAATTACGTGGGTTCGTCGCTTAATGCTGTTGATGTCTTTTGTGAGGAGAGTCAGGAAGTTAGGTGGAAGGTTTGCTTGTTCATTTGAATGATGCAATTACATTCAAAATTTTAAATGAGGAATAATAAACAAAATAAGAAAATAAATCTGCAATATTTTCTTTCTTATAAGAAAATCGAATAAGCTTTCCTCCAACAAAAAACATTGAACCTTTCAGCACGTAATCAATAACAGGTCTAACGACGACGATTCCATTCCCCGACAAACCCAACTCCAGCAGCACACTAACCCCATCGAGCCGGTTATGCTTCCCAAATAAGGCAGACTGAAATCGAAAGTGCACTCCATTCCCCCCTATTTGGGGCTGGTTTGATTTGCTGGTATGCCATTGCGAGCATTGCTTTCTTCTTTGCTATCATTAAATTGAGCCACATTGCGTGACTTATTGCCACCCATGTCGAGGCACGTGAATCAGTCGCTTTGTTTTGAAGTTTGAAGAGTGGAATCGAATCAAGTTGGTGTTAATTCGACAATGAATGGGCTCGATTACGGCGGAATTTTGCAGTGCAGGGACCTTTTTTGATGGGGTGTTGAAAAGTTAAAGTTAGAGGTGATAAAACTAAAATAGTTTCATTTGAGATTTTTTTTTATATATTTTGTTATTAAATCGGTATGAATCCATTGAAAATTTAAATTAAATAACTTTGATGTGCTCTTGCTCAGGGTGGCCACTCAGATTCTATATAAAAATTCCCAATTTTTCAAGCTTTTCTCGGTAGTATCAGTATCAAAATAAAAGGCATTTCTTACCAAAGGATGATGCAGATCGTAAAATACAATTCATAAAAGTCAAAATGTAATAACATTTTGCCTTCCTCACTGAGGTAAGGCTATAATCCTGCTCTAAAAATGAACTTCGTATAAAAACGTCGTAGACCCACCTTCATGTATACATATCGACTCAGAATCGAAAACTGAACAAATGTCTGTGTGTATGTGTGTGTGTATGTGTGTGTGTATGTGTGTGTGTATGTGTGTGTGTATGTATGTATGTGACCAACAAACTAGCTCATGTTTCTCGGCACTGACTGAACCGATTTGACCCGAACTTGTTGCATTCGACTTGGTTTAGGGTCCCATAGATCGAGTTTTATACAGATTGAAGTTTCGATAAGTAGTTCAAAAGTTATGTATAAAAATGTGTTTTCACATATATTTGGATCTCACTTAACTGTATGTAAACTATGTCCGGGTCTATCATCCGACCCATCGTTGGATAGGTTATCAAAAGACCTTTCCAACGAGTCCAAAACATTGAAGATCTGGCAACCCTGTCTCGAGATATGGCCACTTAAGTGATATTGATGTACTTTTTTGAAGCCGGTTCTCACTTAAATGTATGTAAACTATGTCCGGATCCACCATCCGACCTATTGTTGGTTAACTTATCAAAAGAACTTTCCAATGAGTCCAAAACATTGAAGATCTGGCAACCCTGTCTCGAGATATGGCCACTTAAGTGATATTGATGTACTTTTTTGAAGCCGGATCTCACTTAAATGTATGTAAACTATGTCCGGATCCTCCATCCGACCCATTGTTGGTTAGTTTATTAAAAGACCTTTCCAACGAGTCTAAAACATTGAAGATCTGGCAGCCCTGTCTCGAGATATGGCCACTTATGTGATATTGATGTACTTTTTTGAAGCCGGATCTCACTTAAATGTATGTAAACTATGTCCGGCTCCACTATCCGACCCAACGTTGGTTAGGTTATCAAAATACCTTTCCAACGAGTCTAAAACATTAAAGATCTGGCAACCCTGTCTCGAGATATGGCCTCTTAAGTGATATTGATGTACTTTTTTGAAGCCGGATCTCACTTAAATGTATGTAAACTATGTAAGGATTCACTATCCGACCCATTGTTGGTTAGGTTATCAAAAGACCTTTTCAACGAGTGCAAAACATTGAAGATCTGGCAACCCTGTCTCGAGATATGGCCACTTAAGTGATATTGATGAACTTTTTTGAAGCCGGATCTCACTTAAATGTATGTAAACTATGTCCGGATCCTCTATCCGACCTATTGCTGGTTAGGTTATCAAAAGACCTTTCCAACGAGTGCAAAACATTGAAGATCTGGCAACCCTGGCTCGAGATATGGCCACTTAAGTGATATTGATGAACTTTTTTGAAGTCGGATCTCACTTAAATGTATGTAAGCTATGTCCAGGTCCATCATCCGACCCATTGTTGGTTAGGTTAGGTTATCAAAAGACCTTTCCAACGAGTGCAAAACATCGAAGATCTGGCAACCCTGTCTCGAGACATGGCCACTTAAGTGATATCGATGTACTTTTTGGAAGCCGGATCTAAAAAATAGATGAAACTTGTGTACAGCCATTATTGTGAGGAAGGCTCCAACCACATAGGTGAATTAAGTTAGTTTTTTAAATACATTCAAACTATAGACATATTGGTCAAAATCAAAACGGAGCTTTTTGTGTTTTCGTTTCAGTAAGAAAACATAAATAATCACCATATGAAAATAATTTCAAAAGCTTTTCAAAACTTCAAATTTTAAGGCTAGATTAAAAAATCAAGCATACGGTTTTGACTCTCAGCTTTATCAGGAAAATGATGATTAATCGTGTAAAAATATGTTTTTATCAAAGAAAACTTAGATAAAGAAATAACTGATCCGAAATGGATTATGATGCAACACACAGCTGAAAGGAACTCCAAAACTCTGCTATGCACTTCAAAATAACTTATTGTATCTTGATTATTCACCAATAAAACCGAGTTGAAAAAAAAAAATCAAGTTTTACTGCTGTCTTTATAAACTGTTAAGGGGATTCCTAATTCAAAAAGTTTGCACTTATTTAAATAATTTACATTTCAAATTATTTAGCTATCAATTCTATGTTTCCAAACTCAAGTTGGATTTCTTTTTCCAAGTTTGAACAAAACAATAACGTATGCTGGCCATAATCGTTAAGATTTATTTTTATTTTCGGAATGGCAATTCAAAATCTTTTCCAAAGTTTTTTTTTCAGATTTAAAGCTCATTAAAAAATCTCTTGATTATACAAAAAAAAATAATGATGATCTCTGTAAAAAAATAAATATAACGAAGATATCTGTATCAAATTTTAAGAAAAGAACTACCAAATTCATGAAATCATTGTTAAAATTTATTAAATTTGATATTATATGCATTTTAACTCAATTGATTTAAATTAGAAAAAAATCCTTAATTTTAATTATTTAAATTGAGCACTTTTGATTTAATTTAAATATTGTACAAAAAAAGAAAAGATGAATGCATACAAGTGTAAAGCCTTATTAATTCAAGAATAAATAAATGTTTTTTTGCGAAAATTTGCATATTCCCGTTTTTCGTAAATTTTCACAAATTGCAGATTTTCTTTTATTCCAAGACTTGAGTGGCTACTGTTGCTTATGGGTCAGTTGTGAGATATAGAAATATCTATCTATTAAAATTATAAACAAAATTAGAGTATAATTTTGTATATTTATTAATTATTGTTTTGCTAACATATTTTTTTGGCAAACAATACAATAAAAAATGCCTGACTAATCATATTGCTGAAACTGTAAAATATTTCCTTATTTTTTTTTAAAAAGCATTAAAACTTGATAATACGCAAAAAAGTGGTTTTTTGAACTGATTTTGCTCAAAGATGTATGATTTATCCAAAATATCATCAACGAATTTCTATGTACACCAATCGAATTACCGGCTCAGTGTTTCTGGTTTCGAGAGAAAAAAAAACTAATTTTATTTTTTTTATTTTGATCAAGAAAACATAAATCGCTTAAACGAGATGATGACTAAAAGAAACAAATTATTTTTTACGTATTAATTAAACATCTATAAAATATAAATTTTGTTCTATTTTGCAAATAATACAGGGAATTTAACAGTCTAGGATAAGTTAAAAATTAAGAACTTCAAATGTGAAATGTAAATGGAAATGAAAAACAGAAATAGGCTATAACTCAAAATATCACGAATTATTAATTCGTTTTCATGATAAAATTTGTGTTATCTGCCATTTTTTGTGTTTTGAGTAGTGTTTTTTTATGATTTTTTTCACGTTTATTGCCAAACAACCAAATAATTGATAAGTTTTAAAGAAGTCCAATTTGCGAAACATTAAGGCCTTATCAGAACTCCTTTGCAGAAAACTAAATGAGCATGAAATTATGTTTCTTTACCAAACCAAAAAATAGATAAAAATTAGATTTTTGGTAAAATTATCAGATATTTTAATGAATACAAATATACCTAGTATGGTATTTCATTTGTATTCATTAAAATATTTGAAATTGCACAAAAAACCATAGAAATCCATTGATGTGACGAAATTTTTTCAAATCGTGCTATGCCTCACACGAAGGACTGTTTGGAGTGTTAACATCGATAATCATTTTCTATTTGTGTATCATTAAATTTATATCCATTAAATCTTATGACAAAGAATGGCCCAAACAAAACGATAAGCTTTTTAAACACTTTACACTTTTTTGTATACAAAAATATTGATTTAAAATGCAAAACAAATAAATGTAGAGCATAACAAAGATTTAGTAATTTTTTTAAAGCAAAATCATGAACCAAACTCTAATTAAGCAACAATTTAGCATAATTTGGAGCAGATTTTTTTATATTTAACAGAAAACTGTATTCAACAATGGTTCAAATGGAGCTCAACCTATGCTAATAAAATATTCCGGGAAGAATAAAACAAACCTGTTTCAAATGTGTCGGACTTTAAAGACTAAATATTTTTTCATGATAGTTCATGATATCAAGGCATCAAATTATTATTTGCGCCAATTTGCACCGGTTAATTTCCACCAAAGATTGCCCAAATCTCTCCGTCAGGTGTCATAAATTTTAGCACCCACAACGATTCCCATTTATTACCTCCATCGCTTGGTCTTAGAACACACTGTCGCACACACTCTTCCCTGACTAAAACTAAACAATTGCCCCTAACTGACAGTGGCAGAATAAGTAACTGTTACTTCTTTCTCTTTCGCGTACAACGCAAGAGGTTAAGCACTTTTTCCCGTGGAGGGGAAATTCCACGCAAAATTCCGTCTCCATTGGCAGCGGCGCAACCAACCAACGAACGGCTATATATTTGGATCTCACTTAACTGTATGTAAACTATGTCCGGGTCTATCATCCGACCCATCGTTGGATAGGTTATCAAAAGACCTTTCCAACGAGTCCAAAACATTGAAGATCTGGCAACCCTGTCTCGAGATATGGCCACTTAAGTGATATTGATGTACTTTTTTGAAGCCGGTTCTCACTTAAATGTATGTAAACTATGTCCGGATCCACCATCCGACCTATTGTTGGTTAACTTATCAAAAGAACTTTCCAATGAGTCCAAAACATTGAAGATCTGGCAACCCTGTCTCGAGATATGGCCACTTAAGTGATATTGATGTACTTTTTTGAAGCCGGATCTCACTTAAATGTATGTAAACTATGTCCGGATCCTCCATCCGACCCATTGTTGGTTAGTTTATTAAAAGACCTTTCCAACGAGTCTAAAACATTGAAGATCTGGCAGCCCTGTCTCGAGATATGGCCACTTATGTGATATTGATGTACTTTTTTGAAGCCGGATCTCACTTAAATGTATGTAAACTATGTCCGGCTCCACTATCCGACCCAACGTTGGTTAGGTTATCAAAATACCTTTCCAACGAGTCTAAAACATTAAAGATCTGGCAACCCTGTCTCGAGATATGGCCTCTTAAGTGATATTGATGTACTTTTTTGAAGCCGGATCTCACTTAAATGTATGTAAACTATGTAAGGATTCACTATCCGACCCATTGTTGGTTAGGTTATCAAAAGACCTTTTCAACGAGTGCAAAACATTGAAGATCTGGCAACCCTGTCTCGAGATATGGCCACTTAAGTGATATTGATGAACTTTTTTGAAGCCGGATCTCACTTAAATGTATGTAAACTATGTCCGGATCCTCTATCCGACCTATTGCTGGTTAGGTTATCAAAAGACCTTTCCAACGAGTGCAAAACATTGAAGATCTGGCAACCCTGGCTCGAGATATGGCCACTTAAGTGATATTGATGAACTTTTTTGAAGTCGGATCTCACTTAAATGTATGTAAGCTATGTCCAGGTCCATCATCCGACCCATTGTTGGTTAGGTTAGGTTATCAAAAGACCTTTCCAACGAGTGCAAAACATCGAAGATCTGGCAACCCTGTCTCGAGACATGGCCACTTAAGTGATATCGATGTACTTTTGGAAGCCGGATCTAAAAATAGATGAAACTTGTGTACAGCCATTATTGTGAGGAAGGCTCCAACCACATAGGTGAATTAAGTTAGTTTTTTAAATACATTCAAACTATAGACATATTGGTCAAAATCAAAACGGAGCTTTTTGTGTTTTCGTTTCAGTAAGAAAACATAAATAATCACCATATGAAAATAATTTCAAAAGCTTTTCAAAACTTCAAATTTTAAGGCTAGATTAAAAAATCAAGCATACGGTTTTGACTCTCAGCTTTATCAGGAAAATGATGATTAATCGTGTAAAAATATGTTTTTATCAAAGAAAACTTAGATAAAGAAATAACTGATCCGAAATGGATTATGATGCAACACACAGCTGAAAGGAACTCCAAAACTCTGCTATGCACTTCAAAATAACTTATTGTATCTTGATTATTCACCAATAAAACCGAGTTGAAAAAAAAATCAAGTTTTACTGCTGTCTTTATAAACTGTTAAGGGGATTCCTAATTCAAAAAGTTTGCACTTATTTAAATAATTTACATTTCAAATTATTTAGCTATCAATTCTATGTTTCCAAACTCAAGTTGGATTTCTTTTTCCAAGTTTGAACAAAACAATAACGTATGCTGGCCATAATCGTTAAGATTTATTTTTATTTTCGGAATGGCAATTCAAAATCTTTTCCAAAGTTTTTTTTTCAGATTTAAAGCTCATTAAAAAATCTCTTGATTATACAAAAAAAAATAATGATGATCTCTGTAAAAAAATAAATATAACGAAGATATCTGTATCAAATTTTAAGAAAAGAACTACCAAATTCATGAAATCATTGTTAAAATTTATTAAATTTGATATTATATGCATTTTAACTCAATTGATTTAAATTAGAAAAATCCTTAATTTTAATTATTTAAATTGAGCACTTTTGATTTAATTTAAATATTGTACAAAAAAAGAAAAGATGAATGCATACAAGTGTAAAGCCTTATTAATTCAAGAATAAATAAATGTTTTTTTGCGAAAATTTGCATATTCCCGTTTTTCGTAAATTTTCACAAATTGCAGATTTTCTTTTATTCCAAGACTTGAGTGGCTACTGTTGCTTATGGGTCAGTTGTGAGATATAGAAATATCTATCTATTAAAATTATAAACAAAATTAGAGTATAATTTTGTATATTTATTAATTATTGTTTTGCTAACATATTTTTTTGGCAAACAATACAATAAAAAATGCCTGACTAATCATATTGCTGAAACTGTAAAATATTTCCTTATTTTTTTTTAAAAAGCATTAAAACTTGATAATACGCAAAAAAGTGGTTTTTTGAACTGATTTTGCTCAAAGATGTATGATTTATCCAAAATATCATCAACGAATTTCTATGTACACCAATCGAATTACCGGCTCAGTGTTTCTGGTTTCGAGAGAAAAAAAAACTAATTTTATTTTTTTTATTTTGATCAAGAAAACATAAATCGCTTAAACGAGATGATGACTAAAAGAAACAAATTATTTTTTACGTATTAATTAAACATCTATAAAATATAAATTTTGTTCTATTTTGCAAATAATACAGGGAATTTAACAGTCTAGGATAAGTTAAAAATTAAGAACTTCAAATGTGAAATGTAAAATGGAAATGAAAAAACAGAAATAGGCTATAACTCAAAATATCACGAATTATTAATTCGTTTTCATGATAAAATTTGTGTTATCTGCCATTTTTTGTGTTTTGAGTAGTGTTTTTTTATGATTTTTTTCACGTTTATTGCCAAACAACCAAATAATTGATAAGTTTTAAAGAAGTCCAATTTGCGAAACATTAAGGCCTTATCAGAACTCCTTTGCAGAAAACTAAATGAGCATGAAATTATGTTTCTTTACCAAACCAAAAAATAGATAAAAATTAGATTTTTGGTAAAATTATCAGATATTTTAATGAATACAAATATACCTAGTATGGTATTTCATTTGTATTCATTAAAATATTTGAAATTGCACAAAAAACCATAGAAATCCATTGATGTGACGAAATTTTTCAAATCGTGCTATGCCTCACACGAAGGACTGTTTGGAGTGTTAACATCGATAATCATTTTCTATTTGTGTATCATTAAATTTATATCCATTAAATCTTATGACAAAGAATGGCCCAAACAAAACGATAAGCTTTTAAACACTTTACACTTTTTGTATACAAAAATATTGATTTAAAATGCAAAACAAATAAATGTAGAGCATAACAAAGATTTAGTAATTTTTTAAAGCAAAATCATGAACCAAACTCTAATTAAGCAACAATTTAGCATAATTTGGAGCAGATTTTTTTATATTTAACAGAAAACTGTATTCAACAATGGTTCAAATGGAGCTCAACCTATGCTAATAAAATATTCCGGGAAGAATAAAACAAACCTGTTTCAAATGTGTCGGACTTTAAAGACTAAATATTTTTTCATGATAGTTCATGATATCAAGGCATCAAATTATTATTTGCGCCAATTTGCACCGGTTAATTTCCACCAAAGATTGCCCAAATCTCTCCGTCAGGTGTCATAAATTTTAGCACCCACAACGATTCCCATTTATTACCTCCATCGCTTGGTCTTAGAACACACTGTCGCACACACTCTTCCCTGACTAAAACTAAACAATTGCCCCTAACTGACAGTGGCAGAATAAGTAACTGTTACTTCTTTCTCTTTCGCGTACAACGCAAGAGGTTAAGCACTTTTTCCCGTGGAGGGGAAATTCCACGCAAAATTCCGTCTCCATTGGCAGCGGCGCAACCAACCAACGAACGCTTCCAGGCCATGTTTCCGCACCGTCGCCGTGCCGGAATTTCGAACGCGAACGAAAAAACCGCTACCAGTTTTGAATTTTTAATTAAATAGCGCGAACGCGCGCGCTTCCAGAGTGGGATTGTTATAAGTGGCCAACCCCAGGTCGGGGAGGGGGAAGTCAAGGAGGAATGCTGGGAGTACTGCTCCAATCAACAACAATAACATCAGCACAGTTGGCCGGAACGCAACGACGCAAGTGCCAACTTTCTTGACGTGGTCAACAACAGGCACACGAGGCCGATATCTCCTCTGCCGGATGACTCTTTGCAGACGCGTTGGACTACACGGAAAGAGTTCAAGTTTGCTTCATTAGAAACATGTATTGAAGAACATGAATACAGTGTTATTGATTCTCAAGCAAGATAGTAGCATTTTGTATCTTTTCTGAACAAAAGTTTACCAAGAAAGTTTGCGCGTGGAAAATTTTCAATCTTAAATTGTTTGAAGATTACTTAAATTACCGTCATCAGGGGTGACATTGGGTCTGGGGGTGAGATTGGGTCATATAATAATGCTGAAGGCGTACTTCAATGGTTAAGCAGAGCCAGACAACACCCAGGGACCTGAGAATTTGGCCGCCAGGCTCTCTGCCATTCTGAAATGAGTCATTGAAAGCTATATCTGTGCTTAATATCCAAGTCTGATATACATTATAACAAAAATCTAGTGTAAACGGAAAAACAGAATCGACCCCGGGGATTCGAACCGTCGACCTCTGGATTGTGGGTCCAATTGATCCACAAGACACAGACAGATTTCAAATGTTAAAACTGTGCTAGAATTTGTCTTTAATTGTTAAATTTACTATTACAGTCAAATCTCTGGTTGCATAGGCTTAGTGATTTTTCACTCTAAAAAAATGCAATTTTCTCGGGGATAAACACAAAATTTCGCGGAAACTTCACGGATCGTGTAAAATGCTGTAATAACCTATAAAGTCTTATGTTAAACAACCGGAAAGATTTTTGTACACTAAATTATATATTTATCAAATAAGCCAATTGATTTTTCAAGCTGAAAATTTGCAGTTTCACGAGACCATCAAATCATCAAATTTCGTGGAAATTTTACGGGTTTAAGAAAAAACTTCAATGTTTCTGAAAACTATAGTCTTTATTAAAGATTAAAAGAATTATATAAAGCCCAAATAATTTAATCTTGAAAAAATCGAGTTCAAACGGCGAAAGATCTTTTTGTTGAACTATACATGGAATTTTTACTGATATTCAAAAAAATTTTGAACGAGTGAAATCGTGGTAAAAGTGATGATAATTGCGTCTAAACGATATTTTTTTCGATTGCATGTATATTTAGTTCTACAAAACATACTTAAAACTAAATTCCAGGATTTACTTAATTGAATTTATTTTAATTCCCGAGCAGACGGAAATAACTTGGAAATAACATTTTTTGATATTTGAAAATACCAGACCAATAACATTTTATGTTATTTATAACAAGATTTGTTATTCGCCGTTATGATTTTTTTGTTATTGGATTGTTATTGTTATAACAGACTAATAACATTTTTAGTTATTCTTCGAACAAATCTTTGTTATTATTTTTTGTTATTTTAACAACTAATCCGATCATCCCAATAACAGTTGGAGTTTTTCTTCCATAACAAAAAATGTTATCCCCAAGTTGTTCTGGCTTTCAATCAATATCAAACCGATAACAAATTTTGTTATGATAACATAAACTGTTATTGAATATTCCAATTACACTTTCTGTTATTTTAACAGTACTTGTTATTGAAATAGCATGAATTTAGTTATTACCGTCTGTTCGGGTTGGAGCTGACATTTTACTTCTCAAGTAACGTACTAAACTGAAAAATACAAAATAACAATGAAGTCTTCTAAAAAAACCTAACTGGATGTAAATCTAATCTGTCGTCCTAAAGCTCAAAATTTGGAAAATACTTAAAAATTCCAAATTTTATTTAAGTTGCTAAAATAATCGAAATAAAATACCATTCAGTAAAAATATATGATTTAAGCTAACATATTTTTTTCAAATTTTCATTCAAAACCTTTTAGGGATAACATATTTGTTTATTTTTATTTTTAGTAATGATTTCAGAAAATCCTAGAATTTCACGGGATTTCGCGGAAACTGTGGAATTGTGGAGAGAATTTCACGCTGTCCGCAAAATCGTGAAAATTCACTCACCCTACATATCATCTTGATCTTAAAAAATGCTCCAGCATCGTGAGAAAGGGCGGATAAACATTCTGACAGTTTGAACTATTTTACAAATTTTCAAGCTAACTTTAACTGATTCACAAAACTTGACACTGCGGGCCTGATGTCTCGGAATTAACAAAATAGTTCCAGCTGTCAAAACGCTCATGCGCGCCTTTCAAATGTTACTCCAGACATTCCTTTGTGAAACATAGCTTTGAAGGGTGTTTAACATTTGTTGGTTTTTGTTTAGTAGACCTTTCCACAGTTCTCTCCCATAGCTGGGTGTCAGAATTATTTTCAATTTATTCATCATTGTGCTTGTCATCGTCCCTTGGCTATTGCCAACAAGAGAGTCAACTATATATGAAAGATTATTTCATATTTTAAAGCACATTTAAAAGTAAAAAAAAAAAATAAAAAAATAATCCAAGCTCAGATTTGTAAAAATTCTAAGGCCTTCGAACTAATATACACGAAAAAAAAATCACAAAATGTGATTTTGGGACTAAATGGAGAAAAAGTAATTTTTTTCAGTTTCTCTTTAAAAGGTTCTTATTTATATAAAAAATCATGCATTATCTCTTCGTTTGCACCAAAAATTGTGCACTTTTCAAAAATATTGTTATTGTGGTAAATTTGTTATTTTTGGATTCACATAATTTCGCTAAGCATAATTTTATTAGACATAAAGGATGTCTAGATTAAGTAACTAATAACCTTTCCGAATAGCTCTAATATTTGAAAATATGACAGCCCTAGATAAAGGTTTGAGTAATGAATAAAACTATGTGGTTAATATGCTAATTAGGTACTATACACACATTTAAGTATGGGTTTTGAATGCCTTAATTTTATGCATGCTTCTCAAAATATAGATAAAACTTAGAGTTGAATATTATTAGAGAAAATATTAAGAAATAATATAATAATAATCAAATTCATATTTTTAGTTGAAATTTTATTACAAGTTGAAATCCTCCCATCATGAGTAATCGTAAAGCTCTTCACACAATCACTACATTTAGGTACAAACACAAACTAGTATTAGGTATTATTCAACTAATCGATGATGAATTTTGTTATTTTAAGTGTTGTAGTAACTTTATTATGATCCATTTATTAGACAATCAAAATTATGAAGAACCAAACTTTTATAAAGAGGATTCGAATGCCCCATCACCTAATGTGCTGATTTGGGCACTTCAGTAAATAGTTAAAAGCTTTTTTATTATTGGTTTCATAAACATTTCATAGTACCTACAATGTACCAACCAATAAACACTTTTTCCGATATCACAATTACACGTTTTCGGTGACACAAAAATACACTTCTTTCCGTGCACTGTACGTAAATGATACGGAGAGAGGGGTGGGATGTGGAACATAATGTTTTCATCATCGTTCCCGAAGATATGCCCGATGCCACTGCGGCTGCTGCTGGTCTGAATTCTTCGCGAACCATTTCGCCGTGGCCTTTACATCACTCTTGGTCCCAAAGATTCACCCAGTCAGTGTCTTCACCGATTGCTTCATTCCACCAGCATCATCGTGATCATCAGCCTGCTCTGGCGATGGACCCCCTGATTATAACGGTTTGTTTTGGTTCGATTTCACTTGGTCACTTGGCTGATGTGTGGCCACACTGGGGCAACCTGGCGACAATTGCGCGCTCGAAACAGTCCAGCAAGTCGTGCTACGACAAAGTGACACAGATCTTCACAGAGGTTTCGCGGAACTTACCTTAAAAATAGTAAAAACACGGTTTCTGGAACGTAGAATAACCTTCCTTCGGGGCTTCTTCCCTCCTCACAAAAACAATCACACTAGTGGGGTATCAAATCACACACGCGCACTGCTGATGTTCTTCTTCTTGTTTTTTTTTATTTGTTTAAACAGTAACACTACAGCAGAGAGGTCCGCACAGGTCTCTGGGGAGGATTCCGCGTGTGCAACACACGATCAGTTCACTTCGGCAGTTGGGGATATGACTGAGTGGAAAAACGTTCTGGTATCGGTTTATAGCTGGCCTAAATGTGGCCAACGACGACGACGACGACGACGACGACGGAGACTGCTGCTGAACTCGACGCTCAATTGAGGGACCCCCTTTGGATACGACGGCGACAGTCAACGGGCGCGCGCGCGAAACAATGACCGACGATCGCGACGAAAAGTGAGCAGAGCATGCGCGCGAGCTGGTTTAGACCTCTAGCGTAGAGAGAAGCTATGAGGAGCTGAGAGCGGGAGAGTTGGCAAAACTTGATCAGCGGCGGCTACGATGAGAGAGGATTTTCCACGAGAGTGGGTTAAAAGAGCTTTCGCAAAGGCGAACAGTGATGGTTGAAAGAGTTGGAAATTATAGAATCTAATTGATGGCTTGGGTTTTTTCAAGCTTTTAAATTCTTGGGTGTTTTCGAATATCCCTGACTCAAAGTAGAAAATTGTTTTGTTGGACCTTTAAAAAAACTATAGACTAGATGTTAATCGAAATATAAAACCTAAACACTTCTAAAGAACAATAAATATTATTCATTGAAGATTTTGAGTTTAAATTTTTTATGGCAATAAAATCACACAGTCTTTTACTCAAGCAATCATAAACCCAATCTTTTTTTTTTTTGGTAATTTATTGGTTCAGGGAAAATATCAGTTCTCGAAATCGTTCATGAATGTTAGAACCAGAGCTGAATATGTCAGGGGTCCTGACGTGAAAATCGGCGACGCATTCACGTTTTTTTCAGATCCATTCACTGAACCGCAAAACCGTGACATAAACAAACCCGACTCAGTCGTGAGTGCCCTAGCTCACTGAGCAGCTGCAATGCGAGGCAGTAGTCGACCAACGCTCATTCGACGTTGCACGCACACATATAAAGAAACAAGTTTTTACACAAAAAGTTGGTATTTATGCGTGGAAATGTAATTTTGAATATAAGTTATGGTTGTTTTAAGTGTTTTGCACAGTCTAGAACCATTCAATTGTTTAAAAGAAGTCAAAATAGTGTTTAGAGAGGATTTTACGAGTCAGTCATACGACACGAATTGAGTGAGTGTAGCTCATTTTTTCACGTCTCTCATTCTCCAGCAGCCGACCGGCACGAGTCAGGCGGCAGTGGTTGAAAGGACACAGTAGGCTTACAGTCAGATGCTAGCAGTGAACTGACATTTTGGTTTGCTTCATGTGTACGCTGGGTTGGAAACATTTTGCAGGCCTGGTTAGAACCACGAAGGAATATATTAACGTTTATAGTGCGAAACTTAAAACGTTAAGAATGCTTGAACATTCAGTTAACTATTCAGAAACAAAAAAGTACACCGCAATAAATCTCGATTTTTTTATTTGACAATTTATTTTGAAGTCTCTAAGCACATATTTTGAAATCATTGTTTTTTGTCATGTTTGAGGGGACTCAAAATGGCATCTTTTTTACGACGTTTTAGGACGGTACAAAATCTGGTACCATAAATATGAATTGTTGAAAAAAATTGCGATTCTTGGGAAATTGCTGCCAAACAAAATTTAAATAATCAATTATTGATGCTTAGTTAAATTTTTACCAAAAATGACTTTTTTTTATTAAATGCGCCTTTTTCAAGTGATAGGCATGTTTTGGTAGAAATTTCAATTATAATTTTTATTTTCAGATTTTGTTGATTGGGCTGTAAATGTCACTTAATTAGCCCTCAATTTTCATCTCTGGATATCTCGGAAAATAACAGATAGAGATAAAATAAAATAAATAAAAATTTTGTTAAATTCTCTGCTCACCAAATTAATTTCAAAACTGTTTAAAAGTTAGTAAATTTTTCCTGTTCCTGAGGGGAACACCCGTGGGGCCTTCATTTACAAAGTGGATTCAGTGACAGTTTATTAATCAACTTAATGCTAACATGTTATCGTTAATGTAAACATTCCATAGGCTGTCTTCTTAAGGTGTCTTGATAAGGTCCAGTTTGTGACGATACACTCCCTTCCCTTTACTAAGCAATCGAATCCAGAAGGGAAAAGATCACCATTTGTGTTGGCCCGAGCCGGGATTTGAACCCCGATCTACCGCTTACGAGGCGGAAGCGTTACCACTGGGCTACGTGACTCGGTCAAAATTGTTTGCATTTTATAAAAATAGTGTATACTCATTTTGGATTGCGAATTCAATAAAAAGGATTTTCATTTTATTTTAAAAATAAGAATTTGTTCAGAAAACTATTCCTCCAGGTCCAGATTTTGCACAATCCTAAACTCTTACGTACAAGAGGCCTATTTCAGTCCCCTCAAACATATCAAAATATTTCGAGAATTGAAAAATATAGAATTTGGAAACTAATCTTAATTGGAAATTAATCTTTTAAAAAAAGCCGAACAAAAAATTCATGAAATTTGGTTTCCATGTGCCTATTTTTTAAAGTTGTAGAATTTTGTCGAAGAACTTCGAATATTCACCTGCTTATTTAATATGACTAGCCAGACCGTAATGAAAAAAAAACTAATGAGGCAAAATGGCTTCTTTTGAAATAGGGAATTCATGGACAAAGTTTCATTAAAATACAAAAACAAATGCAAAGGAAAGTCGATTTTTGAAATCGTAGAGAATAGCTCATTAAAATTTATTCTCTACCAACTCACACAAAATCGGAAAAAATAGCCTTGACACCTCTCCAATATGTGTGATACTATGTTTTGAGGGATAACTTTGGTCCTTGATTCTGAATCCAAGGTCTATTTGTCGATATCTCATGATGGAGAGGCGGTACGACCTCTTTCCTATTTAATCATTCGAAAAAAGAAATGATTTTCATTAATTTACAGCCTGAAATAGTGATGATTTGGAATTTTGGTATAAATGAGACATTTATGTAAAATTGAACACCCGGTTTGATTACATACTTAAAAATCCGAAAAACGTATTTCTTATCGAAAAAAGTACAAAAATGTTTTTTGAACATTTGCCATTTTTGCAACTGCTCTATAAGAAAGGTAAATTTGAGGTACTTCTAAAATCTGCATTGACACAGAAGGATTTTTTTTCAATTATTAAAAAAAATATAAACTTATTTTCAAAAAGCTACTGAATGCTACTGAGCTGATATTTGACAAATGAAAATAACTTCAATTATTTGAAATTTCAGATAAATAAAATAAATCATTTTTAAGCATAAGCATAAGCATAGGTGCCCACCCGCAGTTGCTACTCCGTTATTGACCAGGACCTCCAGAAGTTACATCCACGAGCCGTGGAAGATAAGTGGGTGCTATCTTTCCTCGCTTCGCAACTTCTCAAAGGCCCCTATCATGCTGATCAATACCGGCGCCGGCCACGACCAGTGGTAGGGTCACGGGGAAGTGGATGGGAATGTTAGTCCGATACTTGAGTGATAGAGACCGCCCAATCGACTGCTTCTCCGACAAAGTATCACATGAGTTTTGAGGGGGTTAGTAGATGGGTATGAGGTCAGGATTCACGAGTGGCAGTGATGTGACCATGAGCATTTTGTTTATCGGTTGAAATTTTAAATCTTAGGCAGCCGGCTGCGGAAAGATAAATAATTGATTATTTGAAAAGTTTGTTTTAATCGAACGCGTGCCAACCGAGCGGTAGTGCTATGGGCTGGACTTATCAGTATATTTTTACTGTTGGTACCATTAAGATAACGCGAGCAAATGTCAAAAATAGTAGATGAGTTAATACTAAAGCTGCCAGTTGGAATAAATTATTACGATCAACGAATATAATCGAAAAGAAAACAGGACACCACGTAACCGATTGTAATGAAATTAAAACAATAACTTAAACGAACTTAACCAACGGCGTGCCTTCCTATCAACAATGATAAAAGAAGGACTTATAAATTTAAAATATAAAAAGACTCCAAAAAATACGTTGCATAGTAACCGCGAAGTCCCGCTACTCACAATCGAATCCGAAAGATAGCTATCTAGAATTTTAAATATAGTATTAATTCGACCGCGATCCTCCAGAAATTCTTCGTCGGCGTGCCTTCCGATCAACGGTGATGTAAGAAGGGCTTTATTCATTAAAATGATTTTATATCATAAGCCTTAAAACATATTCGTCGGCGTGCCTTCCGATCATCGATGATATAGAAAGGACTTAATCCAGCAATACGACTTGCTTGTCTCGAAAAAAAGAATTCGGATCGTTTCTATCGAAAACTATGTAAAGAGAACAAAAATAAACTCATTGGCCAACGAACGCGCGAACTAAAAATAAAGAAAAAAGAAGAAGAAGAAGAAGAAGAAGACCAATCACCCCATGCACACAAACAACGACACAAAAGAGATGAAAACAACACGAATCAGAAGAAATCCAATCACCCCATGTACACAAATAGCGACACAAAAGAGATGGAAAATAACACGAAAAAAACAGGACTGCGCGTCCACACAGGCACCGCACTACTCGCACTCGAACAGCGACACAAAAGAGACGGAAAATAACACGAAAAAACAGGACTGAGCGTCCACACAGGCACCGCACTACTGATGCCATTATTTAATTATAATGACCAATCACCCCATGCACTCGAACAGCGACATAAAAGAGACGGAAAATAACACGAAAAAACAGGACTGAGCGTCCACACAGGCACCGCACTACTGATGCCATTATTTAATTATAATGACCAATCACCCCATGCACTCGAACAGCGACATAAAAGAGACGGAAAATAACACGAAAAAACAGGACTGAGCGTCCACACAGGCACCGCACTTCTGATGCCATTATTTAATTATAATGACCAATCACCCCATGCACTCGAACAGCGACATAAAAGAGACGGAAAATAACACGAAAAAAACAGGACTGAGCGTCCACACAGGCACCGCACTACTGATGCCATTATTTAATTATAATGACCAATCACCCCATGCACTCGAACAGCGACACAAAAGAGACGGAAAATAACACGAAAAAACAGGACTGAGCGTCCACACAGGCACCGCACTTCTGATGCCATTATTTAATTATAATGACCAATCACCCCATGCACTCGAACAGCGACATAAAAGAGACGGAAAATAACACGAAAAAAACAGGACTGAGCGTCCACACAGGCACCGCACTACTGATGCCATTATTTAATTATAATGACCAATCACCCCATGCACTCGAACAGCGACACAAAAGAGACGGAAAATAACACGAAAAAACAGGACTGAGCGTCCACACAGGCACCGCACTACTCAGATAAATAAAATAAATCATTTTTTCCGAAAATTTAAAAAAAATAAAAATTAAATTAAGCTTCAAAAAGTATTTAAGTATAAGTTTTACCTTGAAAGTGACTTGTAAACATTGCTGGTGTTTTTGCACAAATATCTGCCTGAATAAAGTGTCATAGTGTTAAAGGATTGACAAAACCACTTTAAAACCCAAAATTGGAGATATTATTCTTCCACGTGGAGACTTGACAAATGCTTCATGAGACAACTGCTAAACTTACTCAACGATTAGGATTAATAAAACGAAACTGTGAATTTATCATACTAAATCAAGATGTAATATTTTATAAGACTGCGTCTTACATAACATGAATAAACAATAATAATAATATTCGAATCGACTGAATAATTTCCGTATTGTAACTCAATCTCATTTTCCTTCCAAAAATTAAAAAAATACATTGTATAAAAAATGCCTGAAAGAGTTAAAACAAATAAATGAACCAAAAAAATAAACAAAGAAGGTAAAGTTTATAAGTATTTTTTTTAAGAATGTTTTTTGCCTTCCTCACCTTACTGAGGAAAGGCTATAAAATCACTCGAAAAATGAACTTTTTAATTTGACCTCGTAGACCCATTTGACCGTATTAGTCTCATTCGATCCGTCTTGGGGTCCCATAGGTCTCTATTTAAAATCAGCAAGTTTAGTTAAGCACTTCAAAAGTTATGCTAAAAAACGATTTTGACGTATGTCCGGAAGATTGTAAAAAGGGTGGTTTTTGCAAGAAAACCTATCATGTTATACATTTTCAGAAAGGTATTAAATGAGCCCAAAACATCGTGGATCTGACAACCCTATCAAAAGTTATTAGCACTTAAGTGTTATTTATACACTTTTTGGAGGCCGGATCTCAGATATTTCACTGAAGATTGTGTCCGGGTCCATCACGCGACTTGTCGTTTGTTAGATCACTACTCGACAAAACAAAACTTGTGTCAAGGGATTCACGATATCTCATCGGTTCCTCAGAGAAAAGGCATCCCCGAATCCGATGCAATCGACAGAATTTGATTTTATGTCCACGCGGACTGATGCGAATGTGGTAAATTTTTTAACATAAAAAAATCGAACAATTTAAAAAAAACCATGCGTCTCCTCCCAACTATATGAGCTATCTACAAAAATATGGAAGCGCCTGGTGCATAGCCATTTCCTTTAAGCACAACGGAAACAACCAATACAAATGTATAAAAAAAGTTGTCAAGTTCGGGGGGTCCACAGCTAGCATTTTTTGTATGATTATAAAAATAAATATTAAAAGTTTAAAATTAAAATATTTGAAAAACATTTTTTTTTAAATTTATTTGTTTACTAAAATTTTATGTTTCTCAAAGGTCTATGGGTACTTCGGGATGTCCATGGTCATCCAAGGACTCCCTGGAGTTAAGATCTACGAGTCTACCGCCGTAAAAAGCAAGAGGTCGTCGGATTTTGACCCCGGATCATTTGCGTATAGCATCAGTGGATATGGTAGACTACTATATGAATGTAATGGGATGTCCATGGTCATCCAAGGACTCCCTGGAGTTAAGATCTATGAGTCTACCGCCGTAACAAGCAAGAGGTCGTCGGATTTTGACCCCGGATCATTTGCATATAGCATCAGTGGATATGGTAGACTACTATATGAATGTAATGGGATGTCCATGGTCATCCAAGGGCTCCCTGGAGTTAAGATCTACGAGTCTACCGCCGTAACAAGCAAGAGGTCGTCGGATTTTGACCCCGGATCATTTGCGTATAGCATCAGTGGATATGGTAGATTACTATATGAATGTATCGGGATGTCCATGGTCATCCAAGGACTCCCTGAAGTTAAGATCTACGAGTCTACCGCCGTAACAAGCAAGAGGTCGTCGGATTTTGACCCCGGATCATGTGCGTATAGGATCAGTGGATATGGTAGACTACTATATGAATGTAATGGGATGTCCATGGTCATCCAAGGACTCCCTAGAGTTAAGATCTATGAGTCTACCGCCGTAACAAGCAAGAGGTCGTCGGATTTTGACCCTGGATCATGTGCGTATAGTATCAGTGGATATGGTAGACTACTATATGAATGTAATGGGATGTCCATGGTCATCCAAGGACTCCCTGGAGTTAAGATCTACGAGTCTACCGCCGTAATAAACAAGAGGTCGTCGGATTTAGACCCCGGATCATGTGCGTATAGCATCAGTGGATATGGTAGACTACTATATGAATGTAATGGGATGTCCATGGTCATCCAAGGACTCCCTGGAGTTAAGATCTACGAGTCTACCGCCGTAACAAGCAAGAGGTCGTCGGATTTTGACCCCGGATCATTTGCGTATAGCATCAGTGGATATGGTAGACTACTATATGAATGTATTGGGATGTCCATGGTCATCTAAGGACTCCCTGAAATTAAGATCTACGAGTCTACCGCCGTAACAAGCAAGAGGTCGTCGGATTTTGACCCCGGATCATGTGCGTATAGGATCAGTGGATATGGTAGACTACTATATGAATGTAATGGGATGTCCATGGTCATCCCAGGACTCCCTAGAGTTAAGATCTATGAGTCTACCGCCGTAACAAGCAAGAGGTCGTCGGATTTTGACCCCGGATCATTTGCATATAGCATCAGTGGATATGGTAGACTACTATATGAATGTAATGGGATGTCCATGGTCATCCAAGGGCTCCCTGGAGTTAAGATCTACGAGTCTACCGCCGTAACAAGCAAGAGGTCGTCGGATTTTGACCCCGATCATTTGCGTATAGCATCAGTGGATATGGTAGATTACTATATGAATGTATCGGGATGTCCATGGTCATCCAAGGACTCCCTGAAGTTAAGATCTACGAGTCTACCGCCGTAACAAGCAAGAGGTCGTCGGATTTTGACCCCGGATCATGTGCGTATAGGATCAGTGGATATGGTAGACTACTATATGAATGTAATGGGATGTCCATGGTCATCCCAGGACTCCCTAGAGTTAAGATCTATGAGTCTACCGCCGTAACAAGCAAGAGGTCGTCGGATTTTGACCCTGGATCATGTGCGTATAGTATCAGTGGATATGGTAGACTACTATATGAATGTAATGGGATGTCCATGGTCATCCAAGGACTCCCTGGAGTTAAGATCTACGAGTCTACCGCCGTAACAAGCAAGAGGTCGTCGGATTTTGACCCCGGATCATGTGCGTATAGCATCAGTGCATATGGTAGACTACTATATGACTGTAATGGGATGTTCATGGTCATCCACAGACTCCCTGGAGTTAAGATCTACAATCGATGTAAAGTTATCAAAATATTTAAGATTGAACGATGAACAAAATTCTTTGCTTACCACTTAAGCCAAACGACGACCTCTTGCTTGTTACGGCGGTAGACTCGTAGATCTTAACTCCAGGGAGTCCTGGGATGACCATGGACATCCCATTACATTCATATAGTAGTCTACCATATCCACTGATCCTATACGCACATGATCCGGGGTCAAAATCCGACGACCTCTTGCTTGTTACGGCGGTAGACTCGTAGATCTTAACTTCAGGGAGTCCTTGGATGACCATGGACATCCCAATACATTCATATAGTAGTCTACCATATCCACTGATACTATACGCACATGATCCGGGGTCAAAATCCGACGACCTCTTGTTTATTACGGCGGTAGACTCGTAGATCTTAACTCCAGAGAGTCCTTGGATAACCATGGACATCCCATTACATTTATATAGTAGTCTACCATATCCACTGATACTATACGCACATGATCCGGGGTCGAAATCCGACGACCTCTTGCTTGTTACGGCGGTAGACTCATAGATTTTAACTCTAGGGAGTCCTGGGATGACCATGGACATCCCATTACATTCATATAGTAGTCTACCATATCCACTGATACTATACGCACATGATCCGGGGTCAAAATCCGACGACCTCTTGCTTGTTACGGCGGTAGACTCGTAGATCTTAACTCCAGGGAGTCCTTGGATGACCATGGACATCCCATTACATTCATATAGTAGTCTACCATATCCACTGATGCTATACGCAAATGATCCGGGGTCAAAATCCGACGACCTCTTGCTTGTTACGGCGGTAGACTCGTAGATCTTAACTCCAGGGAGTCCTTGGATGACCATGGACATCCCATTACATTCATATAGTAGTCTACCATATCCACCGATGCTATACGCACATGATCCGGGGTCAAAATCCGACGACCTCTTGTTTATTACGGCGGTAGACTTGTAGATCTTAACTCCAGGGAGTCCTTGGATGACCATGGACATCCCATTACATTCATATAGTAGTCTACCATATCCACTGATACTATACGCACATGATCCGGGGTCAAAATCCGACGACCTCTTGCTTGTTACGGCGGTAGACTCGTAGATCTTAACTCCAGGGAGTCCTTGGATGACCATGGACATCCCATTACATTCATATAGTAGTCTACCATATCCTCTGATGCTATACGCACATGATCCGGGGTCAAAATCCGACGACCTCTTGCTTGTTACGGCGGTAGACTCGTAGATCTTAACTCCAGGGAGTCCTTGGATGACCATGGACATCCCGAAGTACCCATAGACCTTTGAGAAACATAAAATTTTAGTAAACAAATAAATTTAAAAAAAAATGTTTTTCAAATATTTTAATTTTAAACTTTTAATATTTATTTTTATAATCATACAAAAAACTAACTTAATCCACCTATGTGGTTGGAGCCTTCCTCACTTTTTACCAACAATGGGTAATATGAGTGGTTTGTACACATACTTCAGCTATTTTTTTAGATCCAGAAAATAAGTACACAGATATAATTTAAGTGGTCATAACTCGAGACAGGGTTGCCAGATCTTCAATGTTGAGGACTCGTTAGAAAGGTCTTTCAATTACCTAACCAACGATTGGTCAGATGATGGATCAGAACATCGTTTACATACATTTAAGTGAGATCCGGCATCAAATAAGTACAAATATATCACTTAAGTGGTCATAACTCGAGACAGGGTTGCCAGATCTTCAATGTTGTGGACTCGTTAGAAAGGTCTTTCAATTACCTAACCAACGATTGGTCAGATGATGGATCCGGACATCGTTTACATCCATTTAAGTGAGATCCGGCATCGAAAAAGTACAAATATATCACTTAAGTGGTCATAACTCGAGACAGGATTGCCAGATCTTCAATGTTGTGGACTCGTTGGAAAGGTCTTTCAATTACCTAACCAACGATAGGTCGGATGATGGATCCGGACATCGTTTACATACATTTAAGTGAGATCCGGCATCCAAAAAGTACAAATATATCACTTAAGTGGTCATAACTCGAGCCAGGGTTGCCAGATCTTCAATGTAGCGGACTCGTTAGAAAGGTCTTTCAATAACCTAACCAACGATTGGTCAGATGATGGATCCGGACATCGTTTACATCCATTTAAGTGAGATCCGACATCAAAAAAGTACAAATATATCACTTAAGTGGTCATAACTCGAGACAGGGTTGCCAGATCTTCAATGTTGTGGACTCATTGGAAAGGTCTTTCAATTACCTAACCAACGATAGGTCGGATGATGGATCCGGACATCGTTTACATACATTTAAGTGAGATCCGGCATCCAAAAAGTACAAATATATAACTTAAGTGGTCATAACTCGAGCCAGGGTTGCCAGATCTTCAATGTAGTGGAGTCGTTAGAAAGGTCTTTCAATAACTTAACCAACGATTGGTCAGATGATGGATCCGGACATCGTTTACATCCATTTAAGTGAGATCCGGCATCGAAAAAGTACATAAATATCACTTAAGTGGTCATAACTCGAGACAGGGTTGCCAGATCTTCAATGTTGTGGACTCGTTAGAAAGGTCTTTCAATTACCTAACCAACGATATGTCGGATGATGGATCCGGACATTATTTACATACATTTAAGTGAGATCCGGCATCGAAAAAGTACAAATATATCACTTAAGTGGTCATAACTCGAGACAGGGTTGCCAGATCTTCAACGTTGTGGACTCTTTGGAAAGGTCTTTCAATTACCTAACCAACGATAGGTCGGATGATGGATCCGGACATCGTTTACATACATTAAAGTGAGATCCGACATCAAAAAAGTACAAATATATCACTTAAGTGGTCATAACTCGAGACAGGGTTGCCAGATCTTCAATGTTGTGGACTCATTGGAAAGGTCTTTCAATTACCTAACCAACGATAGGTCGGATGATGGATCCGGACATCGTTTACATACATTTAAGTGAGATCCGGCATCCAAAAAGTACAAATATATCACTTAAGTGGTCATAACTCGAGCCAGGGTTGCCAGATCTTCAATGTAGTGGACTCGTTAGAAAGGTCTTTCAATAACCTAACCAACGATTGGTCAGATGATGGATCCGGACATCGTTTACATACATTTAAGTGAGATCCGGCATCCAAAAAGTACAAATATATAACTTAAGTGGTCATAACTCGAGCCAGGGTTGCCAGATCTTCAATGTAGTGGACTCGTTAGAAAGGTCTTTCAATAACCTAACCAACGATTGGTCAGATGATGGATCCGGACATCGTTTACATACATTTAAGTGAGATCCGGCATCGAAAAAGTACATAAATATCACTTAAGTGGTCATAACTCGAGACAGGGTTGCCAGATCTTCAATGTTGTGGACTCGTTAGAAAGGTCTTTCAATTACCTAACCAACGATATGTCGGATGATGGATCCGGACATTATTTACATACAATTAAGTGAGATCCGGCATCGAAAAAGTACAAATATATCACTTAAGTGGTCATAACTCGAGACAGGGTTGCCAGATCTTCAATGTTGTGGACTCATTGGAAAGGTCTTTCAATTACCTAACCAACGATATGTCGGATGATGGATCCGGACATCGTTTACATACATTTAAGTGAGATCCGGATATATGTGAAAACACATTTTTATACATAACTTTTGAACTAGTTATCGAAACTTCAAACAATTCAATAGCGATGTATGGGACCCTAAACCAAGTCGAATGCAACTGGTTTGGTCAAAATCGGTTCAGCCAGTTCTGAGAAAACTCAGTGAGAATTTTGGTCACATACATACATACACACACACATACACACACACATACACACACACATACACACACACATACACACACACAGACATTTGTTCAGTTTTCGATTCTGAGTCGATATGTATACATGATGGTGGGTCTTTGAGCTTTTAATAAAAAGTTCATTTTTAGAGCAGGATTATAGCCTTACCTCAGTGAGGAAGGCAAAATGCTAGCTGTGGACCCCCCGAACTTGACAACTTTTTTGCCTTCCTCACTGAGGTAAGGCTATAATCCTGCTCTGAAAATGAACTTTTTATTAAAAGCTCCTAGACCCACCTTCATGTATACATATCGACTCAGAATCGAAAACTGAACAAATGTCTGTGTGTGTGTGTGTGTGTGTGTGTGTGTGTGTTTTTTTTTTTTTTTTTTTTTTTTTTTTACAAGGTCGGAATCTGCTACCAGACACCTGAGAATTCATTCCTCAGGTAGTGTGGGGTTGGGAAAACAAAAAAAGAGTTTTCCCGACCCACTAAACCAGTCCTTGAACGCCGTGCCCTTGTCCCCCCGGGACCACCTTTCGGTATAACTTCGGGGGGAGGCGTTGCATTTTCTGCACTAGTCTACTTACAGGATCCATGCCGGGTGCTAGAACCATTTCCTGTCCTACATACATATGAGTCCATGCGAGGGTTTAACCGCGCCCAAGAATCGCGTTGCTTTTGATCGGCTAGTCATATGCAGCCCTCTCCTTGGACCATCGAGACGTGTACCGATTTGGTAGAGCCAACCGTCATAACGTGCTCTCCTTCACAGCCACACTCGTGGGTTCTCGACTCCTGTGACCATCGAGACGTGTACCGATTTGGTAGAGCCGACCATCATAACGTGCTCTCCTTCACAGCCACACTCGTGGGTTTTCGACTAGGCTCCTAGTCGTTCCTCCTCTGATCGTCTCTCCATTTCCGCTGGAGAGCCGAAGTGATCTGCGTCACCGCTCCGACGACCGCATTCCACTTGGCGATGTCGCTGCACATTCTTCGCACCACATTATCCGGGCTGGTGTCCGCTCCGATAATGGCCAGCATTTCGCTTCGCGCTGCCTCGAAGCGAGGGCAGGCGAACACCACGTGCTCCGGTGTTTCCTCGCAATCGACGCAGTCCGGACAGAGAGGAGACTCTGCATGTCCAAACCTGTGCAGGTACTTCCTGAAGCAGCCATGGCCCGACAGGAACTGTGTGAGGTGGAAGGTGACCTCTCCATGCCTTCTGCTCACCCACGTGGATACGGACGGGATAAGCCGATGCGTCCATCTGCCTTTCTCCGTGGTGTCCCACTCACGTTGCCACCTTGCCAGCGATTCGGCTCTCGCAGCTTCCCGGATACCTCTCGTGCCTCTCCGGGTGTAGCGCACGGTGTCCTCCTCCAGTGTGATGCCGATGGGGATCATTCCGGCTATGACGCCAACTGCTTCCGACGAAATGGTCCTGTACGCGCTTGCAACCCGCATGGCCATCAGTCTCTGCGTTCTGTCGAGCAGCGCTCGATTTCGCTTCGTCCCCAGCGCCGTCCACCATACCGGTCCGCCGTGTGTATGTGTGTGTGTATGTGTGTATGTATGTATGTATGTGACCAAAATTCTCACTGAGTTTTCTCAGCACTGGCTGAACCGATTTTGATCGAACCAGCTGCATTCGACTTGGTTTAAGGTCCCATACATCGCTATTGAATTGTTTGAAGTTTCGATAAGTAGTTCAAAAGTTATGTATAAAAACGTGTTTTCGCAAATATCCGGATCTCAATTATATGCACGTAAACGATGTCCGGATCCATCATCCGACCCATCGTTGGTTAGGTAATTGAAAGGCCTTTCCAATGAGTCCAAAACATTGAAGATCTATCAACCCTGTCTCGAGTTATGACCACTTAAGTGATATTTATGTACCTTTTTAAAGCCGGATCTCACCTAAATGTATGTAAACTATGTCCGGATCCATCATCCGACCCATCGTTGGTTAGGCAATTGAAAGGCCGTTCCAAAGAGTCCAAAACATTGAAGATCTGGCAACCCTGTCTCGAGTTATGATCACTTAAGTGATATTTATGTACTTTTTTGAAGCCGGATCTCACAGAAATGTATGTAAACTATGTCCGGATCCATCATCCGACCCATCGTTGGTTAGTCAATTGAAAGGCCTTTCCTATGAGTCCACAACATTGAAGATCTGGCAACCCTGTCTCGAGATATGACCACTTAAGTGATATTTATGTACTTTTTAAAGCCGGATCTCACCTAAATGTATGTAAACTATGTCCGGATCCATCATCCGACCCATCGTTGGTTAGGTAATTGAAAGGCCTTTCCAATGAGTCAAAATTATTGAAGATCTGGCAAGCCTGCCTCGAGTTATGACCACTTAAGTGATATTTATGTACTTTTTTGAAGCCGGATCTCACAGAAATGTATGTAAACTATGTCCGGATCCATCATCCGACCCATCGTTGGTTTGGTAATTAAAAGGCCTTTTCAATGAGTCCAAAACATAGAAGATCTGGCCACCCTATCTCGAGTTATGACCACTTAAGTGATATTCATGTACTTTTTTGAAGCCGGATCTCACCTAAATGTACGTTAACTATGTCCGGAACCATCATATGACCCATCGTGGTTAGGTAATTGAAAGGCCTTTCCAATGAGTCCAAAACATTGAAGATCTGGCAACCCTGTCTCGAGTTATGACCACTTAAGTGATATTTATGTACTTTTTTGAAGCCGGATCTCACAGAAATGTATGTAAACTATGTCCGGATCCATCATCCGACCCATCGTGATTTAGGTAATTTAAAGGCCTTTCCAATGAGTCCAAAAAGTGAAGACCTGGCAACCTGTCTCGAGTTATTACCACATAAGTTATATCTGTGTTTTTTTCTGGAACTAAAAAAAAGCTGAAATGTGTGTCCAAACCTCTCATATTACCCATTTTTGGTAAAAAGTGAGGAAGGCATCAACCACATAGGTGGATTAGGTTAGTTTTTATACATTTGTATTGGTTGTTTCCGTTGTGCTTAAAGGAAATGGCTATGCACCAGGCGCTTCCATATTTTTGTAGATAGCTCATATAGTTGGGAGGAGACGCATGGTTTTTTTTAAATTGTTCGATTTTTTTATGTTAAAAAATTTACCACATTCGCATCAGTCCGCGTGGACATAAAATCAAATTCTGTCGATTGCATCGGATTCGGGGATGCCTTTTCTCTGAGGAACCGATGAGATATCGTGAATCCCTTGACACAAGTTTTGTTTTGTCGAGTAGTGTAATCAAACGACCTTTCAAATGAGCCTAGAACATCAATGATCTGACCACCCTATCAAAATCCTTTCTCAATAATAATTTCATAACAACCCTTCATATTTGGATGAACTTTATGTAGAGATGATGCAATTTGAATACATTATCACCGACATAAAAATGCAGTGATTTACATTTTAATCCTTAAATATATGATTGAGAAAAATTTAAAAAAAAATCAGATGTGAGAATTATTGTAGTCAAAGCTTTCGCTCTTCGGCAACCCAAGCTCTTTTTTTCTCTTCAACACCACATTTTCAACCCCCTCCCACGAGAGAGCGAGAGCACGCAAAGCCCACACGCGAGCTGGCACATATCGGAACCCCTTGCAGTTTGTTCGAACAACCAAAAAGCTTCAACATCGTCTGAAACAACAGAAAAAAAAACATTTTTGTTTTGATTTTCCTCTCCCACCGCCACCCTGCCACCAGGAAAAAAAAACATCGATAAAATATGCAGTGTTATGTTTTGTCGGCAGTCGACTTCCGAGGCTATGCCCTTCTGCGGTGTTAATTTGTTTTTCGGATTAATCAAACATCAATTAATTAAACGCTTTTATGAGGAAGACACTCACGAGAGGGCGATAAAAAACGGATTTACGTCAGCTGGAACTAGTCTGGTAACATTGCAAAAGAATTTGGTTAAAATGCAATCGTTTAGTTTGGTAAAAACATCAGCAAGATTAATAGTCGATTGATTTGTATAGTGTAGGAAATAATTGCATTGTAAAATGGTTGATGTTGATGATAACATATCATGGAAAAATATCCACGGTTACCATTTAAAACAGTAGTTATTTTCATTTTAAAACAAATTAAAATGGATCAAGCTAACCAAATCTAAGATGTTCAATTTAATAACTCATCTCATCGTTTAGTTGGTTGAATTTTGCACAATTACATAATAAACAATTGAAAAATTACAGTAATTCCAAAGAGCGTTAATCGCGAGTCGTTCACCGTAATTGCAGCACAATTTTCAGCCCGACACCAACTAAACACCACAATAATTCACCCATTGTAACCGATTCGATAATAATCGAGGCATTAATTCATTAGCCAAATAATGACTTAAACTCGTGGCAAAAACAACAATGGCCGAGATGGTGAGACTTTGCGGGGAAGCTGCAAAAGCCCAACCACCAAAGAGGCTATTTTTAAAAACCAAGTCGCCACCTACACCACTGATACATCACCCCTCCAGTCAGTCAGTCTGTCGGCATAATTATGCCATGTTTTGTTTTTTCTCGAAGTTTTCCTCAAAACCGTGTACCATGAGCGAATAAATTGAAAACCCAATTTGCAAAACGACCGTACAAGTGAGAAGGGAGGGAGGGGCGGGTCTCCTCGCTGAAATGTAGTGTATAATAGCTCAAGTTAAGTCTCTCACTTCTTGGCTGATGACGATGCGGTGACGACGAAGACGACAAAAGCTTCTACTGTGGCCAACAATGGGTAATAAGCTTCTGAGTTAAGATCATTGATGTAACAGTTTTCACTTTCTTGGGTCGTGCGCGTTAATAAGGCCACAGCATACGGTGCTTAAAAGTACTACTCAGCAGTAGCATATAGAAGTGTCGGCAAGTGGATGATGATTGCGATGTTGGGTTGGAGTTGTTGATGATGATGGTGCCACTTTTTGGGGGCAGACAAAGTGGCACGGTTGTAACGTTACAGCTTGGGGTTAATTGAGTTTGCAATTTGGGGTGAGGAATGTTCTTGAAGATCTGGCCTTATAAGCAAATTTTGGAGAATATTATATATATCTACTTGGGCTATACTACCCAGGTTCACATAAATCTCCCATATGCATTTTCAGCAAATTGAGAAAACGAGTTTGGAAGTTTGAAAAAATATAAATTCAATAGAGATCACAAGCTTTCGATAAGTTTTTCTTGATTTATTGCTTCCAATTTGAAAAAGTAAAGCCGAGACCCGTGGTGTAAGGGTAAGCGTGGCTTTCTCTTACCCAGTCGGCCTGGCTTCGATCCCAGAGGGTCCCGGTGGCATTATTAGAGGCGAGATTTGTCTGACCACGCCTTCTATCGGACGGGGAAGTAAATGTTGGCCCCGGTCTAACCTATAGGGTTAGGTCGTTAGCTCAGTCCAGGTGGTAGGAGTCGTCTCTCTGGGTCCTGCCTCGGTGGAGTCGCTGGTAGGCAGTTGGACCCACAATCCAAAGGTCGTCAGTTCGAATCCCGGGGTGGATGGAAGCTGAGGTGTAAAAAGAGGTTTGCAATTGCCTCAGCTTACGGACACCTAGTTTCGAGAAGGAATCTCGCAATCGAGAACGCTAAGGCAATGCTGTAGAGCAGGGGTGACCAAAGTATGGCCCGTGGGCCAAACATGGCCCGCTAAGTGATTTTTTATGGCCCGCGGACCCGATTTGAATAAAAATGAAAATTGGCCCTTTGACGCATCTTGTTAGTGGTTTTATAATTCCTAAAAATTAAATTCATGCTTTTTATTTATGAACCTGTTAAGTTTTTGTTTGTATAGAACTAATGATTTTCCCATACTTTGATCCCGATTATATGAAACAAATATTGTGTTGAAAAATCTATCTTATTGAAATACTGTAGGTAAGACTAATGTGATTGGAAAGAGTAATTTTTGTCAAAATGTTCATCAATTATTTTTGGAAATGAGTTAAGCAGATAGCAGAAAACTGTTAATGTAGTTAAAATATAGGTATATAATAAATCAAAAATCATTGCGTACGTTTTTTTTATATCTGAACCTCAAAATGAATTTGCACTTTTTTCACAAAATTGTTTTATTAGGTCCTTTTCGGTACTGGGACCTGGTTAGGACCGAGTCAGCCACTTAAAACTTCCACCTTGTGATTTAAACTCAAAATGTTTCGGTTACGATTAAGAATACCTAATAGTTGATTAAGGCAAAACAAAATTTATAGAAAATTGGAGGATTATTTTGTAGAGCAACAATTTATCATTAAAAATGCACATTAGTTTAAAATAAATTTTCGTACTTTCACAATGTTTGTGAAATCCATTCTGAAATAAATTTAAAAATGAATAAAAAAATATAAAAAAAACAATTAAAATACAGGTAAATTCAACTAAATAAAAACCTCTCAATTTTTGTTAATTTGTGAGATCACGGTTGAATTCAGTCAAAAATATTGTATAGATTTCAATGAGGCACGAAAGTTGCAATGAAAAGCAGATGAATATTATTTGTGTTGCTATTATTTTGATTTTCTGATTTTAATAAAATTGAAACAATCGGTTGAGAGCGTTTTTGAACAAAAATATTTTAAATTGTGACGAAAATGTTCTAAAAATACCTGAAATTTAAAATGAATTTCGACCGACAGATTATTTTTCAGATTTATAGATTGGTTTTTTTTTCTTATTGGGCTTGCAAGCTAATGTGTTTTTTTTTTGTTTTTAAGATTGATTTTTTTTTCTTATTTGGCCCGCAAACTCATTTGAGCTTCAAATTTGGCTCGCCATTCAAAAACTTTGAGCATCCCTGCTGTAGAGCGAATAATTTGATTTTGATAATATAATCAATAATATTTTGGTTATACTGTATGGGCAAATATTGACCAATTTAGACAAGGTCATTAAATTTTCGCAAAAAATGGTGTCTCAAAGCGAATGCTTTCATTGAAAGCTGAACATTTCAACCTTGATTTCTAATATTATTGATATACCCCCTAAGGAAATTACTTAAAATCAAGGAAAGTTATCGACATCAGGATACACCATTTTGATATTATTTAAGAATATTATCAAATTCTTCAGAAACTTTGGACAAATTTTAATCAACTTGATATGGTCGTTAATTTTGCGCTGAAATTACTTGAAAATCAAAAATTTTAAAGTTGATTTTTCAAATTATTGATATTCCATTGAGCAAATTTGTAAAATAGGTAAAACTTCTCTAAATTGGAATAACCAAAAACTTTGATTAATTTGGAAATATACCAGGTAAACAGCAGCTGCCAAAATTGTATGAAAACTTGTATAGAAAAAATACACTTAAAGTATCAAAAAAAAAAATGTTTTTAATAAATTTCCTTTCTATTAGAAGAATTGTTGCGCTAAAGTTTGGGGTCCGTCCGAACTTTTAAGCTCTCAATGAGTGTTATGTTGACATTTTTGCAATTCCGTCGTGAAACTACTTACTTTTCCTGTCATTCTTGAACGACGAAATAGCCTACTTTTCTGTACCAAAAATAAAAGAACCAAATAGCAACACATTTCAAAATAAATGCTGAAAAGTTCAACTTTGCAGCACTAAAATGGCTGCTGAAAAGTTGAACTTTTCAGAACTTGTTTCGAAAAGTAACACTTTTCAACATTTTTTGATTTATACAATTTATTGACAAAATACATGAACAATACATAATACATAATTTTAGTTAAAGGGTGTTTTTCGGAATTAAAAAAAAGTTGTATGAAACTCGTTGCAAACTTGATTTTTTCAGCATTCGTCGTATTTATCCAACTCGGTGGACCTCGTTAGACAAATGTACGACTCGTGCTGAAAAAATCCTCTTTCTGCAACTTGTTGCATAAACTACTATTTAATCACAGTAATTTTTGGTGACGAAAAGTACTGCCGCTCGAAGCTAGTCCGTCCCATATGTAATTTCGTCAATTTTGAGTTAATGATGCAGCTCGGTTCAAAATCGTGTAGGGGGAAGTGGGGCAGGTGTAACAAGCTAAGGAAATGCTCGTTAAAACCCATCAAAAACTTTAAAAATCTGTCGAATTCTTTAATAATCATCTTATTCCAGGTCCTGACTAAGACTTTGATAGAATGAATTTTTAAAAAATCCTGTTTTTTCATGTAAAAAATTGATTTTAAAAATTTTGATTTTCCGTAAGTTCTACTCAACTAGTGGGGCAAGATGAACAACCCGTTGGGGTAAGAGGAACAATGCATGAAACAACATGTTAATTTGCTAACAATTGAACTGTTATCACTTGGATACATCAGATTAGAATGTATTTGAAACGTTTCTTTCATTTTTAGATCAAATAATAATATTTTGCTTAAAATTAGATCATTTTCACGAAAAAAAAAATTGCTTTGATGAAAAAAAGGAAATTTTCATAATATCACTGTATTTTGAATGGACAATTTTTTTACAATTGTTTATCAGTTTTTAAATACTGTTATGTATTTATTTCTCGATAAAATTTCGTATTTTTTCCATACTAAAAATCCATATGGTACACTTGCCCCACCTAAACAAGATTTTTTAAAAGCTCTCAACAAAAATAACCAAAAGTTAAATCATACTTTAAAATAGGTGGAAATCATTAGTAGGGACACTGCTGATCTAGGAAAAATAGCAGTTTGATAAAATGAGCCTTAAAACGAACCCTAAGCCTTATTTTGTACTTTCCAAATATTATAAGAAAACAAAGGTTTTGAAAAAACTTCATTAAATTTTATGTCCCGTGGCGTTTACGTCGGTTTGGTAGTTATGTGTTAGTAGAATCAGTTGATTGCAATGCTAGCAACAATTCCTCATACTGGAAATAATCAATATTGTAAAAATTACGGCCGTACGAGCGATTGTTCCTCTTGCCCCATATGGTCGTCTTGCCCCACCTTCCCCTAAACTATCAGAAAACCAAAAAAAAATAATGCTTTAATACTAATAATACTACCATATAACCGCCAAAACGACGTAAACGCCAATGGGCATATGATTGAATGAATTTTTTTCAAAACCTTTGTTTTCTTATAATATTTGGAAAGTACAAAATAAGGCTAAGGGTTCGTTTTAAGGCTCATTTTATCAAAATGCTATTATTCCTAGATCAGTAGTGTCCCTACAAATGACTTGCACCTATTATAAAGTATGATTTAACTTTTGGTAATTTTTGTTGAGAGCTTTTAAAAATTCATGAAATTCTGCAACAACATATTTTATTGTGAAATAAATACATAAAAGTACTTAAAAAATTATAAACAATTGTTAAAAAAAATTGTCCATACAAAATATAGTGATATCATGCAAATTTTCTATTTATCATCTAAGTAATAATAATAACGATCAAACTTTTAGTAAAGATTATTTTTTAATCTAAAACTGAAAGAAACGATTCAAATACATTCTAATTTGATGTATCTAAGTGATAACAGTTCGATTGTTAGCAAATTAACATGTTTTTTCATCCATTGTTCCTCTTGGGACAAATTTGAAATGCGTTTTTCTCGGCTTGCTCTTTTTACATATGGGACGGACTCGATTAGAGCGGCAGAGTAGGTCATGATAGAATTATAGTTAAAGTAAATATTTAAAACTAAATTGCAAAAACTATTATTTCGGTACTTTACATGAAAACTATTATTTCGGTACTTTTCATGAAAATTCCTCCAACATTCAAAATATTAAAAAAAAATTATGTGTCACCTGATATTTCAAGCCAATTTTGAGGGGGAGGGGGTGTACATTAATTTACAAAGTATAATTGAATCTACCGTAATAGAAATATTATGACAGCTGACAGGATCCTCCAAAACTCCAAAGTTTGACCAAATATTAGAGAACTGTGTTTTGACGTCATCGTTTAAAATGGCTTTAAATCTATTGAATCGTCATTTCGGCAAACATATGGAATCAAAGCTGCAAGCGTATGTAAATAACAGTAATTGCCCAGTTTCTGCATAGCTTGGTTCGCCAAGTTACGTCTATGGCCGAGTAATTACGCTTGTCCACTTGTCAAAACGGTGGCCATTTAACGATGGGGACGGCCAGATACAACCTCCCATCATCAAACGACAACAATCTCACCCCTTACAACTCGACGACTTTGGTCCGGGCGGTCAAACACAATTGCATAAAACCGTCAAATTGATTTTTGATGCTCTACTGATGGCTGTCCAATGCACATCGTTTTGCCCGGTGCATGATCCAATCACGGCTTTGACGGCGTTCCCATCGAATTGTTTCTCCTCTTTTTTTTTCTCGTCAAGTACTTGAAGTGATCATTTTTTTTTTCGAGTACCCACGGTACACGTGATCATTGCAACATGATGCCGATCGATCGACCGATCGACCTGATGCATCATCCTACAATTCAACACAATAACTGCAAACAAACGGTTCATCATCGAACTCATTTGGCGATTTGCAGATTGTGGAGCCGCGGGACGGACATAATGGTTTTATAGATGCGCTTGTTAGCTGAGACGAATGAATGCGGAGTTTTTTTTCGGATTCCTGCAAAATGCGGAAATGTTAAAGTTACTATAAATCTATTTTAACTGATGAAGATTTTTTCTCACAATTAATGTTGGTTACACTTATTCACGGACACAAGAATAAGCTTTTTATGAGGTTAAGTCTGAAGATAAATAAGAATTGAAAATGAGTGTCCTTAACTGAGACTAGTGTTATGTTCAGATCTGGAAAATATTTGGCGATTGTCATTCCATTTTATTGAAAACGTTTATAATTTGAATGGATTAAATTCAATCCGATTGCTGCAAACAAATTAAATCACCCTGAACTGCCAATTTATGGTTTACAATATCAAATGATTCGTTGCAATTAAATTTATTCAACATCGAAAAAAGTGTTCTAGATGAAAAGTCATAAAAATAGACGTATACCATTTCAATACCATACAATTACTCAAATTTGTATGAAAAAACATTTAAAAAGCAAAAAAAAATAATTTGGCCGCCTGTTTGTATGGTAACGATTGCTGAATCATCAGCAAATGATTTGTCAAACTGACTTGAATCACTGAATTTTCAGCAAAATAATTTGATGTTTCTATTGCTGAAATTTCAGTTGTTCTGAAAACCATTGTACTGAAATTTTTGTAAACTATCTGTCAAAGTGACAAATGTCAATTAACTGAGAGTTTAGTAAAATCTAAATTACTGAATCATTTACTGAAATTTCAGTTGAAACAAACAAACTCCAAAAAAATAAATAAAACATGCAGAAACAATGTTTTACGTGACACATTACTTTTCTAAAACAAATCTTACTGGATTCAGCCCTTGAACAAAATGGCTTTTTAGTTTTCCTTAAAATCTTCCTCCTCGTGTTTGTTTTACTTCAAACAACTCAATGTTTTCAAAGTTTATAGTTCAAAAAAATATTTTTTGTTTTTTTAGGCACCTCTCAAACAGCACAAAGTTATTTTTCAATGATTTGTTTATGTTTTTTAATGTAACATGATTTTCAGGTTTATAATTGACTTCGGTTGAAACTTTTCTTCAGCACATAAACATGATTTGAATTCTACGATAAATTAACAACATTTTTCAATCAGTCTTATGTATTTTTTTCAAATTTAACCCTCTTACACCCATTTTTGCACCAATGCTCCATAATTCGTTCATTTCAAATGGTAATTTCTTTAAAACTAGGTATTAAACGAATTAAAGTAATTCTTCATGCACAAACCTATTTGAAATATTTAACGATACCTATTCGATTTCATATCATTTGATCGTGGTAAACAACAACGAAAAAAAATCTCAATTTAACTTTGGCGGTATGGATTAATATACTTTTTAATTAAATAACACCAATAATTCTTCAAAAAGCTTACCAAAATCGAATAGTTCATTTCTATTCGGCAAGATTTATTTCCAGTTGCTTCAGATATAAATCGAGATATCAACATTTCTGATCATCTGGTTAAATCTATATGGACTAAGCATTAAATTTATTTGAACATGCATTTTCAAAAGATGGTTCCAAAAGGGGAAATATTTTTTTTCGGGAATTCCCGGGATTTTTTCCCGGGACGGGAAATTGGACGCTCTACCCCCACTTCAATGTGGGTAAGGCACTGAGGTAAGGCTATAATCCTGCTCTAAAAATGAACTTCGTATAAAAACGTCGTAGACCCACCTTCATGTATACATATCGACTCAGAATCGAAAACTGAACAGATGTCTGTGTGTATGTGTGTGTGTACGTGTGTGTGTATGTGTGTGTATGTGTGTGTGTATGTGTGTGTGTATGTATGTATGTGACCAACAAACTAGCTCATGTTTCTCGGCACTGGCTGAACCGATTTGACCCGAACCTGTTGCATTCGACTTGGTTTAGGGTCCCATAGATCGAGTTTTATACAGATTGAAGTTTTGATAAGTAGTTCAAAAGTTATGTATAAAAATGTGTTTTCACATATATTTGGTTCTCACTTAACTGTATGTAAACTATGTCCGGGTCCATCATCCGACCCATCGTTGGTTAGGTTATCAAAAGACCTTTCCAACGAGTCCAAAACATTGAAGATCTGGCAGCCCTGTCTCGAGATATGGCCTCTTAAGTGATATTGATGTACTTTTTTGAAGCCGGATCTCACTTAAATGTATGTAAACTATGTCCGGATCCACCATCCGACCCATTGTTGGTTAGGTTATCAAAAGACCTTTCCAACGAGTCTAAAACATTGGAGATCTGGCAACCCTGTCTCGAGATATGGCCTCTTAAGTGATATTGATGTACTTTTTTTAAAGCCGGATCTCACTTAAATGTATGTAAACTATGTCCGGATCCACTATCCGACCTATTGTTGGTTAGATTATCAAAAGACCTTTCCAACGAGTGCAAAACATTGAAGATCTAGCTACCCTGTCTCGAGATATGGCCCCTTAAGTGATATTGATGTACTTTTTTGAAGCCGGATCTCACTTAAATGTATGTAAACTATGTACGAATCCACTATCTGACCCATTGTTGGTTAGGTTATCAAAAGACCTTTCCAACGAGTCCAAAACATTGAAGATCTGGCAACCCTGTCTCGAGATATGGCCCCTTAAGTGATATTGATGTACTTTTTTGAAGCCGGATGTCACTTAAATGTATGTAAACTATGTCCGGGTCCATCATCCGACCCATCGTTGGTTAGGTTATCAAAAGACCTTTCCAACGAGTCCAAAACATTGAAGATCTGGCAACCCTGTCTCGAGATATGGCCACTTAAGTGATATTGATGTACTTTTTTGAAGCCGGATCTCACTTAAATGTATGTAAACTATGTCCGGGTCCATCATCCAACCCATCGTTGGACAGATTATCAAAAGACCTTTCCAACGAGTCTAAAACATTGAAGATCTGGCAACCCTGTCTCGAGATATGGCCTCTTAAGTGATATTGATGTACTTTTTTGAAGCCGGATCTCACTTAAATGTATGTAAACTATGTCCGGGTCCATCATCCGACCCATCGTTGGATAGATTATCAAAAGACCTTTCCAACGAGTCTAAAACATTGAAGATCTGGCAACCCTGTTTCGAGATATGGCCTCTTAAGTGATAGTGATGTACTTTTTTGAAGCCGGATCTCACTTAAATGTATGTAAACTATGTCCGGATCCACCATTCGACCCATTGTTGGTTAGGTTATCAAAAGACCTTTCCAACGAGTCTAAAACATTGAAGATCTGGCAACCCTGTCTCGAGACATGGCCACTTAAGTGATATCGATGTACTTTTTGGAAGCCGGATATAAAAAATAGATGAAACTTGTGTACAGCCATTGTTGTGAGGAAGGCTCCAACCACATAGGTGGATTAAGTTAGTTTTTAATTAAATAACACAAATAATTCTTCAAAAAGCTTACCAAAATCGAATAGTTCATTTCTATTCGGCAAGATTTATTTCCAGTTGCTTCAGATATAAATCGAGATATCAACATTTCTGATCATCTGGTTAAATCTATATGGACTAAGCATTAAATTTATTTGAACAAGCATTTTCAAAAAATGGTTCCAAAAGGGGAAATATTTTTTTTCGGGAATTTCCCGGGACGGGAAATTGGACGCTCTACCCCCACTTCAATGCCGAAAATCAGGGGGCAAAAAAAATGTTTCATAAAACTTCAAAGTTTCAAATAGAAATTTGAGTGCAATCAGCTGAAATCAATTTAAAATGCATTCTCCTGCGTTTAGAATCATTTTTACCATGTTTTGGTTGTTTTTAATTTTTTTTAATTTTTTGATGTTTACAATCGCAAAAAGTTTTTTTTTTCGCTAAAATTTTTGTTTTCGACAAATCTTATTTTTTTTGAAAACGAATGATTGCAAAACGGCTGAACTAGTATAAAATACATTTCAAAACACGTTTTCCATGCAAATGTTGAAACTATGGCTTGTTATTTCAATATTTTATTTTTAAGCAAATTACAAAAAAACAAAGCCGTCTTTGAATTAGTTTTATGAAATTTAAAAATGAAAAAAAAAAACTTTTGAGATTAAAAAAAACACCTGAGGGTTAAACAGCTGTCCATCTAAATTTGGCAACCCACCAAGTTTGTGTACACGATGTGCACTCCACCGTGAATGCAATAATTCGGTATAATCCGTCGTCATCTTATTCTTCCCCAGGTCAGTTGGAAGTCAAGACCTCGTTAAGGTCAGCACGAGAACGGCTAGGGAATGCTGCTTAGTATACCTGCCGGCAGCACCACCACATCTTCGGAGCATCCAACCGCTGGTGGCAATAGGGTCATAAAAGTTATTAGCTGAACGACCGAGCGCACGACGAGAGGGGGTCGAACAACATTCTCTCTCTCCATATACGATGCGATGACGGCCTATGAAACAAGATCCAAATGTCCGGTTGAGTAGAACGAGGCATCTTCTGCAAAAATGTGCACTTCTGGTTCTTGCTGAGGTGGTGAGGTAGGGTGGTTCATGGAATCTATAAATTTTCAAAATTATTCAATATTCGAGAACTAATGAGAACTTTGAATGATTCGTTTTAGTGAAATTGAAAAAAAGTTTGATTGTTCACCCTATTGACCCCATATCTTCAGCTGTGCGAATCTTTGTGCATCTTTCGCGAACGGTAGTCAATGTTGGAGCTTGATGAAACTTAAAACAAAAAATCTTAAGGTTAATCGAGTCAAGGGAGCGCACAAGTAAAGTCACGCGTAGTTATTGGAAATAATTATATTTCAATGATTTAGTCGCTCATAAATAGCGTCAGGATGCGCTGTTGCTAAGTGTGTTGCAATGTCGAGTGACTAGAATTGTAATTATGCTGGGGCAAACGACTTGAGTTGCATTTTGTGTACACAGTCAAAAAATTACACAACGTAAACTGAATTAATGTTTTAACAATAGCTTTCCAATTTTTTCAAAATTAATTTTACTATAGAGTTTTATAACAATTAATCGATTTTAAATATTGTACAGATGTTCAGTAAAAGATGCGGATCTTCCCCGGAACAGATGTTCAGCAGTGTAGTACAAATTAATTGCATCTAGCGCTGCATTGCGGCATCACACACAGCGATATGACTCGAATGTGTCAGGAGGATTCATCATTCATCTTCTGTTCGTTAAGTGGAGTCATGATCTCAAAACAACTTTCCATTTTATCCCCCATGTCGTGCTTAGAAGGTACACACATGATTTCAAATCCTGGTGCACGCACATGCAAAGTTAGTTCTGCAACCTTCCATTTCTTGTGATAAAAATTTAAATAATACTAATAAGACTTTAGTTCCGGATAGGGTAACCAACATTATTTGGTCAGGACTTCTATCCACTTGGAACTCACCTGAGTCATTAAAACAGCAAAGAGCACTCCAGACGGCATCAACCGGTACCGATTAAATCACCTGCCAACAATTCCCCTATCCCCCACAACCCCCTCCAACCCATTTCAGCCAGAAGAAAGATCGAGAAGCATCGTCTTCTGCCGGCGCGGATGAACTTGAACTTTGCGGCGCACGTGACTGAGGGCAAACCGTTTGAAAGGTGGCCAAATACCGCAGCTGATCCCCGGCAGAGGTCAACAATTTGGACCAGACTGTCGTCTTCAACGGACTCACAAAAAAAGAACAGCAGACGATTTGTCAAAACTTCCAGACGAATAATTCGCCGAAGCCCCCCCTGCCGTAAGTGTGTACTCAGGGTCGCGGTCACTAAAATGAGCCATCACTAAAGTTCCATTTATCTTGATAAATCCTCCGACCGTTCCAGGGCCAGGATGTAGCCGCTGGCGGCTGAGTGAGCTGCGTGGTGGTGAAGGAAGCACAATCGTTTGCTGTTTGATGTGTACTGCTAACTGGAACGGGCAAGTTCCGGATAGCTAGTACTGTTTGGTAACTTCTCGAATTGGCTCAGATTTTACTGTAAAGAGCAATTACGTGACCACTTATTCAGCATTATTGGGCATGTTTACTGAACGATAAAGCTAGTCAAAAAAAAAAAAAGACAAGAGATTGATTTTTGTGTCTAAAGAGTCTAATCTGATTTGAAATAATTCAATTTTTAATTTCAGCACTTGCAGCTGAGCAGTTCTCTACGAAATCGATCTTTTTTTGAACTTTAATTTTTGTATTTTTTAATCCGACTGAAACTTTTTTGGTGCCTTCAGTATGCCCAAAGAAGCCATTTTGCATCATTAGTTTGTCCATATAATTTTCCATACAAATTTGGCAGCTGACCATACCAAAATGATGTATGAAAATTCAAAAATCTGTATCCTTTGAAGGAATTTTTTGATCGATTTGGTGTCTTCGGCAAAGTTGTAGGTATGGATAAGGACTACACTGAAAAAAAATGATACACGGTTAAAAAAAATTTGGTGATTTTTAATTTAACTTTTTGTCACTAAAACTTTATTTACAAAAAACACTATTTTGATTTTTTTTTTATTTTTTGATATGTTTTAGGGGACATAAAATGCCAACTTTTCAGAAATTTCCAGGTTGTGCAAAAAATTTGACCGAGTTGTGAATTTTCGCATCAACACTATTTTTTTCAAAAAATTGAAATATTGGTCGCAAAAAAATTTCAACTTAATTTTTCGACGTAAAATCAAATTTGCAATCAAAAATTACCCTAGTGAAATTTTCATAAAGTGCACCGTTTTCAAGTTAAAGTCATTTTCAGGTAACTTTTTTTGAAAATAGTCGCAGTTTTCCAATTTTTTTAATTAGTGCACATGTTTACCCACATTTGAAAAAAATATTTTTGAAAAGCTGAGAAAATTCTCTATATTTTGCTTATTTGAACTTTGTTGATACGACCCTTAGTTGCTGAGATATTGCCATGCAAGTGTTTAAAAACAAGAAAATTGATGTTTTCTAAGTCCCACCCAAACAACACATCATTTTCTAATGTCAGTATCTCAGCAACTATTGGTCCGATTTTCAATGTTAAAAAATGAAACATTCGTAAAATTTTCCGATCTTTTCGAAAAAAATATTTTCAATTTTTTTAAACCAAAACTAACATTTCAAAAGGGCCAAACATACAATATTACGCCTTAGCTTTTCAAAAACATTTTTTTCAAAAGTGGGCAAACATGTGCACGAATTTTAAAAAATGGAAAACTGCGACTATTTTCAAAAAGTTACCTAAAAATGGCTATAACTTGAAAACGGTGCACTTTATGAAAATTTCACTGGGGTACTTTTTGATTTCAAATTTGATTTTGCATCGAAAAATGAAGTTGAAAAATTTTTGCGACCAATATTTCGATTTTTTGAAAAAAAATAGTGTTGATTCGAAAATTCATAACTCGGTCAAAGATTTTTTGCACAACCTGGAAATTTCTGACAATTAGCATTTTATGCCCCACAAAAATTTGTTTTTACCGTGTATAATTTTTTTTCAGTGAAGTCCATATCCATACCTACAACTTTGCCGAAGACATTAAATCGATCAAAAAATTCCTTCAAAAGATACAGATTTTTGAATATTCATACATCTTTTTGGTATGGCCAGCTGCCAAATTTGTATGGAAAATTATATGGACAAACTATAATGCAAAATGGCTTCTTTGGGCATACCGAAGGCACCAAAAAAGTTTCAGTCGGATTAAAAAATACAAAAAAAATCGAATGACCGAAATCTGAGAGAACTGCTCTAGAGCATTTTAAACAAACATTCAAACTGATCATGGAAACGAGGTTCAAATTTTTGAAATACATGTATTTGTTGAATCAACCAACCAGCGACCATAATTAATATTGGGAAAGAAGTTTTACAAAAAATCGAAGACAATGTTTAAATTATAACCTCAAAACCAAGAAAGTAGTTCTTTGAAAAACTCGCTCTTAAAAGATTTTAACTTATTTTAAAACTCTGTTTACTCAACCTTGAATTAATCAGCAGTTGAAAAGTAGTCCATCTCACAGCTTTCGAGAAACTTTACTCAAACTTAAACAACGAAATAAAGGAAATTAATATTAAATGAAAAAGATTTTATATCTCACATAAATAAAGTATTGTAAACCTGAAATGTGACGAAGATTCCGAATAGCAATATACTGTGGCCAGATAGAATGTAATGTGAGATGTATATTTTGATCTTTTTAGGGTGAATCGATTACTTAAAAAAACAACAACAACACTACAATTCAATGAACAATATTTACATCCCAAAATGAAGACGTCAACACAACACTGATTAACATCCGCTGAGGTAACACTTCCTCGACTCACAACTCGTGAACCTGGGCAGTGACTTTCAGCCTCAATCAACGGCCACTGCCTATTAGCGCCCATTTTCGGGGCATGCAACGGCCGGCACAGATGACACCAATTTTGGGGGCGCAAATTTGTTATGCTAATAATTCAGGTTTGCATTTGCATCTTTGGACCGTTTTTGGCGCGAAATTATGCAACTGGCCTGAGACTACTGGTGCGGTTGCGTTCCACATCCCGGCTAACCTATAAAACCGGGTGTAAAAAAGAGGCATCGCGATACTGTTGGCTCTAGTAATAGCGGAAGATTTATGAAGACGCTTCGGCTGAACCTTAGATATCAGAGAGAAATGGCAAAGTGGGCACATTAACTAAGGGGGAGAGAGGTTATGTTGGACAAATTTTAAATGCCATGCATCCTGGAACCTAACCTCGGCCGGCCTATTGCGAGGGAGTGTGGCAAAAAGTGAGAGTTTATGGGGTCTCTATGATCTTCCCACAGATCGTGAACCGCGGATGGCTATAGGGAATACCTTAGGCAGCACAACGCTAACCGGAATCATTTCTTCACGACCGGAATGACCTTTCTCTGATCTGCGCGAAATGTGGCTGATGATGGGTTTCTCGGGAATTTTCTTTGCATAAACTAATGTTATGTAAGAATTTGAAAGAGCTTGCCAAATCTGACACAGCTGGAAGCAATTTTGCACTTGATCATTACACGGCTACTGGCCACTTGTTGACCCCGCAGTTCAAAAAAGCCCCAATTTGCCCTCACCACCACCTATTGTTCTGGTGTCTTACGAAAAAAAAATATCATCGCAATCGACACCGCGCATACATTTCAACATAAATCGACTCTTTCCCACCTCGAGAGAGCATAGGATTTTTACGTAAACGCGAATGCCCTACGTGAACCCAAAAAAAGAAATACGTGTGGGTCAGTGGGAAGTCTTATTAACCTACTAAAATAAGCATTCCCCGGCCTCCACAACCAAGCCCAAGGTAACCTTGCACCTGCCGTCCGTTGGAAGGTGCTTTTATCCATGGAGAAGCTGAGGGACAACGGCAAAAAATACCTTCTTTTCTTTTCAAAGAGTGCCACATCGATGATGGCCCACGATTGAAAACGAAAGCTCATTACATAATGGCGTGGCATAGAGAGCGACGACCGTGTAGATATGTGACCCCGATCGTTTGGCACGTCCCGACCTCGCGGAAAGGTGACTTATGACGGTAACGTCATGGTTTGAAGGGGCCTTCGTGTAAAGATTGGAGTTTGGTGTTTGTTTTTAGACTGACAATATTCTTGGACTTGTTGAAACTCTCTGGATTTAGAATCCTTTTTTTAGAACCTCGATCATATTTAATGAACCATCCAGTGGGGTGAATTGGAACACATGGGGCAAATCGGGACATTAGTTTTATTCATGTAGGAGCACAATATCGGTTAGAACAAATTAAGACCTACAAAATGTGTACATCCATTTCAAAATTTAAAACCATTAAGGGGTTTCATACATGTAAATCAGCAAAAAGGTCAGAGGTTGGTATGAGCACATACTTAAACTTTTTTTAATCTGTTTTCAGATTATTAAAGTATACATTTTCAACTATTAACAACACAAATTTGAAGACATTGTATCGTTGCAGATATAAAGCTATTTAAAGTTAACAGTTTCAAAAAACGGGTCCACGATATCTCAACACAGCTTTGGCCAAATCGGCTCAAAATTTTGGTGAAAACTCGTTTAACCGGTCCCGTGTGCATGACGAAGGCCGATTTTCAAAAAATTTATTTTAAAAAGAGATAAAAATATTTTTTATGTTTTCATGTACAGATAGTTTTTTTATTATTTTTCTATCTATTGCTAAATTCTTATTTAAAAGCAATTAGAATTTCCAAATGAACTATGAAATAATTCACAGCTGTAAGGAACCCCAAAACTCTGTTATGTATTTAAATGAACTAATTTTATTATGATTATTCACTAATAAAACCTGAATTGAATTGAATTTATGTTTTCATATAAAAACCGCCCGTTTTTGATGTTTGCATTTTTTTAATGTGACACACGGGATATGTCTTGCGAGTTTTCCCTCAAAATTTCAGCCAATTTGGTCTACCCGAGCAGACGGAAATAACTTGGGAATAACATTTTTTAATATTTGAAAATACTAGGCCAATAACATTTCATGTTATTTATAACAAAATTTGTTATTCGTCGTTATTATTTTGCCTTCCTCACTGAGGTAAGGCTATAATCCTGCTCGAAAAATGAACTTTTGAAATACAGCTCGTAGACCTATATTCATGTATACCTATCGACTCAGAATCGAAAACTGAACAAATGTCTGTGTGTGTGTATGTGTGTGTGTGTGTGTATGTATGTATGTGTTCAAAATTCTTGCCAAGTTTTCTCAGCATTGGCTGGACCGATTTTGATCAAACCGGTTGCATTCAACTTGGTTTAGGGTCCCATACATCGCTATTGAATTGTTTGAAGTTTCGATAAGTAGTTCAAAAGTTATATATAAAAATGTGTTTTCACATTTATCCGGATCTCACTTATATGCATGAAAACTATGTCCGGATCCATCATCTAACCCATCGTTGGTTACGTAATCAAAAGACCTTTCCAACGAGTCCAAAACATTGAAGATCTGGCAACCCTGTCTCGAGTTACGACCACTTAAGTGATATTTATGTACTTTTTTGAAGCTGAATCTCACTTAAATGTATGTAAACGAAGTCCGGATCCATCATCCGACCCATCGTTGGTTAGGTAATCGAGAGACCTTTCCAACGAATCCAAAACATTGAAGATCTGGCAACCCTGTCTCGAAATATGTCCTCTGAAGTGGTATTGATGCACTTTTTTGAAGCCGGATCTCACTTAAATGTATGTAAACTATGTCCGGATCCACCACCCGACCCATCGTTGGTTAGGTAATCGAAAAACCTTTCCAACGAATCCAAAACACCGAAGATCTGGCAACCCTGTCTCGAGATATGGCCACTTAAGTGATATTGATGCTCTTTTTCGAAGCCGGATCTCACTTAAATGTATGTAAACTATGTCCGGATCCACCATCCGACCCATCGTTGGTTAGGTAATCGAAAAACCTTTCCAACGAGTCCAAAACATTGAAGATCTGGCAACCATGTCTCGAGATATGTCCACGTAAGTGATATTGATGTACTTTTTCGAAGCCGGATCTCACTTAAATGTATGTAAACTATGTCCGGATCCACCATCCGACCCATCGTTGGTTAGGTAATCGAAAAACCTTTCCAACGAGTCCAAAACATTGAAGATCTGGCAACCTTGTCTCGAGTTATGATTACTTAAGTTATATGTGTGTACGTTTTTTTTCTGGATTCAAAAAAATAGCTGAAATATGTGTCCAAACCACTCATATTACCCATTGTTGGTAAAAAAGAGGAAGGCATCAACCACATAGGTGGATTAAGTTAGTTTTTTTGTTATTGGATTGTTATTGTAATAACAGACCAATAATTTTTTTAGTTATTCTTCGAACAAATCTTTGGTATTATTTTTTGTTATTTTAACAACTAATTATAATCCGATCATCCCAATAACAGTTGGAGGTATTCTTCCATAACAAAAAATGTTATTCAAAAGTTTTTTTGGCTTTCAACCAATATCAGACCAATAACAAATTTTGTTATGATAACATAAACTGTTATTATATCCATATGCAAAAAAGTATTTTTTAAGAAGATTCCATAACATTTTCTGTTATTTTAACAGTATTTGTTATTGAAGTGGCATGAATTTTGTTATTACCGTCTGCCCGGGTATCCCATCTCGAGATATCGTGGCACCCCTAAATCAACTCTGTGTGCAGAAAAAAAACTCTCACAAAGTTTGACAGTTCGCATTGCGTTTGGCAATATTTTGAGCTTAAATCGTCTCTTATTCAGTGTAATCATGAAATATCTTCATGAAACTTTCAGAAGTGATGGAAGATCGTCTTTTAAGTGGATTTAATAAATTTTTGTAATATGAAATTTTGTGAATTTCTACATGTATGTAACCCCTTAAATGCTCTAAACACTACTGTCCCTATTCAGACTGTAGTCGCCCCCAGATGACTGTAGGGTAGAGTAATCATCAGTGGTTTCGCACTTTCAATAGTTTTTGTTATTTTTCATCAGCATTTTATAGTGAACTTTTCGATGCATTTGCTCCTTTACATTCAACGTTATTCAACTGTCTCATTGTAGACGCACTTGGCAGGAACAAAGAGACAGACGGGTAACAATGAGACACTCAAAATCAAATCAAAAACATCCGTTTTCTTCATTATTTTTCTATTATTCGCTGTATTTCAGTAATCAGAGGTCCAATCTTTAATAAAGCTTAGGCAATTTTATTTAAAAAAATTCTCAACTTTCGAAAAAAGTACTTTCAGGAATCGACAATCATGAACACTATTTAAAATAAAACTTAAAGTGGCTTTATAAAAAAACTAAAAATCTGTCTAAGGTACTCTTCAGTTTAAAATTTGATTTAACATTTGAAACTGAAGTCATAAAATTTCTATTTTTCAACAATAAACACATTTATTCTATGGCTCACATGTTGCGATTTTTTGTCCCAAACATTTCAAAATTTGTAAAAAAAGCAATTCGGGAAATAAAATTTTTGTAAAAAAAAAGATAATTAAAAATTTTTTTGTTTACCATTTTTGCCGAAAACACTAAATCGATCAGAAAATTCCTTCAAAAAATGACCGATTTTCGAATATTTACGTTCCATTTCGGTATGAACAGCTGTCAAAATTGTATGGAGACTTGTATGGATGAACAAATGACACAAAATGGCTTCTCTGGCCCCTTAAAAAGTTTGAGCCAATTAAAAAAATGAGCATGAGCAGAGCATGAGCATGTTAAAGTTTGAGCCAATTGAACAAACATGAATAAATTCCATTTGCGATTTTGGTAGAGAATTGCTCATTTGCTAAAAATTACCCGCTAAAAACGCAAAAAATAAATAATATTTTGTCACTCGGTGTTGCAAATATTTTTTGAAGTTTATGTCAATAGACTTTGACCAAAATCGAGAAGTTCATGGTTTTATTTTTGAAAGTGTTATAAAATGCATTGTGGGTAATTCTCTACCAACTCACACGAAATCGGGAAAAGTTGCCCCGACCCCTCTTCGATTTGCGCGAAACTTTGTCCTAAGGGGTAACTTTTGTCCCTGATCACGAATCCGAGGTCCGTTTTTTGATATCTCGTGACGGAGGGGCGGTACGACCCCTTCCATTTTTGAACATGCAAAAAAAGAGGGGTTTTTCAATAATTTGCAGCCTGAAACGGTGATGGGATAGAAATTTGGTGTCAAACGGACTTTTATGTAAAATCAGACGCCCAATTTGATGGCGTACTCAGAATTCCAAAAAAACGTATTTTTCATCGAAAAAAAAAAACACTAAAAAAGTTTTAAAAATTGTCCCATTTTCCGTTACTCGACTGTACAAAATTTTGGAACATGTCATTTTATGGGAAATTTAATGTACTTTTCGAATCTACATTGACCCAGAAGGGTCATTTTTTCATTTAGAACAAAATTTTTCATTTTAAAATTTCGTGTTTTTTCTAACTTTGCAGGGTTATTTTTTAGAGTGTAACAATGTTCTACAAAGTTGTAGAGCAGTTGTAGTACAAAAATTTTGATACATAGACATAAGGGGTTTGCTTATAAACATCACGAGTTATCGCGATTTTACGAAAAAAAAGTTTTGAAAAAGTTACTTTTTGCGTTTCTCTTTGTTTCGTCGTCAGTGTCTGTCGCGAGTGTCCATGAACGGCCATGATCGATGACGACCAACTTTTTCAAAACTTTTTTTCGTAAAATCGCGATAACTCGTAATGTTTATAAGCAAACCCCTTATGTCTATATATCAAAATTTTTGTAATTGTCTGCTCTACAACTTTGTAGAACATTGTTGCTATTTTTTGAACGGGATACTAAAAATATCATCCCCTTCAAAAGCAGTTCGAACAATCTGGGGGCAGACAAATACTTTTTCAAAAAACCACAAAATTTCAAAATAATGGAGGTCCTATCAACCTCCATTATTTTGAAATTTTGTGGTTTTTTGAAAAAGTATTTTTCTGCCCCCAGATTGTTCGAACTGCTTTTGAAGGGGATGATATTTTTAGTATCCCGTTCAAAAAATAGCATTTTGAAGCCTGCATAAAAGTTTTTTGGTTTCAGAGAAATTCAGAGAAAAATATAAGTAAAGCCATAAACTTCCCAATTTATATTTATATCCATTTTTTGACAATGGAAAATTTTTAATATTCAGGACCAAAAATTTGACATGTTGACATAAAATATTACTCGTAAAGTATGCTTTTCATGAGTAATATTTTATGAGTTATGATATTTTAAGGGTTTTGTCCGAAAAAATACATTAAAGGACTCGTTCATCAAACAAAACTATCGGCCCACAAAAAAAAATGTTTGCAAGACATTCATTCTTTTCTAAGTTTTTTTTTTCAATTGATGTTTCATTAATTACAAAATAAACAACTTCATAATAATGAAACATTGAAACGGCACCTGAAAAACATTTTAAATTTTGTTCCTTAGAATTTCAGTAGTGTAAAACAACCAAGAAACGCTGCCATAGATTCGGTTTTTCCCCAATGTTTTCACGATTATTCCAAGTTATGATGTAACAACGCGGATATCTTCCAAAATCATCCGGCATATGACAGTCGTTAAAAGCTGTGATACTGTTGATTGTTTGTGGGGTCACATTAAGGGCCCTCATAGTCGATGATGGGACGTGTCAAGACTAGGAAAATAGTAATCCTCACCGCAGACTCAACATATAGAGGTTACGCTAAGCTTTTAACTTTACAATGTGTAATGTCGATGCATACTTCAAACTATGGTTACTTGCTGAGAATCTTGGTGAACTATTGAAACATTTTTATTTTTCAAATTGTTAATAAAATTGTTTTTGAAATGTAATTTATTCAAAATCTAACCGACATTCTTCTCACTTACACTTTCATCCCACAGAAAAAATGCTTTCGCACCCAATCCGGTTACAGCATCTGCATGCGGCCGGCTAGATAATCGTTTTGCCCTAAAGGCCCGTATTTCTTCTGTGAAGTGGCCCAGGCTCCGATGATGGCCTGTGGCCTCTTGAGTTCCCGGGAAAAGGGGGGGGGGAGGGACGCGTTATGACACCCTCTTCCCGCAAGAAATTCGCACTCACTAGCCGGGCCCGGTTACAAAATGTGGCTCATTGTATGCCACGGGTCTGGCCGATTGTGGCAATTGCGTTGACCACTCCACTATGCTTAGTGACGCTCGCTGGGATTTAAACAGACTTTGGGCATTTGGACATGGAGCTCTGCTGCTGCGTATAGTTGCGAGATGTGACAAAAAGAGTGAAATTTCTCACTTAATTGTTTCGCACCTTCGCGGCAGACATTCAGACTAGTGTTTATTGCGGCACTGATATGAACTGCTGATTCACTGAAAAATGAATGTGACGAATTGCTTCAACGATTGTCAAAATTGTAACTAGCGAACTTTTTCGAAAGGTTTTGTCTGCACCAAGGTCTGAACAGGAAATCTTGAACACATAAGTAGTAATGAAAAACAAAATAAGATATGATTTTTTTTAGGATGAGTTATACTAATTGCAAAAAAAAATGTGTTGTATTTCAAGCAACAACTTTGCTGAAGACTGTGAAGGACTGAAGGGGTTCGAAATCGTCCCTGAATTAATCCCCTAAAATTTTAATACACACAGATTTGATTATGAACCAAAGTATGATGGCAATGACCGTTGCATAACTGCGGAAGTAAACTAAGCAAGGTATGGTGTGTCATTTAACGTCCATTCAATGTGCATCCATGACCCTCGAACAAACCGTCACTTACTGAAGAAAATTGGCAATGCACCCTAAGCTTGCCTCGCAAGCCTTCAACGAACCTCCAAGCTCATGGCATATTATTTACCCTCACAAAGCCATTAAAAAATAGTACCACACTCACTTATGAATATATTTTCAAAAACCGAATACGAGGCTTGTCACCTTCGCAAACAAAATACCCTGCCAGAGGGGGAGTTGGACGCCAAAGGCCTATCGATACGGCAAATGACCATCCTCATTGGGGAACACTTACGACACAACTCCTAACGCTAATGCTGCGTAATTAGTGAAAGTTTCGATGACATTTTTTGCTCTTCTCGTCTATGGTCGTCGATATGATGAGGTGGTGGCCCCATGCCAGCCACAGGTGACGCACAAATATTTTTTTGAAGAGATTCAAATTAGTAATTGTTTGCTGAGACCATCGAGTGCAATAAAAAGAGAGGCTAATTACCAATAGAAGAGGCTCACGTAACCGACAGTGGGTCGATCGTCGATACTTGTGCAATAAGTGTGTAATCGAACATAATATGTCCATATGATTATTAATTCAAATTCGATCCATCTTCAAATCATGAAATCGCAAAAAAACAAAAACAAAAACAAAAACAAAAACAAAAACAAAAACAAAAACAAAAACAAAAACAAAAACAAAAACAAAAACAAAAACAAAAACAAAAACAAAAACAAAAACAAAAACAAAAACAAAAACAAAAACAAAAACAAAAACAAAACAAAAACAAAAACAAAAACAAAAACAAAAACAAAAACAAAAACAAAAACAAAAACAAAAACAAAAACAAAAACAAAAACAAAAACAAAAACAAAAACAAAAACAAAAACAAAAACAAAAACAAAAACAAAAACAAAAACAAAAACAAAAACAAAAACAAAAACAAAAACAAAAACAAAAACAAAAACAAAACAAAAACAAAAACAAAAACAAAAACAAACAAAAACAAAAACAAAAACAAAACAAAAACAAAAACAAAAACAAAAACAAAAACAAAAACAAAAACAAAAACAAAAACAAAAACAAAAACAAAAACAAAAACAAAAACAAAAACAAAAACAAAAACAAAAACAAAAACAAAAACAAAAACAAAAACAAAAACAAAAACAAAAACAAAAACAAAAACAAAAACAAAAACAAAAACAAAAACAAAAACAAAAACAAAAACAAAAACAAAAACAAAAACAAAAACAAAACAAAAACAAAAACAAAAACAAAACAAAAACAAAAACAAAAACAAAAACAAAAACAAAAACAAAAACAAAAACAAAAACAAAAACAAAAACAAAAACAAAAACAAAAACAAAAACAAAAACAAAACAAAAACAAAAACAAAAACAAAAACAAAAACAAAACAAAAACAAAAACAAACAAACAAAAACAAAAACAAAAACAAAAACAAAAACAAAAACAAAAACAAAAACAAAAACAAAAACAAAAACAAAAACAAAAACAAAAACAAAAACAAAAACAAAAACAAAAACAAAAACAAAAACAAAAACAAAAACAAAAACAAAAACAAAAACAAAAACAAAAACAAAAACAAAAACAAAAACAAAAACAAAAACAAAAACAAAACAAAAACAAAAACAAAAACAAAAACAAAAACAAAAACAAAAACAAAAACAAAAACAAAAACAAAAACAAAAACAAAACAAAAACAAAAACAAAACAAAAACAAAAACAAAAACAAAAACAAAAACAAAAACAAAAACAAAACAAAAACAAAAACAAAAACAAAAACAAAAACAAAAACAAAAACAAAAACAAAAACAAAAACAAAAACAAAAACAAAAACAAAAACAAAAACAAAACAAAAACAAAAACAAAAACAAAAACAAAAACAAAAACAAAAACAAAAACAAACAAAAACAAAAACAAAAACAAAAACAAAAACAAAAACAAAAACAAAAACAAAAACAAAAACAAAAACAAAACAAAAACAAAAACAAAAACAAAAACAAAAACAAAAACAAAAACAAAAACAAAAACAAAACAAAAACAAAAACAAAAACAAAAACAAAAACAAAAACAAAAACAAAAACAAAAACAAAAACAAAAACAAAAACAAAAACAAAAACAAAAACAAAAACAAAAACAAAACAAAAACAAAAACAAAAACAAAAACAAAACAAAAACAAAAACAAAAACAAAAACAAAAACAAAAACAAAAACAAAAACAAAAACAAAAACAAAAACAAAACAAAAACAAAAACAAAAACAAAAACAAAAACAAAAACAAAAACAAAAACAAAAACAAAAACAAAAACAAAAACAAAAACAAAAACAAAAACAAAAACAAAAACAAAAACAAAAACAAAAACAAAAACAAAAACAAAAACAAAAACAAAAACAAAAACAAAAACAAAAACAAAAACAAAAACAAAAACAAAAACAATTACCAATTACCAATTACCAATTACCAATTACCAATTACCAATTACCAATTACCAATTACCAATTACCAATTACCAATTACCAATTACCAATTACCAATTACCAATTACCAATTACCAATTACCAATTACCAATTACCAATTACCAATTACCAATTACCAATTACCAATTACCAATTACCAATTACCAATTACCAATTACCAATTACCAATTACCAATTACCAATTACCAATTACCAATTACCAATTACCAATTACCAATTACCAATTACCAATTACCAATTACCAATTACCAATTACCAATTACCAATTACCAATTACCAATTACCAATTACCAATTACCAATTACCAATTACCAATTACCAATTACCAATTACCAATTACCAATTACCAATTACCAATTACCAATTACCAATTACCAATTACCAATTACCAATTACCAATTACCAATTACCAATTACCAATTACCAATTACCAATTACCAATTACCAATTACCAATTACCAATTACCAATTACCAATTACCAATTACCAATTACCAATTACCAATTACCAATTACCAATTACCAATTACCAATTACCAATTACCAATTACCAATTACCAATTACCAATTACCAATTACCAATTACCAATTACCAATTACCAATTACCAATTACCAATTACCAATTACCAATTACCAATTACCTATTACCAATTACCAATTTTGCTACAACGGCTGGTAGGGAGGTTAAAAATATATTTTTTGATGCGTGTTACTTAATAAAAGATTACATTCTTATGTATTTAGCATTTAAAAAAAATATTTCCAAAATGCATTCTAATCAGTCGAGTGCATTGGGCCACGCCCATTTTCATATGTTCAGCTTAGTGGTTTTTTTTTCTTCCCGCGCTCTTTTGGGTCTGCTTAGTGCTGCCAAAATTGATGAAATTTTAAGCGAACACTCACGAAAAGAAGCATTTATAGAGAAAATTTCCTGGCATCACTGGCTCACTCCAACAGGCGCTGCACCAGCATGTTGGTGGTGTTGGTGGCAACCCTTTGTTCTTTAATTGCCTTCGCTTCTCGCTCGGTTTTCTTCAGCCTTCGATTGGAATGGGTAGTCAAAATTGAAACGTCAAAAGACTAACTGAGTGACTAACTAAAGGGCAAAAGAACATGTTACCGGTAGTTGGAAGCAATGTTATATCTTAAGCGCTTTTAAATCGTTGGCGCAAGTGAAAAGATATTGATGGCGACTTTCGTTAAGCAGTTAAGCTCTCATCTTGCGTGATGAGAAATTGTCTCGCGAAATAGAAATTATGATCAAAAGTGCATTAAATTTGATCTTTTTGGCCAGTAAATGGCATAAATTTGCGTGCATACTTGAGGCGGTGCTGTTCCTGGTAAGTGTGTAGCCTAAATAGTATTTTTGGAGCTTTAATCGAGCATCAAACTCTTCATATTACGAAGATAGGTGTTTGATTAGAAAGGGTATAATTCCACTATTTTGAAACCAGTCCGCAGTAACCAGTTAGGGGGGTCGAAAGCCGTGTAATATAAGACGCTCCCTAAAGGGCAGAAGCTGTTTCTTGACCCCTTTTCTTTTGAAGAGCATACTGGCCTATAACATACAATTTTGCCGAAGATATCAAATCGATCAGAAAATCCCTTCTCAAGATACGGATTTACGAACGATCTCTCAAGTTTTTATGCAGAAACCAATAATGCAAAACGGCTTATTAGCACATAAAGAATCAAAAAAATCAAAAAATAGCTAATTAAACAATCACGAAAAAAGTGAGAATTGGACTCATATTTTATTTCACATTCGTTTCTAGAATCTTTTTTTAGAAATTATGGGTACATCCTATATAGTTTAATGCTCATTGAACCTTCAATTCATGCCATTTTGAATTGAACATTTAACAAAAGCTGGGATCGACAAGTTTGAAATCAAGATCTGAGAAGGCTTGGTCCACAATGAATATACCACCAAAGGCTATCATTAATCACAAAAATGAGCTAAAATAAAGCAGCGAGCTGACCCTCTTCAACTATGAACCGCCAATGGACGGCATGCCGCCACACAGCTTCCTGGTGACGGCGGCGCTTCGGTGCATCACGTGCGTCAACTCTATTAATCCGTCCGTCTACCAGACCACCGTCGAATCCATTCAAACCGCGCCACGTCGTGCGTCGCTAGTGGCGGCACCCCCCGAAAAAAAAACCAACGTCAGCATTTAACGCAACTCACTAATGGTTCGCAATTATTCAATTGAACTGAACTGAACAGCGTGTAATTAGAAACCATTTGATTAGTTCAAGGCTCGTGACAAAAGTAAATCGGTTCTAGGTCATCGCCGCGCGGAGATTCATCCAGCGGAGAACGGATCTGGCAAACGATTCGTTTTGAGTCGGTTCGCCGGCCCGAGTCTCCTTAATATACTCATCATGATGATGCATCACGACCACACGGCTCAGACGGAATTCACACACCAGCAAATACACGACCCTACCACAGTTTAAAACAAATAAATAAAAATTCAAATTATCCTAACCATCTTCTAGTAGACAACGACTTCGTCGTAGCCAAGGCACCTCCAGATTTGAGCAGCATCGTCACGGTGATTGTGAACGACGACGGCGATGATCGTGGATGATGATCGCGAACGATGATGGTTCTGGTGAGAGGAATCTCGGTCTGGAAACTTCCTTCCGCAGCCAATGCCATCTTCAATTTAAACAACAACAAAAAAAACGTTCGAACAAATTGGCACCGCAGGGTTGCCAGACTCGTAAATTTGTGCAGACTGAGCAATTTGTGAGACTTTGAGCGTAAATCATGGTTGATGGCCCGCAAGTAGGTAGTTCTTGAAGGTTAATTGAAATGTCTTCTGTTGACGTTTACGACACCTGTCTGGAAGAGCAAACAAGTAATTGGGATCATAAAAAAGGTCATATAAGTTGTGACACCTTTTATTGTATAATTTAGAACAATTTGCTTCGTTTTTGTTTTTGTTAAATTTGTATCTAGTCTGTTCAAGTTTTTCAAAACAACTCCCAACCTACCATAAAATGAAAGAAAATCTGGTATTTTTTATTCCTTAAATAAAATCTAGAATGTCAACAAAGTTGACTTTGTTTACTTTACAAAAAAAAACATTATAGGACAACTCGCGACAATATTTTGAGGCTAGAAATTTTGACAGATTATAAATTTGAGAACCACGAAAAAACTTATTTATGAATATGGTGCATTTGCACTTTGAACGAGAATATATTCTCGGCGCTGGTTCTCAAATTCATGAACACCATTAAGGTCGTAGATGGTGTCATTCACTTTTGGAGCAATGACTGTCAGTGATGGTTCTGAATTCAGGGTTCAGAAATAGTAAATTGAGATGAAAAATCAATCACGATATGTAGAATGCTTCTACAAATAACATAAGGAAAACATTTTTTGCTTGATGCATTCTGAATGATGATTTTTATGTTTTTCTAAAACAAATATGGCCAGTGGCCATCTAATACCTTTCAGAACCGATTTCGAGTTTTTTTTCGTAATGCAGAGCACTTCTCGAAAATTTTGGCCATCTTTATATTTTTATCGTTATTTACCTTTAACATTGTATTCCCTATGACCAAAGAAGTCATTTTGCGTTTTGTTACAAAATTTGACAGCGCTCTATACGAAAATTGTATCTTAATATCCTAGAACCTGCGTCTTGAGAACGGGATTCCTGATGAATTTGTGTCTTCGTCGAAGTTTCGTGATGGTGAAACAAGGGCGTCTGTGTGATGTGTCCCTGTCCCTGAACATAAGATGACGAACTGTTTCATCAAGCGAACATCTGCATACTGGACTAAGCTGCCGGCGAGTATGGATATTATTTTTATCAATCATTATTTTAATTTGTGTCTTTGGCAAAGTTGTAGATATAGATAAGGACAATTTAGAAAAAAAAGGCGCGCTCTAAAAATGGATTTGCGCAAACAAAATATTTTTGAAAATGTTAAGCCATGACCTAGCACGGGAAAAAAATTAGCATTGCTGCCATTTTTTTAAACGTAGCTTTTGGAAAGTGCAAAATTTGATTTGAAGTCTGGCAATTTTTTTGATAAAGTTTTCGAGAAAAAACACTCAAAGTTTAATAATGTTTTCGCAAATTTATTTTTCTCAAGAAGTTCAGAAAAATTCCTATAAATTTGTCCAAGAAACTTTGCAGGCGATAGTCTCAGCAACTATTGATCCGATTTTCACTGTCAAAAATAAAACAAATGTTAAATTTTAAGATTATTCCGATTGAAATATTTTCAAAAAAATATAATTCAGAACTATCATTTGAAAATGCTAAGGATTTAAAATTAGGCCGTTTTTAAGTAAAAGCCTAATGTTTGTAATTTGGATAATGGGTCATTTTCCGCCAACTCACACGGAATCAAAAAGTTTCCTCAGACCCTCTCCTATTTCCGTCAAACTTTGCTATAAGGGGCCATTTTGATGTTCGTGGTCCAGTATTCGATATCACGTGACGGTGGAGCGGTATAACCCCTTTAATTTTGTTGGATTTTTAAATAGAATATTATCGAACTAAATAAAATTGAGTAGAATTGAATAGAATTGAATAGAGTTGAATAGAATTGAATAGAATTGAATAGAATTGAATAGAATTGAATAGAATCGAATAGAATTGAATAGAATTGAATAGAATTGAATAGAAATGAATAGAATTGAATAGAATTGAATAGAATTCAATAGAATTGAATAGAATTGAATAGAATTGAATAGAATTGAATATAATTGAATAGAATTGAATAGAATTGAATAGAATTGAATAGAATTGAATAGAATTGAATAGAATTGAATAGAATTGAATAGAATTGAATGGAATTGAATAGAATAGAATTGAATAGAATTGAATAGAATTGAATAGAATTGAATAGAATTGAATAGAATTGAATAGAATTAAATAGAATTCAATAGAATTCAATAGAATATAATAGAATTGAATAGAATTGAATAGAATTGAATAGAAGTTAATAGAATTGAATAGAATTGAATAGAATTGAATAGAATTGAATAGAATTGAATAGAATTGAATAGAATTGAATAGAATTGAATAGAATTGAATAGAATTGAATAGAATTGAATAGAATTGAATAGAATTGAATAGAATTGAATAGAATTGAATAGAATTGAATAGAATTGAATAGAATTGGATAGAATTGAATAGAATTGAATAGAATTCAATAGAATTGAATAGAATTGAATAGAATTGAATAGAATTGAATAGAATTCAAAAGAATTGAATAGAATTAAATAGAATTAAATAGAATTAAATATAATTGAATAGAATTGAATAGAATTGAAAAAAAATTAAAAGAATTAAATAGAATTGAATAGAATTGAATAGAATTGAATAGAATTGAATAGAATTGAATAGAATTGAATATAATTGAATAGAATTGAATAGAATTGAATAGAATTGAATAGAATTGAATAGAATTGAATAGAATTGAATAGAATTGAATAGAATTGAATAGAATTGAATAGAATTGAATAGAATTGAATAGAATTGAATAGAATTGAATAGAATTCAAAAGAATTGAATAAAATTAAATAGAATTAAATAGAATTAAATAGAATTAAATAGAATTAAATAGAATTAAATAGAATTAAATAGAATTGAATAGAATTGAATAGAATTGAAAAAAATTAAAAGAATTAAATAGAATTGAATAAAATTGAATAGAATTGAATAGAATTGAATAGAATTGAATAGAATTGAATAGAATTGAATAGAATTGAATAGAATTGAATAGAATTGAATAGAATTGAATAGAATTGAATAGATTTGAATAGAATTGAATAGAATTGAATAGAATTTAATAGAATTGAATAGAATTGAATAGAATTGAATATAATTGAATAGAATTTAATAGGATTGAATAGAATAGAACAGATTTGAATAGAATTGAATAGAATTGAAAAGTATTCTTAAACTTATTTAAATATGATTTAAAAAAATCCTTAAGTATTGTGTTTTCCGTAATTCTGGGCAAATACAAAAAAGCAGAATTTATAATATAATATTAAATATATTTTATACTGTTGAAGCGAATGGCGTTTTAAAAGTGGGTAGAAGTTTTTTTTATAAAACATCTGATTTGACTTAAATTAACTTAAAATACATAAACAAATTAAGAGAGTGACGCCAACACAATCAACTTAAATACAAACATGTGCGCATTAAGTTCAAAAATATTTGCTACCCAACCACTTTCAATAGTAGCGTAACCTGTAAACAACATATGGGTAAATATTTGATGACCATGATATCTATCGTTGCTCAAAATATTTGACAATCATTCACTTCTGATGTACAGCGGCACGATTAGAAAACACTGTACTACCCATGGTTTATTGTCTAGCGAAATGCTTTAGGCAAATTTGACCATCTATACTCCAGCAGTGTCGTAACATCCACGTGAAACTTTGACAGTCACCGATTGACTAGCGTGGCGGATTTGCATTCCGGCAAGTTGCCGCGAGGCTCTTTAAAAGCCACGGTGTGCCAATTACGACCACGTGTAATCCATAACCCCGCACGAGAGTGGTGTTCCGCGTGTGAACTCAACACCCAGCTGGCCAACAGTTTCGCGCGGCATCCATCAATCGTCTCCGCCAAGAATGTATCATCATCCTCATCGTTCGATCCGTGATCTGGTCCAGCACTTTCGGTTAGTCTAATAATTGGTGAGGCCTCTACTCGGGCTGGTCAACTTGCGGATCTGGCTTGGTGTTATTCAACGCCATCAGAGCCAGTCTCGGATGCTTCTTTAATTAGTCGATTGAGAGTGATTCCCGCTATAGCGAAAAAAAGGCGTCACGCTTTTAAGCTATATTTGTGTTCTGAGCTGAGGATGATCTATGGGATCTATGATGTATAACATTGAAATACAATGTTGTACAGGCGCAAGGGCTTATCCAGGAGATCCGGGAAGATTTTCACGTTTGCAAGTTGTAATCTTGGGACGATTCTGAGAAGAATAAAGGATTGTCCTCGGGCAAGGTTCACTTTTCTACAGCTTTAGTACAGGTTAAGCTTTTCAATATTTTTCTTTTTTAAATGCAAAAAAATAAACATTCACCACCAACATTTTCACACCCACGACCACGTGGCGTCAGTTCACACCCGTGCATAGTAGCGTGACTTGGCGATACTTGTCATGAGACCTCCCCCAATCACAATAAAATCACCCAACTACTTACCCGCTGGCTGGCTGGCTGGCTGGCTGGTCTTAGAGGTCAAAAAAGCAAACGAATCGCGTGCCCGGCTGAGGTGCATGTGTTGATTATGTTTTACTTTTGGCGGGAACCAATCCGTTGGTGGGAAGGAACAGCGAAAAAAAGCCCTCCATCAATTAATGTTATTTTACATAATTCCGGACACACACTCGTGGCACGCACGCACGCACGATCGGAACTCATTAGGGCTGGCGGCACGATCGATGGGGCGAACAGAAATTTGTATGTTATAATGTGTAAACTTGCGTGAAATGCGTTGCCAAGTGTGTGGAATGCATAAGTTATGTCCATTTTCTTGACACCACACCCTGAGACACCCCTAAGGTGAGAAGTTATTTAACATTTGATATCATGATTCAGTTCGAAGATCTGACTACCCTGCCTCAAGCTATGAACACTTAAGTTAAACTCAAGCAAAACAATGTAAATAGGCCAAAGCCGAAGTGTAAACAAAGAGTCTGTCCTGCTCGTTCCTAACGTAAACATCCACTGACGTAAGCAGGACAGACAGTTTGTTTACACTTCGGCTCTGGCCCATTTACATTGTTTTGCTTGAACTGATGTATGTAAATTTAGTGAAAGAATTATTAATTTAGATGAATATTATTTCCGCCTCTTTTTTCTTGACCTATTTTTGTAAAGAAGTGAGGAAGGAATCAACCACATAGGAAGATAAAATTATTGTTTGTTTTCCCTGTGTTCATTGACAGAAGTCATAGGAATCTTCTTGATCTACTCAATGTCTTGGAATCCCAGACATCAATCAGTGTTTCAATGTAGTGAATTGAGACGTTCATGCCCAAGTCTTTTTCGTCGAATTTTTTTATTATTTTTGCCGTATTCAAGGGTCCATTTTTAGCAACCTTTGAGCTACGAAAAACTATACTTCTCTTGTGCTATGATTTATGATTTTCTTCATTCCTTTTTAGTATTTTACAGTCATGCCTCGGTTTAGCACCGCATATGGAAGATGCATAACCGAAACGAGACTGAAACACAGAGGGATTTTTGCTAAATGGGAGGCATTGTGGTAGTGAGGGAGCGGCCGTGGCTGACTGGTTACGGTGTTCGCTTTGTAAGCGAATGGTCCTGGGTTCGATTCCCATCTGCTCCCAACGAGAAAGTATAGGAAATATAAATCTTGAAACTCTGAACATGTACACCCAAAATTCAGAATCGAGATAATCGTTCTCTCAAAATTTATTGAGGGCTCAGTGCCAAAATCGATAGAATAATGGTACCAACTCACACCATCATAACAAATGAGTTCATTCGTTAGTTGAATCAATAAATCTCCAACAAGTGTCATACATCGACTTCTGACTTCTCCATGGTCACCAAGCTGTGGTGGACGAGGCAGCTAAGTCATTGGATTGGTTTGTCAAAGGTCTCTGGTTCGATTCCCGTTGTCGATACTTTTGGTTTTTTGTTTGACGGATGAACTTTTTTTGCAAATGAACCTCGAGAGAATAGTTCTATCGCCCATCTCGAGCTGTGTTCTCTGCGTCCGTGAATGGTACCACTATTCTCTCGACTCGAGACCATCATTCTCTCGGATTAGCGCTGCCAGTTTTGGGTGTACGAAAAATCAGAGTCGCTCGAGTCGGGGTTCGATCCCCCGTCCTTTGGATTGGTAAGTAAAAATGCTAACCACTAGGCCATCGCGACTTGGTGAGCTATGACTGGAATTAGGAATACTGTTACCACCATCAACTATATACGCGCTGGGTCCTTGTCCATTTGACAAGGGTTCGGAAGTTCTAAATAACGTCACCGAAGCTCGGCAGAGCTAACACCTTCCAAATGCCTATGCGAGTTATTTGCATGTATAGAATGAGAGCTAAAAATACATGGAAACAACTCAATTTGTAAGAAGCGACCGCGTGGTCCCGTTTGGTTGGTTGCACACACACACACACATGGGAGGGATTGTGGTAGTGATTTGGAATCGGGATGATGGCAGCTATCCATTGTAGTTTTTTTTTATGTTGGGTTTAGAACCACTGCGACCATAGGGTTGATCTATTGCGGTATACCCATTTTATTATCGCATATTTCAGGATGACACGTTACCATTGTAGTTATAGTTACATGAAAATTTTCACAAAAATACGTATTTTCCTGTATACAGAGATTCCCCAAGAAAACAGCATGATTCGAAAAAAAAGTTCTCCGATCGGGCTCAATTTTTTTTCTGGGGTGCCGTGGCGAAAACCCCAGTTTTTATTTTCAAAAAATCGCATCTCAGAGTATTGAAAACATAACTTCACCATTTTTTGATATGTCATGTAAAACTTTCCGAGAAATCTGATAAAAATATTTATAGACATAGGCTCTTTGGTTCGGGACCTACAAAACAGCATTATAAGTTTTCATACGACCTTTTCAAATGTTAAGCTAGATTATTGAAACTTTTTAATATTTTTCACAAATAGCCAAACTAATCACCTTTCTTTTGCGCCTAAGACAGCTAAAATCGGATGAAATGTCGCGAAGTTATGATTCTTTGAAAAAGTGGTTTTTGCGAAAATCGACGAAAATTGTCATTTTTCGGACCACCCTAACACGGCGTAGGTCGCCCTAAAGGCCAAACAAAAAAATACAGCTCTAATTATTTCGACCAAGGAACCCCTAGCAAAAAATTTTGAGCTCGATCGGAGAGCTTTTTTCGAATCATGCTGTTTTCGTGGGGAGTTGCTGTTTATTGAAAATGCAATTTTAATCTCTAAAAAATCTTGAGTATTTTCGAAAAAATACTCAATAATTCAGTTTTTTTGCAATATTGGTATCAACTGATTGAGATTTTTTCATGCATTTCGAATGTAATACCAATTTTTTTTTTAAATACTCAACATTTTCATAAAACTACGTTTTTACGAATAATTTTTTTTTTTTTTTTTGTTGCCCAATGGGCATTGGGTTAAGTTCACTGCGACCACCTGAGAAGGCTATCTTTTGTGATGTACCCTGGTTACTGTCCATACTACAAATTACTCGTATCCATTGGATCGGAAGACGAGGGGTTATTTTGCAGACATGGTTTATCCCAATTCGGCGCAATACAGTCGATGAACTGTATGACCTTCTTGGGATGGGTGTGGTGCCATACATTGTACGGCGTAAGAAGTTGCGATCCAAGGAACCGCAGCCTTCGAGACACAAGTGCTCCGCAGAAGCAGAGTAAATGTGCCGAGCTTTCCAGCTCAGTTAAACAAAAACGACAGAGGTTGTTAGGCCACCTGCCGATTTTGTGCAGGTGATATCTGGCAGGACAATGTCCTGTTAGAAGCCCTGCGAGTATTCGTAGTTCCCTACGGTTTAAGCCAAGAAGTTTCCTGGCAATTGAAGGACTTGGAGTGATAAAAGTTTTAGCTTGTCTCAATCCTCGCATCTCGCCCCAGATTGAAGCGATTTGCGATTGTCCCCAATTAGTTATTTCTTGCTTCACGGCACTTTTGAGATTCCAAGGAACGGCTCGGGACCCACGAAGATGTTTGATGAGCCTTGTCTGGCAAGTTCATCAGCCATTTCGTTGCCTTCAATGCCGCAGTGCCCTGGGACCCAAAACAGCATCACTCTGTTATGCCGAGAAGCAAGTTCCCTTAGGGAAGCGACGCACTCCCAAACAAGTTTAGATTCGCATTTAGAGGATTTTAATGCCAATAGTGCAGCTTGGCTATCCGAGAAAATACCGATTTTTGCGTGTCTATAATTTCTCATAATACACGTCCTCGCACAGATGTGTATGGCATACACTTCTGCTTGAAAAACGGTAGGCCACTTTCCCATAGATATGGTTTCCCTGGTTCGAGGACCGAAGACTCCAGCTCCAGTAGAAGTGCCCATTTTTGAACCATCCGTAAAGAAACGAATAGTTCCTTCTGGAAGTGTAGGTCCTCCATTACTCCACATTTGGCGATTTGTTTCAATCACCTCATATGGAATGTCCATGTTGGGCCTCGCCTCCATGCAGTCCGAGACTGAAGTTGCAAGGGGGGAAATGTCACAAGCCTTCACGATCCGCGAGTGACCCGTTCCATCTCCTTCCACCCAGTTGTTACACCGTTGTAGTCGTAGAGCGCCAAGCGCTGCCTCCTGCTTCACATGTAAATGTAAAGGCAGAATGCATAGCATGGCTTCCATGGCCGCGGTGGGGGTTGTTTTCATTGCACTCGTTACAGAGAGACATGCCAGTCGTTGGAGCTTGGTCAGCTTCGACTGACATGTCTTCTGTTCAGTCTTCGGCCACCAAACGGTCGACGCATAGGTTACCCTAGGTCGAGCGATGGTGGTGTAAGACCAGAATGCAAGTTTTGGTTTAAGGCCCCAGGTTTTGCCGAGCATTTTGTTGCACGCCCAGATAGCAGTAGTTGCCTTCTTTACCGCATAGTCCAGATGTGCATTCCAGTTCAGCTTTTTGTCAAGGATTACTCCTAGATATTTGACCTCGGAACTGAAGGTCAGTTGGGTTCCTTTCAAGGTAGGCGGCCTAAGGTCGTGTTTCCTCCTGTTAGTAAACGGGATTATCACGGTTTTGTTGGGGTTTATCGTCAGCCCTTCCTGCTCACACCACGACATGGTGCAGTTTAGAGCTGACTGTAGACGGTCCGATAACGTTCCGTCGTACTTCCCCCGGATGATTAAAACTACGTCGTCAGCATATCCAATGACTTCGTAGCCAAGTAGTGTGAGTTTTCTTAGAAGGCTATCTACCACCAGCAGCCAAAGCAAAGGAGATAGTACTCCCCCTTGCGGACAGCCTTTGGCTGCTGTTATTGTGATAGATGTGTCTCCTAGCGATGCTGAAATCTCTCTGCTCGTAAGCATAGCATGAATCCAGCTCGCAGTTGTTCCATCGACGTTCCTCGACCGGAACGCTTCATTGATGGCTGTGTACGAAGTGTTATCGAAAGCGCCCTGAATATCAAGAAAAGCACAAAGTGCAGATTCTTTATATTTCAGTGCGTTCTCGATACGTGACACTAACGTGTGTAGGGCAGTTTCGGTCGATTTGCCCGCTTGGTATGCATATTGGTGTTTATGCAAAGGGAAGTCCTTCAAGAACTTCGCCCGGATGTGGTTGTCCGTAATTTTCTCCATAAGCTTGTTGCCTTGTTGCGTTGCTGTCAGGCTTATGGGTCTGAAGGCTTTTGGCGTCGTGGGATCACTTCTGCCGGCCTTAGGTATGAAGATCACCTTGACTTTGCGCCAGCTTCGAGGGATGTAGCCCAGGGTGAAGCTGGCTCGAAGTAGGTTGATCAGCTCAGCCATTATGGTGTCGGCTGCTTTTTGAGAAAGATTGGAAGGATGCCATCGGGTCCCACAGCCTTCAGTGGTTCAAACGTGCCGAGGGCCCATTTGATTGAAGACTGATTGAACATTCGACGGGCTAGTTGGACTGACTCTCTTGATGGTCGACACCATGCGCCATCTGCAGTCCGGATACTAGCAGCATCCTCCTCTCTTTCAGTTGATTCTGGAAAGTGCATACTCATGAGTACTTGCAGTGTTTCCTTGTTTGTGACAGTGAGAGTGCCTTGTTCGTCTCTCACCTGTCCTAGACCGTTAGAATGGTCTTTCGACAACGCCTTTTGGAGTCGGGTTGCTTCAGACATCGAGCTTATGTCCTCGTAGAAATTGGCCAGGCTAGTTTTTTTGGCCCTCCTCAGCTCCGCGTTGTACTTCGTTAGGGCTGCTTTGTAGGCATCCCATTCAGAAGTGAGTTTTGCTCGGTTGAAAAGCCTTCGTGCCTCCTTACGGAGGTTGCTCAGGCTTTCGCTCCACCACGGTACGTCCCGACAGATTTCCCTCACCTTTTTTGGGCAGCTTGCCTGATAGGCAGCCGTGACTCTGTGTTGGAGAATATCCGCTGCATTGTCCAATTCTTCGGGTGTTCGTATCCGTGGAGGGGCATGTGGTTTGGACCGGGAAAGGTGACCTCGGAAGGCATTCCAGTCCGTGTCGGATGGGTCACGAAACGTTTCCCTTTTCAGTTGACTGGCTTCTATGTCGAAGACAATCTGTCTGTGATCAGATAGACTAGCTTCTTCAGAGACATGCCAGTTTTTTATTTTGTCTGCGAAAGCAGCACTACACAGAGTGAGGTCCAAAACCTCCTGTCTTGCGACAGTAACAAAAGTAGGTTCCCTTAGGTAGGTTGCCCTTATTGCATACATTGACATCATGCGACGACAGGTATTCAAGAAGGTACTCACCTCTTTCGTTGACGTCTGTGCTTCCCCATATGGTGTGGTGGGCGTTCGCGTCGCAACCGATGAGGAACGGTTTGTTGACAGCCCTGCAGTAACGCACAAGTGCGTCCACCTCAGGTGGTGGTATTACGTCCTGGTCGCCCGGGAAGTAAGCGGATGCAACAACCACCTCCTGCTTTCCTTTGGTCGTTGGAACCGTTAGCGTTACAGCTACGATGTCACGCTGGGTAAATTCTGTAATGAGAGAATACTTGATATCTCTGCGTAGCAGAATTGCAGATCTTGGGGATGTCTGCGAGTTGCAGTAAATTAACTTACTGTCTGGACTAGTAAGTCCGCGTATTTTTTTGTGGTTTACCCACGGTTCCTGGATGAGAGCAACTCCCAGTTGCTCTTTTGTGAACCTACTGCTAAGCACACTTGATGCGCCCTTAGCGTGATGAAGGTTCACTTGGATGCAGCGGATGCTGCTCATTGTCCAGGGGGTGTGCCGCCTTCTGCCCGTTGTCCATTGGACTCGAGCGTCGGTTGACGGATTCCGACGGCTGTGTCGCCGATGTATGAGGACCCAGGATCCTCGTGTAAGCTCCCCAAGGCTTGCAAGCTTGGGGTTACGGGTTTGCTTCCTTTGCCCTTGAGGGGTTTCTGAGCGTTGCTGGTTACAGGCGGTTGGGGCTTTGAACCGCGAGCGGTTTTTGGCTCCGTACCCGTTGCAGCATCGGTGCTAGAGGCGATTGGTTTTTGCTTTTGGGCGTGGGGGTTGGGCTTAACCGCGTTTGCTTTCGCAGATGGTCGTTGCTTGCCCCCCTTGTTGCCTTTTTGCTGTACCGTTCCACCTTTCGCGGGATTGCTCGTTTGAGCAACAGAATTTCCTCTTTTGGCGGTGGATGCGCCCCGGTCACCTTGCGCAAGCGAACCTTGCTGAACTTGAAGTTCAGGTGGGAGTTGTTGGCAGCGATGGTCTCTGCTGACTTCTCATCTACCTCCAGCAGCAGTTCCACCGTCTTGGCAATCACTTTCTTTTGATTACCCGCCAGGATTTGGTGCTGAGACCGATATTTTGATTCTCCATAAGCTGGAGAATGCGTAGAGTGGAGTCGTTGCAGCTGTCGAAGACGTACGCCGTAAAGGAATGCAGCTTCGGCAGATCTGTGACCTCGATGGCTTTTAGAGAAGCACCTTCCCACGGGATGAGTGAGGTGATAGTCTCTTTCAGCCAGGACGCAGTGCAAGCGTCTCCGCACGCAAGTATCAGGTACCCCTGTTTGAACTCGCAGCTGCGGAAGTTAGGCCTGACCACCGGATTGACGAGATTGCCTATCATTGTAATCAGCGCCTCCTTGACCACTACGAGTTGCTCCATAGAGAGCCGTGTTTCGGGATAACCCACGGTGGTGATGGCAATTGGAACAGCGTCCGCCAGCTCCTTGAAGGTGATCCCTGGTCCTGGATTGTGGTTGTCCTTGGACCTTTTGTTTTGTGGACCGGACTGTCCACCGGTATTTGGAGACGGTTGTTCCTCAGAACGTTGCCATTTCTGCGAAACCACCGAGAAGCGACACAACTCCCGAGCTGCGGCTAGAGAATGGCCTTGGCCAAGGAGCCAGTTGAAGTGCTTGAGCTCAGCATCGCTCATGCGCAAACCTCTGCTCTTTTCCACGGTTTCTCTGTTTCGCCTCGGGTCGTCATCGCCATGCTCTTGACCTGCCTGTACGGATGACCGATTCGGCGTGTCCAGGATTGACGACGAGACCGAGGCGATCGTCCCCAGCGACATGGAGTCTAGTTGCTCCTCCATCTTCTCATCCAGCGATCCGATGCTGTCGAGCTCCACATCGTCCGTCCCCTTGGACGATCCCACCTCTTCATCTTCCTTCTTCTCCACTACTTCCTCTCCACTATCTCCCTTCTCCTTCTCCTTCGTGTCCATTGTTTTGTTTAAAGTATCCATGATTACCGAATGTCTACTGCAAGGAAAAAAACACACTTCAACTGAGACTAGAGCCTGCATAGAGTCAGAGGAGGCTTGGTTACTGCGTGGGGCGCCTTGGTACCACACAGGCTCCGCTAAGACCTGAAAGATATTTTAGACCCTCCAAACATTCATCCCTCGGCACGGGTCGCATGACACCTTAGATTGGGGTCCATGTAGGAGTGCGTGAAAGCCTCGTTTGCACTAGGACGGCAGACTAGTTTTGTGAACCATCCGTATAGCACTCCGTTTGGTTCTCCGTGGATTTTTGATTTTACGATATGGAAGCAGAGAACAGCCTCCATATCAACGTTCCTCCTTTACCCGGGCTTACGACCGGCAGTTCAGGTTCTCAATGGTTTCTCTTCCCTTTGGTTACAACCACTTATGGTTGTAGCTGAAGTTCAGTTTGTCATCAAGATCCATCATTACAGGCGGAGTTAATACTCAAAATTTCAGTTTGGCTAAACATAAAAATACAGGTCTAATTATTTCGGCCAAGGAACCCCCAGAAAAATTTTGAGCCCGATCGGAGAGCTATTTTTCGAATCATGCTGTTTTCGTGGGGAATTGCTGTATATTGAAAATGCAATTTTAATCTCTGAAAAATCTTGAGTATTTTCGAAAAAATACTCAAAATTTCAGTTTTTTGCAATATTGGTATCAAATGATTGAGATTTTTTCATGTATTTCGAATGTAATCACAACATTTTTTTGAAAATACTAAAAATTTCACAAAACTACGTACTTTCGAAAAAAAAAAGTCAAAATTTCAGTTGGGTAACAAATGATCGAATATTCAAACATTTCAAATGTAATAAATTTTGAAACATTGAAATTTTGAGTATTTTTAATGAAAATACGTAGTTTTGTGAACATTTCAAGTATTTTCAAAAAATATTATAGCTTTAGAAATTTATAAAAATATCTTGATCATTTGATACACATATTGTGAAAAACTATTTTATTTTTTTTTTTGATTTTTTTCGAAAATACGTAGTTTTGTGAAAAAAAAATAGAGTTTCAAGAAAAATGTGTTACAATTTTCGAAATGTATTAAAAAAATTCCTATCGAAATTAAAAGTACTGAAATTTTGAGTGTTTTTTTTTTTTTTGAAAATAGGAGTCCCTCTTGAGCCTTGAAGTTTGCATCAGAATTTTTGGAAAAAAATATGGCGAAAAGCGATAATTTTTTTTCCTGGAAGGTGGTGTTAAATGTGTCGAAATATCATCAAATTTAAGATTTTAATGAGAAATTTAGCGTTTTGCCATTTTGACGAAGAGCACAAAGCGATCTGAGTTGATCATGAAAATTTATTTGCGATCGACAGCGATCCTTAAACCTTTACCGATTTTGCTCAAAATTTGGCAAAAAACGCAATCCATTTCTACGACTTCCCCTTCCGATAGAAGGCCAGGAGGATAAGGTGGGAATCGAACCCGTGCCTCATGGCATCTTAGGAATCGGCAGCCGAAGCCGCTAACCACCGCGCCACGGGGCCATTTACCAAAGAATTTGAACCACATTTTTTGTGTTGTCATCCTACTGTGCAATAATTTTTGACAATTTTTATAGCTCAATGTTATTTCTCATAGTTGGCACATGAAATTTATCAGAACAAAAATCTAAAAATATTTTTTTTTTTATGTAGAGCAAACATTTTTTTTACAATCATAATTATTCATTCATGATTTTGATGGGCAAGTGCAGCACGCTCTACAAGAACTTCATGTCATTCAGTGCACTCATGATACTAGCAATCAACTGTATTGCAATTTAAAATTCCAAACAAACATGCCACCAACCCTGTCATGTAATATTCTCCAATTACCACCCACTGCACAGTACACACCTGGCTCAACATTACAGTTATTACTTATACACACCACACAAGGATCCATGCTCATCTCCACTTTTTACCGTGGCGTCAATTCGCCTTTGATTATACCGTTTACACAATTACTCCTTCAGTTATACTCTGTTGCCACTCTGCCCAAGTTCAAGCCGATTTCCGCGCGCTAACCCTCGACGAGCTACGAACACTACGTTGAACTCTTTGATCGGTATCAACCGTTTTCGCTGGAATTCACTTTACAAAGTGTTGACGTAGAAGCTCCTTTTTACTACCTTACCACTAAACGACACCCGAGAGCTCATTTGTTACGCAAACAAGGCTCCCTTTTGATGGGACGATGCCTTATCGGGTTCTAACCCGTCAACAAGGGCTGGCGGCGTTCGCTCGGGCGCGTATGAATGGAACGATTTAATCCTGTGGCGTGGCAAATGGCACCGATACCTATCACCAGTACGCGAGTGCCATTAAAAATACATAAGGACGAGAAAGTGTGACGAGCGAGGATAATAAACTTAACGGCAAGCCTGCCGGGACTAGTTCCTGTCGAGCCGTTGAGCAGTCAAGTTCAATCATGGGGTTCAAGTGGCTTCGCAAATTGCTAAATCCGACCAACTTCTACGCGGCCCAGCGGCCTGTTCTGCGGACCACGTTCATCACTGGGATGACTCCGTTTACGGTGTTTACGAACGGGACGGACTCGGTGTTGAAGTGCACGACCTTTGGTTATCTCAACTCGTGTCTGCACAGTATTCTGTTCTGTACGTGCTACGTAATTGCACTGCTCAAGCAGGAAAGTGTCACAGGATACTTCTTCAACACGGAAATCAGCTCTCTTGGAGACATTCTGCAAATCTGGATCGGCATAGTGGCGCTGGTGATGACCTTCGCGTACAGCATTTTCCAACGTGATAAACTGATTGACGCATTTCACTCGCTGGCTAAAACTGATCAACATTTCAAGGAAATTGGCGTTGAGACAAACTACCAGAGCACCCTGTACTACAACTATCTACTAATAGTGATGTCAATTCTAATTCAAATCTCGTACTGCACCGTGTGCGTCCTAGTCCTAGCCAGTTCAAACGTCTACCCCTGTATCACGGCTTGGATGTCCTTCTTCCTACCGTTCCTAATGATGTCGATGGTCATCGTCCTGTTTGTCTGTCTGGTCAATCAAACCCGCCACCGGTTCCACCTGCTGAACAAGGTCCTCAAATCCCTTCGTGACATTAGCAACGACAAGCAACTGGCCGCGTACAACGAGAAGCAAGAATCGGTCAAAGTAGTGCGAATCCGTCAACCCCTCGGAATTTCGTCCGTATTTTCCAACACCAATCGGTACATGCCCGACGTAATAAACCGGGTGGCCAACATTCAGGACGAGCTGTGCGATGCCTGTAACTGCGTGGAGGAATATTTTAAAGTGCAAATGTTGGCCATTGTAACGATCTCCTTTTTGATCGCTGTCTTTGATTCGTACTACATCCTGGAGACCATCTTTACCGACGGGCACAACAATACGCCGTTTAGCAAGCTGCAATTTGTGATGTTTTTCCTGTACCAGGGAGCGGTGCACATGATTGGGGTTGTGAAGATCGTGTTTGTCAGCAACAAGGCGGTTAAAGAGGTAATATTATCATCGGATTTGAAATTAACACTGAATTGACAAAACTTGATGAAATTTTAATAGCTGACAGATTACATTTTACATGAAGCAGTGAAGGTTGGATTATTTTGAAAAATTGCCTTATCGACGAGATACTTAATTTTGCTCTTGAGTAACCTTGGGTGTGAGAAGGTTAATTGAAATCGCGTTTTTGAGTTGGTGCACCATTTATTTATTTTTTGATTAATTCAACTGTAAAGTTTGTGTTAGCTTATTAGGAAAAGGATCCTGGTACAGTGCATTGAACTGAATTTCCATGAAGCTTACAAAAGCAACAAAAACTATTTAGACTCGATTATCATAAGACTCGTTTATTTGATGTTTCGATTATCCAAAATTTGATTATCCGAAACTTCAGATGATCGAAATACAAAAAAAAAAGTTCTGTTTTTTACATCAGAGTCCGATTTGTGGTTGTTCCATTAACAAATAAATATGGGTCATTCCATCAGCAGATGCAGCGAATGAAACTGATGTAGGTAATCTCAAATACTTAAAACATTAAAATTCGATATCTCTGGAACGAAACATATTCATTTCTGCCGATAAGTGATTCTTATGTAAATTTTGATCACGGAAATGGATTCTACATCCAATTTCCTTCAAAATTGAGCTTAAGACCTTCTAAGATTTGTGGTTCCTGAGCTATCACCGCTTAAAAATCGTCAAAAAGTCTAACTATTATTAAAAATAATTTTGAGAACAATTGTGTGATTTGAAACAGTTTGATGGAATAATCAAACTGTCTATTAGGGAAATTAATGGAATAGCCAAAATTAGTTAAAACGGGTTTACAAAACCAATCTGATCATAAATAAAACATTAACAAATAAAAAGAACTGTTTTTTAATACATCCTAAAATACATCATCGCTTGTGTGCTATCTTGTGACAAGTCCTATCTTTTTACAGCAGACGTGTTACAAGATATCTTACAAGCGACGAAATGATAATTGTTATCATGATAAACTGTTTGAAACTTTGTTATTATTTTTTCTGTTAAAAAATAGGTTTTTTTGATATAATTCTAGCTTATCAAATTTTTATTTTAGTTTGAAAATGTACGACTATTGTCTTTTGCAAGCAGAATATAACCAAACTTTTTGGCACACTCAGCAAACGTCATATCAATACAAATTGCTGCCGGCACTTTCCTGACAGCAATTTTGTATGGTTAGACATTTGCAGAGGGTACCAAAAAGGTAAACATTTCACTTCGTGCATCAGCCAATAATTAAGGCCATAAGGCTTTCTAGTCAAAAATTTACCAACACATTAAAGGTATGTTTGCATCAGACCGAGCCACGTAGCCCAGTGGTAACGCTTCCGCCTCTTAAGCGGTAGATCGGGGTTCAAATCCCGGCTCGGACGAACACAACTGGTGATCTTTTCTCTTCTGGAATCGATTGCTTAGTAAAGTGAAGGTATTGTATCGTCACAAACTGGACCTTATCACAACACCTTAGGGAGGCGACCTATGGAATGTTAACTTTAACCTTAACATGTTAACATTAAGTTCGCCGGTAACATTTCAAAAGGCATCATGTACATTTTGATACTTTCTGGGTTATTGCATATTCTAAAAGTACTCCTAATAAGCTACCTCTCCACCAAAAATGAGCAAAAGTTACTTCAGTAAAGTCTGTTTAATCATGAGTTTAAATAAAGTAACATAAACAAAATCTCTGCCATCAGCAGTCCCTGTTTATATAGCCCTGTCAACCTGTCAAACAAAAGGCTACATAAACCTCGTGACGAAAAAAAAGCAACATGAAAAAAGCGCCATGTACATTCGGCGAAGAAAAACGAATCATAACAAAGCGCCCCCCCTCAGTGACAGCAGGGTGATATCGACGTTGGTGATTTCAAAAGAAGTTATGTTTGTTTTTCTCAAATAAAATTACGGAAATAATGTTTTATTGAATATGGATGATCAAGTATCAACAAAAGCAACGTTTTTCATCGTTTGTTATCATTAAAACATCTAATTTTGCTTTTATATAAAAATGGTAATTGATAATGGATGCTCAACATTCAAATGCGTTTTTCTCAAAACACAAGGTTTGTACATGATGCTTTTTGAAATGTTGGCATCGAGTTGAGAATGAAACTGCCACTGAATCCGCTTAGTAAATGCCGGCCCCGATACTCTTCAAGGGTGTTCCCCTCAGGAACTGGGAAAGATTTACTTACTTGCATCAGATTTCCTTCCTCTTTCTAGCAAAAGTTTTTTTGATAGGCGACTAGGTGGTTGTATCAATAAATAATGATTGCCGAACATTAAACTTTTCATTGCAATTTCTTGTACAATTGATTTCAAACGATTGAAAATACATTGTATAACGTTGGCACTTTCAAACTTTTTGCAAATTTTGAATTTGTTTTTTTTTTTAAATTAATTGATCTTTGCCCATTTTCGATAGAAGCTGGGCCTCAAATTTTAAATTTATTCAATTTTTTGGTCATAAGGTCTGAAATGCAAAAAAGAAAACCTTGAGACTACATTTGATTTAGTATTTTATTTAATCTAACGATTTATTTTCCTATATCACAAAAAAAAATCTTATTTTTTTAACTGCAAGTGCGAGCAAAAACGTTTTCTAGCTTCTTTAATGAACAAAAAAAAAATATTTCCAGAACGAGAAAATAGCCGTTAACGTGCACAAACTTATGAATGTTAACAAGTACGACGAGGACCTAACAAGGCAGGTAGTTAATTACCCTACATCTGCCTAGAATTATCAGTAATTAATCAACTTCTATTCCTAGCTCGCCCAGCTTTCGCTGCAGCTAACCCACCGAAAAGTGTCATTTACTGCTCATGGATTTTTCAAGCTCGATTTTACGTTGCTGTTTACGGTATATTTGGGGAAAATTTATTTGAATTATTTCATTGAAAACTTTTACTTTTCAGCTTGTTGGTGCAGCTACTACATATCTCGTCATCTTAGTTCAGTTCACGTTGAATCAGAATGAAATGTGCACACAAATGGTTCCAAACTCCACCGTGAGATCAATGCTGAACAATAGCACAAATAATGCTTAATTCTCTGTAGAAATTACAGTTAGTTTCATTACTTTTAATTATTGTCAGTGTTATTTTCAAACTCTGCTTATTATTGTTAAAAATGTTTCATTACGTGAAGTACACCTCTCATGTTCCATTTAAAATTTGACTTAAATTTTTTTCAAACAACGAAAATCGTGTGTAAAAACTGAAGTTTTACAGATGTATGTACCTAGGTATTTCTTTTGTTTGTAAATTGAATAATAAATAAAAACCTTTCAAGTTCAATAAAGTCACATTTTTCATATTCTTCAACTGCTCCTGTTGAAATTTCAATAACTACCCACTTTTGATGACATTCCAAGACTACTCAATTCAAAGTGATACATCGCACGACGCAACGAATGTTGCATCGCATTAATTATGTCACGTCACTTTGAATCCACCTCCGTTGAAGTGTTGAACGTCAACTTTGTTTATGTTTTCAGTCATGTTGACATCGTGAACATCAGCTGCCGGGTTTTCAACTAAAATTTGGCTTGTTTTTGCGATATTTTTGATCGATTTTCGTGAATTACACCAGGAACTAGTGTTACAAATGACAGAAAAGAGTGTTAAAATGAGGTAAAAATAATAGCGAGTTAGTGAAGAGCACGTTCTGAGATGGGAAAGGGTGTTTCATCTTCTGGCGTTTCATTTCGCTTCGTGAAACTTTGTACTGCTACCTTGTATAGAGCCCAAAGATGAAGTTCTTCGTCAGATTAGTGAGTTTAGAGATTATGGGTTGCAAAATTGAATATGTAATAAATTATTAAATGAGTATTTATTATAAGATTGATATAATATAATTAGGGCGTGAGCCACGTAGCCTTGTAGTAACGCGTAGATCGGGGTTCAAATCCCGGCTCTAACCAACACAACTGGTGATCTTTTCCCTTCTGGATTCGATTGCTTAATAAAGGGAAGGTAGTGTATCATTACAAGCTTGGACCTTACCACGTAACCTTAGGGATGACGACCTAAGGTTAGTTAACGTTAAGTTAAGAGATAGCCATTGGATCCGCTTTGTAAATGCGGCCCCGATACTCTTCATGGGCCATGGCAAAAATTACTCAACTAGTTTGAAGTCTCTTAGGATGAGCTTAATGTTTACATATGGACGTTTTTTTATATAAATATTTCTTGTTCAAAACTTCCCAACCCAAGCCGCAAGGACTGGCGCAAGTTGTTCAAGAAAAACCGCCGAAAGCGACACCGTCAGAAGGTGGCTCAGGAGCGTGACCGTTTGGCGCAACACGCCGGGCAGGCCAAGCTGGCCAATCCCAACTACGTTGCGTACCTTCGGGAGAAGGACCAACTGGAACGGGAGGCGGCCACGCGGGAGGAGGAACGCAGCCGGTACGAGCACGCCCTCTGGCTGGACCGGGAGCGAGAAGCTCGGGTTGCGTTTGAGAAGTTGAGGAAGAAGCGCGAGGAGGAGCAGCGGAAGCAAGATGAGGAACGAGAGCGGATACGGAAGGAGTTTGAGGAGCTGGAGCGGAAGGCGAGGGAGGCCAAAGAGGAGAAGCAGCGGCTGCTGGAGGAACTTCGACGCAGGCAGCTGGAACGGGAACGGTTGTTGGCGGAATACTTGGCCGGGATCGATGACCACTTGGAGGGTCTTTGCCAGATGGTGGACACGAGGACCGGAGCGAATGTTTGCGGATTCTTTGGGAAGATTGGAGTTTGTAGGTACGGGATAAGATGCAGCTCGAATCATCCGACACCGGGATTGAGTCAGGTGTGTAGCTTAATAATCGTAAATTTTGGTCAGACTGGCAAGTAATTAACTTTTTTTCTAGCTTCTGCTGATTCCCAACTTCTTTGCCCACCCTGCGCTGGACGACCGAAATAATCCGGAGTATGGCACCGATTCGGGCATAGAATTCGACGAGGATGAGCTTTACCGATGTTACAACGAGTTCTTCCACGACATCATCGCGGAATTCGAGTCGTTCGGACTGATTCGGTACATTTTCGTGTGTCGGAATCATGCCGTCCACCTGCGCGGGAACGTATTCATCCAGTACGATAGCGTGAGGTGAATTTTGATGATTACCCAAAAATTTTGCGTTGCTCACTTAGGTTTTGATTCTAGAAGTGCCGCCAAAGCTCAGCAAAGGATGAACGGTCGCTTTTACGCGTCCCGACAGCTTCACGTTGAGTTCCGGTCGCCAATCTCGTGGCCTGCAGCCGTCTGTGGTAAATCTTCTCAAAAGTATCCTTTTGAAAAAACTTTAAAATTGAGTGCCCACAGCTTTTATTTTGATTACTAGCCCATCTTGTTTGTTGAATTTGCCTTAACCCATGACTAATTTGTTCGCTTATTGTTACCAGAGTATGGATAAACAGCAAATCGCCCCAAATAATACCGCAAAACGTTTGCAATTTATCTAGGTCTGTTTGAGCAGTCACGCTGCCAGAAGGGCAAAAACTGTAACTATCTGCACTTGATGAGGAACCCGGTCAGCAAGTATCGGTACTGTCACTCCAAAGAACTTCACTCCGTGCGGGAATCGCAGAGGATGTCGCAGCGATCGCAACCTCAGGAAAGGTAGTGTTACCATCTTCAACTCAACCTTAAATTATAACTCCGAAAATTTCTTCGCAGAAGCTGGGACGACATCGAAATACCTGCCAAGCAACGCACCAACTGGCGCTGGTCGGAGACCCCCGAAGTGGAAGCGCCGAGCCGCAACGGTCGTGATCAGTCCCGGTTGTCCAAGGAACGTAGCGATTCTAGTCGAAGCTGCCGATCCGGACGAAGTCACAGTAGGTCCAAAGAGCGATCGCGCAAAGATGGTGATGATAGGAGGAGCCGCCGTGAATCACGTTCGGGAAGTGATCGAAGCAGCAGGAGACACCGGGAGGATCGCTCGAGTGAGCATAAGAAGAAAACGAAGAAGAGAAGTCGCTCGAAAAGCAAAGAACGAAGCTCTCAGCGAAGACACAAAGAGTCCCGCAGCGAGTCGGAGCGAAGGAAGCGTTGAGCTGAAACTAAAAAAAAATGTTTGCCAAAGTTTTTAGGATATTTAATTAAAGAACAAATAACAGAAATGTTGGATTTTTATTTTTCTTCATTTAACGAGATTATCTATTAAAAATTAAATTAATGAAAAAAATAACTTGAGCAATCGATATTCTTCTAAAATATCCAAGGTGATTTTTAAACAAACTAGCAAACTTATGAGTGCCATTCTGAAATAGTTAATAGAAAGCAGCGCTTGGGCAAAACCCTAGTCCGATACAAACTATACTTTCCCATCATTTCGCTGCCGGCCAGCAGTCACCTAAGTGGAGAGTAGAAAGACGATCCCTTTTTTTGTATCGCACATAGCTCTCTCAAATTGTCACAAAATTATGAATTTTTTACATGAGTTGAAAGCTTTAACAATCAAATCTGTGATAAGGGTAGTATATCAGCCAAACATAGTTGATCACATGAATTCTTTGAATGAAGCCAAGCGTTTAAAAATATATATTTTGAACCGGAATTTTCAAAATATAAGGGGTAATCCCCTTCAACATTTTGGAAAAATCTGAAACATGTTTCTTATTCATTCAAACTAATGATTTTTTGTAAGTTACAGCAATTTTACATAAAACCGGTACATTTGTGTTCTAAAAACTTGTTAAGTATTAAAAAAATATTTTGAAATTATGAATATTTTTATTTGGAAAAACAATGAACATGAACGAATGAATCTACCTTTTAATTTGCTTTTTGAAACGACTGTTAGAATTCAAAATAAGAAACCTCGGAATTCGATGAACAAAGGGGTTGAAATGTAAACATTAGTTTGACTACTCAGTTTTTAGCGGACATTCAAAGTGAAATTCGATCCAACGAATCCGCTCTGTATTTACTATTTCTCACCTTTTACGATTTTTTTTGTGCACATCAGGAGATTTTGACATATCGTCGCTGTCGTGCTAACTTGTCGTACGTCGAATTTGGGCCAAATCATCTTTTGACCTTCACAAATCCCCAAAATTAGATTTCAATCCAGAGATATTCAATAAAAACCGAGAAAAATTTTTTTTTTTGCTTTTTGCTTGTTTTTGTGTACTTTTGACTCAAGGCCAAAAAGAAAAAAAATAATTTTTATATTGGACCTTTTTTTTTAAAAAAAAAAACCCTCCATAAGTCTCCCAAATAATGTAAAAAATATCCAGATGTCGATATTTTAGCAGCTAAGGGTCCAATTTTGTTGTCAAAATTAAAAATAGATATTTAAAATTTTAACTTAAACCTTACTTTAAAAAAGTCGAAAATATTTGCATTAGGAGTTTTTTAAAAAAGGGCCGGTATGCTCTTCGAAAGAAAGAGGGTAAAGAAACAGCTTAACGAACGCCAGGACTAAAGAGAGGGAACGTTTTCTTGGGGCTTCTTCACCCTCACTGGCTTGCTTTCGCTAGGGACCATCCATAAACCACGTGGACACTTTTTTGAGAATCTGTTACCCCCCCCCCCCTTCGTGGGAAATTGTCCACACAAAAAAAATCTTTTTTGTATGGATCGTGGACAATCGCCATAGACCCCCCCCCCCCCCTAAAGTGTCCACGTGGTTTATGGATGGTCCCCTACCGCTGCTGCCCATTTGAAATTTTTCTTGACCGGTTTCTTCCGAAGTCTGCAAAATAGATTTACAGTCCAGATTCGGATATCTGATACCATGATTATCCGAAGCTTTCGTAGGAACTTTGGGTAATCGAATCATGAACCAAATTTGTTTTTTCGTTTTTTTCTCTCGCTTTTTGAATCAAATTCAAGTTCTACAACCCCATTTTAGTCGACTCTTTACATTTAAAAATGCATGTACACAATATTTTAATACCGCCTTGAACCATCTTGAATTTAAAATTTACAAATCACTTCAAATATGTTTTTTGTCATTGTTGAGCTCAACGATGTTATAATATTTTGTAAAAAAGTGTATTTTTTGACACCATCTTCGATTGCATAACCAATGTGATCAATCGACATTTTTTTGTGACAGTTGACTGAACTTCATTCTTGCTACGTCCTCCTTGATACCCTGCTCGCGCTCACACTCAAAGTTACTTGAACAGTCTTTTGACTCTCACCACCTCTCATTCACGCATTTGGGATTACATTCGTTTGAAGTCTCCCGAAATTCTGATTACCTCCCTCATGACTGCTGTCACCACACATACCCGGACAAGCAAGAAAGAGATAGAAAAAGAGAGCAAGAGAAAGCGCATGTGTCGTCGTGTCACACGGCTGTTTAGGTGTAGAGCTTTGCGTTCTTTCGTGTCAACTTTGTGTGTTTCAACTGACGGTCGCATCCGGATGACGATCATCAATCGATCGATTTGCGTATGCGGATTGTTTGCTATTTAGCCTGTCATCACATTGTTCGTAATCAAAACCCAAACCAATTACTATACTGTAACAATTTCGCGCGTTGCACATATTTTTTATTATTTTAGTTTTTGCATTTGAATTCCACGATTTCGCATTTTCCAGCATTTAAAAAGTCTTATGAAAAGTTACAGGAGCAATATTTAAAAAAAATCTATTTATAAAATAAATATACATTTAGATAACATTTCGCAGCATTTGTTGTTGTTGTTGTTGTTATTTGCGTTGTCGTTAAAAGGTGTTGTTGGCGTCGACATCTGGCTGGTTGAACAGGTTGAACTCTAACGCTTCAAATGTATTGTATCTCTTTGAGAAGATCCTAACTCGGCGAGTGGTGAGTAAAAAGTTTGTGTTGGTGTCTTTTTTGCTTTGTGTGGGGGAAAGGCGGCTTTTGTTATCTCGAGGAGAGGCTTAAGTTTAGAACTCTCGAAAAAGAAGGAGGGAGAGTTTGAGAGGGGGTGGTTTGGGTAGGGTGGGGGAGAAGGGGGAATTACAGACGAATTCCGGGGTTCGTGGCGGCCACGTAGTTCAGCAGCTCCTCGGAGTCCTCGCAGACGACGGGCTTCTCGTGGTAGCAGGCAACGTCGTGCCAGCCGATGCCGTCGTTGTACACGTTGTTCAGCACGGATAGACAGGACTCGGTCGTCTGGTTGATGTCGAACTCGGCGTTGTCCGGCTGCGGGATCTTCTTGTGTCCGGACTTGCTCCACGGGTTGTAGCCCCAGCCGTTCGGGATCTTGTTGGTGGGTTGGATCTTCTCGCGGTTGTTGGACCAGAACCATCCGTAGACGTTCTTGGGCTCCAGGTCGGGTCGGTTCTCGCAGCCCTTGAAGTCGCACAGTCGGCCGGCCGTCCAGATGTACGGCACGTCGTTCTGCTGGATCAGACGGAAGATCAGGTTGTTCTCCTCCTGGGTTTCTAGCGACACCAGGTCCATGCAGTACTCGCGGCAGATGTTACGACCATCTAGCCAGTCGACGCGCTTGTCGGCCAGGGCGGGAACGTGACCGCTGTAGAAGTAGTTGTGGCCACGGTAGTTGAACTCCTTCGGACCTGCGGGAGGGGAGAAAGGGAAAATCCAATGAGTACTTCTTGCTGATCGTTACACTCAGTTGCAAAAAAAGTAGAATTTATAACAAAACCATGAGAGTTTGACACACCAGACGGAGTAAAGTACTCTCAAGTTTCCCTCTGTAACATTTCAAAACCAATTTGAGAGCATTTTCCTCTCGGTTGAGCTCTGCGCACTTCAAACAAGTCAATCAGCACTCGTTTCGGTCTGTATTGTTCGGAAAACAATCACAATTTTCCCACAGGTCAAAGTCCGTCAGTCCAGCGTCCGGAACGGTTTCCAATGTTCAGGCCCAACCGCGGTGGGCAATTGCCCATTAATAACGTGGGATTTGTTTGCGACATAGTCCAACGGAGACGGCCTACGGGCCCGGGCAATTTTCATGAATGGACGCGACCGCGTAGAAAGAGATTGGAACGAAACCAAATCACGGCAAAAAGCGTCGCTCGTGGGCTTTCTTGAGTATTTTGCGCAAAATACAACAAAAAACGTAGATAAATCTGAGCCGATGGGAAAAAAAGGTTTAAGACCGTAGACTCTTAACTTTTTATAGGAAACGGGTTGAAGAAAAAAGAACGTTAATGGAGTGTCTTTCAGCTGGACGGACGGCTGGCGGTGGTTGCCCCCGAATGGGATTAAAGTCATAACTTCTCTTCTGAAAGATACAACTCCGGCTAAGTAGAAGTGTTCAGGGGTTTAGAATGATTAGGAAGGCAGTGATTAATGTAGAAGCATGGTTAAGCACCGTCGGTTGCAAACGATTTCAGAAGGAGACTATTCAAATTGATTGCTGGCATAAATTAATTTCGAAATTTGGTGCAAAATATCGCAATGAAGTAGAGTAACTAGGCTATTCTGGCGTTTGATTGAATCGCAATTTCCCAAGTACTAAAATTACTTTTTTTAAGAGTTTCTTGTACTGCAATCGAATAAGGCTTTCTAGGCCCAGTAAAAAAATATAATTTTACCCAAAAATAACGAAATTCTCGTCACAGTGTCCTGATGCAAACAATAATCGAGCTCGAGCTGTCACAGCCCTGCGAAGTATGTTGGCTGACATATCGGGCGGTCAGTCAAAAAAACCATCTTGAAGTCGCCTGACAAAAAACTTTTGCTAGAACGAGATAGAAAACCTGATGCAAACAAACCTCCAGCTGTAATGTAAAAATACTTTCAATGTGTTAGTAAATTTCTGACAAAAGTTTTTGTCAAGCGACTTCTAGTTGTTTTTTTTTACAGACCGCTCGATACGTCAGTCAACATATTTCGCAGGGCTGTGACAGCTCGAGCTCGATCATTGTTTGCATCAGGACACTGTGACGAGAAGTTCGTAATTTTTGGGTTAAATTATTTTTTTTATTTTCACTGGGCCTAGAAACCCTTATTAGCAAATCCAATCACGCTAATTGAAACGACTGACAGCTGTCAAAAGCGCGAAACCACGTGCTCTGCAATCGTCTTAAAAAAGGATTGAAATGTTTCACTAACGCAGTGAATGTGAACGTATCACATTTCACAAAAACAACAGGGTGGGAAGGATGCGTGGACATACCGCACCAAACGCTCAAGAACGTGGATTTGCTGAGTATTACAAAGCAATAAATTAAAATTGTATTGGTAAATCAGAACTCTTGTCTCAACTTGCGTGAACAAGTACCTCACGAAGATGCATCTTTTTAAACCCCTTGAGCTTTCAGTCCTCTGACCGATGCAAACGATGGGTTTAAAGCCACGTTTGGGGTCAGTCAAAAGTCCACGACCACTTTTTTTCGCATTTGTACGCAGCATTCGCATTAACCACGAGGCAGATGAAAAGTTCAAGTGCTTCATTAATTATTTATGAGTAAAGTCACGTCCAACCCGAGACGGGGGCCCGGTTTGGGGACGACACCCCCCTCCGCCCCTCTTGCTGACTTGGACGAGGTCTTTTTCTCGATTTATGAAGCTTTTATTTATCGACCTGCCCAACCTGCTGTACCTCTAAGAAAACAAACAAACAAAAGATTTGTATATATATATGGCTATATTTTAAAATAAAACATCACACACTATTCATTCAGTCACGCGCGTTAAAACTGCCAAGTGACGTAACGACTTTGGTTTCGAGGCCCCGCGGTCCAACAGGTATTCCCACAACAGGTCGTCACCCATCTAGAGGTTGTGTTCGATACAAGTGGCGGTGGATTTTGTAGGACATTGCCCCGGAGTGGGCCACTTTTTGGAGGGGGCCCTCCGGGCCAACGGTTTTTCGATTTTGAAGGTTTACGAGAGTTTAAGGCGATGGGTTTTTTGGGGGGGGAAGGGGGACCTAATTAACCGATGATGAACGATGAGTTGGGAGGGAGAGGGTTCGGGGGACTACAAAAATGCGAAGCTGAAGGTCGTCGAGGTGCCATAAAGAGTTGCGTTTTATGCAAATATTGCGGCAACCCTTTTCACCGATTGAACCTTTCGTTGGGCTATTAACCGCTGGTGACCTGCTTCCATTTAGTGAAGAAATTATAACAGTAATGTGTCCTGTTGTGCCAACACAGTTTTGATCGTCGCTGATTAGTTTTTAATATCCAAAACTGACGTTCCACTCAAACACTGCAAAAACATCAGCGAAAAGGTTAAATTGTGCATATTTTCATTCCAGTGATGTTGCGGACTTTGTTGGGCCGTCAACGACCTTTCCACGGGGCTTTCTTGAAGGGGTTTGCTTAGTGATGACAGGGTACATTTTTATGTAATGTATGTTTTGCATATCACGACTTTAGTGTGGCGTTGAGAGGTTGTCATATCGAAGTGGAAAGCTCGATCGAATTATTTTGTGTATGGTTGAGTTAAGTATCAGCTTATCACAAGGTTGAATTTGTTTTTAGATAACTTTTAACTCAAATTTCCCAGATTTATGAACAATTTAATTATGTGTCGAAATAATGGTGTACAGTCCAAGAAAGCACCTAATAAAAGTCAGTTACAAAACGAAGCTTAATTTTTTTTTACCCTTCTTCATATCCTTGATCATGACCAGTAGCGTGGTTCACGTTTCTATGAAAAAGACAAAAGTTGTTATTTTGTCTTGCATCAACCGGAATTTCATTCTTTTATGTCCTCAGAAGCACTCCTGAAAATTTGAGCCCATTTGGTAAGGCCTAGGAGCTCCAGTTTTAATTTGAAATTTATATGGGATTTTGATTTATTTTCCATGGGAAACTATCTTTTTTTACATTCTATTAGGATTTTTTTTTATAAATCGATGAAATGACTTGATTCTTATAGTAGGAGATAGGTTTTGAACTGGGGAACAACTTTGTAGAACATACCAACAGGCTAGGAAGTGACCCTTTAAAGATACAGATACTTTTAGATGGTGGCTTTTGAAGGGGCTTTACTGTGTGGTGTGAAAACAGGTAAACAGGTATCGGTTCTGATGAATAATGCATTTTTAAACTTTTTTTTATCGATATGTAGAAACCATGGCATGCAATTTCAACCCTTCCATTTTTTTGTTTTTGCCAGAGTCATAGGACATAAGTTATTAAACATATTTACATCGGCCTTATTGATTAATGCAAAACATTAAAAAAAACCGAAATTATTAAATTAAATTAATTCATTTTAATTATTGTTTTACAAGAAATTAACAGTTGTGCCCAGGATGTTTTTTTTTTTTGCAAATCAGATATTTGAGGAACCTTTCATCTGAGATTGATTCATAAACATTTACCAAGGGGTGGTGCATATTTTTAATTCATAAACAGCTATGTTTAAAAGGTAAAATATAAATTGAATCTAAATTTAATCAAAATTCAGTTTTACACTGAATAAAAGATCATTCAGGGAACATTTTTTTATCCGGCTGAAAATTTTTTGGTGCTTTTGGTATGCTCAAGCCATTTGGCATCATTAGTTTGTCTATTTAATTTTTGCGACGTAATATTGAATGTTTGGCACTTTTGAAATGTTAGTCTTGATTTAAAAACTTAGATAATATTGTTTTCGAAAAAATCGGAAAATTTCACAAATGTTTAATATTTTAACATTGTAAATTGGACCATTAGTTGCTGAGATATCGACGTTAGAAAATGGTGGGTTGTTTGGATGAGACTTAGACAACATCAATTTTCCTATTTTTAATCCTTTGCATGGCAATATCTCAGCAACAAAGGGTCGTATCGACAAAATTCAAAAAGCAAAATATACAGAATATTCTCAGCTTTTCAAATATTTTTTTCAAACGACGCACTAATTAAAAAAATAAAAAACTGCAACTGATTAAAATAAAGTTACCTAAAAATGACTTTAAGTTGAAAACGATGCACTTTATCAAAATTTCACTAGAGTACTTTTTGGTTGCCAATTGGATTTTACATTGAAAAATAAAGTTGAAAATGTTTTGCGACTAATATTTCGATTTTTAAAAAATCAGTATTGATTCAAAAATTCATAATATTTATAGTCAAAGATTTTTTGCGCAGCCTGGAAATTTCTGAAAAGTTGGCATTTGATGTCCCCTAAAACATATCAAAAACTAAAAAATATTAAAAAAATATTTTAGTGCCAAATAGTTGAATTAAAAATTTACCTATTTTTTACTGTGTATAATTTTTTTTAAGTGAAGACCTTATCCATACCTACAACTTTGCCGAAGATACCAAATCAATCAAAAAATTCCTTCAAAAGATACAGGACAGCTGCCAAATTTGTATGGAAAATTATATGGACAAACTAATGATGCAAAATGGCTACTTTGGGCATACCGAAGGCACCAAAAAAGTTTTTTTTAGGTATGCCCTTAGCCACAACTTTTTATATGAATATTTCTGTGCCTTCCAAATACATAGAGTTTATCAGCAAAAGAATAACAAAAACTGATTTCTTGAATTCTCAACTCCTAAAAAAGTTTGAACATTCCAAATTCAATCAGTAAACAAATCACACAAGAATTTAAAAACAGTTCCCACACACCGTTTATGACTGTCCACGCTGTGTCTTCCTTTGTCCGGTTTATAGTGCAGTTTCAATTTCAGCTCCGAACAATTAAGCATACCTAATTAACATTGTGTGTAAAAATGCTAAACATTTTTACACGCTGCCGCCTGGCACGACTTGTACTGTGTGTAAACATTGCCCACAGATCTCGCCGTCTCGATAGTCTCAGAAACAATAACAAAACCCTTGGAGAGGAGCGAGGGGTGGGGGGGGGGGGATACGTATTTCTGACCTTGGTAGTAAAACTACACTAGCGTCAAGTCGAGATCACGATTTTTATTCTAATTTGCCGCCACTAACGCCGATGATTGAGGGGACGCTCAAATAATACCCTCTTCTCAAGTCCCAAGTGGACCAAGGTCTTGGCCCTTTGGGCATAAGAGGGTTTCATTCAAATCTCACCCTTAATTGCCCTACTTGACAATCCCAGACCAGACCTTATGTACTGCAAGAATCGTCGCGTTCGATCAGCTGCTCCCCTCGTAGTTCTACATTTCTGCCCGATCACTGATCTCACGACCCTCTCCGCGTTGAAGAGTGAACCGTAACGAAAGCAAATGTTATTGCAAATGTTGAGATTGCAGCGCCGGCCGAACGCCTGGCCTGGCCTGGGTTCGATAGTTAAGTAATGCTAGTAGCTCTAGAGTAACCAGCCCCTCAGCATCTCGAATACCGGTTTGTTTCTTCTTTCGAAATCGTAGCGCACTCTACCGAACCTCGGACGATCGATGGGCTGGCAACATTGGTCCCAACAACAACAGCACCAACTTGTATGATGATGATCAACAGGCTAGCCCGACGACATCGTCCTTTCACCCTTGGCACCCCCAGAGTGTAACCTGTTGTTGTGGTGGTGGCCGAAATAAATCGTCCGACACAGCGAACCAGTTTGGCGCGGTCCCATCTGGGTCAGATCAATTATGGGGGTGCCTGCTATATCAGATTGGTTGGCGAATTTGACCCAAAGTTCAACACGAAAATATCGTAATTTGAGCCAATCTGGAATAGGAGATCTAACGCTCCACCCGTATACAGAATCGATTCTAGCGATCGTCAAAAGCACCGCGTCATCCACGTGTTTAGCGGACGCGTGTATCCGGGTTCATTCGCTCGCGGATGCCGTAATCGATCTATCCCTTGCGCGGAATCTCCCGGTAAAGAGTGCTAACGAGCAAAGGCGGGAGCTCCCAAAAGGTCGTTCTTGCCCACTCATCATCCGCTTCACCAATAGAGGCAGCCTCAGACGTGCTATCCTGGTCGTATACAACCTTGGTACAAAAGTTACGTCATGGTGCGAGATGAAAACAGGTGACCTGTAGCGTGAAGCACACGCGTTTTTAGCAGGGTTCTGCTGGATTAAAGGATGCTAGAAGCTATAAAAACCTCAGTTGCAGTCTGTCCAATTTGCAATTACTTTGGAATCAGCGATAAAAGAAAATCTATCAAAACAGTTCATTAAGTAAAGAAGTTCTCACTCGATAAATTTTAAAAGATAATCAAATAAAACACGATGATTTCATGCAACTCTATTTGATTTGACTATTCTAGATTAAATTTTCAAAACAACCTATCCCTCATGGGTTTCCTATGCAATAGGACCTTTTGAAAATTTAATCAAATTTTGATCACACTAAAATCTTTGAAGAGTTCATTTGATGAGCTGGCGGTTTTTTGATAAACCGGGATATTGTTAGAAATAATCAGACTTTTTCAAATTTCAATTCATTATGGTATATCAGTCAACCATCAGCTCAGTAAATAAACAATTCTAGAGCTTTTTTGAATAGGTCCTATAAACATATGGAAGACAATAGTTTATAAGACCTTTTCAAAAAAAAAAACTATAGAGTTCCACGATTGTTTTTTCTTTCCAAAGTTAGGGTGTGAGATATTGGGAATGAAAATTCAATAAAAATGCTTCTTATCTTCTTATGGTAGATATAAGTACATTACATACATACATACATACATACAATCAGAAAATCGAAATATCAAATGAATCTATTTGTTTTGATTTGAGAACGAGGTAGATGTTTCTCTTTTCGTGAAATTAGCCCCAGGTTTAAATTTTTTCAAGTGGTGCGAAATTCAACTGATTGGTTTGACATGGAAACCGTGGAAATGAAAAAAATGCAACTTTGTTTCGATTTACACTCCTCAGAAAGCATATAATATTTTCAGAATTCAGGGATTTATCTCAGCAACCACTGCAACCAGCATTCCGATCGACAAAGTCTAAAATGAAAAATGGTCGCAAATTTTCTAAGCTTTTCATAAATATTGTCTGCAAAGTTGCTTTTTCCTGAAGAAATATTTTTTAAATGAAAAAATTGAAACATTTTTCAACAATTGTAATATTAGAGAGCTCATAAAATTAAAACGGTATACTTAACAGAAAAAAATATGAACTAATTTTCAATTGCAATGATTTCGCATATTTTTTTAAATCAAAAATTTCGCGGCATGCCAATTACAAACATTGAAATTTCACGGCAATTTCACGGTTCTCGAAAATCTGGTAGAAATAGATTCTAAAATGTGTTATTTTAGTATTATTGTGTAGAGAAAAGATACTTTGAGAATGTGTAGAGAAAAGATACTTTGAGAATCAAAAAATCTAAATGGGTAATCCTCCGCCAACTCACAAAGCAGTTGCCCCGACCCCTCTTCGATTTGCGTGAAACTTTGTCCTAAGGGGTAACTTTTGTCCCTGATCACGAATCCGAGGTCAGTTTTTGATATCTCGTGACGGAGGGGCGGTACGACCCCTTTCATTTTTGAACATGCGAAAAAGAGGTGTTTTTCAATAATTTGCAGCCTGAAACGGTGATGAGATAGAAATTTTGTGTCAAAGGGACTTTTATGTAAAATTAGACGCCCGATTTGATGGCGTACTCAGAATTCAGAAAAAAAGTCATTTTTTCATTTAGAACAAAATTTTTCATTTTAAAATTTCGTGTTTTTTTCTAACTTTGCAGGGTTATTTTTTAGAGTGTAACAATATTCTACAAAAGTGTAGAGCAGACAATTACAAAAATTTAGATATATAGACATAAGGGGTTTGCTTATAAACATCACAAGTCATCGCGATTTTACGAAAAAAAGTTTTGAAAAAGTTGGTCGTCATCGATCATGGCCGTTCATGGTCACCCGCGACAGACACGGACGACCAAACAAAGAGAAACGCAAAAAGGAACTTTTTCAAAACGTTTTTTTTTTCGTAAAATCGCGATAACTCGTGATGCTTATAAGCAAACCACTTATGTCTGTAAATCAAAATTTTTGTAATTGTCTGCTCTACAACTTTGTAGAACATTATTACACTCTAAAAAAAACCCTGCAAAGTTAGAAAAAACACGAAATTTTAAAATGAAAATTTTTGTTCTAAATGAAAAAATGACCCTTCTGGGTCTATGTAGATTCGAAAAGTACATTAAATTTCCCATAAAATGACATATTCCAAAATTTTTTACAGTCGAGTAACGGAAAATGGGAGAATTTTATGATCAATATCTTCAAAAAAAGAGACCTAAATTATTCGTGCAATATTTTTTTCATTTATTTTAACAACTGCTTCCAAAATGCTCTACTTGTGATTTGTTTCGATTTAAAAATAAATTTTTTTAACACTGAGCAATTTTTCAACAGATTTTTTCTAATTTCGTGGCATTTCACGGTGTTGATCAGATTCCACGGCCAAGGGCAAATTTCACGGATTACGCGGCTTCCATGAAATCGCGAAAAAATACTAGCCCTATAAATTACCATAAACTTAGATTTTTTTACCGAATTCGGTAAATTTTACCGAATTTTCAACCCCTGAACAGTTTGGTTAACTGGAATTTTAAGAGATCGAAAAAAAAACTTACCGAAATTCGGTAATGAAGTTTATTATTGTTCATCGTTTAACCGGTTAATTTTAGTAAAGATCAAAATTTTACCGATTTTTCAACTACCAAATTTGTTAAAAACAAATCTTAGTGTGTATGTTTAATATATTCGGAAATCATCATTTGTTCAAAAATCTATTACTTCGGTATAAGATTTGGCACCAACTCCAGTTAAAAAAAAATAAATTCTAATATCGAAAAAATAGAAGTCTTTTGAGTAGTTAAACTTTCTGTGATAAAAGGAAAGAAATGTTTTTTTTCAAGTACATATTTTTGCCAAGTTAGGGTGGTCCGAAAAATTACGTTCTAGGAAAATTTAAGCATAAGCATAGGTGCCCACCCGCAGTTGCTACTCCGTTATTGACCAGGACCAGCAGAAGTTACATCCACGAGCCGTGGAAAATAAGTGGGAGCTATCTTTCCTCGCTTCGCAACTTCTCAAAGGCCCCTATCATGCTGATCAATACCGGCGCCAGCCACGATCAGTGGTAGGGTCACGGAAAAGTGGATGGGAATGTTAGTCCGATACTTGAGTGATAGAGACCGCCCAATCGACTGCATCTCCGACAAAGTATCACATGAGTTTTGAGGGGGTTAGTAGATGGGTATGAGGTCAGGATTCACAAGTGGCAGTGATGTGACCATGAGCATTTTGTTTATCGGTTGAAAATTTTAAATCTTAGGCAGCCGGCTGCGGAAAGATAGATAATTGATTATTTAGAAAGTTTTTTTTATCGAACGCTTGCCAGCCGAGCAGTAGTGCTATGGGCTGGACTTATTAGTATATTTTTACTGTTTTTACAATTTAGATAACTTGAGCAAATTTGAAAAATAGTAAATAAATGATGCTTTACTCTTCATAAAATCGATAGTTTGATGAGTTAATACTAAAACTGCCAGTTGGATCATTTACGACGAAAATTATCGCGAAAAAACAGGACTGCGCGTCCCCAGAAGCACTGCACTTATCAAATTACGTTCTAGGAAAATTTGAGCAAAAACCACATTTTTCAAAAAAAAAAATCATAACCCCGCACCGTTTCAACCGATTTTAGTTCTCTAGGACGGTAAAAAGTTAAGCTTACAAATAATTTGGAGATTGAAAAATTTAGATGTGCTCTTAAAATAGAATGAATATTTAAAATTACATTTTGACGGACACCTCTTGTCTGAAAGTATTTTTAATCGAGTTTCTCGGGAAATAAACAGAGATTTTATTTTCAAAAAACCATCATAAAAGTCGACAGAATCCAAAAATTATATTTTCAGACATGGGCTCTTTGGTCCAGACACCGTCAAAACGGCACCTTAAGTTTTCATTCAAATTTTAAAAATGTTAGGCTAGATTTTTGAAACATCAAATTTTTTTTTGAAAGCCTATCAACAAAGGTGCGTCCAAGAAAAAATCAATAAGTTAAAACGACGTGGAATTATGTTTTATTTGAGAATTGTGCTTTTGCAAAAAATGTCAAAAACCTAAATTATTGTACCACCCTTCCCCGGCGTAAGTCACCATCAGGGATGCCACATAGTCTGTTAAAAATGTTAAAAAAGTTTAAAAAATTGGCTAATTTTTGGAAAATAACTCATGGTTAATTCTCTACCAACTCGCACGAAATCGGGACAAGTTGCCCCGACCCCGCTTCGATTTCGCTTCGTTCTAAGGGGTAACTTTTGTCCCTGATCACGAATCCGAGGTCCGTTTTTTGATATCTCGTGACGGAGGGGCGGTACGGCCCCTTCCATTTTTGAACATGCGAAAAAAGAGGTGTTTTTCAATAATTTGCAGCCTGCAACGGTGATGAGATAGAAATTTGGTGTCAAAGAGACTTTTATGTATAGTTAGACGCCCGATTTGATGGCGTACTCAGAATTCCGAAAAAAACGTATTTTTCACCGAAAAAGACACTAAAAAAGTTTTAAAAACTCTGCCATTTTCCATTACTCGACTGTACAAAATTTAGGAACTTGTCATTTTAAGGGAAATTTAAATTTTAAAATTTCGTGTTTTTTCTAAATTTGCAGGGTTTTTTTTAGAGTGTAACAGTGTTATACAAAGTTGTAGGCTGCAAATTATTGAAAAACACCTCTTTTTTCGCATGTTCAAAAATGGAAGGGGCCGTACCGCCCCTCCATCACGAGATATCATCAAACGGACCTCAGATTCGTGATTAGGGACAAAAGTTCCCCCTTAGGACAAAGTTTCACGCAAATCGAGGAGGGGTCGGGGCAACTGCTGTGTGAGTTGGCGGAGAATTACCTTCATGTGTTACTTCAAATTGTATGCCACAAAAATTAAATAGTACGAAATAAGATATTTTGTTTTAGAATTTTGAAACGAGTTACTGAATTCAGTATTTTGACTCTGTAATTTGCAAAAAAATAACTAATATGCAGATGCGAAAACTATACGTTTATGAGCAGTCTAATCCATAACCGATTTTACACATATTTGGCACAGATCCTTCATTTTGACTTAGAATAGAATTGTAACTGTTATTGTTTTCCAAATTTTAATTGTTTGTCAACATGGTATTGTTTGTTTTTTTTTTTGTTTCATTGTGGTTTGTGGGGCTAATTTTGTAATTAAATTATGTTTGAGAGGCTGACAATTTACGGCATTAATTATCAAAAACCAAAATAGATTTTGTAGAAAATTTTCTCAAACTTTCAAACATATTGAAAAACATGTTTTTTGATAATCTAAGAAATGTGGTCTTTAACACACGGAACCGTACAACATTACAGAAAAGGTGAAAAAATGCTCACAGAATTAAGGCATATGGCAACATTTAAAGCATATTATGAAAAAAATATCAAACGGAGTTTCTGACCACTTGGAATAAAAATTTGGTCACGGGAAAATTGCTTGGAAAATTATTCTTAGATTTGTGATCAAAAATCAGGAACCTTTGCTCAATTTATTTAATAGTTAAAAATTTACAGATGGTCTGAGGAGTCTCGCAACTTATTGAAATAGAAGGACATTTAAAAAAAATATCTCTGAATTCAATTTGAAAAGAACAGAAGCTAGAACAGAATAAGCTCGTCAAATATCCCCAGGGTTCAAACTATCCACCCATAGCTGTAGTCCCACCGTAAACTTCGCCCATAAACGCTCCGCTACATGAACTTGTGTAGCCAGACGGTGTCGCGGGGGGAGCTGCGTCGTCCACAACCAGCAGCTGCTTGGGGAGGCAACGGGGCTGAAAACCTGCCCGGCCGGGTACGTCTTCGCGCTGAATTAAAATTCAAGGTCCTCCCCCGGTTCACAGCAGTAGTAGTAGCAGTGGGTAATTTACACATCGCAGCATCATCAGTGGAAAGATTTATTTTTGTAGACATCTTCGCGGAGTTGCCTTGCCACGTTGTCGTGCGCTGAAACACGCCCCTAAATGAGGGTTGCTGATGATGACCCTTGGAGGATGCCTGAAATGACCTCCCCGGAGTCAAAAGATCGCAACTTTAAAAACAAATATATGCGCAATATCCGTTCGCGATCTCGCAATCCGTCCACGTCTCTTGCGTCCTTTTGGATTGGCGTGATTGGCCACGCGCAGAATTTCGAAATTGGCCCAAGATACCGGTCTTGAGCTTGGCTTGGGTGAGTGGGGTGTGTCGATAATCGATATCTTGTTTTGATATAAAGTCGTTTGACATAATGACTGTAAGTATTCTTAAGAAATTTAAATGTTAAAAAATACATAGTCAAAGTTATTCTTAAATCAAATGACGTTATGTCAAACTGCATTATGTCAAACGACATACCACGCTGCTCAGCACGTTATGAAGGTATAAGAAGGTTGCTACAGAAATCGAGGTTGAGGTTCGTCGGGTGGATTTAGGGTGGTGGGGCAACAAACTTACGTGACGCGCATTTCTCCGGCACCGGCAGTGATAGGAATCGGCCCGGCTTCTGCTGGGGCTGGTTCGATTTGACTTCGTTGATGGCAGGCTTTGGTTCGGCTAGGCAGACGGCGATCAGTGACGCCAGCACTAGTAGGAATAACTTCATCTGTAGGATGGAGTGGAAGGGAAAGAGGTGATTAGAATGATTCTTTAATTTATTATTATGCAGTTGAGCAGTTCTCTACGGAATCGGTCTTTTTTCTTTAATTTTAATTTTTGTATTTTTTAATCCAGCTGAAACTTTTTTGGTGCCTTCGGTATGCCCAAAGAAGCCATTTTGCATCATTAGTTTGTCCATATAATTTTCCATACAAATTTGGCAGCTGTCCATACAAAAATGATATGTGAAAATTCAAAAATCTGTATCTTTTAAAGGAATTTTTTGATCGATTTGGTGTCTTTGGCAAAGTTGTAGGTATGGATATGGACTACACTGAAAAAAAATGATACACGGTAAAAAAAAATTGGTGATTTTTAATCTAACTTTTTTTTCACTTAAACTTGATTTGGAAAAAACACTATTTTTATTTTTTTTTATTTTTTGATATGTTTTAGAGGACATCAAATGCCAACTTTTCAGAAATTTCCAGAGTGGGCAAAAAATCTTTGACCGAGTTATGATTTTTTGAATCAATACAGATTTTTTCAAAAAATCGAAATATTGGTCGCAACAATTTTTCAACTTCATTTTTCGATGTAAATTTGCAATCAAAAACTACTTTAGTAATTTTTTGATAAAGAGCACTGATTTCAAGTAATAACCATTTTTAGGTAACTTTTTTGAAAATAGTCGCAGTTTTTCATTTTTTCAAAATAGTGCCCATGTTTGCCACCATTGAAAAAAATATTTTTGAAAAGCTGAGAAAATTCTCTATATTTTGCTTTTTCGGACTTTGTTGATACGACCCTTAGTTGCTGAGATATTGCCATGCAAAGGTTAAAAAACAGGAAAATTGATGTTTTCTAAGTCTCACCCAAACAGCCCACCATTTTTCAATGTCGATATCTCAGCAACTAACGGTCCGATTTTCAATGTTAAAATATGAAACATTTGTGAAATTTTCCGATCTTTTCGAAAAAAATATTTTCAAAAAATTTAAATCAAGATTAACATTTCAAATGGGCATAATATTCAATGTTTGGCCCGATTGAAATGTAAGTCTTGATTTGAAAATTTTGAAAATAATTTTTTCGAAAAGATCGGAAAATTTTACGAATGTTTTATGTTTTAACATTGTAAATCGGACCTATAGTTGCTGAGATATCGACATTAGAAAATGGTGGGTTGTTTGGGTGAGACTGAGAAAACATCAATTTTCCTGTTTTTTAACCTTTGCATGGCAATATCTCAGCAACTAAGGGTCGTATCAACAAAGTCCGAAAAAGCAATATCTAGAATTTTTAATAATTTTTTTTTTCGAGAATTTTCTCAGTTTTTCAAAAATATTTTTTTCAATACTGGGCAAACATGGGCACTATTTTTAAAAAATGAAAAACTGCGACTATTTTCAAAAAAGTAACCTAAAAATGGTTATAACTTGGAAACGGTGCACTTTATCAAAATTTTACTAAAGTACTTTTTGATTGCAAATTCGATTTTACATCGAAAAATGCAGTTGAAAAATTTTTGCGACCAACATTTCGATTTTTTCAAAAAAAATGTATTGATTCAAAAAGTCATAACTCAGTCAACGATTTTTTGCACATTCTGGAAATTTCTGAAAAGTTGGCATTTTATGTCCTCTAAAACACATCAAAAAATAAAAAAATAGTGTTTTTTTGCAAATCAAGCTTTAGTGACAAAAAGTTAAATTAAAAATCACCAAATTTTTTTTACCGTGTATCATTTTTTTCCAGTGTAGTCTATATCCATAACTACAACTTTGCCGAAGACACCAAATCGATCAAAAAATTCCTTCATAAGATACAGATTTTTGAATTTTCACATATTATTTTTGTATGGACAGCTGCCAAATATGTATAGAAAATTATATGGACAAACTAATGATGCAAAATGGCTTCTTTTGGCATACCGAAGGCACCAAAAAAGTTTCAGCCGGATTAAAAAATACAAAAAAAAAATCGAATGACCGAAATCTCAGAGAATTGCTCAGTTGTCAAGATTTGTGCGATAGTGACTTGAAAATAGTAATCTACAATCAAACCCTCCTATTGTGAAAGTTAAAATTCAATTCTATTGATTAAAGCGTGTTCAGGGAGCTCAAATTTATCATACCTTGACGAAACTGAAGCGTCTAGTGGCATCAACTTCAAGATGTAACCCACTTTTGAATTGAATCACTAGAAGGGGTCGAAAAGTTAAGCGAATTATTTAAAAGCTCATTTGCAGATAGAGAACCGTTGCTCAAGTTTTCCGTTGATTAGAAACCGTAAGCCATTTCAAAATATCCAGTTTCCACTCTCCACCACAGCAGTAGTAAAGGTAGTAACTATCTTAGTTCAGAAAAATATGAAAGGCTGCTCCATTTTCCAGCATCCAGTCACCAGTAGCGATGCAATTTTTACACCACACTTTTGTGCAATGAAAATAATCGTCAAACCTCGTCGGATTTACACGTTCATCTCACGGTGAGCACTATAGAGTTTCCCGTCTTCAAAACCGTTTATCGCGCGGTTTTGACGAAACAACAATCACTTTCGGTTTTTCCTTCTTATATTCATTACGCGCGCGACTTTCGAGCACCTAAAGTTGCTCTAAACCAGTGCAAGGCATTATGCCAACCCCAAGTGGGGACTTTGAGAAGATCCGCTGGGACGCCGTCGCCGTTGCGTGATTTTCTACTTAGAGTGACTCTTGAACGGCGCGAGGTGAGACACTCTTTTTTTTTTGCTCAAGTGGGAGATTGTGTTGTGTTGGAGAAGGGACACTGAACATCACCGGTACCGTTCAACCTTTACGAATTTGGTCAATGGCTCGGCAAGAACTTGGTACACTACACAGCTGTGTGGCCTAACCAGCCTCATACCACCTATAGGCAAAGGTTATTGATTAGAATGACTGCCTCTGTGGAGGAGAGCCCAACCGACTCATCATTAATCATACGGGTTTTATAGATCCGCATTTTGATTTACGGCCTGGCGAAGACCCTGGTGATCAGCGCACAGCCGCCACTCAACGGGTTGACGGTTTTTAACTGTACGACCGGCTGCCAGTAACGGCTTGTAGTTTGTCGTGGTCATACTAGTGTGCCGGTTTGGCCTTTTAGACTTTTTCAGCTGGACGACACTTCACATAGACGCCCTTGTTTACTATCACCAAGCGTTAGTCTTCCATTTAAAAAAAACGCCTTAGTTCATTGACCACTAAACGAGTCATTTATTGTGTACAATTCCATATGCGACAACCCACCACTACGTCAACCAACTGACATTGGCTAGCTCGACTCGCGGTATCACCTGGGGGTTAACTTTTTTCCTCTTGCTATCTGTGAAACCCCCCTCCGAACACTTGGTGATAAAGATGCCACCGGCCAGATTGGCCGTCGATGACGACTTTAACGCATCGGCAAGGGATATCGGCGAGTCCTTGAAATTCCGCGCCCCAGGCAGGGGCAGAAGGCAGCAACGGATGCATGGTGATGGGTAAGGCCGGTGGCTATTCTACCTCTCTGATTGGGGGAGATGGCATTGGAGGCATCCCAAAACAGATGAGCAGATGTTGTGAAATTGCCACCACTATTTGTTCATGCTGGGCACGGCAGCATCACCAGCGTCACTCAAATATTGGTGGCCGGGTTGGTCATTAGCATGTTTTATTTAGGGGTTTTGTTTGTGCGAGCGTATAAATTATACATTTGTGATCAGCAATCTTGAAAAACTGAGGAATGTTGCTCTGAAGGCTGGTTTAAAACATTCTTCTATATTATTTTGAGTCTGTGAAATGTTTTATTTTTGTAAGAATGTTGTTTCGATTGATTATGGCTAATCCGACAATCAATTGATTCGTGTTTTACATGACTTATTGTTTTGATGAATCAGTTCGAAGAGATGCTAATTCAACATAAATATTGATAAAACCTGCTAGAATAGTAGCCAACATTTGTACAACTTTCACTACTTCATCAAGATTGCAAGTCTTAGATAAACAACTGAAACCATTAAATAACATAATCTAGAGTCCACCTGAGCCAGATGCGTTCTACATTCCATACACATAATCGTTTAACTCACCATTTGAGAGTCATTTCCTCACGATTGAGTGCTGCAACTGCGACAATTGTTCAAAGGGAATTTGTGACGGATGCAGTTTGACACTCTGGAATGCACGTCTATTGTTTACACTTTTTATTAAAACTCGGGACTTCGTAATTTTTAACATTGCGTTACATAATATTTATATATTTTGAAGCATCAAAAAGTGACACACGACAAAATAGCACAATCAAGACGAAGTGTCTCTCACCATCTCGACGCTGACGCACTTGGCTTTTTGGCATTCCGAGAGAATACGTTTTAATGTTTGGCCTTGAATAAACAAAAAATAGAGCACTCAATGTAAGCAATAACAAACACAATTTGTTTGACTGACCAATCTGTGCATTGTCTCGAAGTTTGGTTGAATTTGGTTGCCATAGTCCCGACACGGCGTGTTTTCTAGAACAAACTTTTCAGGAAAAAATAGTCATCTTTACTTTTAAATGCGTCTTAAGGAAATTTTCTCAGCTTTCCAGTGCTTTTCAGAGCGAAATGATTAATCGAGAAATTTCTGAGATATCTCTTTTTAAAGTTTTTTGTTCTTAATTCCTTTACTATTTTTCGGAAACTTTTAAATAACAGCTCTGGAAACTTGTCAAATTATGTATCTATGTGTCATTTATTCATCAAAATGTGCAAAATATGACAAGAAACAACTTTGTAGAAGGTTGCAAATCTCTTAACATTTTGAAAATAATGTTTTAGCTAAGCTGTTTTTTTTAAATATGTGTAAATTATTCAGAAACTAATCACAAAAAAACCAAAATAAAATATGTTTTCAACATGAATTAAAATATAATTACATAATTGTTGTGTACAAGTATATCGAGTCTGCTCTGATTTAGCTGATACAACCGACATTTTTGCAGATTTCAGATTGTTAAGGTTATTATTGGTTTTTTAATGGATAAATATGATATTTCCTTAATCAAGTATGAACCAGGGAAATGGATACAAAACATGATTAATAATCGAAAATTTACTAAAAATGACCGTTGCAAGATCCAAACGTCATAATGTCATAAGTATAAAATAAAGAAAAACATGATAAAATGTATTCCTGTTGAAAATGCATTTAAAAGTAGGAGTAAAAGTTGTGTGTTTTAACTCTGAATGCTGAAAACACCGTCACAAACTTTTTTCTTAGTTTGAACAAAAATTAAATAGTATTTAATAAAAAAAATCAAACAGAAACTGCCATTCGAGTAGTGCGGTGCCTGTGTGGACGCTCAGTCCTATTTTTTCGTGTTATTTTCCGTCTCTTTTATGTCGCTGTTCGAGTGCATGGGGTGATTGGTCATTATAATTATATAATGGCATCAGTAGTGCGGTGCCTGTGTGGACGCTCAGTCCTGTTTTTTCGTGTTATTTTTCGTCTCTTTTGTGTCGCTGTTCGAGTGCGAGTAGTGCGGTACCTGTGTGGACGCGCAGTCCTGTTTTTTTTTTTTCGGGTTATTTTCCGTCTCTTTTGTGTCGCTGTTCGAGTGCATGGGGTGATTGGTCATTATAATTAAATAATGGCATCAGTAGTGCGGTGCATGTGTGGACGCTCAGTCCTGTTTTTTCGTGTTATTTTCCGTCTCTTTTATGTCGGATTAGTGCGCTGACCACGGGGACGCGCTGTCTTGTTTTCGCATGCTTATTTTCATTTCTTTTGTGTCGATGTTTGTGTGCTTGGGTGAGTAGTTATTATAATTAAATAATGGCATCATTAGTGCGCTGACCACGGGGACGCGCTGTCTTGTTTTTGCATGTTCATTTTCATTTCTTTTGTGTCGCTGTTTGTGTGCTTGGGTACGTGGTTATTATATATAGGTGAAGGGATTTTATTAAATGATCATTATATTGCATTATTATAATTATTTGATTATATAAGCACACTATACTTTACACTTAACACATTTTACAAAACACATATGAAACTGTAAACAGGAGCGTTTGGTACGGTATGTCCACGCATCCTTCCTCCCCTGTAGATTCTGTGAAATGTGATCCGTTCTCAGAATCCTCTCTGCGGTAAACACAACGTAGTAGGGCTGGCCGCTTTAATTTTTGCAATACATTTTCGGGTGTTCTCGGATGTACTGTAATTATTAATAATGACAAGAAAAGTGCTTGGGGCGTAATCTAATCACAAGACTTTCCAGCATGCTTTCATCGGACTGGCTGCGTTTGTGTTAGATTAGATTAGATTAGATTAGAAAAAAATCAAACAGAAACTGCCATTCCCAACTAATTTGACAAAAGTCAAAGTATTTGTAAATTCTTTTAAAAAGATAAGATTTATAAGACTTCTATAATATTGTTGTTTCCATGATTATATATGAGCAGTTCTCTAGGATTTCGGTCATTCGATTTTTTTTGTATTTTTTAATCCGACTGAAACTTTTTTGGTGCCTTCGGTATGCCCAAAGAAGCCATTTTGCATCATTAGTTTGTCCATATAATTTTCCATACAAATTCGGCAGCTGTCCATACAAAAATGATGTATGAAAATTCAAAAATCTGTATCTTTTGAAGGAATTTTTTGATCGATTTGGTGTCTTCGGCAAAGTTGTAGGTATGGATACGGACTACGCTGGAAAAAAATAATACACGGTAAAAAAATTTTGGTGATTTTTTTATTTAACTTTTTATCACTAAAACTTGATTTACAAAAAACACTATTTTTATTTTTTTATTTTTGATATGTTTCAGAAGGCATAAAATGCCAACTTTTCAGAAATTTCAGGTTGTGCAAAAACTGACCGAGTTATGAATTTTTAATCAATACTGATTTTTCAAAAATCGAAATTTTGGTCGTAAAATTTTTCAACTTCATTTTTCGATGTAAAATCAAATTTGCAATCAAAAAGTACTTTACTGAAATTTTGATAAAGTGCACCGTTTTCAAGTTATAGCCATATTTAAGTGACTTTTTTGAAAATAGTCGCAGTTTTTCATTTTTTTTAATTAGTGCACATGTTTGCCCAGTTTTGAAAAAAATATTTTTGAAAAGCTGAGAAAATTCTCTATATTTTGCTTATTTGGACTTTGTTGATACGACCTTTAGTTGCTGAGATACTGCAATGCAAAGGTTTAAAAACAGGAAAATTGATGTTTTCTAAGTTTCACCCAAACAACCCACCATTTTCTATCGTCAATATCTCAGCAACTAATGGTCCGATTTTCAATGTTAATATATGAAACATTTGTGAAATTTTCCGATCTCTTCGAAAAAAATATTTTTGGAATTTTCAAATCAAGAATAACATTTCACAAAGGCCAAACATTCAATATTACGCCCTTTTAAAATGTTTGTCTTGATTTGAAAATTCCAAACATATTTTTTTCGAAAAGATCGGAAAATTTCACAATTGTTTCATATATTAACATTGAAAATCGGACCATTAGTTGCTGAGATATTGACGATAGAAAATGGTGGGTTGTTTGGGTGAAACTTAGAAAACATCAATTTTCCTGTTTTTAAACCTTTGCATTGCAATATCTCAGCAACTAAAGGTCGTATCAACATAGTCCGAATAAGCAAAATATAGAGAATTTTCTCAGCTTTTCAAAAATATTTTTTTCAAAACTGGGCAAACATGTGCACTAATTTAAAAATGAAAAACTGCGACTATTTTCAAAAAGTCACTTAAATATGGCTATAACTTGAAAACGGTGCACTTTATCAAAATTTTAGTAAAGTACTTTTGATTGCAAATTTGATTTTACATCGAAAATGAAGTTGAAAAATTTTACGACCAAAATTTCGATTTTTGAAAAATCAGTATTGATTAAAAATTCATAACTCGGTCAGTGATTTTTGCACAACCTGGAAATTTCTGAAAAGTTGGCATTTTATGTCTTCTAAAACATATCAAAAATAAAAAAATTAAAAATAGTGTTTTTTGTAAATCAAGTTTTAGTGATAAAGTTAAATAAAAAATCACCAATTTTTTTACCGTGTATTATTTTTTCCAGTGTAGTCCGTATCCATACCTACAACTTTGCCGAAGACACCAAATCGATCAAAAATTCCTTCAAAAGATACAGATTTTTGAATTTTCATACATCATTTTTGTATGGACAGCTGCCGAATTTGTATGGAAAATTATATGGACAAACTAATGATGCAAAATGGCTTCTTTGGGCATACCGAAGGCACCAAAAAAGTTTCAGCCGGATTAAAAAATACAAAAATTAAAATTGAAGAAAAAAGACCGATTTCGTAGAGAATTGCTCATATACAAGAAAACAAAAAAAAACAATTCATACTCATGAAAAGTATTTCTCCTAAAGCTTGCAACAGTAAATTGTTATTCAATTTTGAGTATAAACATGTTTTGTATCCATGCAACTGGTAAATATTTGGTTAAGGAAATATGATATTTTTTCATAAAAAAATCTAATACCCTTATCAATTTCAAACTTGCAAAAAAAAAATCTGACTAATCAGCTGGATTCAAATTAAATCTTAGCAGACGAGTGATATTTGTACACAAAAATCATGTTATTATTTATTAATTCTATTAATAATAGATTTCAATACGGTTTTATGATTTTCATTTCTGAATAAAACTCACATACTCAAAAACTCGGCTAAACAAAATTTTAAAAATGTTTGGCGTTTTGCCACCTTCTACAAAGTTGTTTTATGTCTTATGAGTAATAAAACGCAAACTGTTCTTAAAAAGTTTTCAATAAATAATAAAGGAATTTAGAACAAAAATCTTAAAATATAGATATCTCAGAAATTTTTCGATGAATCATTTCGCTCTTAGAAGCGAAAAAAAGCCTATTTTTTCTCCTTAAGGTTGCTCAGAAAACACACCGTGCCGAGTTATAGATACAAATGTTTACGGTAGTCTGGCATGCACGTGTGTCAAACGCGTTCTGACCTGGAATCCCTTTGGCCAGTTTTTGCACTTACATAAATTTTCAGGGTGTTTCAAGATAGCACGACAAAATTGAAACTTCTTTCATATGAAGAGTGACAACAATACACGAAGTTTTTTTTCGGTTTTTATTGAATATCTCAGGATAGAAATCGAATTTTGGGGATCTGTGAAGGCCAAAAGATGAGGTAATGTAAGCTGCACAAAATTGCGTTCTTAATTCAATTTGGCCCAAAATGCAAGATAGCACTACAGCGACGATCTGTTTTGCACAAGTTTCAGAACATAGACATCAATCGGCTAGTTGAATTCAAAAGATCTGCTAAAACAAAGATCTTCAATCTAAGCCATTTAATCCAAACCGATTCGAGATTTTCCAATCAGACAGATTGATGCGATTGAGCCGTCTGACAGAACCAGCCTATTACAACCGCCAATCAACATAATTTTTCAATTACGGCAACGCTTCCAGCTCTGCTACCATCATCATCATGTCGATCGTTTCTTGCCATTGTTGTACCAACTCTAAACGGATCCACCAAACCTCGTCGCGAGACGTCTCGCCGCAGATCTCGCGTGAAGATGCCCGCCACAGAACTTCGTTTATTGAACGTCAAACTACACCAGTCAATTGTCTTAACTAAGGCTCTTCGAGCCTCACCTCGTTGATCTTCACCCCGCGCGCTCCAAGATCATGTCAGAGATCGTGTACGGGTTTTTTTTTTCATGTGGGTGTCTATCTCGAATAGAACTGCATTTAAGTGTACCTTTTGCAAAGCCACAACCGAGCTATTATAAAACACCGATGGCGATGAGTAATTGCTTCAGAGAACACATCGGCATCGCTCATCTGCTCATTGTTTTACCATCACTGCAGCCGGCGGACAGACTAATGATCATTGCTTTTTCATTATCATCACCCTCACCGCCGGTGAGGTTAGGTCCGCTGCAACTGTCACCGCCAAGATGTGACAATTAAGGTGACTTTTATCGTCGATCGCTGATTGGGTCGCGATTATCTGCGATTACATCTGCGCGAAGGTCTCGAAGCGATCGTCGCGCGCTGAACTTTGCCGGACCTCGTTTCAAACCGTCCCGAGACTAAGAACTTGCGCAAGAAGCTCTCAAAATCGGTGCGAAGGTGGCCTACGTGAGTCTGCACAGCATTAGCATTCAACCTGCACAGAACCTGTTTCGCCAGTCAGCGCGAACGAGATTCCGAACCGAGGGGAATTAAAAATGTCAAAAGATGAGCCTGTCCGGCGCGCGCTAGAACAGGATTTGGCGGTGCCACGGTGGCGACGACGTTGGTGACTATTCTAAATTTTGCGCGAAGTTGGTTCTTTTTTTTATTGGCCCAAAGGTTGCCAACTCATCGCGAACTGCTTTTTTTTAAAGAAGGCAATTTTATGGCAATTTAGAACCGCAAATGGATCGTTCGAAAAGGGGGCTTTTGAGACGAAGCTTCGTTTGGTAATTTTTGTTCGTGTTACGTAACGTTATTCTAATTAAATATATTATCTTACTGATACAAGAATTTTTAACTGAATTTAAAAATTGCCCTAAATTGCAATATGAAATACATCAATTAAAAAAAATATTTCGAACATTTTTTTTTCAGAACTGAAATTAAAACGTTAGTTCAGGAGAACTAATACAACATAAAAAAACCCAAGAAATGAATGAACATATAACATTTTATGAACAAGAACACATTTACATGGATAATATCCATTGGACATCGTCAAATGGGGCAAATTGGAATACATGGGGTGAAATGGGACAGCTGTTTCAGCCTTGTTGTACAATATTTGGATTTGGGTATCAAATAGAATAGATAGAGAACAACAAAATAGTGGTTTCCAAATTTCAAATTTAAAAGTGCTTAAAAAATTGCTCTACCTATTAAGACTGTAGTCCCAATTCACCCCAGTTCACGGTACTATACTGCCCATGTTCGCATAAATGTCCCATATGCAAAAACAGCAGGCAGGCTACGTGTTAAATTTTCGCGAAAAAAACTGGATTTCCTCCTGATTTCTAGAACAAAGTACTGGATGTCATAGGCTCTTTCGAAAGAGCACACAATTTTGAACCAAACTGCATCAATAACTCGAAATTGATGAAAATGCATATGGGACATTTATGCGATCAGGGGCAGTATAGATATCAATGTCTTGTATCCGAAGTCTTTAAGCAACTAACAATTCTTTTAAAAAAGGCAAGATAGCTCTAAATTATCGAAATAATGTTGATATTTTAGATTTTTCCAGATATTTCATATTTTCTTCATATAAAAAATTAAATTTTGAGGATAAATTTAAACCAGCATAAAGTTTTAAAATAATGGGTATTTTACATTTAATAATGCAATAAAAAATATTTCGAAATAAATTTGTTAAAACTATTAAACAACCAACAATTTTCAAGTTTATAAATTCTTAGTAAACGTCAGTTTTCCCCAGTTTGTAATTTTTATTTCATTGAATAACTTTTCCATTTGTTTTGTGAGTAATTCTCTACGTTTTCGCTAATCGATTTTTCATTGTATTTTTTTTATTTCAATGACACTTTGTCAATGCACCTCTTCGAAAAAACGTACATTTTTTTACAATTTAAAAATATTTCATAAATAAAAAACACAAAAAAAACGAAAAACTGAGGAAATTTCTGACAATTTTCTTTTTAAGTTTTTAACTGACTGTCTGACTGCTGGTTGCTTAGATACTGCCTCATCAGTTTTAATTTCGTAAACATAATTTTGTTAATGTCCTCAATACTCCAAATGCGATTTCTCGGAAATAATTGGAAACAGGATAATTTGTGGAATTTTTGGCGTAAATTTATTTATTATGTCCCATAATTGACAATGTCCAAAGAAAAAATGCTGAAAAAAATGAAATATTTTTTTAAAGATCAAAAAGATCAGTAGGTTTTACAAGAGTTCAATTTTTAAGTTTTTTTTATTGGTTCGATTGTCAATGTTAAAAAAAATGGAACTTTTGTGAAATTTTCTGATCTTTTCGCTGAACAAATATTTTTATTTGAAACGAAAACAATTTCCAGAACGAAAACAATTTTATTTGAAACGAAAACAATTTGAAACGAAAACAATTTCCGAAAAACTGGATTTCCTCCTGATTTCTAGAACAAAGTACTGGATGTTATAGGCTTTTCTAAAAGATCTTGCGATTCTGAACAAAACTGCATCAATAACTCAAAAACGATGAAAATGCATATGGGACATTTATGCGATTAGGGGCAGTATAGCAATTTCTAAAATGTAAAACTGTAGGGAATTTGTTTCAGCCTCCCCATTTTCTAAATCCTTAATTTTTTTTCCAGCTAAATTTGCATTTGCATGCTTATTACTTGAAAAAGATGCATTTAATAAAAAATGTGAAAAGTTATTTCCAATTTAAAATTTTATTTTGGATCTAAAAATGATTTTTGAAACACTAGCGCAAAATTCCTTTTTTAGTTACTCATATGCTTCAACAAATTCGAAAATTTAAAATACGTATTTTGGCAGTTCGGTTGTAGTAAAAAAAGCTAATACAAAATCGTTTTTTGTTCGTGAACTTTTTTTCAGAAAAGTCCAAACTTTGTCGAAGAAATCAAATCGATCAGAAAGTCCCTTCTTGAGATACAGATTCTTTAAATATTTTGTATGATGGACTTGAAAAAAAGGAAACAAATGGAAAATCCATTTTGAGCAGTGATTGTGTGTGATTGGAAATTGTCATTGGTTAATATTGAATTGGTTTAAAAAAAACAGCTTGAAATTTAAATAAATGCAGTCTCTAGACTACTAGACTAAAAAATCTCAAGCCTCCATAATACGAAGTTTGGATTATCCAAAGCTCGATTATAGTCTTCAAAAAACATTGGGTTGTCGAATCTTGAAAAAAAATGCGAGAAATTCGGTTAGAATTTATATAAATCCAAGCTAAAGCATATTTTAAAATTACTTTTTAGTCATAAACCATTAACTCTGCACTGACTATAGATTAGCACAAATAACTAATTCCCAACCGATGTGTCAAAACGTGCTAAGATATTCCATTAGCGTACGCATCATCACGCCGCAACGTCCTTGATGCACATTTATCACATATGCATCATTGCATCAATAAGTGCCACAACCGCAGCCAAAGCTATAGAGCCGCTGACTATAAGTTGTTGCAAAACCTGAACAATTTACGTCAACAGAACTACTAAGCTCATCGTGTTGTACCCACTCATTAGCACATTCTCACTAAACAGCTCATTTTCGCAGAATTTGTGATGATGATTACTTTTCCTTTTTAAAATTGGTTAAAAATGTCACTTTTAAGACGAATGTTTCACACAAATCAGCTCCTTTTTGAGGTCACACAGAATGTGTGCTCGACTTTCGCTGCCATTTTAATAAATTTTAAAATCCCGTTTCTCGCGTTCGGCGTGCTCCTTTCGCCAAATTGCATGTGGATCGATTGGATAATCCGTGACTGGGCCGGGTTGTTCGGGGTTGCATAACAATTGTCGCTCGCCCTCTCCAGGTGGGGGGTTCCAATTTGAACACACATTTATTTAGTTGGTCACCATGAGTTTTGTTTTCACGCATGTTTTGCCATTTTGAGCAGATGTTAATTTTAACCCTTTATTTGCACATTTCGTTTAAATTTAAATCACTTTTCAAGTCCTTTCTTGCCTCCAACAGTCCATTTGCTTCACTCAACCCACCACTTGTCCACCAGAATCGCACAAATCTTCACCGGACACGTGGATCGTCCCAGATCCTCCTGGCGAGAGGAGTCCTTACCTTGCTTCACTTGTGTTCACACTTCTTTTGGCAGCACTGGCTAAGCCACAAAAATGCAACGGAAAAAACACCTTCAGATCCAGCAGAGCACAGAGTTCTGCGGCGCTCGTTTTTCCTTATCTAGATAGGCGGACACTCGAATGAAAACAAAAGTGAACCGAACGCGGTGTTGGGATTTTATAGCAAAGTGGCCAAGCTCGGCCGACCGACGCACACACGCGCACGCCAAAGTCGTGCCTTGGTTGGTACGTCTGTGTGAGTGTGCGAGGTAGAGCTTAAACTTGTAAGCTCGCTCGGTCACAAACTACACTACCAATATCAACATAAAACGGAGAGCTTTTGCGATAGTGTTTAGGCTGTAGTCGGTGTGGTTTACTGTGTACAACTGCGGCGAGAGTTAGTCGTTGGCATTAGCGGGGAACCCGGCACTATCACACGGACGGGCACAGATGGACAGTTCTAAGCGAGGGATGTGCAAATGATTATTGCAAATTTTCTGATTAAAACTATTAGTTTTTTGCAAGTTTGTTTTTAGAAAATATCTACTTTTTCGGTCATTCTATTGCGAAAAAATGGCCTTTTTATAAGCACCAAAATAACAGTGTTGGAATGAATGCTGATAAGAACAACTTTTCAGCATTTGTATGGTTGGTGTGGTGTGGTTATTAGCTTTAGGTTGGTCCTATCCGAAATAGGGTGGTAAAAACATTGCACTTCCCGAGCAGACGGAAATAACTTGGAAATAACATTTTTTGATATTTGAAAATACAAGGCCAATAACATTTTATGTTATTTATAACAAGATTTGTTATTCGTCGTTATGATTTTTTTGTTATTGGACTTTTATTTAAATAACAGACTAATAACACTTTCAATTATTCTTCGAACAAATCTTTGTTATTATTTTTTGTTATTTTAACAACTAATCCGATCATCCCAATAACAGTTGGAAGTATTCTTCAATAACAAAAAATGTTAATTCAAAGTGGTTTTGGCTTTCAACCAATATCAGGCCAATAACAAATTTTAGTATGATAACATAAACTGTTATTAAACCCTTATGCAAAAATGGATTTTTCAAGAAGATTCCATAACATTTTCTGTTATTTTAACAGTATTTGTTATTGAAATGACATGAATTTTGTTATTACCGTCTGCCCGGGTTTATAATCAATTACACAAAAATCACATTTTTCAAAAAAAAAACATATCTGCATAACGACTGAAACAATGTTTGCTCGCCACGTTTAAAAATAAGGATTTTGGCTGGGGTTTTATGAAAAATACTAAAACATTCTAAAAACACAGCTGGGTACTCTTACAGGTCAAATAAAAACGCAATTTCCAAGATGTATTACGTAACATATCAAAAAAAAAAAAGATGATAATGTCCAACAGCGTTGCCACATGTACAGATTTGTCTGCAATGGTACAAATTTTCAGCAAAGATCTGGGTCCCACATAGAAAAATGGGCGGAAAACGGCCAGAAAGCGGGGACGTTTTGCCTGGAAGCGGGCCCGATTTTCAGCACGCTTTTTCCCCTCGTTGTGGCCCATTGCGTGCCAGAATGCAACATTTAGGCGGGCGTTACGAATTTTGGCCGCTGTGTTACGCCCGTCTCTGGCACGCTTTTGGGCCCGTTTTGACCACGATAACGGGCCTATAAACGGGGGACCGACGTGCCGGAAACCGGGGGGTTTCTCCTTCCTGTTTACTTCGGATTTCATCTTAGGGCGATTAAATAAAATAGGGTGACAAAAAAACACGACAGATTTTTTTTATTTAAAGAAATATTGAATTAACAACAAAACATTAACTAATTACCTAACTAGCTACAAAAAATATGAGTTGGGTTAGTATGTTAACAGGACTTTATTGATTTTATTGATGATTTGTTCAAATTTAGTTCATTTTAGTTAGATTTAGTTGAATTTAGATGAATTTAGTAAAAAATAGTTGAATTCAGTTATCTTTAGTTAAAATTAGATAAATTTAGTTAAAATTAGTTAAATTCATTTAAATTGGTTATCTTTAGTTAAATATAGTCAAATTAAGTAAAATTTTGTTAAATTTAGTTAAATTTATTCAAATTTTATTAAATTTAATTATATTTAGTTAAATTAAGTTAAATTGAGTTAGATTTAATAAAATTAAATTAAGTTTCGTAAAATGTCGCTTCATTTATTTTAATTTAGTTAACTTTGGCTAAATTAAGTTATTTCAAGTTAAAATTAGTTAAATTAAGTTAAATTGATTTAAATTGGGTTATATATAGTAAAATTTAGTTATATTTAGTTGAACTTAGTTAAATTTAGTTAAATTTAGTTGAATTCAGCTAGATTTAATTAAATTTAGTTGGATTTAGTAAAATTTCGCATAAATAATTTCATTTTAGTTAACTTTAGCTAAATTAAGTCATATTTAGTTAAAATTAGTTAAATTGAGTAAAACTGACTTAAATTGAGTAATATTTAGTTAAATTAAACTTATTCAAATTTAGTTAAATTTAGTAAGATTTAATTAATATTAGTTACATTTCGTCTTAATAAGTCAAATTTAGTTAAATTAAGTTGAATTTAATTAAGTTTCATAAAATTTCGCTTCATTTATTTCAATTTAGTTAACCTTAATAAAATTTAGTTAGATTTAGTCAAATTTAGTTAAATTTAGGTTGATTTGATTAAATTTAGTTGAATTAAGTTACATTTAGTCAAAATAAGTAAAAATTAGATAAATTAAGTAAAATTTGGTTTATTTTCGTGAAAAATCGCTTAATTTATTTTAAGTTAGTTAACTTTGGTTAAATCAAGTTATATTTAGTTAAAATTAGTTAAATTAAGTTAAATTGACCTAAATTGAGTTACATTTATGAAAATTTAGTTAGAAAAAGTTAAATTGACTTAAATTTAGTTAGATTGAATTAAATTTAGATGAATTTAGTTACATTTAGTCAAAATAAGTAAAATTTAGTTAGATTAAGTAAAATTTAATTAAATTTCGTTAAAATTCGCTTAACTTATTTCAATTTACTTAAATTTAGTTATATTTAGTTAAATTTAGGTAAATTGAGTTAAGTTCAATTGTATTTAGTAAGATTTAATTAAATATACTCGAATTAAGTTAAATTTAGTTAAAATAAGTAAAATTTAGTTAGATTGAGTAAAATTTAATTAAGTTTCGTAAAACTTCCCATAAATTATTTCAATTTAACTAACTTTGGCTAAATAAAGTCATATTAAGTTAAAATTAGTTAAATTAAGTTATATTAAGAAACATTTAGTTAAATTTACTTATATTTAGTTTAACTAAGTTAAATTTTGTTAAATATATTTTAATTCAGTGAAATTTTATTAATATAGTTAAATTAAGTAAAATTTATTTACATTTAGTTAAATTTAGTAGAATGTCATAAAATTTAGTAAACAAAATTAAGTTGAATTTAGTTAAATTGATCAACATTAATTTTTATTTAGTTATTTTTGAATTTTTTGAATTAAGTTCAATTAAGTTGAATTAAGTTCTATTTAGATAAATTTAGGTAAACTTCAATAAAATTGAATTTCGATAAATTTAGACGAATTATGTTCAATTTAAATAAATTCAAGTAAATTTTATTAAATTAAGTAAATTAAGTTGAAATTAGTTGAATTTTGTTTAGTTTATTAAAACTAAGCTCAATTTAGTTAATTTAGATAAATTTAGTTAAATTATCTAAATTCAGTTAAATTATGTAAATTTATTTAATTTATGTAGATTTAATTATATTTAGTTAAATTAAGCTAAATTAAGTAAAAATCATTCAAATTTAGTAAAATTCAGTCAAATTTTGCTGAGTTAAGTTCAATTTTGTTGTATTAAGTTAAATTTAGATGAATTTTGTAAATATTTGTAATTAAAGTTAAGTTAATTTAGTTAATGTTAGTTCAATTCAGTTCAATTCAGTTGAATTTTGTTGAATTAAGTTCAAATTAGATGAAATTAGTTATATTAAGTTAAATTTGGTTACATTTTGTTAAATGTTTTTTTAATTTAGTAACATTCACTTGAATTTAAATAATTAATTAAGTTAGATGAATTAAGTCCTATTGAAAAGTAAGTTAAATTTAGCTCAATTTGATTAAATTTAGCTGAATTTATTTAAATTAAGTTCAATGTAGTTAACTGAATTTAGTTAAATCTAGGTAATTAAGTTAAATTGATTTTAATTTAGTGAAAATAAATAAATATAGTTAAATTAAGTTAAATTTATTTTAATTTAGTTAAATTTAGTTACATTTAGTCGAATGTAATTAAATATAGTTAACAAAATTATTTTGAATTTGATCAAATTTTTCATTAATTTAGTTATTTTTTATGAACTGAGTCAAATTAAGTTTAATTATGTTAAAGTAAGCTGAATTAAGTTAATTAAGTTAAATTATCTAAATTTAGTTAAATTATGTAAATTTAATAAAATTTAGTTAAATTTAGTTAAATTTTGTCGAATTAAGTTCTGTTTAGATAAATTTAGTAAAAATTCCTTTAATTTGGCTGAATTAAGTTCAATAAAGTTAAATTTAGATAGGTTTAGACAAATTAAGTTCAATATCAATATATTTAAAAAATATTTTTAAATAAAGTAAATTAAGTTAAAATTAGTTGAATTGTGTTAAGTTTATTTCGTTTTTATTTAAATAAAGTAAAATTTAGTTAAATTGTGCAGATTCAGTTGAATTTTGTTGAATTCAGTTAAATTATGTAAATTTAATTGAATTTACTTAAATTATATGAATTAAATTTAATTTAGTTTAATTAAGCTAAATTAAGTAAAATTCATTAAAATTTTGTAAAATTCAGTTAAATTTTGGCGAGTTAAGTTCAATTTTGTTGTACAAGTAAAATTTAGTCGAATTAAGTTCAATTTCGATAAATTTAGTAAATTGATGTAATTTAGTTGCGTTAATTTAAATTAAGTTCAATTTAGTTTAATTCAGTTGATTTTGTTGAATTAAGTACAAATGGGATAAATTTAGTTATATTTGGGTAAATTTAGTTAAATTAAGTTTAATAAAAAATTGTAAAAGTTTGTTGAATTTAGTTAAATAAAGTTGAATTTAGTTAAATTTAGATTAATTAAGTTCAATTTAGATAAATTTAGTTAAATAAAGTTAAATAAAAAAAACAGTTGAATTTTGTTGAATTAAGTTCAATTAAGTTAAATTAAGGAAAAATTTAAATTGAATTAAGTTACATTTTGTTACATTTAGCTAAATTTAGTAAAATTCAGTTAAATTCAGTTGAATTAAGTTCAATTTAGTGCAGTTTAGTTAAATTTATTGAAATTAGGTAAATTTCGTTAAATTATATAAATTTAGTTCAATCAAGTTGAATTAAATTAAATTCAGTTGAATTTTGTTGAATTAAGTCAAATAAAGTTAAATTTAGTCGAATTAAAATGAATGAAATTCATTAGATATATTAAAAAAAAAGTTGAATTAAGTTCAATTTAGTTAAATTAAGTAAAATTCAGATAAATTTTGTTGAATTAAGTTTAATTTTGCTAAACTCAGTTATTTTTTTTTTAATTCAGTGAAATTTAGTTGAATAATGTTGAATAAAGTTTAATTTAGTCAAATATAAATGGATTAAGTTCAATTTAGATAAATTTAGCTAAATTAAAAAAAAATCAGTATAATTTTGTTGACTTAAGTTCAATTTAGTTAAATTAGTTGAATTAAGCTAAATTTAGAAAAAAATCGTGAAATTAAGTTAAATTTCATAATTCAAATTCAATTTAATTAAACTCAGTTAAATTAGGTAAATTATGGAAAATTTAGTATGTATTCGTGTATTTTCGTTTTTTTTTGTATTTTTTTAGTTTTTAATTCTCTTTTTTTTGTATTCTAAATTTTTGTATTTTTGTTTGTTAGTATTTTGTGTTTTCGTATTCGTATTCGTTTTGGTTTTATTTTATGTTTTCTTTGCGTTTTTTTTTTCAATTTTATGTGTTTTGTATTGTAGTTGTGTATTTTTATCTCTTCTTTTGTGGTTTTAGATTTTATGTATTTTTAGTTTTTGGTTCATCTTTGTACTTTTGTGTTTTTATTATTTGTTTTTTTTTCGTAATTGTGTATTTTTGCGCTATTTTTGTATTCATAAATTTGTGTCTTTCCTTTTTTTTTGTGTTTATGTATTTATAAATTTATGTTTTTTTTACTTTCATATTTTGCAGCTGTGTATTTTTGTTTTTTTTTTTTTGTTTCACTTGACTGTTGATGACCGGATTTGGGTTGTTCGAGATCTCAGTTAGGGGGGAACGGGAACCACACACTGAACCCCGCTGTGCAGAATCTCTGGAACAACTGGTGCTGATGGAAGATGTTGCTAGGAATTCGGCACCGCATTATCGTTCTGGCCAAACTCTCGTAGAGGAGATTCACTTTGTTGGGCTGGACTTGTGGTAGCGGACGCGGTATTAAAGGCGAAATGATGAGGGGTTTCACGTTTACGGGTTTCTCGGTGCGGTCATTGTCGTCGGTAAACGGGTGACAGCGGGTTGCGGTTGACGTTTTGCTGAAATAAGTGAAAAGTCAGTAATCTAGGGTTTATCTTATGTAAATCTGTAACTCACCATCGCCTCAGCTGCTGCTTCTCCGGTCCTCCCCCATATCTTCTGCACCCCAATCCGGTTCATACTGGTGCCGAAAATGGCAAATGTCTGCGACGTCTTCTTCACCGGCGTAACACGCTTCCCGCGGGACGGAATTGAACTCCCCAGCCGTGGCTTTTTCTTAATTGATTTTCTTGCCGGCCTGCCCCCCCTTCAGTGTCCGATTCCTGCTCCATTCCGACAACACGGGCAACGAGTACTGCTGCAGCTTGTCCGCGTCCAGTTGTATGAGGTGGGCGAGACGGTTCCCTGGCGGACGTTCTTGGAAATCAGGTCGAAGTCGTTGCTGGGGGAGAGACGCGGGGAAAGTGAGGTTAGGTGGTGGTTAATTTGTGATTTTGTGGGGATCTTACCGTTCAAGAAATGTGATCACGTCATCTACGATGGTTCCGGGCACGGGATTCCCGGAAAACCAAACTGGTTGACTGGTTGCTTCTTCGCGGCGGTAGCCGCTGGAAGTTCGATCGGATCACTGGGGGTCTTCGGCGCCGGACTTGTAACAAACCGCACGGGCGCGGGTTCTTTTATCGTTGAGTGGACGACTTCTGGTTCGGGAAAGCCGGGAAAACGCGGCTGGGGAAACCGGGGAAACCGGGAAAACGCGGCCGGGGGAACTTCGGAACGCGTCCCGGAACGTTCGCGAGCTTTCGTTGTTGAAGCTGGTGATGAATGACTCAACACGTGTAAATGCAAATTTTTGACAGTTGCTGGTCGCGTTACGAAAGGGGATTGTGTGCGTGAGAGCGGCAAAAAGCAAATATGTTGGTGTGTGTGTGGAAAACAACTATACAGTTTTTTAAGGATTGTGTCCAGACTTAGCGTCTTAACTGGCCCTGGCGATGCCCGATAATCGCCCGCAGCCCCCCTAAAGTTAGAGTGGGGTACAGAATCTGTATGTACAGATGACAGAAATTTGGATGACCGATTTATACAGATTTTCAGAAAAAAAGTTACTTTGTTTGTTTGTTTGTTTATTTATTAAATACAGCAGCGTAAGGCTTACACCTTTTTAAATTGCTACCTCCGGTGTCATTACGTTTAAAATACAATTAAAAAGAAAACTACACTAAATTTACGGGTTCTCCACAGGATGATGTCGTCTTTCTCGTTGTCGACTCGCCTTTTCTCGTCTCAGCGTTGATATTCCAGCGTAGTCCAGGGTTAGTCCGAGGGGATGGGGGTTTGCCCCTTATGCGACCTCATCCAGGGGGCTCAAATGCCCGGGGGGTTGTCCCTATTCCACTCTTCATGTAACTTGTGGTTAGGGGGCCCCGGGTCACTTGAGCACCTCCGTGGATTTTTCAGCTGGCGTGTCGTGTCTACCAGGCACCCCGGAGGAGCCGGAGGGTTGTCCCTATGCCACTCTTCCTATAGCTTGTGGTTAGGGGGGCCCCGGGACATCCGGGCGCGACAGTGGTTACACACGGTTACTACGGCTGCGGTCGGTTCCAGAAAGCCAAGCAGCCGCTCTTAAAAGTTGCTTCCGAAGTCGTTCGCTTCAGTTCAGCAGGCAGCATGTTCCAGTATACCGCACCCCTGACGAACAGCGAACTCGCGTAGGCCAACGTGTTGTTTCGAGGAAGGATCAGGTTTTGCTGGCGACGGCCTCGGAAGGGTACTAGTTTCTGGTACAGTAGTGGTGGGGAGCGCGTTGTGAACAGTTTCCGTTTTATCCACCTTTAGGTGGTTGGTGCCTTCCTCGCAATCATAAAGTGAACACACTACACAGCCTCAAAAAAGTGTATAAATAACACTTATTTTTATCAAAATACCTGAGATCCGGCCTCAATTTTTTTAATTAAAACACTAAAACAATTATAACTTTTGATAAGATTGTCAGATCTTCAATCTTTTGGGCTCGTTGGAAAGATCTTTTGAAAACCTATCCAACGATGAGTCGCATGATAGATCCGGACAACCTTTTCATCAAAATATTTGAGATCCGGCCTAAAAAAAGTGTATAAAAAACACTTAAGTGCTCATAACTTTTGATGGGATTATCAGATCTTCAATCTTTTGAACGCGTTGAAAAGGTCTTTCAAATACCTTTCTAACATTATGTAGCATTACGGGTTTTCTTACAAAAACCACCCTTTTTACAATTTTCTGAAGTTTAGCTAAAATCGGTTTTTCGGCATAACTTTTAAAGTACTTTTCTAAACTTCAAAATGTTAACTAGGGTCTTGTGGGACCCCAAGACGGATCGAATGAGACCAAAACGGTCCAAATCGGTTCAGCCAGTCCGGAGATAATTATGTGCATATTTTTCTGTGCACGGATTCACATCCAGACACACGCACAGACATTTGTTCAGAATTTGATTCTGAGTCGATAGGTATACGTGAAGGTGGGTCTACGAGGTCGAACTAAGAAGTTTATTTTTCGAGTGATTTTATAGCCTTTCCTCATTGAGGTGAGGAAGGCAAAAAACGGATTTCTACTCGAAATGATATTATTTAATCCTTAAGTTATTGCAGTTATAACTAAACATTTAAAAAAAATGTTCATCAATTTAATCTAGTTTAACGTTTAAAATCATTTTGAAACGGATCATGCTTATACTTTTAAGGATCTTTGATCCAGTTGTACTAGAATATTGTGAACCATCAATCCCTCCCCCTATTAACCCCGAGTCAGCCACGAAAATGGGCTCCACTCCCACTAAAATTTACACACAATAACTTAATAATAACGTAATAACTCTTAGTTTTAAGAAAACTGTAAACACATAAGTAAACTTGGTGCTAACCAGGTCCCACTACGGAAATAGACCTAATAAAAATAATTTTGTGAAAAAAAAATTGTGATCCATCCGACTAGATTTCAAGCCTGATAGCAATTGGAACAGAAATTTTTTATGACACTTCATAGCATAGCATTTCATTTATAACTTGTAATGCCCCACTCATGCTCCTTATTGCTTTTTTATAAATCATGATTAGGGTTAGTGAAATTTCACGACAGCGTGAATTCCGTGAAATCTAACTTTTTCCGCGAAATCCCGTGAAATTTTAAGTTTGTGTGAAACTGTAACGATTTTTCTCAAAATAATTTATTAAACTCAAATAGGAATAAAAATAAAATAATAAACTACTGTAGAAATAAGCGAGTGAATACCCATATTTAATTATCAATACAGGGTTAGTGATTTTTTACGATTTCGTGGCACGCCGTCCATTCGTGAAATTTATTGATTTTCTCTAATATTTTTTTTTTTAAATAACAGCTTAGTAAATATTTCATCTATAAAAACTATTTAAATATTTTTTTTTTGTTTTCAATGTCAAAGAATTGTTCAGGTTTTCAGTTTCTTCAAGAAACTAAGTAAGGCTAGTAATATTTTCATTCGCTGTCATAAAAAAAATACGGATATTTTATTCGAATGGTTAAGTTTCAAAAGAAATTAAAAGAAACTAGCTTTGTTTTTTCTTTAAATAACATGAAGAGTATTTTTTTTCTTGAAACATTTCAGATTTTTTCCGAGTCCTGTTTGATATTAACGATATTTGATTATTTGGAATGATGATTCCTTTAAAAGTTATAAAAAATCTTAAGTTTCGATTTTGTTACAAATTATACTATTTTTGCCCATGTGCTTTAAAATTTAAATTTTGAAAAAGGAGATGAAAACCTTTTAAAAAAAAAAATCTATAGCACATTTGGCACAAAATTCGCAGAACATTCAAATTATTTTACTCATTATTCGGCCGGACAAGATTGTTAAATCTTGCTTTGATATGAAATTAATTAAAAATGTAAAATAATAAAAAACTAAATCAGCGAAAACTTTTAAGCTTTATTAGATGGATATTAAAAAAAACAGTTCCATAAATGGGAATACACATGCCCTGCATTTTGTTTCAAAATATAAATAGAGCCCATCCATAAACCAGGTGGAAACTTTTTCGAAAATTAGGAGAAATTTTTCCGTGTCACTTTCAAATTCAGTAATGATTTTTTTAGTTTATTGAAGAATAATAAATAATGAAGTATAAAAAGTAGTTTCTGTGATTTAAACATAAGATTTTCACTAAAAATGTTATTTTCACATTTTTCACATTCCGCGAAATTTGCGTGAAATTTGGGGTTCTAAAACTGAGGTCCCCGTGAAATTTGTAATTTTCGAGCGTGAAAAATCACTAAGCCTAGTCATGATATAATATTCATAAAAATGATTTAAAAATCAATGAGAAAACAGATAAAAAATAAAATACTTAAAAAATTTAATGAATGATGAAAATAATGATTCATTATTCTTAATGTTTTTTTTTTTATTACTACATATGAATATATTTTGAACATATTTTAAATCTGTGATCTTGCTTTTAACGTTATTTCAGCAAAAACATAATAAAATAATTTTTTTTTTTTAATAAGGCTGGTACAAATATTTTTAAAAGTTTTTGTCACCCCCTTCAAAATTGGCCCGAAAAATCAGGGGCAAAAATATTTTTACAATAAACTTCAAAATTTCAATGAAAATTCAAGTGCAACCAGCTGAAATCAAATTAAAATACATTCTCCTGCGTTTAAAATCATTTTTAGCATGTTTGGGTTTATTAAAAAATTTTAAGGTTTTTTGAAAATTTTCGATGCAAAATCTTTTTTTTCGATACAATTTTTGATTTTGTCAGATCTTAGATTTTTTGAAAACTAATGATTGCAAAACAACTGATCTAGTGTAAAATGCATTTTAAAACACTTTTTTCATTTAAATGTGATGACTATGGCTTGTTATTTAATTTTTTTTTCCCCCCCCCCCCCCTTGACCTCGGCCAGGGTCGAGGGACAAAAACTTTTTTAAATATTTGCATCGGCCTAAATATAATAATAAATATATAATCTATTCAACATTCCATATGTCCACCATGACATCAACCAAAATCAAAACGCACTGAATTTGAAAAATATTTAGTGGCGCGTGGGGAGACTTCATAACTTTTTTTTGTATTGAACATTACTCTGTCAATTTCTCACAAAACTATGAATTATTTGCATGATTTGAAAGCTTAAACATTCAATTATGTTTGACTGATAAGGGTATTTCATCAGATGAACTCATCGAATCATGCCAAGCGTTAAAAAAAATTAAACTGACATTTTCAAAATGTTAGGGGTAACTTGATCCCCTTTCAACAAGTTGAAGAAATCATAAGTAAAATGTTTCTTATTCATCCAAAGTTTTAAATTTTTATAAGTTACAGCAATTTTACATAAAACCTGTTCGTTTGTGTTCAAAATATAACAAGTTTAGTATGTAAAATATTTAAAAACTTGAAATATTCTTCTTTAGACAAAAATTGAGCATGTTTACAAGAGCTGGTAATTTTTGGTTACAAAACATTTAAAAAATGGTTCAAACTACAGTAAGTTATATTTGAACACCCAGTCCATTTAATTAAGCTTGAGGCTGATTCCAGTGACTGTAAAAATGCAGGGATCAAGCCTCCCTAAACGCACTTTTTTAAGCAATTGATAGTAAGAATAGTATGACTATAAATTTAACGTCAAATGCGTATGGATTTTGGAGTTGATAAGTTTATCAAACAATTTGCACATAAAAAAAATTAAATAAATTTGGAGTGTTTTCTATACATATCAAAACAAAGAAAAAAGAGCAGCACCTTTTAGAAAAATGTGTTTAACCCAATCTAAACATTTTTAATTTTTTTTCTTTGTTTTCTACAATAAGTTTAGGTCAATTTCGCACAACTTTCTAGAACAAATCTATTTTTTTAACCCACAAGCTGACTTAGAATCAAGTGTCCCCACTCTCCCCTTTATTTATCTGTTAAAATTATTGGGCTCTGTTATTCTAAAAACTATCCGACCATATCAATAACAAAATTTTGTATTTATTATGTTGTATTTTATTATTTTGTATGTAATCTCTAAAAAACTGTTTTCTTTCTTCATCTGAACGACAGCAAAAGAAGTCGAAATGGATAACCACAGCCGTTATTTTTTTCAAAAGTAATGTACACCAAGTTTGTCCGCTGCAAATATTTTTCAAAGCTTATGTCGCCATTTTAAACAAAATGAACATTCCTAACACTGAATAGCATTTCAATATGTTTGCCAGCCACCACCTAGTGGTATTTGTCTTGTTTCTACGATTGAACAGTAAATAGAGAAAAAGCGTTAGCTCCACTGCCAGTAGTATTGGAGCTCGGTTCTAGGAATCACTTTACTGCAAACTTTAACTTCTCCTATTGAATCATCCTTAGATAAATTAAGAAATTAGCACTTTGTGATTTTGTTTTCCTGACATTTAATTATTAAATTGGTGTCCATGTTTTGGCAAAACATTTCCATTATAGCCTTAACAAACCTTTGAAAAAGTGCACACTACTGCTCCCTCCCCCCAAACTTATTCCACTAGCAGTAGCGAGTGAGACAACTTTGCAACGTTTAGGGGCTTCTACTTAGCGCTCACAATGTTTTTTTTTTTGCGAGTGCTTACCCTTCGTTAACCGGTGCGCGATGGCTTCTGAACTTTATTAGCAAAATCGTTCATCCGTCATTACGGCGCGGTGTTCGAAAAATTTGAGAGCTTCCCACCACCAAACGAGAGAGCCACAGTTAATTTGCTGGCCCGCAAGTTGATGTTTTGTTCTTAATAGCTATGACTAGGCGCGCAAGGCCCGCAATTCACCGCACATAACCGGGTCAAGGATCACGGTGAGGGATCCTGTGGTTGAACTTTTCGAAGATCTTGGGGGGGGGGAGTCCTCATCAGTTGGTGGCGTGTCAAATTTACGACTCAAAATTTGTGTGAACGCGGAGCGAACGTTCTAAAATTCCGCAATCAACGCGGGCGCGATTTCACGCGGAATTAAATCATGCAGATTTCGCAGATTATCACGGTCGGATCTTAATGGGGCGAACCTTCGCCAAAGTGTCATGGATGCAATTTGCGACGACGACGACGAGTCTATTTTGTGTCCCCGGGCGCGGGTTCGTCGCTTGTGGCGCAAAGCTCACCGCCAAGTCTTTCCCCTCTGTCTTTTTACACGTAGCCAAAACACGTAGCGTACATAATTTTCCATCAAGTCTGTGTTGCTTGCTTGCTCGGCATCTTCACATGTATGAATGATGCACATCAGTCAACGGCACTGGAGTTGTGATTGATGCATTCGGTTTTGTGTCCTATAACACAATCAATGTCAATCGTCTCATCACTATTCCCATCACCTTTGGCAGTGGGTGCACGTGTAGGCAGTAGACACAGGGATGGTCAGATTTTAGTGCTTTTTATTAACGTCTTTTTTTGTTAATAAAATTTGGTAAGGTATGCCCCCGAATCCTCCCTACCCTTTATGATCTGTGAAATGTGTTCCGTTGGCATAACATTTCCAATAAGAATCGTATTTTAGGGAATATTTAGGTTGAAGAAGTGCAATCGAATCAGACCTCGATCTAAAAATAATTGCCAGAAGTCCATTTTTAAACCATTTTCAAATCTTTGAATGCAGTTGAATAAGAACTCATCAACTTGTAAAAAAATATGGGTTTGGTCATTTTGCTCATTTCGTGTAACTTTATCATTTTTTTTTGTAAAAAAATGGGTCTAATTTAAAGTTCTAGGGACCAACGAGCTCACAGCTAAAAACGTTTTACCAGCATGTTTTAACGTAACATATCCAATCCAATCCAATCCAATCCAATCCAATCCAATCCAATCCAATCCAATCCAATCCAATCCAATCCAATCCAATCCAATCCAATCCAATCCAATCCAATCCAATCTAATCTAATCCAATCCAATCCAATCCAATCCAATCCAATCCAATCCAATCCAATCCAATCCAATCCAATCCAATCCAATCCAATCCAATCCAATCCAATCCAATCCAATCCAATCCAATCCAATCCAATCCAATCCAATCCAATCCAATCCAATCCAATCCAATCCAATCCAATCCAATCCAATCCAATCCAATCCAATCCAATCCAATCCAATCCAATCCAATCCAATCCAATCCAATCCAATCCAATCCAATCCAATCCAATCCAATCCAATCCAATCCAATCCAATCCAATCCAATCCAATCCAATCCAATCCAATCCAATCCAATCCAATCCAATCCAATCCAATCCAATCCAATCCAATCCAATCCAATCCAATCCAATCCAATCCAATCCAATCCAATCCAATCCAATCCAATCCAATCCAATCCAATCCAATCCAATCCAATCCAATCCAATCCAATCCAATCCAATCCAATCCAATCCAATCCAATCCAATCCAATCCAATCCAATCCAATCCAATCCAATCCAATCCAATCCAATCCAATCCAATCCAATCCAATCCAATCCAATCCAATCCAATCCAATCCAATCCAATCCAATCCAATCCAATCCAATCCAATCCAATCCAATCCAATCCAATCCAATCCAATCCAATCCAATCCAATCCAATCCAATCCAATCCAATCCAATCCAATCCAATCCAATCCAATCCAATCCAATCCAATCCAATCCAATCCAATCCAATCCAATCCAATCCAATCCAATCCAATCCAATCTAATCTAATCTAATCTAATCTAATCTAATCTAATCTAATCTAATCTAATCTAATCTAATCTAATCTAATCTAATCTAATCTAATCTAATCTAATCTAATCTAATCTAATCTAATCTAATCTAACCTAACCTAATCTAATATAATCTAATCTAATCTAATCTAATCTAATCTAACCTAATCTAATCTAATCTAATCTAATCTAATCTAATCTAATCTAATCTAATCTAATCTAATCTAATCTAATCTAATCTAATCTAACCTAATCTAATCTAATCTAATCTAATCTAATCTAATCTAATCTAATCTAACCTAATCTAATCTAATCTAATCTAACCTAATCTAATCTAATCTAATCTAATCTAATCTAATCTAATCTAATCTAATCTAATCTAATCTAATCTAATCTAATCTAATCTAATCTAATCTAATCTAATCTAATCTAATCTAATCTAATCTAATCTAATCTAATCTAATCTAATCTAATCTAATCTAATCTAATCTAATCTAATCTAATCTAATCTAATCTAATCTAATCTAATCTAATCTAATCTAATCTAATCTAATCTAATCTAATCTAATCTAATCTAATCTAATCTAATCTAATCTAATCTAATCTAATCTAATCTAATCTAATCTAATCTAATCTAATCTAATCTAATCTAATCTAATCTAATCTAATCTAATCTAATCTAATCTAATCTAATCTAATCTAATCTAATCTAATCTAATCTAATCTAATCTAATCTAATCTAATCTAATCTAATCTAATCTAATCTAATCTAATCTAATCTAATCTAATCTAATCTAATCTAATCTAATCTAATCTAATCTGATCTAATCTAATCTAATCTAATCTAATCTAATCTAATCTAATCTAATCTAATCTAATCTAATCTAATCTAATCTAATCTAATCTAATCTAATGATGTTTCATTCATATTCATCATTTCATATTCCTATGTTCTTAACTTTCTCGTTTAGAGCAGGTGGGATTCCAACCCAGAACCATTCGCTTATTAAGCCAACTTGAAGCCAACACCGTAACCAGTCATCCACGGCTGCTCTCTTTTAGTAAAATATGCGAGAAATCACAAAAAAAACAACAAAAATGCATATGGGAAATTCCCCGCCAAGCTGGCGAAATCGAGAAAAGTTGCCCAAACTCCTCTTCGATTTGTGAGAAACTTTGTCCTTAGGGGTAATTTTTGTTCCTGATCACAAATCCAAGCTCCATTTTTCGATTTGTCTTGGCGGAAGGACGGTACAACCCCTTCCATTTTTGAACATGCATAAAAAGACATGTTTTGCCTTCCTCACTGAGGTAAGGCTATAATCCTGCTCTGAAAATGAACTTTTTATTAAAAGCACCTAGACCCACCTTCATGTATACATATCGACTCAGAATCGAAAACTGAACAAATGTCTGTGTGTGTGTATGTGTGTGTGTATGTGTGTGTATGTATGTATGTGACCAAAATTCTCACTGAGTTTTCTCAGCACTGGCTGAACCGATTTTGATCGAACCAGTTGCATTCGACTTGGTTTAGGGTCCCATACATCGCTATTGAATTGTTTGAAGTTTCGATAAGTAGTTCAAAAGTTATATATAAAAATGTGTTTTCACAAATATCCGGATCTCAATTATATGCATGTAAACGATGTCCGGATCCATCATTCGACCCATCATTGGTTAGGTAATTGAAAGGCCTTTCCAATGAGTACAAAACATTGAAGATCTGGCAACCCTGTCTCGAGTTATGGCCACTTAAGTGATATTTATGTACTTTTTTGAAGCCGGATCTCACTTAAATGTATGTAAACTATGTCCGGATCCACAATCCGACCCATCGTTGGTTAGATAATTAAAAAGCCTTTCCAATGAGTACAAAACATTGAAGATCTGGCAACCCTGTCTCGAGTTATGACCACTTAAGTGATATTTATGTACTTTTTTGAAGCCGGATCTCACTTAAATGTATGTAAACTATGTTCGGATCCATCATCCGACCAATCGTTGGTTAGATAATTGAAAAGCCTTTCCAATGAGTAGAAAACATTGAAGATCTGGCAACCCTGTCTCGAGTTATGACCACTTAAGTGATATTTATGTACTTTTTTGAAGCCGGATCTCACCTAAATGTATGTAAACTATGTCCGGATCCATCATCCGACCCATCGCTGGGTAGGCAATTAAAAGGCCTTTTCAACGAGTCCAAAACATTGCAGATCTGGCCACCCTGTCTCGAGTTATGACCACTTAAGTGATATTGATGTACTTTTTTGAAGCCGGATCTCACTTAAATGTATGTAAACTATGTTCGGATCCATCATCCGACCAATCATTGGTTAGGTAATTAAAAAGCCTTTCCAATGAGTACAAAACATTGAAGATGTGGCAACCCTGTCTCGAGTTATGACCACTTAAGTGATATTTATGTACTTTTTTGAAGCCGGATCTCACTTAAATTTATGTAAACTATGTCCGGATCCATCATCCGACCCATCGGCAATTGAAAGGCCTTTCCAAAGAGTCCAAAACATTGAAGATCTAGCAACCCTTTCTAGAGTTATTACCACTTAAGTTATATCTGTGTTTTTTTCTGGATCTAAAAAAAGCTGAAATGTGTGTCCAAACCACTCATATTACCCATTTTATGGTAAAAAGTGAGGAAGGCATCAACCACATAGGTGGATTAGGTTAGTTTTTCAATAATTTGCAGTCTGAAATGGTGCTGAGATGGAAATATGGTGTCAAAGGGACTTTTTATGTAAAATTGGACTCAATTTTACATAAAAGTCCCTTTGGAAAACGCCAAAAAGTTTTAAAAACTCTGTACTTTTCCGTTATTCAGATGTGAATTTTTTGGTACATGTCAGCAGACAATTACAAAAATGTTGATACATAAACATAAGGGGTTTGATTGCAATCGTTACGAGTTATCGCGATTTTACGAGAAAAAAAGTTTGAATAAGTCGTTGTCGTTAATCATGGCCGTTCGCAGTAGTGTCAACCATCGCGACGCTCATTTTTGGTTCGCGGCACATTTTTCGTTTGTAGTGCTTTTCAGTTACGGAATTCGACAAAATGGTGTTCGAAGCACTTGTAGAACTCACCAACAGCAACATTTCTTCAGAACATTGTATAGCTGTAAAATTCATACGAAAAAAGTTACAAGAAGATTCCAGACCTCAGGACCAATGGTTCGCGATGCTTTCGTTTGCCTAACGCATTTTTGGTTGTAACTTTTTTTGTATTCATCAAAAATCAATACTATGTTCAGTAAAGTTGTACGATTTGGTGTGTTCTACAAGTCCTTCACACACAACTTTGTCAAATTCCGTAACTGAAAAGCACTAACTACAAACAAAAAATGTGCCGCGAACCAAAAATGAGCGTCGCGATGGTTGACATCACTGGCCGTTCGTGGTCACCCGCGAACGACGAAACAAAGAGAATTTTGCGTTTCTCTTTGTTTCGTCGTTCGCGGGTGACTATGAGCGGCCACGATTAACGTCAACCAACTTATTCAAACTTTTTTTTTCTTAAGATTGCAATAACTCGTGATGAGTACAAGCAAACTCCTTATGTTTATATATTAATTTTTCTTTAATTGTCTGTTCTACAACTTTGTAGAAAATTACTACACTCTAAAAAAAATATTGCAGTGAGAAAAAAAAGAAATTTTGAAATGAAAAATTTTTGTTCTAAATGAAAAGAATGACATTTCTTGTTTATTGTAGATCCGAAAATTAGAAAATTACATTTAATTTTCTCGTGAATGACATGTGCTATTTTTTTTAACAATTAAGGGACGGAAAATGGCAGAGTTTTTAAAAGCATTCAGTGTTTTTTTTTTTTTTTTTGATGAGTTGATGAGTTGAGTTAAATTTTGTAAATTTGTTAGATTTTTTTTGGGTTTTTAAGGTAGGTATTAGGATGTAACAAAAATGACTTTTTGGCGGGCATTCAAGGGTTTGTTCCGGTGGGCATACTAAGCCTAAATCCAAAATATGAGCTTGATTGGACGTAACAGGAGCTGGCGCTCCGCCCTTCAATTTTAAATGGGATTTAACCCGTAAAAAAAGATTTTTTCAAAAATGTCACTTTTTGAGGCATTTTGGCCACTGAAGCGTTTATTTTCAACATCATTGGCGTGTAGGCCAGATCCTTGCGCATCTTTTGGTATATATAAAATTTAAATTTGGAGCACCCTGGAGCTCAGTACAGGCCTTCAAAGTTTGGCATTTTTTTCGAAAAATCGGCCCCGGCAAAATCAAATGGCGTCTAGGGCGTCGCGAGGCGCGACGCATATCTTTTTTGCCGGGACCGATTTTTCGAAAAAAATGCCAAACTTTGAAGGCCTGTACTGAGCTCCAGGGTGCTCCAAATTTAAATGTTATATATACCAAAAGATGCGCAAGGATCTGGCCTACACGTCAATGATGTTGAAAATAAACGCTCCAGTGGCCAAAATGCCTCAAAAAGTGACATTTTTGAAAAAATCTTTTTTTACGGGTTAAATCCCATTTAAAATTGAAGAGCGGAGCGCCAGCTCCTGTTACGTCCAATCAAGCTCATATTTTGGATTAAGGCTTAGTATGCCCACCGGAACAAACCCTTGAATGCCCGCCAAAAAGTCATTTTTGTTACACTCTAGTAGGTATGCTTTGATGATCAACTCAAAGAAAACATCGTTTCCTTTATATTTTACGAAAACCCCAGTTATGAAGGAAAACGCTAATTAAATGCGATAAGATAATTCGAATCATCGATATCTATAAAATCATAACATACAAGGGTTTATTGAAAATTGAAGCACCGACAACCAAGCAACAGATTCTATTCCAAACTGAACAGTGCGACTCTCTAACCCAGTCTCCAAATGAGTTCGCATCGGCACCTAATGTTTGTAATGCAAATAAGTCGGCAAAACTAATGGTGCCTCATATCGATAAAATCGAGACCAGCGCAAAATTGATGCTACGCACATTAGATATCACCGAGTCAAAAGTTGGTCACCACGTCACCATCATAAATGGCACCACAGATCGAGTCCAGGGGACCAGCTCTAATCCTAACCGGTAATACGGGGGAACGGATGATCTTGAAAGTTAATAAAGAAAAAAAAAATCTAAAATCCCTTAAATGATGAGCTGAACATTGACATTCACCGCCTTTGGAGCAAACATCGCTGGTTGGTCCACATACGTGATGCTGCGGCTGCGGCTGAGAGGAGGTGGCATCTCCGGCCTGGGGGTGTTCAATGCAAACGCCGAGATTGCGCGTACCTTTCGAGCAGCCGTAAGTGCTAGACGTGATACCAAAATCCTTGATTTTGTTTGTTGGCTTAGACGAAAGTAAACGTCAACGGTTGAACTCGTTTAGGTAAATTATCGATAGGGTGCGAAAGCTAGTGTGTCTGTTGTCCGTCCCTGGACTGTGTCTTCAGCGTCATCTGCCAAGGTGGCTCTTTCCAATGTTTGACCAATTGGTTGGGAAACTTTGCGAAATTTGTTAGCGATGACTACTAAAGTTTTGGTTTGTACTGTGTGATGTCCAGGATTTTAGCTGTCAAGGTCAAGTCCAGATTTTAGCTGTCAAGGTCAAGTGACTTTCAGATAGTCTATAAAATAAGGTTGGAACTACGTAGTATTTAACGAGAGCTTGATCGTTAAATCCTAAATCAAATCCTAAATCAAGTGAATTAAGTAAAGAAGAGGAGTCATTTAGCACTCTTCCGCAAACTCAACTCTCCGAATTGCAGCCCCATCAATGACGGTCGGGTGCCATCCGGAACTCGATTTACCTATGCAAATTGTCACTCCTGCGTGACATTGAAATCGTGCAACTCGAATCGATCGACCTCACTCCACGTTGTTGTACTCTATTTCACATTCCTAGTTCAAACAGCTTGAATGATTCGACTGGATTGGCGGCGGTGCTAATTATCGATCGTAAATGATTTTGAAAGAGGTGCAAAACTGCGTGCACGCCCAAGAAAGGTGACAAATCGCGCCCAAGAGGACCACTAACTCGACATGACATCAACTCGGCAGAGTCCGGCACGTGACAACCCGTTAAATATGGTCCACGGACGGACCTACAAAATTCGCACCACGGACTCAGAAGGTTCAAGCCGTAAATCATTCCGCCCCGTCCGGTGGCAATTTTAGACCTGCACAGTTTCTTTTTAATGGCTCGCCTCTGTCTAAACGCCAAACTTTCATAAATCGCGTTAAAACATAAAAAGGTGTTTTGTGGAAGCAGCAGACAGACGGCAGCCTCGGGAGGAATTTTGTAGCCGGTGCCGTCGAGAGGACGTCCCGCGGAGGGTGGCTGCATTTTTGCGCGCGCCATAATCGCAGAAATTTACATAAAATCGTTGGCATGTTTTAGTAGCCCCAGCCTCGCAAACTGTTTTGTCCTGGGGAGAATATTCATCATGACAATAGGTGGAGAGAAATGTTGAGCTTTTGTTTTTTTGTCAAAAACGTAAAAATATGGTTACGATGTGACTGAAATTAAAAAACTTATAAACGCGATAGCTGCAAAATCTTCTGACAAATTTAACCGAGGCACTGCAAACGGATGTCAGAAGCCAACCCTCTGACAGTCAATGTTAGCTCAATCCCACCAGATTAGCAGTAGCACTTCCCAAGTTGCAAACTCAACATCCTTTTTGTTCAACAAGCGTACTATAACTGTTTTCAATCATACAAGAGAAATGTTTTATCGGAGAAATAAATGTTGTTTCGAATAAAAAGTTTGCATGGGCCATCCAGAAATCACATAAACAATTCAAAACTTCCAATTCTGATAAAATTAAATGGTTTTGAGCATTGTTTAATAATTTTTATTACAAAATATAATATCAGTAAGAGCAATTCACTCCGAATGGATTTTATTTGGGTCAAACATTTTAAAAGCATTCCCTATGACAAAAACAAAAAAAAAACTAACTTAATCCACCTATGTGGTTTGGGCCTTCCTCACTCATTACCAGCAATGGCTGTTCACTAATTTCATCTATTTTTTAGATACGGCTTCAAAAAAAAACATAAGTGGTCATATCTCGAGACAGGGTTGCCAGATCTTTAATGTTTTGAACTCGTTGGAAAGGTCTTTTGATAAACTAACTAACGATGGGTCGAATGGTGGATCTGGACATAGTTTACATACATTTACTTGAAATCCGGCTTCGAAAAAGTACATCAATATTACTTAAATGAACATATCTCGAGACAGGGTTGCCAGATCGTCAATTTCGTGGACTCTTTGGAAAGATTTTTTCATAACCTAACTAAAGTTGGGTCGGATAGTGGATCCGGACATAGTTTACATACATTTAAGTGAGATCCGGCTTCCAAAAAGTATATCAATATCACTTAAGTGGCCATATCTCGAGACAGGGTTGCCAGATCTACAATGTTTTTTACTCGTTGAAATGGTCTTTTAATAACCTAACCAACGATTGGTCGGATGATGGGCCTGGACATAGTTTACATACATTTAAGTGAGATCCGGATATATGTGAAAACACATTTTTATACATAACCAAGTCGAATGCAACAGGTTCGGGTCAAATCGGTTCAACCACGTTTTTATACAAAGTTCATTTTTAGAGCAGGATTATAGCCTTCCCGAGCAGACGGAAATAACTTGGGAATAACATTTTTTGATATTTGAAAAAACTAGGCAAATAACATTTTATGTTATTTATAACAAGATTTGTTATTCGTCGTTATGATTTTTTTGTTATCATATCCCGGGCAGACGGTAATAACAAAATTCATAATATTTCAATAACAAATCCTGTTAAAATAACAAACAGTGTTATTATTTTAACCTGAAGTTCAACTTCAAGAAGAAAAATTAATAACAGTTTCTGATAAAATAACAATATTTGGTATTGAAGTGATATTATATTGAAAATGTTTAATAACACGCCAATAAGAGGAAATGTTATACATTTCAAAACTCTCCTAATAACAAAATTTGTTATTCGTTCGGTATACTGACTTAGAAATAAAATTACCACAAATCGCACAAATGGAAAAGTTTCTAAGTGTCCATAACACAATCTGTTATTATTTTTCTTTTGTTAAATATGTTTAGATCTTTGGGATAATTTTGTCTAATTTCGTCGGGGTCAATATTTTGGCCATGAAATGGGGTCCTTAAGCTAAAATTATTCTAAAAAGTTGAAATATTGGAAGTTGATTTTTTAAATTATTTGATATACCCCCTAAGGGACTTTGCTAAAATTGGCTAGAACTATGGGATAATTTTGACCAATTTCGTCGGGGTCATTATTTTGGCCATGAAATGGGGGGTCCTTAAGCTAAAATTATTCTAAAAAGTTGAAATTTTGAAAGTTGATTTTTTTAATTATTTGATATACCCCCTAAAGGACTTAGTTTAAAATGGTTAGAACTATGGGATAATTTTGACCAATTTCGTCGGGGTCATTATTTTGGCCATGAAATGGGGTCCTTAAGCTAAAATTATTCTAAAAAGTTGAAATTTTGAAAGTTGATTTTTTTAATTATTTGATATACCCCCTAAAGGACTTAGTTTAAAATGGTTAGAACTATGGGATAATTTTTACCAATTTCGTCAGGGTCATTATTTTGGCCATGAAATGGGGTCCTTAAGCTAAAATTATTCTAAAAAGTTGAAATTTTGAAAGTTGATTTTTTTAATTATTTGATATACCCCCTAAGGGACTTTGTTAAAATTGGCTAGAACTATGGGATAATTTTTACCAATTTCATCGGGATCATTATTTTGGTCATGAAATGGGGTACTTAAGCTAAAATTATTCTAAAAAGTTGAAATTTTGAAAGTTGATTTTTTTAATTATTTGATATACCCCCTAAAGGACTTAGTTTAAAATGGTTAGAACTATGGTATAATTTTTACCAATTTCGTCAGGGTCATTATTTTGGCCATGAAATGGGGTCCTTAAGCTAAAATTATTCTAAAAAGTTGAAATTTTGAAAGTTGATTTTTTTAATTATTTGATATACCCCCTAAGGGATTTTACTAAAATTGGCTAGAACTATGGGATAATTTTGACCAATTTCGTCAGGGTCATTATTTTGGCCATGAAATGGGGTCCTTAAGCTAAAATTATTATAAAAAGTTGAAATTTTGAAAGTTGATTTTTTTAATTATTTGATATACCCCCTAAGGGATTTTACTAAAATTGGCTAGAACTATGGGATAATTTTGACCAATTTCGTCGGGGTCATTATTTTGGCCATGAAATGGGGTCCTTAAGCTAAAATTATTATAAAAAGTTGAAATTTTGAAAGTTGATTTTTTTAATTATTTGATATATCCCTAAAGGACTTAGTTTAAAATGGTTAGAACTATGGGATAATTTTGACCAATTTCGTCGGGGTCATTATTTTGGCCATGAAATGGGGTCCTTAAGCTAAAATTATTCTAAAAAGTTGAAATTTTGAAAGTTGATTTTTTTAATTATTTGATATACCCCCTAAGGGATTTTACTAAAATTGGCTAGAACTATGAAATAATTTTGACCAATTTCATCGGGGTCATTATTTCACCATGAAATGGGGTTTCAAGCTAAAATTAATCCGATAAATTAACTTTTGAGAGTTCTTTTTTTTTTATTTTGTTATATTCGCTAACGGAATTGATTTATTTATTGAGAATTTTTGAAGTGTGAATAACAAAACTGTTATTATTTTCACAGAGCCAGGAAGTCGGAGCTGACGTTGAAGTTCGAGCTGGAGTGTGACCTCGGAGACTGCATCTGATTCATCTAATTTTCAGCAACTTTTACTTGGAGTCGGAATCTGTGAAGTCGGGTATTTTTGAGAGCTAAAGTCGTCGTTGACGTCATATCCTGCATCCAGTGTCGGAGTTGTCTTCAAAGTATGGATTCAAAGTCGCTTGGAGGTACCCGACTCTACAGCCCTGACTAGTACAGAGGAGTTATGGCAACTGCAGGTTTATTTGCAAATTATAAATAAACCAAAACAATAACTTTTTTTGTTATGGAGACATACCAGTGCAATAACATTTTTTGTTATTATGCTGCTCCACCTCTCCGCACAAAATAACAAATCTTGTTATTCCTTCATGATTCCTTCTGTGTTATTGGTTTGTTATTGCAATAACAACATAATAACAGTTTAAGTTATTCTTCGAACAAATCTTTGTTATTGATTTTTGTTATTTTAACAACTAATCCGATCATCCCAATAACATATTTCGATCTTCTCACAATATCAAAAACTGACCTTCCCAAGTTATTTCCGTCTGCTCGGGATTTTTATTGTAATAACAAACTAATAACATTTTTAGTGATTCTACGAACAAATCTTTGTTATTATTTTTCGTTATTTTAACAACTAATCCGATCATCCCAATTACAGTTGGAGTTATTCTTCCATAACAAAAAATGTTATTCCCGAGTTGTTTTGGCTTTCAACCAGTATCAGACCAATAACAAATTTGGTTATGATAACATAAACTGTTATTAAATCCTTATGCAAAAATGGATTTTTCAAGAAGATTCCATAATACTTTCTGTTATTTTAACAGTATTTGTTATTGAAATGGCATGAACTTTGTTATTACCGTCTGCCCGGGTTACCTCAGTGAGGAAGGCAAAACATTTTTGATCTTTTAGAAACTAAAATAATTTGAAATTTTGGAATCTAGACTAGCATTTCAATAGGGCGTATTTTTGAACATTTGGCCTTTTGGAATGCAAAATAACGTATACTTATTTTTTGTACCTATTTCTAACAGTCCTGATGAATACCTACAACTTTGTCTTGGACACCAAATCGATAAGAAAATTCCTTCAAAAGAAACAGATTTTTGAATATTTAAGTGCCATTTTTAAATATAAAAAACTTAATCCACATATGTGGTTGATGCCTTCGTCACTCCTAACCAAAAATGGACAACACAAAATATTTGAAATTATGTTCATCTGAATGATAAAAACCAAGTACGCAGAAAACATGGTTTTTGGTATGGAGCCAACTTCGTCTGACTTAGATCCGGCTTCAAAAAGTACATAAATATCACTTAAGAAATCATAACTTGGGACACGGTTGCCAGATCTTCAAACTTTAAGACGCATTTGAATGGTCTTTCGATCACCTATCCAGCGATAGGCCGGATGTTAGATCCGGACATAGTTTTCTTACAGATAATTTAGACCCGGCCTCATGAAAGTACATGAATATCATTTAGGTGTTCATAATTTATGACAGGGTTGCCAGATGATCAAACTTTTAGACTCAATACAAAAGGATCATGACAAGCTAATCCAAGAAAAGTCAAATTGCAATATCTGAGATCCGGCCATAAAAATCCAGCATACGATTCTCAACACTGGCACTTTTTTATACATAACTTTTGAACTTCTTATCGGCTCTTTAAAAAATGTAATAGTGCAGTATGGGGCACCAAACCAAATCGAATGCAGACACATACTCACATACACAGATATTTGTTCAGTTTTCGATTCTAAGTCGATATGTAAACATGAAGGTGGGTCTACAAGCTTTCTGTAAAAAGTTCCTTTTTAGAGCAGGATTATAGCCTAACCTCAGTGAGGGAAACACAAGCAAAATCGAACCAAAAAGAGGCTGATCCCAAAAGAATCGATTTGATTAGTAGGGCGTCCATTTTTTCCGGGTTTTGAATTTCCCGGGAAACGGGAAAAATGTTTTTGGGATCCCGGGAATTCAAGGACGACAGTTTTTAAATAATATTTAAAAAGTTTTTTTTTGTTCTCCGTTGTGGTACCAGTCAATGAAAAATCAAAGCAAATTTTTGAATTGAATGTTTTATATAAAACATATTTAACAAATAACCTATTCGTAACTATCGCTAACTAGGGAAAATCAGGACAACAGTCTGAACAGATGCAGGAGATTTTAGAGCAAAAAATTTGTAAATCGGTGTACTTATTGTTTATTCTGTTCCTTTTTAACCGAAGTCATTCAAAACATTATGCAAAAAATTAGCTTAAATAGCCGTCTTAATTCGTTACATTTGGCCTGGTTTGTCCCAGATTCCAGTGTTTGATGAAATATAATTTAATATATTTTTTCAAATTTAAAATCATAAATATACGATTAAATTATTCCCAGTCTTTTAATAATATATAAACTAGAAAAGGAAATATTTAAAGGGCTAGGCATTTTGCGAATCTGCTATCAACAAAAATTTAAAAATTACCTGGTAAGCCAAATTATTGCTGATTCATGCAGAATACAAATGTTAATGCTTTAAACTTTCAAGTTTTAATCTTTTTTCACAACCCAATCTTAATTTCCAAAACGAAATTGTTTTTTTTTTCAATTTCGGAAATTGCCGAGACAATTTATGAAAAAATCCCGGGATTTGGGAATTCCCGATTTTGGAAAAATCCTTGGAATTTTGTCCCGGGAATTCCCGGAATGGACGCACTATTGATTAGTAATGCAAAACTAAACGTTAAACAGTGTATTGCAAATAGTTAAAAATCGATTGTCCTAGTTTTTCAATAAAATTAATATTTTTGACGGTATATAATTTTTTGACTCCTGATATTTTGGAAAAATGCTACATCATTGTTGACTAGGAAAATGTCTAAAGAATCAGATAATGCAGTCCACTTTGCGATTCAAACTTATTTTCAATGGGAATTTCATGACACACTATTAAAATAATCGTATTGAAGCGGCCGTGGCTGACTGGCTACGGTGTTCGCTTTCTAAGCGAATGGTCCTGGGTTCGATTCCCATCTGCTCCCAACGAGAAAGTATAGGAAATATTAATCTTGAAACTCTGAACATGAAAACTGAACAATCAAAGTCGGCCCGAGTCGGGGTTCGATCCCCCATCCTTTGGATTGGTAAGCAAAAATGCTAACCACTAGGTCATCACGGCTTGGTGAGCGACGTCTGGAATTAGGAATACTGTTACTATCAAAACTATATACGCGCTGGGTCCTTGTCCATTTGACAAGGGTTCGGAAGTTCTAAATAACGTTTGAACCCGATTGGTGCAAACGTTCTTCAGGGCGGGGCTTGTCGATAAAAGCTGAGGGACTTCGCGCTCGGCTAGCCAGCGTAGAAATGGGTCACCGAAGCTCGGCAGAGCTAACACCTTCCAAATGCCTATGCGAGTTATCCCGTTTGGTTGGTTGCACACACACACACTATTAAAATAATCGTATTTTAATACATTTCTCAAATAACTAACTTTAAAAAAAAATCAAAATGTTTTCGAATGCGCGACTATTTAAAACCTACACAGCAAATAAAGTAGTAATCCAGCTGCGTGTAAAAGGCCTGGGTGTAAAATAAATTTTGCATAATTTTATGAAATTCTGTGTAATATTACACCTTGAAATATGTAGCCCATCAGTATGGGAAACCTACTTGACCGAAATGTCAAGCTGACATATACGTTTATCCTTTCCGTTTTTCATCGGTCTGGTGGCCGAGCGGGCTAAGGCGCCAGTCCGTACTGTTGGTGCTGGGTTTGAATCTCGTCGGTTGCAACCTTTTTTTGTGTTTACAAAAATTGTTCATGCAGTGTGTAATATTAAGTGTTTATTTTGACGAAGGTGATGTGCATGCTTTTGCATGCGATTTTACCATAGGATTTTTTGCTGTGATCAATCAAATCCAAATCCAGTTTAAATCCATTATGTTCATATTACAAAATATTCTAAAATCTTCAAGTTATAAATGACACTCCAGCTTAAAAACAGGTTTCTAAATAATATTCACTATTAAAGTAGTTTTAGAACGTTGACAACATCCGTCCAATTTTCAAATGACAATAATCCAACTGCAAAAATTACCCAAAAAAAAACAACAATTCTATGATGTCCTAAATTGCTCCAATTAGAGTGCTTATTTTGTATCATGGTTGTTTCTGAACCGTTTCTCATTTAAAAGGGAAAATTTAGTGATAATATTAATGTGGTCTTAAATATTGTGAATATCATTAAAATCAATCATTAAACCTGATCATGCTACATTGTAACACCTTTAATAACTAAACTACTAAATCATGCTTACATCCACAAAGCATTCTAGCAAGATGTAATCATCCAATCATTCAGAACGCACACAATCCCTGGGATAAAATTTATGACTCCTCCTGGATGATGATGATAATAGTTGTCGATTCAGTACCACCTACTAACTGAACTCGACACGTGATGAATTTCAAAATCATTCCAACCCCCTCGTACAGAAACAAAACAAACAACAATCAAACACGACTTCACCGTCGATAATTGTTGAATAATTCAATTAACACGATTATTTGCAAAATTCTTGCGACGGGCAGCCAACACTTTTTGCACACCTCACGCGCGGGGACTTTCATTTTCATCATTCCTTGCGATGCGTTTGATGTTAAATTCTGAATCACGCCGCCTCTGTCAGGCATGGATGGTGCGAGAAGTTCCGTGATTTTCAGAGCTTGATCACAGTTTTTAAATTGATGATCGGTTAAAATATGATTATTTTTATCATGGAAGTTCTTAAAAAAAATTAAATCGGTATTTTTTATAACTTCAAATAAACATTACTGTTGAACAATTTTACAAGCTTTTTCATAAAAAATAAATTCTTTAAAATATTCACAATGAGTCACAAACGCGGATTCTAGAATGAATCGTTCGTTTATATGGTGCTCAGTTTCTTCTGGTCCCAGGCGACGACGACGTGTTCCGGTATCTTAATTTGGATGATGATCGAAAAGCGCAACTATTTAACGTGTTTTTCGTGTGTTTGCCGCGGCGCAGTAATCATGCTGATTCAAATTATACCGCCAGGGAGGACTTCCATCCTTAGTCGATTCGTACGTGCGTGGCATCGAACGTGTTGTTTATTGGCCGATATTTATGGGCCGTTTACCGTAATCGGTCTTCTCCGGTGTCCTATGGTGGCAATGACACTGCACTAGGCCAACCAAGTTGGTCGAAAATTGACCGGGTACCCTTCAGATATTTGGCCAGCTGATGACATCCAATTTTGAAAATGTTCTGGTTTCTAAATTTAGGGTTATATTATATAAAAGATGTTTCCAAAGAGGAAAACTGAAAAAGTTAAAGGATAAGGAAGGAATTGTGAGGAAAATGGGTGAAATTTGCCTGATTGGAAATAAACATGTAAACTAGAGAATAGAATTTTCCTGAAATTTCGTGACATAAAAGTCTTTCTTTTCCAGGGATTTTTTTTTTTTGAGATTTGGAATGTTTGGAATGATGCTATACTTAAATTTTAATTGCAAAATTGTTATGCTTTAGAGCGTCCAATTTTCCGTCCCGGGAAAAAATTTCCCGGAAATTTCCGGGATTTCCCGTAAAAATATATTTTTCGTTTCCCGCGAAATTTGTAAATATCCCGGGAATTCCCAAAATTCAAGACGAAGTCTAATCTAATCTAATCCTGAAATTCAAGTGGAAGTATACATTTTCTTAACTTTTTGTTATTGTTTTTTAATTTACTAAAAAATGATAATGAAAGAACTCAATTTTATTTTAATCAATTCAATTTGCTGTTCTTATTGAACTTTGTGAGTTCGGCTAAAAACTTCATGTTGAGGTTTATTTTAGATTACGTTAATTTCTGAAGCAATCACAACTGGGAATAGATTTTATTCATTTGCGGGGCAACACAAATCATAATAAACTATTGTAATTTTGGTAATCTTTTCAAACAAAAATTGTTGTTATATCATTTGAAAAGAGTATCCTCTTTCCACCAAGCTCAAAATCAAGTTTCATAAAAAGTTTTTTTTTTCTTTTTCCACCATGACCAAATTGGTTTCAAAGTGGGATGTGCAAGAAAAATTACGTTAATTTGTACACTGTTCGAGAAATAACAGTTAAAAGTTGAAAATTTGTAGAGCACAAGAGCTACCAAGGGCGTAAGAGGTTTAAATATGAAAGTACTAAACAACTTTTTCAGCTATGAAAATTCTTTTAACCGAAGTCATATTAGGCTGAATAATTAAAAAATCATTTAAAAACTAACTTAATCCACCTATGTGGTTGGAACCTTCCTCACTTATTGCCAACAATGGCTGATATGATAGAATTGTACAAAAATTTAATCTATTTTTTAGATCCGGAATAAAAAAGTACTTAAATATCACTTATGTGGCCATACCTCGAGAAATGGTTGCCAGATCTTCAATGTTTTGGACTCGTTGGAAAGGTCTTTCGATAACCTAACCAACGATGGATTGGATGATGGATCCGGACATAGTTTACATACTTTTAAGTGAGATCCGGCATCCAAAAAGTACATCAATATCACTTAAGTGGCTATAACTCGAGACTGGGTAGCCAGATCTTCAATGTTTTGGACTCTTTGGAAAGGTCTTTCAGTTGCCTAACCAACGATGGGTCGGATGGTGGATCCGGACATAGTTTACATACATTTAAGTGAGATCCGGATATATGTGAAAACACATTTTTATACATAACTTTTGAACTACTTATCGAAACTTCAATCTGTATAAAATTCGATCTATGGGACCCTGAACCAAGTCGAATGCAACAGGTTCGGGTCAAATCGGTTCAGCCAGTGCCGAGAAACATGAGCTAGTTTGTTGGTCACATACATACATACACACACACATACACACAGACATTTGTTCAGTTTTCGATTCTGAGTCGATATGTATACATGAAGGTGGGTCTACGACGTTTTTATACAAAGTTCATTTTTAGAGCAGGATTATAGCCTTACCTCAGTGAGGAAGGCAAAAAACTTCATGTTACATGCAAGGTGCTCGAAAAAAGGAAAATATATTTCAAAAAATCACCACAAATATTTGAAAAAATTGAATTGTGATTGCATGAAAATGGTATTTAAATTACAAATCAAATTTTTAAGGTAAATTCTATGCCTATCCATTTATTCATGAGCTCAAACCAGTATGATTTGTTCTGGAATAAACATTTACCATGAAAAACTTTTTTACTGCAAATTTTTTTTCATTTCAACTTAATTATCAATATTATTCTTTATCATATTCTCTCCAACTGGCAAATTTAAAAGTAATTTCGCGGTGTTAATACCAACTTCTTAACAAAAAATACTTATCGCAATTTTTCAATATTTTGAACGAATTTTAAAGACAGCTTATAAATTTAGAAAACTTATATATTTTCCTGAAACTGTATGTTTTTTTTACAAGCAGTCAAGGCACTTATTGATCCTCACACATTTTTTGAACAATTAAGATGCTATTCTACAGAATTTTGTAGCAAAATATAAATCAGAACCAGGATTAGAACAATTTTTGATGAATTTAAAATTTCCCAGGAATTCTCGGGAAATTTGAAACCACGGGAAATTCTAATAAAAAAGTGTAAATTGGTTTGAAAATTAAATTTACTAAATTTTGATTAAATGTTTTATCCAATAGTATTTTTTTTTTTGCTGTTTTTGGTAGAAAGACAGTATTTGACAAGTTATTCGAACATTTTAAACCACTTATGTACTACTACAGGCAAACAGACCGTTAAACTGCTGGTTGGTGGATTTGTTGGTGGGTTTGTATCAGACTTTTGCTGATTATGCTCATAACACTTTTCTCAATGCCGGGAATTTGGTAATGATCATCCTGCCTTTAATGACTTGTTTCCTTGTTACACAATTTTTTTAAACATTTTGCTAATGTTTATGAAGATACTAAAAATTAAAAGTATTCTTTAAATAAGTATTCTTTAAATAAGTCAAATTTATGAGCTCACTGAAATTTATTGGAAGTCTATGGTATTTTATGTGGGTAATTCTCCGCCAACTCACACAGCAGTTGCCCCGACCCCTCTTCGATTTGCGTGAAACTTTGTCCTAAGGGGTAACTTTTGTCCCTGATCACGAATCCGAGGTCCGTTTTTTGATATCTCGTGACGGAGGGGCGGTACGACCCCTTCCATTTTTGAACATGCGAAAAAAGAGGTGTTTTTCAACAATTTGCAGCCTGAAACGGTGATGAGATAGAAATTTGGTGTCAAAGGGACTTTTATGTAAAATTAGACACCCGATTTGATGGCGTACTCAGAATTCCGAAAAAACGTATTTTTCATCGAAAAAAACACTAAAAAAGTTTTAAAAATTCTCCCATTTTCCGTTACTCGACTGTAAAAAATTTTGGAACATGTCATTTTATGGGAAATTTAATGTACTTTTCGAATCTACATTGTCCCAGAAGGGTCATTTTTCATTTAGAACAAAATTTTTCATTTTAAAATTTCGTGTTTTTCTAACTTTGCAGGGTTATTTTTTAGTGTAACAATGTTCCACAAAGTTGTAGAGCAGACAATTGCAAAAATTTTGATATATAGACATAAGGGGTTTGCTTATAACCATCACGAGTTATCGCGATTTTACGAAAAAAAGTTTTGAAAAAGTTGGTCGTCATCGATCATGGCCATTCATGGTCACCCGCGACAGACACGGACGACGAAACAAAGAGAAACGCAAAAATTAACTTTTTCAAAACTTTTTTTCGTAAAATCGCGATAACTCGTGATGGTTATAAGCAAACCCCTTATGTCTATACATCAAAATTTTTGTAATTGTCTGCTCTACAACTTTGTAGAACATTGTTACACTCTAAAAAATAACCCTGCAAAGTTAGAAAAAACACGAAATTTTAAAATGAAAAATTTTGTTCTAAATGAAAAATGACCCTTCTTGACAATGTAGATTCGAAAAGTACATTAAATTTCCCATAAAATGACATGTTCCAAAATTTTTACAGTCGAGTAACGGAAAATGGGAGAATTTTTAAAACTTTTTAGTGTTTTTTTCGATAAAAATACGTTTTTTCGGAATTCTGAGTACGCCATCAAATCGGGCGTCTAATTTTACATAAAAGTCCCTTTGACACCAAATTTCTATCTCATCACCGTTTCAGGCTGCAAATTGTTGAAAAACACCTCTTTTTTCGCATGTTCAAAAATGGAAGGGGTCGTACCGCCCCTCCGTCACGAGATATCAAAAAACTGACCTCGGATTCGTGATCAGGGACAAAAGTTACCCCTTAGGACAAAGTTTCACGCAAATCGAAGAGGGGTCGGGGCAACTTTTCCCGATTTCGTGTGAGTTGGTAGAGAATTACCCATTTTTGATTTGTTCAATTGCCACAACATTCTCTAAAAGAATTGGATTTTAAAGTTTTTTATGCCTTTTTGTTATAAACCCTTGTAAAAACTAGTGCGTCCATCCCGGGAGTTCCCGGGACAAAATTCCCGGGATTTTTCCAAAACCGGGAATTCCCGAATCCCGGGGTTTTTTTTAAATAATTTGTCCCGGGAATTCCCGAAATAAAAAAAAAATCAAATGTTGATCTGGAAATTCAGGTTTGGTTGTGGAAATAGATCACTAGCGTGCCCAGGGTGGGGCAACATGGGGCAGTTGCCCCATCATCCTCGGAAATTTGTTCTAAAATTGGGCAGGGGGTGTCCATAAACAACGAAATTTTCAAAACTCTAATATTTTTGCCCCACCTTCCTTGAGAACCTGGGCACGCTAGTGAAATAGATAAACAGTTGAATAATTAGAAATCGATAAGAATTTTAAAGCATTTAGATTTGTATTCCGCATATATCAGCATTAATTTGGGTTATTAGGGATAATTGTTAAATTTGTTTAACAGATCTGCAAAATGTCTAACGTTTTTATTTTTTTTTTCTATGTGATTTAATATGTTTTTAAAAGACTGGGTGTTATATTTACGTTTATGTTCATGATTTTAAATAACATAAATTACATTAAATTTCTTTTCACCAAATACCGGCATGTGGGGCAAATCAGGACAAATGAAACGAATTAAGACATCAATTTGAGTCATTTTTTTGCATAATGTTTTGAATAACTTCGGTATCAATAAAAACATTACAAAACAATTAGTACATCTATTTTGAATTTTTGCCCAGTTGACGGTAAAAAATCAAATCAAATTATTCGCACTACAGCATTGCCTTGGCGTTCTTGATTTCGAGATTTCTATTCGAAACTAGGTGTCCGAAGGCTTGATTGTTGAGGCAATTGCTTCTTGTTTTTTTAGACATTTTCAAAGAAATTCTGCAATCTTTTCTATTCATGTCATATAAAAAATATATAAAAGAAATAAATTTATCAAAGACTTATTTGTTATTAATCACTTTGTAGTTCATTTAAAATTTCAAGCACAACACAGTACATTTTTTTTTAATTTCTTTAAAACCATTTGAAAACAATCGTCCTTGTTTAGATTGCAGATTATTATCAGATAATGTTACTGAGCGAATTCTATGATTTTAAGCTTGAAATGCATAACAAATATAATGAAAAAATATATTTTATGACTGTTTCAAAAATTTTCCGGGAATTCCCGGGATTCCAAAAATATTTATCCCGGGAAATTCAAAACCCAGGAAAATTAGACGCCCTAGTAAAAACTTTAACGTATTTCTGATATTTTTTAATGTCATTTATTGCTTTCTTAACTCGCATTAAAAGTTCTATCCAAATTCACATGTTTATTGTATTTGCAATTTATTATAAGATTCTGTATCAGTGCAGTGCAGATTACTGACTGTAATCTTCTCGTCTCCCAACAAACCTCTGTCGTTAACCTCCACTTTCAGGCAAATTAGCTAATCTTTACACTTACATTCCAGGGGGGGCCTCATCTATCATACCACACTTTCATCTCGAGTTAAGTCTCGGTAGCAGATTTTGCAAACACCAACCAAACACAAATCTATTAAATCATCTTGATTTATTTGTCATCAGTCATCAGACATGTCGAATAAGGGCGGTTGCGTCGTCGTCCGGTCGAAGCTCCGTGTTTGAATGGGGTAGATCTGCAATACACTATGTAGAGTTTGGAAAATAAAATGAATAGTTTTTTATTTAGTGTCAGATTGTGATTTAAATTTAACTGTCATTAAATTGATTTGAAGTGGCAGTGCGTGGCCGAATGGTTACGCTGTCCACTTTGTAAGCGGATGATTCTGGGTTCGATTCCCATCTGCTGCAACCTTCCATCGGATGAGGAAGTAAACTGTCGGTCCCGGCCTTGGTTGTTAGGCCGTTAAGTCATTCCAGGTGTAGGAGTCGTCTCCATGCCATAAGTACAAACAGCACACCAAACCAAGCCTACTCCGGTGGAATCGCTGGCGGCGGTTGGACTCGCAATCCAAAGGTCGTCAGTTCAAACACTGGGGTGGAAGGTTCCTTGGATAAAAAAGAGGTTTGGGTGCTCTCCCCATTCAAGCCTTCGGACTCCTAGGTTCGAGCAGAAACTTGCAATAGAGACCACAAAAGACCCGGGGGTCGTTAATGTGGATGGTTTTTTTAAAATAGATTTGAACTTTATTTTGTCACCAAGTGTAGAAAAGCCGTAAAATGGATGAAATATGATTTATCACAGGAACCGCAGCGAAGCATTTAACATTTGGCGAGCGAACACGGGAAGAATTAGTGACCATGCCCCTCCATCAACATATGGCCACCCCATAAACGGTTCCAAGATCGTGGTAATAAGGTGTTAAGGTGAGCATTTAAAATTGTTTTCTATAAAAATGTCAAAGAAAAATTCTTTGAAATATTTTTTTCAAGTTTTAAAATTAATAATTTTTGTGAAAATTTTAAAATGTATGTAAATTTCAAACAAAAATGTTGCAATTTACAATACGTTTTCACCTATTACAAACACACTTCTGCAGGTGGAAGATGGGCTAAAACCACTGTAGACGATGTTGACGATGTTGGATCGACCTGTATGAGATGCTGTAACAATCAAACAATCAATAAGATAGCCTCAGATTGTTGTTGATGTTGCGTTTTTCTCATGTCACACGACGACTTCAAAGCTTTGTTGGCCATCATCAGGTTTGGTCTGCATATTTGCCAATGTTGCTTTGGGAGGTTGCGCCGCGGTGACACTTATGTAAGATGTGCGAATCTCTGCACGACATCTGCCCGTGATGCGTGTCACGCGAAGATTTGGGCTTATCGTGCGTTCCATCAGGCAAAAATGATCGTTTTACACGGCGTGTTTTCTAGAACAACCTTATCAGGAAAAAATAGTCATCGCTACTTTCAAATGTGTCTTATAGGAAATTTTCTCAGCTTTCCAATGCTTCTAAGAGCGAAATGTTTCATCGGGAAATTCCTGAGATATCTCTATTTTATTGTTTTTGGTTTTAAATTCCTTTATTATTTATTGAAAACTTTTAAATAACAGTCCAGGAAACTTGTCAAATGATGTGTTTCATGTGTCTTTTACTTATCAAAATGTGCAGAATAAGACAAATAAAACTTTGTAGTAGGTTGCAAACCGCTAAACAATTTGCAAATCATGTTTTGTCTAAGTTTTTGAATATATGGGATTTATTCAAAAATTAAAATCATAAAACAGTGTAAAAATATATTTTGTACAAGAATTATTTGATAATTACATATTTTTGGTGTACAAATAACACGTGTCTACTCTGATTTAGCTTGTTCAACCGAAACTATGGCAGGTTTGTGATTGTTAATGGTATTATTGAATTTTAATGAATAAATTTGATATTTTCTTAAGCAAACATTAACCAGGAACATAAATACAAATATGATTTGAAATCGAAAATGTACTACATATTACTGTAGCAAGCTTCAAAAGTCATATTTTGATCAGTATAAAATAAAAATTAAATTTTATAAAATGTTTTCTGTTTAAAATGCACATAAAAGTAGCACTTAAACTCGAGTCTTCCAATTCAGAATGCTGAAAACACCGTCACAAACATTTTTTTTTTTGTTTGAACAAAAATTAAATAATATTTAACAAAAAAAAACAAACAGAAACTTTCTTATCAAACTATTTGAAAAAATCAAAAAATATATATATATATATATATATATATATATATATATATATATATATATATATATATATATATACAGCAATTCCATTTCAAAGAGCCTAAACCGAAAAAAGTTCTCCGATCGGGCTCAAATTTTTCTGGGGTTCCTTGGCCAAAATAATTAGACCCGTATTTTTGTTTGGCCATTAGGGTGACCAACATCGTGCTAGGTGGTTCGAAAATGGCAATTTTCGTCATTTTCGCAAAAACCTCTTTTTCAAAAAATCATATCTCCGCGCCATTTCATCCGATTTTCGCTGTCTTAGACGCAAAAGAAAGATGATGAGTTTGGTTATTTGGGAAAAATAGTAGGAAGTTTCGAAAATATAGCTTAACATTTGAAAAAGTCGCATGAAAACTTAAAATGCCGTTTTGACCGTGTCTGGACCAAAGAGCCTATGTCTGAAAATATTTTTATCGGATTCCTCGGAAAATTTCACATAAAATATCAAAAATTTGGCGATGTCGAACCGTACGATTTGGAGATATGATTTTTTGAAAATAAAAACTGAGTTTTTCGTCGCGCCACGCGCAAAAACGGGAAAATGACGAAATCGGCAAAAAAACAACTTTTTCCACTAAAACTGCGATAACTTAAAAATTTCAGCGATGACCTATACATGTCTGGGCACCAAAAGTTGCGTCTTTCAATTACAAAAATGTTGATACCCAGACATGTATAGGTCATCGCTGAAATTTTTAAGTTATCGCAGTTTTAGTGAAAAAAGATGATTTTTTGCCGATTTCGTCATTTTCCTGTTTTTGCGCGTGGCGCGTCGAAAAACTCAGTTTTTATTTTCAAAAAATCATATCTTGGAAACGTACGGTTCGACATCGCCAAATTTTTGATATGTTATGTGAAATTTTCCGAGGAATCCGATAAAAATATTTTCAGACATAGGCTCTTTGGTCCAGACACGGTCAAAACGCCATTTTAAGTTTACATGCGACTTTTTCAAATGTTAAGCTAGATTTTCGAAACTTCTTACTATTTTTCCCAAATAGCCAAACTCATCATCTTTCTTTTGCGTCTAAGACAGCGAAAATCGGATGAAATGGCGCGGAGATATGATTTTTTGAAAAAAGAGGTTTTTGCGAAAAATGACGAAAATTGCCATTTTTCGAACCACCCTAGCACGATGAAGGTCACCCTAATGGCCAAACAAAAAAATACGGGTCTAATTATTTTGGCCAAGGAACCCCCAGAAAAAATTTGAGCCCGATCGGAGAACTTTTTTTTCGGTTTAGGCTCTTTTGAAATGGAATTGCTGTATATATATATATATATATATATATATATATATATATATATATATATATATATATATATATATATATATATATATATATATATATATTTATAGATGAGATTGAAGATGAGAGTCTTATAAACTTCTAAAATATTGCTAATCATTTAATCATTTAATACAAAAAAACTAAAAAAATCATTTCATACTAATGAAAAGTATTTCTCCTTAAGCTCGCATGTTTTGTATCCATGCAACTGTTTAGTGTTTGATTAAGGAAATATTATATGTTAAATGTTGTTATTCAAAAAAATCTTGTAATACCCTATCAATCTCAAACCTGTAGAAATTTCGGTTGTATCAGCTAATTCCAAGCTGGATCAGAGCAGACCGGTGTTATTTGTACACATCAATTATGTAATAATCTATTTGTTCTTTTAAAAATAATATTTCAATACGATTTTATTATTTTAATATTTGAATAAATCCCACACCCAGAACTGGGCATCGGCATACGAGAGGATAAAGAGCACGATTCGGTAGTAAAATGGTACTGTGTGCGGACTGAGAGGATAAATCCCGAAATTACCGAGAGTACTTTACTTTACATTTTCCAAAAAAGTTCATCTATCAAAAAAAAAAACACAGTACCGGTACCGAGACTCGAACCCAAGACCTTCGGCATATTGAACCGTGCCTTTGCCATATGGGCCACCATGGTTCGGTGACTAAGTGGCGGTCGCTTATCCATATAAGCCACTCATAGGATGAAATGTTCCAATGAACGAATGAACACGCGAGAGGACTATACTCTCGCCATATAGCACTTTCCTCACGTTTCTTTTCGTGAGGACAATCCCCTCGTTCTTTAACTTTGGGTGCACATATCCAAAAATTCGGTTAAAACTTAATTTTCAAAATGTTTTTTGCAACCTTCTACAAAGTTGTTTCTTGTCTTATTCTGCACATTTTGATGAGTAAAAGACACATGAAACACATGATTTGACAAGTTTCCTGGACTGTTATTTAAAAGTGTCCAATTAATAATCAAGGATTTTAGAAGAAAAAACTTAAAATAGAGATATATCATCATTCCTTTGTGGACCATCATTCAGTGAGGTACTCCTGGATTTTAGCTCCTGAAAAGTGCTTCAAAAGTGCAAAAATGCCTCAGGGCAAGAAAAAGAGGCGGTCCTCACCAGCAGGATCGGCAGATTTGAAGAAGCTAAAGAATGCCGAAGCGCTACCTGCAAAGCCAGGCAGTTTGAGCAAGGACGCTCAAAAATTGTCTGGAAACCAGTTCGCTACCCTCCCTGTGGACGTGAGCGAGAAGGAAGAATTTGAACGACGGGAAAAGTTGCCACCCATTTTGTGAAAACATCGTCATCGGATTCGGTGCGAAAGTGGCTGACCGGGTTTATCAAATCTGGTGCTTTACGAGCTTCCATTCGCTTGTGTGCTGATGGACTCAAAATTCTGCTACCTACACGAAAGGATTACAACTACGTTCGGGATTTCTTGAACAACACAAAGATCGAATACTACAGTCATGACGATCCAGGTAAACGCCCCATGAAACAGGTCCTCCGAGGTCTGTACGACATGGATGTGAGTGTGCTGAAAGAAGAGCTCAAAACTCTTAAGTTGAACGTGATCGAAGTCTTCAAGATGACGAGACACAACAAGGACATCAAGTATCGTGATCAACTGTACCTGGTTCATCTCGAGAAAGGATCGACAACGCCGTCTGAGCTGAAAGCAGTTCGGGCAATTTTCAATATCATCGTGACTTGGGAACGTTATCGTCCAGTGCACCGTGACGTGACACAATGTTCGAACTGCTTGCAGTTTGGGCATGGTGGAAGGAACTGTTTCATCAAGAGTCGTTGTGCAACCTGCGGAGGTGAGCACAAAACTCAAGCTTGCGAAACAATCAACGAGAACATCGAAGCGAAATGCTTCAATTGCGGCGGCGACCATTCTACCAAGAATCGAAGCTGCCCAAAACGAGCTGAGTTTGTAAAAATTCGGCAGCAAGCGACGACGAGGCACCAACCAAATCGTCGCAAAACACCACCAGCATACACGGACGTGGATTTTCCTGCTTTGGCGTCACCAGGAGCAGGATCTACTCGAGTGGTTCCAAATCTGCAGCCATTGCCGTTGAATCAGCGGCAAAGAGTTGCAGAGCATACAACACCTTCAGCATACAACAGGCTTCAGTCAGCAACCGAGGGAAAACCAACCAACATCAACGGGTGAAGGCAGTAGTGACCTGTTTTCACCACAAGAACTTCTGAACATTTTCATCGAGATGACAACAACACTGCGTGGTTGCAAAACTCGCCAGGAACAAGTAAGAACTCTTGGAGCATTCATCTTGAAATACAGTTCGTAGTTTACTCGTTCTAGTGATTTTGAATATTTCAATGGATTTATTTTTTTAGTTTTAGGTTAGGATTAGTTGTTAAAGTGATTTTTTTTTCTTTTTTACCCAAATGTATTCAATTCAATGCAATAATGTAAAACAATTTGAAGCAAATAAATAAATGTGATCAGTTAATAATAAAACGAAAAATACAACAAAGATGAAGAGCATTAGGCCATACCACTTATCATGTAAAAGAAATGTAATTATTATAAGAATGTTCAATAAAGACATATTTAATTTCAAAAAAAAAAAAAAAATAGAGATATATCAGAAATTTCCCGATGAAACATTTCGCTCTTAGAAGCATTGGAAAGCTGAGAAAATTTCCTATAAGACACATTTGAAAGTAGTGATGACTATTTTTTCTCCTTAAGGTTGCCCGTGTTCCACGCCGATCAGTAGTGCGGTGCCTGTGTGGATGCTCAGTCCTGTTTTTTCGTGTTATTTTCCGTCTCTTTTATGTCGCTGTTCGAGTGCATGGGATTGGTCATTATAATTAAATAATGGCATCAGTAGTGCGGTGCCTGTGTGGACGCTCAGTCCTGTTTTTTCGTGTTATTTTCCGTCTCTTTTATGTCGCTGTACGAGTGCATGGGGTGATTGGTCATTATAATTAAATAATGGCATCAGTAGTGCGGTGCCTGTGTGGACGCGCAGTCCTGTTTTTTCGTGTTATTTTCCGTCTCTTTTGTGTCGCTGTTCGAGTGCATGGGGTGATTGGTCATTATAATTAAATAATGGCATCAGTAGTGCGGTGCCTGTGTGGACGCGCAGTCCTGTTTTTTCGTGTTATTTTCCATCTCTTTGTGTCGCTATTTGTATACATGGGGTGATTGGATTTCTTCTGATTCGTGTTGTTTTCATCTCTTTGTGTCGCTGTTTGTGTGCATGGGGTGATTGGTCTTCTTCTTCTTCTTTTTTCTTTATTTTTAGTTCGCGCGTTCGTTGGCCAATGAGTTTATTTTTGTTCTCTTTACATAGTTTTCGATAGAAACGATCCGAATTCTTTTTTTTCGAGACAAGCAAGTCGTATTGCTGGATTAAGTCCTTTCTATATCATCGATGATCGGAAGGCACGCCGACGAATATGTTTTAAGGCTTATGGTATAAAATCATTTTAATGAATAAAGCCCTTCTTACATCACCGTTGATCGGAAGGCACGCCAACGAAGAATTTCTGGAGGATCGCGGTCGAATTAATACTATTTTTAAAATTCTAGATAGCTATCTTCCGGATTCGATTGTGAGTAGCGGGACTTCGCGGTTACTATGCAACGTATTTTTTGGAGTCTTTTTATATTTTAAATTTATAAGTCCTTCTTTTATCATCGTTGATAGGAAGGCACGTCGCCGGTTAAGTTCGTTTAAGTTATTGTTTTAATTTCATTACAATCGGTTACGTGGTGTCCTGTTTTCTTTTCGTTTATATTCGTTGATCGTAATAATTTATTCCAACTGGCAGCTTTAGTATTAACTCATCTACTATTTTTGACATTTGCTCGCGTTATCTTAATTGTACCAACAGTAAAAATATACTGATAAGTCCAGCCCATAGCACTACCGCTCGGTTGGCACGCGTTCGATTAAAACAAACTTTTAAATAATCAATTATTTATCTTTCCGCAGCCGGCTGCCTAAGATTTAAAATTTCAACCGATAAACAAAATGCTCATGGTCACATCACTGCCACTCGTGAATCCTGACCTCATACCCATCTACTAACCCCTCAAAACTCATGTGATACTTTGTCGGAGAAGCAGTCGATTGGGCGGTCTCTATCACTCAAGTATCGGACTAACATTCCCATCCACTTCCCCGTGACCCTACCACTGGTCGTGGCCGGCGCCGGTATTGATCAGCATGATAGGGGCCTTTGAGAAGTTGCGAAGCGAGGAAAGATAGCACCCACTTATCTTCCACGGCTCGTGGATGTAACTTCTGGAGGTCCTGGTCAATAACGGAGTAGCAACTGCGGGTGGGCACCTATGCTTATGCTTATGCTTATGCTTTAAGGTTGCCCGTGTTCCACGCCGTGTTTAGGATGTTTTTTTATTGTTGGTTAGTTGGTCTACTTTTGATCATAATCGTGAGAATAAAATATGGTAGAGATAGTTTTGAGCCCTCTTTTTTATTTTTAAATTTCTGACCTTTATGGTTTAAGCAAATAGCAAATTCTCGAATCGACCATATTAAATACTAGTCATTGAACTTTCCGCGAGTTCAAACGGCATGTCTGAATGCCACAGATGAAATCTGCCTAGCTTCACCAAGTTCAAAGTTCTGACATTGGCGCCAAAGATGAAGGTGTACAATGATGGCATTTAATTCAATTAAATTTAATACTGAATAAGTAGTGGCCCCAGGGTCAAAAGACGGGAAGCTGCTCATCATCGTTTATCCATCAACAAGTGATGGTGGTTATTGAATCAATTTGGCTTGTTTTTCAAAACAAAATCTTCAGCATTGAACATCGAGAGCATGATGAAACCATACACGTGCTGCCCCTTCTAAACAACCCTTTCCCCGTCGCAAAGAGCTGCAAAGATGACTCAATTAGAATAAGCCTAAGCACGATTGAATTGCTTATCAATTGCTGCACTTTTGTAATTATCCTCGGGACGGGGGTCACCTTTGTTCGGCGGAGATCGCCTCTATCAGCTGATCAACCCAGACAGGTGAGCAGATGAGCCGCTCGTCCACGTGACACCAAAGTCATGATTTACAATCAGTCGGCCGAGTTGGAAGCTCCGGTTTATCGATGCTTCCAATCACTTCCTATCGTTTGCCCAAGGTGGTGGGGCAACTATACGGGAAGGTTATCTCGCGTGACCACAGCAGGAAATACAATCCTTTCTCGGTATTGGAAGAGTACCAAAGTGGAAAATTTTATTGAGGTAAATTTATTGTGAATTTACAATCTCATGAAACAAAAGTATTTCTGGAGATCCCATCCTTTCTTTTTGTGTTTCAAAACTTTAGCAAAATCAAAATATTCAATAAATGTGGTGTGTTTGAAGTTAAACAGAAGATTGTGATTGTGTTTTCGATCGGTTTCATTAAAAAAAAGTCAAGCAGAGACAATCCAACTTCAGCCTGATCTCAAAAATCAAATTATTCGCTTTACAGCATTGCCTTGGCGTTCTCGATTGCGAGATTCCTACTCGAAACTAAGCGTCCGAAGGCTTGATTGTTGAGGCAATTGCAAACCTCTTTTTACACCTTAGCTACCATCAACCCCGGGATTCGAACTGACGACCTTTGGATTGTGAGTCCAACTGCCTACCAGCGACTCCACCGAGGCAGGACCCAGGGAGACGACTCCTACACCTGGACTGAGCTATCGACCTAACCCTTTAGGTTAGATCGGGGCCAACATTTACTTCCCCATCCAACAACGGAAGGCGTGTTCAGACAAATCTCGTATCGAAAAATGCCACCGGGACTGTCTGGGATCGAATCCAAGCCGACTGGGTGTCTGATCTTAATAAAATTTCAAAAAATCATGACTTATGACAAACAAAACTAGATAAAAAAAACTTTTAGAAAAAATAAAACTCATCAAAAAAATTGTTCGGCCAAGTTTGCCAACCCTGCAACCCTACAGAAACAAAATCCGGGGAAATTTGCCCAAATAATGGTCAAATTTTCACTTTTCAGGAAATCTTCTTATAAAATCTGTGTTTCACGTTAATAGTTTATCTACCATCACTTTACTTAGAAAATTGCTCTTAGCTTAGAAAATTTTAATCAATTTTGATGAATCTGATTTTCTACAGTGGAATAGCAATCAAATTGGAATCTTGACGTATTAAGAACAACTGATAGTTGTCAAAAGCACGGAACCGCATTCTCGGAAAACGGCGAACCCAGTTTTGACGTTTGAGTGCTTTTTAGTTCGAATACCTACGTTCAAATTAGCGTTTCGACGTCGGCGTGCTATCTTGACGCACCCACTATTTTGACGTTCCGAGAAAAACTCGTTTTAATGTTTGACCTTGAATAAACAAAAACGAGAGCACGCAATGTAAACAATAACAAACACATTGTGTTTGACTGTTATAATTACAAAAAAAAACGAAAAAAACGAAACTATTGGCACTACGCCCCCCGGGGCATGGCCTTCCTCTAACGTGGGATTTCTGCTCCAGCGCCTCTGACGAGACAGGAGAAACCGGGACCGACGTTTTACTTCACCATCCGATAGAAGCTCAGTGGATAAGGCGGGAATCGAACCCGCGTCTCATAGCATCATCGGGATCGGCAGCCAAAGCCGCTACCCCTGCGCCACGAGACCCACAAAATAATTACATTATAATTACAAATGTAGTCTAAATTGTACGTGCGTCAAACGCATCCTGACCTGAAATCCCTTTGGCCAGTTGTCGCACTTACATCAATTTTCAGGGAGTGACAAGATAGCACGACAAGATTGAAACTTCTTTCATATGAAAAGTGACAAAAAATTTCGGAGCTCTTTTGGTTTTCATTGAATATCTCAGGATTGAAATCGAGTTTTGGAGATCTGTCAAAAGATGAGGCATTGCGAGCTGCACAAAATGGCGTTCTTAACTCAATTTGGCCTAAAATGCACGTACGGCAAGTTAGCACGACGGCGACGATTTCGAACTAGCGGACAATCGAAGGAGCGAAATTCTAATTCAAAAATCCACTGTGTTAAATATATTTTATCACATTACATAAGTGGTTCCAATCTGTTGAGCAAAATTGAAAACGAAAAAAGAGTTAAAATTTGCTATTTTGCTAAAAATAGAAAAAAGGAGTTTTTAAATTTTTAATTCCGATCGATTGAAAAACTGTTTTTACAAAATATATTCAAATTAAACATATTTGAAGGAAAAAAACTCTCCAACATTATAAATAATAAAGTCAATGTAATAATATGCAATGTTGAAAAGTTTTTAAAAAAATGGCATTAAATGTTTAGCATGTTTGAAAGCTCAGAAAGTGATATAAAACTTATTCTTTTAAAAACGAGGTATACATTCAAGTCCCATTCAAAAAATCAAAAACAATCAAATTTAATTTCTAAATAAATTCATAGCAAAGCATAGCATAGCATTGGTGTCTACCCGTAGCTGCTACTTCGTTATTGACCAGGACCCCCAAACATTGCTCCGTGGACCACAGATGAAAAGTAGGCACCAATCATCACCCCTTCGCAATTTTCAAAGGTCCCTATCGTGCTGATCAATACCGACGCCGGCCACGACCAGAGGTAAGACACGGGGAAGTGGATGGGAATGTCAGTCCGATACTTGAGTGATGGGACCGCTTAATCAGCTGCGTCTCCGACAAAGTATCACATGAGTTTTGAGGGGTTAGTAAGATGGGTATAAGGTCAGGATTCACTGTGGTAGGTGATGCGACCATGAGCAATTTGTTTATCGGTTGAAATTTTAAAAATCTTAGGCTGCCGGCTGCGGAAAGATACCTATCTAGGGATTTAAATATAGTATTAATTCGACAGCAATTCTCCAGAAATTCTCCGTCGGCGTGCCTTTCGATCAACGGTGATGTAGGAAGGGCTTCATTTAATAAAATGATGTTATATCATAAGCCTTAAAACATATTCGACGGCGTGCCTTCCGATCATCGATGATATGGAAAGGACTCAATCCAGCAATACGACTTGCTTGTCTCAAAAAACAAAAATCGATCGTTTCTATCGAAAACTATATAAAGAGAACAAAAATAAAATTCATCGGCCAACGAACGCGCGAAATAAAACTAAATGAAAAAAGAAGAAGAAGAAATCCAATCACCCCATGCACTCGAACAGCGACACAAAAGAGATGGAAAATAACACGAAAAAACAGGACTGCGCGTCCCCACAAGCACCGCACTACTACTTCACAAGATAAACTTGGCAATACATTTCTGAAAAAATCCTTCAGAAATAAATGCACTCATAATTCATCATTCATAAATCAAACAAGCATTTACAACCAGTCTATGACAAATTAAAAGTTTTAAAATAGTCACAATTTCAAAGTTCAATTGATACAAATTGACAAAAATTAAATACTCGGATTTACCGGAAAATTAAGAGAGAATGAAAAAAGTTAAATTTTATTTTAATACGTTATTTTTTTTAATTAAATGATTTACAGACATGCCTCGGCTTTGCACGCCTCGATTTTGATTCGTTCAGCTACCTCGGTTAAGCATGGTCCAGTGCTTAACTGAAGCACAGAGCTTATGGGATTTTGGCTATATGGGAGACATTGGCTAAAATCGTATGAAAAATCATGCAAACATAAACAAAAATAAATTGTTTTGAAATCGGGATGATGTCAGCTGTCCATTAAAATTATAATTCTATGGGAATTTTCACAAACATACGTATTTTTCCTGTATTTTTAAATACTCAAAATTATTGTTATTGCAATATGGGTTTCAAATGATTGGAATTTTTTCATTCATTTTGAATGTAAAATCATTTTTTTGAAAACACTAAAAAATTCACAAAACTACGTATTTTCGAAAAAAAGAATGCTCAAAAATTCAGTTTTTACGATATGAGTATCAAATGATCGTGATTTTTTCATGCATTTCGAATGTAATAACAACATTTTATGAAAATACTCAAAATTTTCACAAAACAAATACGCAAAATATCAGTTTTTGCAATATGGGTATCGAACGATCGGGATTTTTTCAAACATATTTAATGTAATAACATTTTATTTTGAAAATGCTCAAAATTTTCACAAAACTACTTATTTTTGAAAAATAGTCAAAATTTCAGTTTTTTACTACACTCAACCCCCGGTAGTTGGTCACTTTTTTAGTTTGTACCCCGTTGGTTGGTCAAAGTCAAACTAAAAAGTGACGAACTGTCACTTTTTACACAGCGCTCACGCACAATATCAAAACAAACGTTTGGTAGTGTGTGTGAACTCCGTGTAAAAGGGGTGTCAAACAAAAAAGTGACCCCGTTCGTTTGACAACGGTTGGTGTCAAACCATCGGGGTTTGAGTGTATATGGGTATCAAATTATCGCGATTGTTTTTTAATTCATTTCGAATTTAATTTTTTTCAAAATTCTCCAAATTTTCTCAAAACTTGAATTTAGAGTATTTTTTTTCTAAAATACGTAGTTTTGTGAAAATTTTGAGTTTTTTTCAAATAATGTTGTTATTACATTCGAAATGTTAAAACAAATCCTGATCGTTTGATACCCACATTGCAAAATTGAAATTTTTAGTATTTTTTTCGAAAATACGTAGTTTTGCAAATCTAAAAAAAATATTTTTAAAATATGTTGATGATACATTCGAAATGTATAAAAAAAAACCCGATCGTTTGATACCCATATTTTAAAAACTGAAATTTTAAGTATTTTTTTTCAAAAATCCGTAGTTTTGTGAAAATTTTGAGCATTAATTCAATTCAATTCGGTTTCATTGGTGAATAATCAAGATACAATGAGTTATTTTGAAGTGCATAACAGAGTTTTGGAGTTCCTTACAGCTGTGTGTTGCATCATAATCCATTCAGGAACAATTATTTCTTTAACTAAGGCACTAGCAAGAGTAAGAAAAAACTATAAAAAAAAAACTTACAGAAATTGCAAAGGAAAGGGGATAGAGGAAGAGAAAGCTTATATCTAGATCACAGTTTATTTATCCTTTGTAGATGTGCTTGATCATCAGCTCCCCAAGGGCCAGGAATTGCTCCGCCTTGTTACGGCAGCTCCGAAACCGCGTCATCATCTCCCCTGCGAGAGCAAAGAACTCTGGCAGGGTAAAGAGATCTTCCCCGGTAGCTTCTTTCTGGGCCGCATTGCCGCTACCGGCAGCGACCACGCTGGCGAACGATCGCCCCCATCCAGGAGGGAACGCTGAGCTGTCCGCTGGAACCGTACGCTGTCCAGCTGCAGGAACGGCTGCGCTCGTACTTCGCTGAGGAGGGTGGGACGCTTTCTTCTTCCTCTTTTCCTGCTCCTCGAGGTAGGCCTTGCGCGCGACGCATCCGCGGTAATTGCCGGTATGGTTGCCGTCACAGTTCGCGCACTTTACGCGCGGCTTGGTTTGTTCTGCCTTGTCCCCCAAGTCCGCCTTTCGTGGCAGTGCACACGCCTCCGAGAGGTGTGACTCACCGCACTTCACGCAGCGGGGCCGGAGGTTGCAGTTCCGCGAGCCGTGGCCGAATTTCTGGCAACGGTGGCATTGCGCTACGTCCGTCGGGTTCTTGGTGTAAAACCGCCAGTTTACCCAAAAGCCGTCCAACGTTTTAGTCCGCCGCAGGTCTTGGATCTTGACGGTGCCGCGGTCGAAGTACAACAGGTACAGGGTATGCGTACCCGTGACTGTTGTCTTTCGCGAGAGCACTTTTATCTCCCGTGGCTTTATTCCGGCGTTCGATAGGTGTCGCTTCAGGTCGGCGATCGGACGGTCTTGGTAACCCTGCAGGACGACCTTAACAGGGGGCTTCTCGGGGTTGAATGTGTAGAAGTTGAAGTTGCTACGCTTCAACTCTTCAAACACCAGGTCGAAATTCTTTTTATTCAGTGTGATCACTTGCACTGCCGACTTACCGATTTTCAGACAATATCCGAGGCCTTCCAGCACCTCGTCAACATCGTCCGCCAACGTGTCCAAAACAAAAATTTGAGGTGGTCTACGTTCCGCTGGAGAGTTGTTCTTTTTTGACGTCGACACTTTTTTGCGTGCACGTCCATCGTCGTCGTCGTCGTCGTCGTCGGTAGTGCTGCTACCGTCGGTGTTGTTGTTATTGATGGGGATGTTGGCAGATATTGATGTGCCACTGGTCGTGGCCCCGGAAGTACCGGAACGGGTTCGCACTGGTGATCTCGGAACATATCCGGGATGTAGATACTTTTTGTCGATTCCATCTGCGCTCACGCTCCCCTGCGCGATGGCGGCCGACACGGCGTTTGTTTGTTTACCTTTTTGCACACGGCCGGTAGACGAACTTCGCGGGTTTTTCGAGGCCGCACTCGAACTGCCACGGCCACGGCCGGCCTTTGGCATGCTGGAGAAGCAAACTCGCGGGTAACCACAAACAATTACGGTGAAAAAAATCGAAAAAACGATGGAGCACTGAGCACTAGCTGCATGCTCTCGTACGTACACGGAGGGAGCTGTTTTTTTGAGCATTAAAAAAAAAAATGATTTCGCATTCGAAATGTTTGAATTAAACTGATCATTTGATACAATATGTTTTTGGTTTCTCGAGAGAAAAAAATGCATTTTGAAAATACAGGAAAAATACGTATTTTTGTGAAAATTTTCATGAAATTTTTATTTTAATGGATAGCTGACATCATCCTGAACATTCCAAAACACTTAAATTTAATTTCATTTTTCATAGGATTTTAGCCAATGTCTCCCATATAGCCAAAATCCCAAAAGCTCTGTGCCTCGACTTTACACTCCTCGGTTTTGCATCCCCCATATGAGGTGCTAAATCGAGGCATGTCTGTATTGTGATGTCACAAATTGAAATGATTTATATATTTTTTTCCAATAAGATATCAATTGTAATCAGACTCAATGCTTAACCACTCAGAAATAAAATAACATTGTAATGTTCTAATTCTTTTATTTCATAATTTTTGCAACTTAAATTCATTCAATTTTTCCAATAAGCACATCATACGACAATATTTATTTAGATTTTTAGTGTCTTAACTAATCCGTACAAGATTAAAATAGTAAAGAGAACTTTGAATTTGAAGAAAAGTGTTGCAGATTAATTGAGCGAAGAGAATTTTAAAATTCTAAAAAATAAACAAATTTATATTTATTGCGTTTGCAATAAACATCTAAAAAATAATGAATCAGAAATTAATTTTAGAATTTTCGACTTTTTCCGACCTTTTATAAAAAAAATCACAGGTTTCCATCCACCCTAAATGGATTTTTTTTTAAATCCAACAATGCAATTTGAGTAAATGAGGTCGCAGAACTCGAATTTGATATGAAAAGTAAAAAATAAAATACATGAAAAACATTTTTTTTGCAATTCCTGTCCTTCTGGAGAAACGAAACGGCCAACTTTTTCCTACCAAAAATAACAGAATGGAGAATTAATACCTTTCAATACAAGTTTTTTTGTACAGCACTACTTTTCAGCACTGAAATGAGTGCTGAAAAGTTGAACTTTTCAACACTAGTATCGAAAAGTAACATTTTTCAAATATTTTTTTTTTGTTTTGAACGGTTAATTTACTTAGTTTATTTATGATAGACATGAAATTCCATTCAAAAAGCGTGTTTCTGAATTTCAAAAAATGTTATAAGCAACTCGTTGCAAAACATGTTTTTTTTCAGCACGTCGTATTCAGTCGTATTTTTCCAACTCAGTAAACCACTTTGGATAAATGAACGACTCGTGCTGAAGAAATCAGTTTTTTGCAACTTGTTGCATAAACTACAATTTGGTCGTGATTTGATTATCCGGATCGAAACTTTGGATATGTATTCTGGAAATTCGAAAAGAATTTAGTTGTAATATAGAATCACCGTGACATAGCATGTATTTGCTTTTATAGTTAACAAAATCCAAATACCGTATCGTTTTCTATGTTAACTTCCTAGAATCATAAAAGCAAACAATTTTCGCATTATTTATGAGGGTAACCACCGCCCGCGAGGAAAGGTAATGAATTTCCATTCACGCGTTCAACGATTTGCATAACTCAATATTGAAACTTGCCAAACGTAGAACGTGTCGCCAGAAAATTCCATTGAAGGCTGAGTTGGACAAACTTGCTGCTGCCGTGGTTTTTTTTTGTATTGCCAAAAAGGTCGTCGATATCAGACTGCGTTCCGCTGAAATGACTTGCAATTTTCAACTTTGAGAGGATTCATGATTTCCTTTAACAGTTGTTTCCAAATTTTATACTTGAAACACTAACTTCCATGAGAAATTCTTCATCTGAGATTGTCTAAATATGAAGTTTTACTCCGAAAGATAGCAAGTGCCAAAAAAACAGTATTTGCAAGTACTCAAACACCCTGCCTCGCTGTTTGAATTCCAAAGTGTTTAATTGAGTTGAAACCGTTGACTTAGTATGTACACAAGAGACAACATTGTACAAACAGCAAACCACAAACCTGCCAAAGAGTGGTTGAAAACGGCAGATCTGCGATCTGCGTGAGATGACGGTAAATATTTTTTATCATATAAGCAAGCTTACATTCAGTTGTTTTGCAAATGAACTTTTAGAAATTTGTCAGTATTTTTTGTATTTTTGTATTCAACTAGTTGCAAAACTTGCTTTTTTCAACACTCGTTGTATTCATTCAACTCGGTAAACCTGGTTGGTACGACTCGAGCTGAAAAAATCTTCTTTTTGTAACTTGTTGCATATAAACTACTAATTCGAAATAAAGGAAGATTTTCAAACAAGTGGAAATGACTCCAATCGTAAAGAATTTTTAAATATAAAACCATGTATAATATTCCGTTTACACAACTGAGTGTAAACATATTCGTGCGTGATTTGAAATCTTAAGTTTTTTTTAACCCGTTTCTCTTTACGGTTGTCGGAGGGTCAAACTGTTACAGATTTGCAATCTGAATATGTTTAAAATTGAGTAACATGCTTGGGTAGCAGTGCTTAAAACTACGAATTACATCATTTTTATGTATTTGTCATAACATGTATATTCTAATTCTTTGAGTTGAAAATTCTTTTTCAATTGAATTTAAATTTCAAATTCTCCCCTCCAAGAGAAGCTTAAAACCGGCTGGGCCGGTGTGTGGCAGTGTTGCTCTCCAAAGTTGACCGCCAGAAGTGCAACAGAGCAGCGCTGTGATGCGTTTAAAAATGATGACCACTAAGCCGAAACCTGTTGTAAAGGGGATGAGCTACAGTCAGAGGGCCAAATATCGACCGTCTTGAATCGAAAATTCACGAAAGTAAAGCTGCAAAACCCACGTCCAGCTCGACACCCTGCAAAACCGTACGGGTCGCGAGAGTTGATGGCTCCGGCCGGACAAGACCTGTTGTAGGTAAAGTGCGCGAGATGAGCCGAAAAAGAGGGGCTGGAAAAAGTGAACGAAAAGAAGAAGACAAAGTTGAAATACCTTTTCGATACGCCTAACCTTGACTTATTTTTTGGCGTGGCCGAAAGGTTGGGCCCGCGCGCGGTGTTAAGTTACAATGTAAATATTTAGGGTGGATTGACTTTGGTTGAGGTTGAGTGAGGAAATCGAGCTGTAAAGAAATGCTGGCATTTGTATCCGTAAGCATCAATAACTAAGATTCAATATCATTTTTTTTTCAGGGAAAGTTAATCATGATAATGGTGCACTGTATTATTAGCTTGATTACATTGCTAGCTATTTTAGAATTGCCTTACTAAAAAATATAACTTTTTTTGCAATCAACTACGTCTCCATAATGGTAAATTGAAAAATGTGTTTCATGGAGACGCTTAGTTTTTTTAAAAGATGTTGGTTTGAAATCAACTCGTTTTGATCTAGTTTAGTCCAAAATTCTCGTGTGACAAGAGTATTTTGGTCAAAATTGAATAAAGGGCTTGTGCAGCTTCTAATTTCGTACACTTTTAGATTCCTCCTGGCAGTGCGTGGCCGAATGTTTAAGCTGCCCGCTTTGTAAGCGGATGATCATGGGTTCGATTCCCATATGGTCCAAACTTCCATCGGGTGGGGAAGTAAAACGTCGAACCTGGCCATGGTTGTTGTTAGGCCGTTAAGTCATTCCAGGTGAGGTGAGTGAAACCAAGCCTGCTCCGGGGGAATCGCTGACGGCGGTTGGACTCACAATCCAAAGGTCGTCAGTTGGAACCCTGGGGTGGAAGGCCTTCGGACTCCTAGGTTTGAGCAGAAACTTGCAATAGAGACCACAAAAGATCTGGGGGTCGTTAAAGTGGATGGTTTGATTTTTGAGATTTCTCCTTGCCCTACTACTCTCTCTCTTCTTTCGGAGGATTTTGTTACAAATCACATGATTTCTACATATTTTCAATTTAGAGTAATCCAAAAATCCACAAAAAACAGCCCATTTAAAAAAACTTTATTATTTTTTTACGGAGGGTTAGGGGAAACGAGGGTGAAATACCGTCATCTAGGGCCAATTTGAATAGCTGTTTAGCCTTATTACTGCACAATTTTTGGATATTTTAGATTGGTTTCGGATAGAACGAAAACAGACCAACAAAAATAGAGCATTGTTTGCCAAATTTCAAACATATAAATCGGCGCCGTCGTGCTAACTTGTCGTACGTGCATTTTGGGCCCAATTTAGTTAAGAACGTTGTGCAGCTGACAATGCCTCATCTTTTAACCATCACAGATCCTCAAAATTCAATTTCAATCCTGAGATATTCCATTAAATCCAAAAAAAGGCTCCTTGCATTTTTGTCACATTTCATATGAAAGAAGTATCAATATTGTCGTGGTATCTTGACACAGCCTGAAAATTGATGTAAGTGCGATAACTGGCCAAAGGGATTTCAGGTCAGAACGCGTTTGACGCACGTACAAGTTGGACTACCGTAAACATTTGTAGTTATAACTCGGGACTCCGGCAACCAAATTCAACCAAACTTCGGGGCAATGCACAGAATGGACAACCAAACAAAACGTGTTTGTTTTTGTTTACATTGCGTGCTTTTGTTTTTGTTTATTCAAGGTCAAACATTAAAACACGTTTTTCTCGGAACGTCGAAATGGCGGGTGCGACAAGATAGCACAACGGCGTCGATTCACAACATATTATTTATAATATTGTATGGCTATCAACCTGTTTCATGCAATTTTCAAACAAAACCGATGTTTTGAAATAAAAGTGTGTACAATCGTCTGACCTGATTTTTTTTCTATGTGAATGTTAAATAAGGCGAAAGAAGATGAATTTTAAGAAATATCCTAATTTATTTTAAATGGAAATAGCAATCGACGCTAGACACACTAATTTAATGTTTAATGTTTAATGTTTAATGTTTAATGTTTAATGTTTAATGTTTAATGTTTAATGTTTAATGTTTAATGTTTAATGTTTAATGTTTAATGTTTAATGATTAATGTTTAATGTTTAATGTTTAATGTTCAATGTTTAATGTTTAATGTTTAATGTTTAATGTTTAATGTTTAATGTTTAATGTTTAATGTTTAATGTTTAATGTTTAATGTTTAATGTTTAATGTTTAATGTTTAATGTTTAATGTTTAATGTTTAATGTTTAATGTTTAATGTTTAATGTTTAATGTTTAATGTTTAATGTTTAATGTTTAATGTTTAATGTTTAATGTTTAATGTTTAATGTTTAATGTTTAATGTTTAATGTTTAATGTTTAATGTTTAATGTTTAATGTTTAATGTTTAATGTTTAATGTTTAATGTTTAATGTTTAATGTTTAATGTTTAATGTTTAATGTTTAATGTTTAATGTTTAATGTTTAATGTTTAATGTTTAATGTTTAATGTTTAATGTTTAATGTTTAATGTTTAATGTTTAATGTTTAATGTTTAATGTTTAATGTTTAATGTTTAATGTTTAATGTTTAATGTTTAATGTTTAATGTTTAATGTTTAATGTTTAATGTTTAATGTTTAATGTTTAATGTTTAATGTTTAATGTTTAATGTTTAATGTTTAATGTTTAATGTTTAATGTTTAATGTTTAATGTTTAATGTTTAATGTTTAATGTTTAATGTTTAATGTTTAATGTTTAATGTTTAATGTTTAATGTTTAATGTTTAATGTTTAATGTTTAATGTTTAATGTTTAATGTTTAATGTTTAATGTTTAATGTTTAATGTTTAATGTTTAATGTTTAATGTTTAATGTTTAATGTTTAATGTTAAAATTGAAAAAAAATATGTTAATTTTTTGGTTAACAAAGGATACTTTTTTGTTTTTTTTAGTTGTTCTACGATGTGTGAATCAAGAGATATCGGAATTATGAAATTTGGATCAGAACCTGGACATGATGGTTTAACGTTTGCACTTTTTTGGGTATGATAATAAATATTTCATAAAGAATTGAGCATGCCAGTTTCTTTCAAAAGTTTGAAAAAAAGTTGTTAAGGGTGCACAGCAACCAAGCAAGTTGTTGTCTTCATATTCTTAAATTGTTGAACTTACGGACCCAATCCTAAAATAATTTGATTATAAAAATTGACAAATTCTGTTGTAAATCGTTATGGAAATAGTAGCTTAGGGGATGAATACTAAAATATATCTAGTGCGTCCATCCCGGGAATTCCCGGGACAAAAATCCCGGGATTTTTTATACTATGTCCCGGGAATTCCCGAAATTGAAACAAATCAAATTTTGCTCTAGAAATTCAGATTTTGTTGTGGAAATAGATCAACAGTTCAATACTTAGTAATGGATAAGATTTTTAGGGGAAATTGTTAAAATTTTAGTTTAAAGATCCGCAAAATGCTTTACACTTTTAATATTTTCTATTAAATTTCATTATTTAAAAAAAGACATAGCATTATATTCATGTATATTTACGACTTAAAAGTATTATATTCAAAAAAATATTGAACTTTTCATCAAAAATTGGCATCTGGAGCAAATCAGTAAAAAAAATCAAATTATTCGCTTTACAGCATTGCCTTGGCTTTCTCGATTGCGAGATTCCTACTCGAAACTAGGTGTTCGAAGGCTTGATTGTTGAGGCAATTGCAAACCTCTTTTTACACCTTAGCTTCCATCCACCCCGGATTCGTACTGACGACCTTTGGATTGTTAGTCCAACTGCCTACCAGCGACTCCACCGAGGCAGGACCCAGGGAGACGACTCCTACCACCTGGACTGAGCTATCGACCTAACCCTTTAGGTTAGACCGGGGCCAACATTTACTTCCCCATCCGACGGAAGGCGTGGTCAGACAAATCTCGTCTCGAAAAATGCCACCGGGACTGTCTGGGATCGAATCCAAGCCGACTGGGTGAGAGGCAATCACGCTTACCCCTACACCACGGTCCCGGCAAATCAGTAAGAAGTAACGAATTAAGACAGCTGTTTAAGGGACCATCCATAAACCAAGTGGACATGGCGATTGTCCACGCTACATATCAAAAAGATTTTTTTGTATGGACAATTTCCACGATGGGGGCGGAGGGGTTGAGATTTCCAAAAAAGTGTCCACGTGGTTTGTGAATGGTCCCTAAGCTATTTTTTTTGGAATAATGTTCTGATTGTTTTGATTGATTTCGGCTAGAGCAATTTCCAAATTTATTGCTCTAAAATCTTCTGAACCTATTCAGACTGCAGTCCCGATTATCCCCAGTTGGCGGTAGTGACTTAAAGATAATTCTTAAAATATTTTCATTTAATTTATTAGCTTGCATTAACAATTACATTTGTGCCGTTGTTATCCTGAGCTGAGATATGGACAACCTTTCAACAGCTGATTTTTTTCGAAATGGGGAGAGATTTTACTGATACTAAGGAAAACAAATTCGACAGAGAAGGAAAAAAAACCTTCGAAATAGATTCTTAAATACATTTAAACATAAAACATAAAATTCTAAACTTATCCAAAGTGTTACATTGTCTGGTATAATTTTATTTCTTGTTGTTTTAGACAGTTTCAATGAAATTGATTAAGCTTTTGTAGTCATGTTGTTAAAATAAATAAATAAAAGAAATATATTAAAAATTGTGGTTCATTAAAAATTCCAAAGAACATCAAAGAGCAAACTTTTTTCAATGTATTTTAAACTATGTAAAGACTGCTGTCCTTGTTGAGACTGAAGTGTAGCTTATTACCAATTAACAGTTTTGAGCTTATTCTATGATTTAAGCTAGAAAAACGTAACAAATATAATGAAAACATAAATTTTATGACAGCTTTAAAAATTTCCCGGGATCCCGGGAATTCCCGGATTCAAAAAAATAGGTCTATTCCCGTACTTGCAGAATTGCAGAATTTCTGCAGCTTCTGCAAAATTCTGCAGCCAGCATAAGTCACTTTTTTTGCAGCACGTTCCCGTACTTTTCAGCTCGCTCTCTTCATCTCTCTCTTTTGCAGAAGTTCTGCAAGGAGAGAAGCCGCAAAACTTTTGCCTGGGTAGCGCGTTCCAGTACTTTTTCTGCAATATTGTACACAGTTGAGTGGATTTACTCAAATTGGGTATTGAAGTTTTTTTAATTATTTCAAAACAATTAAAAAATGGATTGACAAAAATTGTAATTGTAAGAAGTTTACCTCTAGAACGAGGACTTATTTTTTATGCAAATCAAAATTTTATCTAAAAAATCAAGCATGTACCATTTATTAAACTAGAAATTAATAATGCTTAGGTAGACATTTTATATTAGAAACAACTCAAAACTTAACATTAGGTAAACAATTTAAGAAATGAGATTGGCAGGTACGTTTAAAAACATAATTAAAAAAAGAAAAAGGTTTAATATAGAAGGTATATTTATATAGACCATAAATACATGTTTTAATAGCAAAATGTTTGAAAGATAACATAAATAAATTATGATTGGATTTCACATCGAAGAACAACGGTGACGCAGCGAAATTGAGAAATAAAAAAATTAATCACAAACTCTAAAATTTTGAAACTCATAAATTTATAAATCTGAAAATTAAGAAATTCGTGATTAAAAATACAAAAAGAATTATTTTCAAATTGAGGAATTTAAAAAAAATAAATCAGATATTAGAGAAATATGAAAATGCAAATATTTATTTCAGAAAAAAACAACAAATCAGATATTCAAAGCTTGAAAATCCAAATAATTAAAAATTAAACATTGAAAATTTCAAAAAATCTTGATTTTCAAAATTCGAAATAAAAAATAAAGGATTCTAACTTAAAAGTTTCTAAACTTAAAAATTCAAATATTTTTAAATTCGAAATAAATTAATCAAAAGTTTGAACATTTCAATGTTCAGAGCACCAAAAATTCAAAAGTTACAGTTTAAAAAAATAATAAAGAATAAATAAACTAAAAAACAAAAATAAGTAAAATTTTAATATTGTGTGCATAAAAAAATGAAAACTCAAATATTCAAAAAATAGAAACAGTTCGTACTCTATTTTCCGAAGAACTCGTTAAAAATTTCAATCTCTAAATCCTCTAAACCTGAATTTCTAACGACTCCAAAAAAATGTACTTTATGTGATTCAAGATGGCGCATTTAAGAATTTCCGAATTTTAGAATTTAAACTTCCTAAAATTTAAGAATTCGACTAAATTACATCACATTTTTTGGTTCAAATAAGAATACAAATTGGTAGCACCGTTAAAGGTACAATTTATTATTTGACAATTAAATTTACCTATTATTTAAACATACATATTTGGTCTATTCAAAAAGTTATCATTTTAATACTAAAAAATATCGCTATATCATTTACATTAATGAACTAAGCATGAAATCGTTAACACAAAAAAATCGTTCTCAATAAAACCAGACATAAAAAAAAACTAACTACCCAAAAAATCCATCAATTTAAAATATACAAACGTCTCTTCAAAAGACTAATTCAACTTAGTAATAATAAAACAAAAAAAATATTACAACTAATAATAAAATGCATGATTTAACACAAATTGCAAACTTTATGTAATCGTGTACTCAACATCCATCACACCAACTTGAAGTCACTTTTCAACAAGAAAGAGAAGAGAGAGCTTGCAGAAAAGTACGGGAACGGTTTTGCTGCAACTTCTGTCTCTCTCATTGCAGAAGTTCTGCCTGGGAAAAAAGTTACTTATGTTGCAGAAAAGTACGGGAACGCTCTGCTGCCGATTTTGTGCAGAATTGCAGAATTCTGCAGTACGGGAATAGACCTAATATATTTCCCGTATCCCGGGAAATTCAAAACCCGGGAAAATTGGACGCCCTAAATATATCGATAGTTCCCGTAGTTTTGAAGATACTAAAATGTCTGTAACAAAAATCTTGGTGTAAAATGGTTTGGTTGATGTGCACCGTTAAAACAGTGAAAATAAAGATGAAAAAAAAACCTGCCAAACATACGAGAATTGTCCTGAAATGTAAAACAATCGGAATATTCGCTTTGAAAACACTTTTTTGTGGTGTATCTCATTTTCAAAGAAATAAACAAACACCGACAGCGTTGTAAATGAAAGGCTCTTTATTTACAATCTTAAAAAAAAAACAAACTCGAAATCTTAACTTATTCCAGTACTAAAGGGGTTGTCACTACATTTTGACTAAAAAATGTTCCATTTTGTAACTAGTAACGATCGACTTTACTTAGGACTAACGATGCAAAGCAAAAATAAAACAACATATCAACTAACGGGAGGGGGAGTGGGCGAGTTTTGCTTCTCTTCACTGTCGCGTCAGAAATCATCTTCTTGTTCGTTTTTGTTCACGGTTCATACTGATTGAAATCACTGTTATGAAATGTATTCGAGAGAGACAGATATGCGCTGCTTATTGCTTTTCGTGTGCTTCTCTGCTGTTAAGTATCCTCCTCGTACAGATTCTGCTTAAAGTACTTCCGGGGGTCCTGCAGAAACTTGTCCAGCAACTTATCACAGTTGGAGTTGCTCGGCAACGCGAGCGAGTCCTCGATGGTGCGGATAAAGTTGGCGTGAATGTCCGTCCGGAAGGCGTACTCCTCGACGGTCGTGTACAGCAGGTTAAAGATGGGCTGCACCAGCGAGTGAAAGTATCCGCGGTTGCCGTGCACGATTTTGACCCCGTCTGGGGCCTCGCAAACGCTCATGTACATGCAGTGATCGGCCCGGTAGTTCCAGTCACACGGGAACACGAGCAACCGGTCCGGATGGTGGTGAAACAGGATGTTGATAATGTCCTGATCGCCCCAAACCAGCTTGAGACGGAACTCGCGGTAGATCGGCATGATGTGCTGCTCCCAGCGGAATTCCCGCATCCGGGTCAGGTTCATCAGCATGACGCCCGAGTTGACACCCAGGTCGCCGTAGTACGGATGGCGCGCGAACCGGTTGTACCAGCCGGCGTTCTTGTCCTCGTGTTCCGGCGCCATGCCGGCAAACTGGGACGCGTTGAAGGTCTTGAACAGCGACCACAGCTCCTGCACCGGCGCCAGGAAGATCGTGTCCGAGTCAACGTATAATACTGAATCGATATGCGTTAGGAGGGACGGTAAAAACAACCGCTGCGCCGCGCACGGCTTGAACAGCTTCTTCCACTCGTCCTTGTCCTTGGCCGGAAACGTAAGCGAATGAATTTCGTACGTAAAGATGTTGTCGTTGATCTCCTGCCAGTCGTCCAACTTTTCCACAAAGTTTTGCTTCAACTGGTCCTCGGCCACAACGACGAACCGCAGCGGCGACTGGTTCCGGTTGAACATGATCGCAGATTTGATCATGTTGAGCGCTTCGTTGTGACGCTCGCCGCAGGCCACCACCACGATCGCTATCTCGGACGCATTGGACGGGGCGTTTTGGCGCAGGCCCAGTCCCCTCCGCGCGAGGGCGGCACTGGAATTTGCCCCCAGTCCGCCTAACCCGGTGAAGATCCCATTGTTGACCCGCAGAATGTAGTACCAGATGAGCACGAACGAAGTCAGCACCAGCACCGTCAAGTAGCGGTGGACCTTCATGGCCGGTCCGCGCAGTTTCCTCTTGCTTCTCTAGCAGCTCCAAATTGGGCGCCGCCGCTCACCATCCTGACAAAGAGGCCAATTTAAGGATGCAACAGCAGCAACAACAAAAAACCAGAACCTGTCCTTACCATAATCGATCATGGATTGATCGGCCATTTAAGCGAGGCCACTTTTCAAAACCTACAAATCAAATCCACTTTCAACCTAGCAAACTACAGATTTCTTAACACAAATCAATTAATTTATGAATTTCCAATGATTTCGGCCGGAAAATGCAGGAAAACTCTTGTAAACACTTTTCTTTACCAGCAGCAAGCACACGAAACGAAACAAAACTTGAGTTTTCCGAACTGTCAAATGTGGCCATCAGTTTTTGACACGCACGCTAAAAGAAAATCATGAGCGATGTTTGCATCATGCGATGCAACAAGCAATGCAACGCAACAACAAGGTTTGAAACTTGACGAAATGTTGCATGCACGGGAAATGGGGAATGACAAAAAATAAAAATTAACCTTTGCTGGTTAATCAAATCCACAGAGCGGATTCGTTAATAATTATTTAAAATAATATTGAGTTATATTGAATGTTCGGCTCAAGTTTGGCTCTTTTGAAATGTTGGTCTTGCTTCAAAAGTTCAAAAAAAAAAATCTGAGGGATCGGAATATTTCACGAATGTTTCATTTTTTAACATTTTTAACATTTAACATTTTTTAACATCGGCTGAGACATCAGCATTAGAAAATAGAGGGTTGTTTTGGTTAGACTTTGAAAACTTCAATTTTCCTATTTTATTTTCTTCAGGCCGCTGTATCTCAGCAACCAGAAGTCCAATTTTTCTGAAATTAAAAAAAAATATTTTCAGAAATGGTCACTCACCGTCATTTTAAAAAATCAAACTTTCAGTGGCTAAATCTTGAAAACGAGGCGCTATATATCAAAAACGTTGCTTAATCCACCCTTAGGTGGTTGGTGCCTTCCTCAAATTTAAAGGGTGCTATCCAGGGTTGTTAAAATATCAAAGTATCAGCTCTCAGCAACTACAATTATCTCGCCTGAATATTCATGCCTCAAATACAACTGCTCTTCTCTCTTCATTGAAACTCTCAGCGCCGAACATAGCCGAACACGTTTTCGTGTTTACCCACTCGCGATTGACATTTTCCTTTTCTCTCTCATTCCCGCTTCCACAATCATGCTACCGCAACAGCGTTTAACCACAAAAGCCGCCACAAAACCAATAAACGCAGTTTAACAGGACGTCATGCGTGGTCGGCTCCTAATCTCCATCTCGCGTTCTCTCATTGCAGTTTTCGGAGAGATTGAGAGACTCAGCGGTGAGAGCGCATAGTCGAGGAAAAGGGGAGGAATGATAGAGAGAGAATGACATCGCTGGGAATCACGAGACACAAGAAGAGATCTCACAAGCTACAGTGACGGCCGCTATACTCTCGGATATTTTTGGTGCAGAGATAATCTATTGATAGCTTTTTTATCACTCATTTGCAACACTGGTGCTATCCAAAATAGACACAAAAGGGCATTGTTTTTCAGTGTTTTATCAATTTGATTCATTATTCATACCGATTGGGTAGTAAGATCTTCATATTGCAGGGCACTTATGTGCTTACAACTTATGATAGGGTAGTCAGATCTCCAATCCAGTTCGTGCTCGTTGGAATGGTATTTTAATTACCTATCCAAAGATAGGTCGCATGATATATTTGGGCAACGTTTTCATCAAAATATTTGAGCTCTGGCCTCCAAAAAGTGTATAAATCATGGTATAAATAACACTTAAGTGCTTATAACTTTTGATGGGGTTGCCAGATCTTCGATGTTTTGAACGCGTTGGAAAGGTCTTTTGATTACCTATTCAACGATAGGTCGCATGAATGATCCGGACAACGTTTTCATCAACATACCTGAGCTCTGGCCTCCAAAAAGTGCATAAATAACACTTAAGTGCTAATAACTTTTTATAGGGTTATCAGATCTTTAGTGATTTGGACTCGTTAGAAACCTTTCTAAAAATGTATAGCATTACGGCCTTTCTTACAAAAACCACCATTTTTACAGTCTTGCAAACCTTAGTCAAAATCGTTCTTTTAGCATAACTTTTGAAGTACTTTACTAAACATAATGGTATGAAAATATGACCTATGGGACCTGTAGACGGATCTAAAACACAGATCCGGACAAAATCGGTCAAGCCACTTTAGAGAAAAGTGAGTGAGAAAAAAATCTACGTCCATCCACACACACAGACATTTGCTCAGAATTTGATTCTGAGTCGATAGGTATACGTGAAGGTGGGTCTACGAGGCCTATTTAAGAAGTTCAGTTTTCGAGTGATTTTATAGCTTTTCCTCAGTGAGGTGAGGAAGGCAAAAATCAGGGGCTTAATCTTGAAAACGAGGCACTTAAAAAAGTCTGTCCAGTTCTTTTCGATTGCAAATTACAATTCACTTTAAAAAAAATAGGTCACACAAATTTTATGCTTAATATTTCGATTTTTTCCAAAAATCACAATTTCTCCAAAAAGTACTATTTTTCCAAAAATTACTATTTTTTCTCGATTTTTTTCAAAAATCTGTAACTCGGCGGCAATAGTTTTGGACTTACTTCTCTATGGCTCAACAGTTGCGGATTTTTGTACTCTAAAACACATCAAAAATTCTCAAATATCTAAAAATACCAAATTGGGGACATTGGACATTTTGTGGAAAAAAAGTTTACTAAAAAATCAGCTAGATTTTTTTCCGTGTACCTATTTTTTTCTGAACAGTTGATCAGAAAATTATTTCAAAAGTTACAGATTTTCAAATATTTACTTTCCATTTTTGTGTGGACAGCAGCCAAAATTGTTTGGAGACTGGTTTGGGTATAAGGAAGACCGCCACAAAGTTTGAGCCAAATCAAAAAATACAAAACAATTAAAATGGTCGAAATCGGCTGATTTAGAGAATTGCTCAAAAAACTCAATTCTAAATTTCTAAAATTATAGTTCAAGTTCAAACTAGAGTATCCGACGACCTCGTAAAAATTTCACTTCGGATAATCGAACCACGAAAAAAAAGTTTTTCGTTGTCTATTTTTTGTTTTTCGAGCTTAAGTATGACCTCTAAACTACATTTAAAATTTAAAGTTTTTAAATCCAAGATGGCGGCCAATATAGCCAATATTCGTGATTCGATTATCCCAAGTCTCATACAAACTTTTGGAAAATCAAACTTTGGATTATCGAGGCTTCGGATAATCGAGTCTGGACTGTATTCTAAAACTCTTGAATCTAAAATTGTATTATTTTTTTGAAATCATAAAAATCTCAAAAATTTAAAAAAAATCGTTTTTCTTAATTAATTTCAAAAAAATTAGTCTTCGAAAAAAACGTGAAGTCAAATGATCCAATCATCAATTTCTAGGGCTTTTGTTGCTAAATGTGATTTCTTGATCAATAAAATCATCCAAAAATTAAGGTTAAAACATATTGTAAAAATATCAGCATATTTTGGAACGGATTTGCAAAGACCTAAAAATAAAAATTAATCAAAAGTTTATGGTCTTTTTTGATAATTGATTTTGCGTTAATAGCCGTCATTTAACATTTAGCACTTGTAGCCCCAACGGGGTCCATAATCCAAATCGGTTGGGGAGCGTTCTTTTATTACGTAACGCAGTAGGGGGGGGGGGGTCGGAGGCCGTGTTACGCTCCAAACAAAATTTTTAAAATTTGTATGGAAATTTTGTTACGAGGGGGGGGGGGAGGGGGTCTAAAAGTCCGATTTTTCGCGTTACTTAATAAAAGAACGCTCCCTTCGCCAAGAAACAGCCGGGTGAAGTTGCAAGTACGATTCATGGCTTTCTACTTAAGGTACTCGCGATTGAGTGTGTAGTAGTGCGGTTGTCAAAATCGCTATCTCTGACTCTCTCACTCCACTGACATTGACATTGTTTATGTTTTGGTTTTCCTGGCACGGTCCTTTGTTCTTTTGTTATTGTTTTGGTTTTAGTGGCACGGAGTCATGCACTCACACTAATGCAAAGCAAGATGACGAGTACCTTTGATATACAGCCTTGAATCGTAATTCTTGGAATAATTGAGAGCAGTCTAATTTGGTTAACATGAAACTTACCCAAAAATGATCACCTTCCATTTTCACCCCATTTCAACCGAAATCCCTTTTTCCGTGCATAAATTTAACGAAGCCGATGCACTTTTTCCTTTTTGTTTTGACAGTCGCGCATGCACTTTTCGCCTCCTTTTCGCATGATGGCGTCAAAGTGAAAACGAAAACAAACCCCCTTGTCTGGTCGCTACTTTTGCTCCGGTTTAATTTTCGCCAAAAATCCTGTGAAAAATCGCTTGTTTCCGGCTGAAACCAGTGTAAACCATGGCATCGGCCCAGCGTGCTTTCGCCTCCAAACTGACCAAGTAAGGGCGCTTTTTAATCAATTTGTTTTCGGGTTGAAAATTTTCTCCTTTTTTGGGGGGTCGGGTCTACGCCCTGTTTTATTTCGATTTTTGCTAACTTGAATGATTTTTCAGGCACAACTCGTCGGATATCCGTAAAAATGTCGCGAATTACCAGCTGCTGTCGAAGAGCGACAGCAGCTCGGTGTGTTCGTCGTCGATTTCGCTGTGCGAGCTGGTGGAACCGATCGATTACGAGGAGTTTCTGACGCAGCACTCGGGTTTGCTGGTGCGCGATCCGCTGCGGTCGATTCTGGACTTTCCGGCGAACGACGTGCAGATGCGGGTGGTGCCGCGGAAGATTCGGACGGTGCAGCATGTGGTGCCGAGCGAGGAGCTGGGGGAGTTGCCGTTGCACGTGCAGCACTGCGTTGATTGCTTTACGCGGCCGTGGAAGGTCGTGGAGTTTTCGCAGCGCAGCTACTCGAGTTCGTGCAGTGGGGTGAGGGAGCGGGTGGATAAGGGCGCGTTGAGTCCGTCGGCGTACCAGCAGGAGTTTGAGATTGATCGGGACTTTTTTGGGTGTGCGTCGTTGGAGGAATCGGTCACGTCGACGACGTTGTACGCGAGCGAGAGTTGCACGCCCAGCAGCCGGCAGTCGATTGCGAGTTTGTCGTCGGTGTCGACCTGCACGGACACGTTGACGCCGCGCGGGTCGTGGGCGTCGTTCGATTTGAGGAGTTCGGTGAATGATCCGTTGATTCCGGGTCTGTTGGATCGGGTGGCGCCGGAGACGATCGACCAGAGCAATGAGAGCAAGCGGCTTGAGGAGCGGCAGCAGGCGTTGTTCAGTTTGTACCCGGAGGCGGATCCGGAGGACGCGGTTGAGAAGAGGTTGCCGGCGGAGATTCCGATGGAGCATTTGGGCAATCGGATTCACGTCAAGTGTCTGCAGCTGAAGCTGGAGTTGGAGGTGGAGCCGATCTTCGCGTCGATGGCGATTTACGACGCGAAAGAGCGGAAGAAGATCTCGGAGAACTTTTACTTCGACATGAACTCGGAATCGCTTCGTCGGATGTTGGTAGGGCACTTGCCCTATTCGGACATTAGCACTCAGGCGCGGGAGGCGATCTTTGACATTACAAACCCGAGCAACGAGCTCTATTTGGTCATTCGGCTCGAGAAGGTCCTCCAGGGAGATATTAAGGACTCCGTTGAGCCGTACATGAAGGACGACAAGGACAAATACCGCGACAAGGCCAAATCCAACGCGGCGGACTTTTGCGACCGGCTGGGCAAGTACCGGATGCCGTTCGCCTGGACCGGAATCTACCTGACCAACATCTTCAACGGGGACAACATCGAGAACGATCGCGAAAGCATGAGTTCGGCCTCAAGCTCGAACAGTCTCGATCGCAAGTCCTCCACCAGCAGCTTCGATCAGTTCCGCAAGCGAGCCACCGACATGGGCACGCTCACCCGGCGTGGCTCCCTCGAGAGAAACAAGGAAAAACGTCGCTCCTGGTCGCCGGACGACTTCGCCAACAGCATCGAAACGTTCCGCCCAATCTCCATCACGGTCTCGAGCTTCTTCAAGCAAGAATCCGACAAAATGAAAGACGAAGAGCTGTACAAGTTCCTACCGGAACTCAAACGCCCCGGCGCACTCATGAAGAAGCACAAATGCATCCCCGGATCGATCAAAATCGAAATCGCCCCCATCCCGGAAGACCTCAAGTGCGCACTCACCCCGGAACTCGCCAAAATCGACCCCTACCCGAACGACCACACCCGCCCCACCAAGGAAATCCTCGAATTCCCCTCAACCCCCATCCTGAACCCGCACTACGCCTACCGCAACCTCCTCTTCGTCTCCCCCAAAGAACTCAACTTCTCAACCCGCGCCGGCTCCGCTCGCAACATCGCCGTCCGCGTCCAGCTCATGTCCGGCGAGCGCCAATCCGACGCCCTCGCCGCCATCTTCGGCAAAAGCTCCTGCCCCGAGTTCACCAACGAAGCCTTCTCCGCCGTCAACTACCACAACAAACAGCCCACCTTCTACGACGAAATCAAACTCGCCCTCCCCGCCAACCTCAAACAGAACCACCACATCCTCTTCACGCTCTTCCACGTGTCCTGCCAGAAGAAACCCGCAGACCTCCAACCCACCATCGAAACCCCCGTCGGTTACACCTGGCTCCCGATCCTCAAAGACGGCCACCTCAACGTGGGCGAGTTCAACCTCCCCGTCATGGTCGAGGAACCCCCCGACAACTACTCGTTCATCCCGCCGGACGTCCAACTCCCGGGAACCAAGTGGCTCGACAACCACCGCCCGGTCTTCTCCGTCACGCTGGACGCCGTAACCTCTGTCCACGCGATGGACGACTTCATCGACAAGTTCATCTACCTGTGCGAGTGTCTCGATCAGCGGAAGGTTCCGCCCCGGATTGGCGAGGGGAACATGGAGCGTGAGTTTAAGAAGACGTTGCAGGAACTGCAGAGTGCGGATCAGGAAAAGTTGGTCAAGAATTTGCAGCTGATACTGGACAAGTTGGTGGAGCTGCTGGTGACGACGTACCGGATTGGGGGGGAGGCGCTGTCGCTGGGGCAGACCGTGTTTGAGACGATCTGCCAGATTTCGGATAAGATATTTGTGAGTATTATTAGTTTCTTAAAATTACCATTTCTTTAGAAAAAATAAGCAATTTGGGCATTTACATCCCAAACAAAAGATTGAATTCGTTCTATCTTCGCAAACATGTGAGAGGAATTTTAAAATGTTTTAAATTGAAAGCCTGTTTTATTCATCAGCCTATTGTATTTATAAAAAGATTTTAAAAGGCCGAAACTTGAGAATAGACACTTAAAAGGCCAGAAACTTCAAAAAAATACAAAATAAATTAAATTTAATCTAATCTTGAAATCCTAACGCAGCCAGTTTTTCGATGGGATCCTAGAGAGTGCCTTAGGTTAGATTATTTTAAAAAAAATCAAAAATCTAAAAAAAAATTAAAAATTTAAAAAAAATTAAGAAAGATAAAAATATTTAGAAACTCTTTTCAAGTCTAGAAAAAAAGAACAAAAATATTTAGTTTTAAAAACACCGAAAAAAAATCAACTTAAAAAAATGGAAAATGGTTAAAGTGAATATAGGATAAATAATTTTGTTACAGCTAACTAACTTTATTTTTAGTTTTAATTTTCTTCTTACTCTTGTTTCTTCAACGCCCTCTTAAACGCCCTTATCAAGCCTGATAATCATGCCCTAAGTATAGCAGATCTTCTTTCGCTTTTTTATTTTAAATAGTTTTTGGTTTAATTAAACATTTTTTTGATTTTTTATTTCAAATTTTCAAGATTTTTTTTATAAGGTTTTGAAAATTATTAAATTTTTAAATGTTTTGAATTTCTTCCTTTTTTAAATTTTTATATTTTTTTCAAATTTTCATGGATTTTCAATTTTTTTAGATCTTGTTATTTTTTTTGCCTTCCTCACTTTACTGAGGAAAGGCTATAAAATCACTCAAAAAACGAACTTTTTAGTTAGACCTCCTAGACCTACCATCATTTGTACATATCGACTCAGAATCACCAGTTGAGCAAATGTCTGTGTGTAGACATGTGTACCAAATCAATGTCACTGGAATATCTCGTCACAGACTCAACCGATTTTGGCCGGAAAGGTTTTAATCGATCCGTCCTAACGTTCCCTAAGTTGCTATTTAAATTCATGCAGTTTTATCATGTATTTAAAAAGTTATGTCAAAAAAACTGTTTCATATTAAATTAAAATTATGGTAAAAAGGGTGGTTTTTTCATGAAAGCCTCACATGTTATATATTTTTAGAAAGCATTTAAGAACACCTTTCTTGAGGATTAAGAATTTTCAAGATCTGACTTATTTATCTAAAATTACAAGCAGTTTAAAAAATGGTCTGAATTTACATAACCTCAAATGGTCCCGTCTGATCGCCACGAAAAAAGCCTTGTAGAGGGATGCCATTTTCCTGAAAGGCGGTGTCTGTATAATCTTGACAAAAAGTCTGTAGGAAGTCTATTTTTTTTACTCGTCAATTATTTTTATTAGGACCTCTTAGGTGCTGCGATCACGTAAGGGGAGATCTATAAACACTTTAGGGCAGCCATTCTCAACCTTCTTCTAGGCTGGTACCCCCTACCGTGTAAATCAAGTAGGCTCGGTACCCCCGTTGAGAATCGCTGCTTTAGGGGATTGTAATCACTCTATAAATGAGAGGAAGGCACCAACCACCTAACGGTGGATTAAGTAACGTTTTTTATTTTGTACTTTCAGGGTTGTTACGGACGGCGCGGATCGCGCGGATGGCGCGGATGGCGCGTATCGCGCGGATCTGGCGCGGATTTGCTGGCTAATTTTGCTCACGCGCGGATTTCGCGCGGATATCAATTTGATAAACAAAATAATTGATAACGATAGAATTTCTTTCAAATTACAAAGAAAAATATTATTAGGAATTAAATAAATTAATTCTTTTTCGTTGAGTGCGAAAATATCAGTTTCTAAGAAGTTGTTAATGAAGAAAATTTTGTTCAAAAAATTATTGATTGTTTTTTTTCTTAATATGAAACTTCGAAATAATCTTCAAGAAGCATTTTTTTTAATGTATTGAGATTTGTTATATTAATTCAACATAACATTACAACTCATTATTTTTAAAACATCTGCCTTACAATTCAAATAAATATCAAATTTTATTAAAATCAAAAGAACAAAATTCGAAAAATTACAGAATTTTAAAAATTTGAAGCAATGAAACTTTTTAGATTTTCTATGTTTTTCAATATAAAAATTTAAATTTTTAAATTTTTGGTTTATTAAAAAAAAACAAAACTTCTGTTACCACTCTGATTTAGGTAGAATTGATTCTACTCCCAATGGAGCACCCACAGTCGAGCAGTTTTTGACATTTCGCTCCATAAAAAATACATTGTACAAAAAAGCAAAAACTGCTCGAATGGAAATGTTCCATTTGAAATTTCAGAATTTACATATTCAAAAAATAAAAAAATTAGAATTCATAATTTGAAATTGTCAAAACTTACAGACTTAAAAAACCTAAAAAAGTACGAATTATTAAATTGAAAAATTACGAAAATGTTACAATTGATTTTTGTTATTTTTATTTTTTAAGGAAAGTTCTTAAGTTATCAAATTAATTTTTTTTTTAAATTATTAAATTATTTGATTATTATATTATTATATTATTAAAATTATTAAATTATTAAATTATTGAATTATTAAATTATTAAATTATTAAATTATTGAATTATTAAATTATTAAATTATTAAATTATTAAATTATTAAATTATTAAATTATTAAATTATTAAATTATTAAATTATTAAATTATTAAATTATTAAATTATTAAATTATTAAATTATTAAATTATTAAATTATTAAATTATTAAATTATTAAATTATTAAATTATTAAATTATTAAATTATTAAATTATTAAATTATTAAATTATTAAATTATTAAATTATTAAATTATTGAATTATTAAATTATTAAATTATTAAATCATTAAATTATTAAATTATTAAATTTTTAAATTTTTAAATTTTTAAATTTTTAAATTTTTAAATTTTTAAATTATTAAATTGTTAAATAATAAAGTTATTTAAATATTAAATTATTAAATTATTAAATTATTAAATTATTAAATTATTAAATTATTAAATTATTAAATTATTAAATTATTAAATTATTAAATTATTAAATTATTAAATTATTAAATTATTAAATTATTAAATTATTAAATTATTAAATTATTAAATTATTAAATTATTAAATTATTAAATTATTAAATTATTAAATTATTAAATTATTAAATTATTAAATTATTAAATTATTAAATTATCAAACTATTAAATTATTAAATTATCAAATCATTAAATTATTAAATTATTTTTTGCCATTTTCTTAGTTCGGATCATTTTCGGAGTCATATTTTAGTTTAGAGAAATTTAGAGAAGGAAATAATAGAAATTTCATGTTTCGATTTTCCAGAGTAAAGTTTTGGCGAGAATTATCAAGCACTAAATACCTAGATTTTATAATTTGGTGATTTATTTTATGGCTTTAATTTTTTAAAATTTACGAATTTAATTTTTTTCTGAATTTGTTTTTAAAGCAACGATATTTAAAGTGTTGTAAAAAACGCTAATATTGTTTCAGAAATGGCAAAAAAGATTCCATTTGGTACAGGTGCGATATGAATCCACAACTGATCAACGGTACTGATCCAAATGCCTTCTGTATTATTCTTTTTTCGATTAAAATTTCATTCATTATGTTACACTCTTTTATTTTTTTTTCGCGATTTTTTTTTATATGGCGCGGATTTCGCGCGGATTGGGTTTTGGGGTCGGCGCGGATCTGGCGCGGATTTTTTCTCGACTTTTCCGTAACAACCCTGACTTTTGTATTTATGATATTTTGTTTTTTTTGTAAACTTGTATTTGTAATTTTTTTTATATTTTTGGTTTATTTTTTTGTATTTTTGTATTGTTGTTTTCTATTATTTTGTAATTTTATAAGTTTTTATTTCTGAATATATGCACGTTTTGTATGATTGTGCGTTTGGATTTTTGTATTTATGTTATTTTGCATTTTAGTTTTTCTGTATATTAGTTTTTATGTTTAAATGTTTTTTTTTTGTTGTATTTTGTAATTTTATATTTCGGTATTGACTGCAATACCGAAATATAAAATGTGCTTTTGTCTATTCGTTTTTCTGTATTTATGTTATTTTGTTATTTGTTATTTATGTTTTATGTTTAATTTTTTGTTTATGAGCAATTCCAGCTCAAATCAGGAATTTTTCTGGTACTTTTGTACCGACCCTTTCCGATTTCAATGAAACTTTTTAGACATGTTATCCTAGGCCTATATAAGCCATTTTTGTGTATATGGAGCCAATTGTACTCGAAAATGACATTTGAGAAGGGCGTATGTCATTTGAATATTTTTGTAATTTAAAAATTGCTGTAAATTGCTGTAACGCAAAGCCGTTGCAACGTATCGAAAAATGGTCAAAGATAAACTTGTAGGAAATTGGACGGGCTTTTTGAAAAAAAAAACTGAAAGAAAAATTCACGGCACTTCCATGAGATTTTTCAATTTTTAAGTTTAAATGTGATTTTTTTTTCAAGTTTAAATGTTAAATTTTAGGAGAGACATACCATCCAGCATTTTTCGTGAGTCTTTTTGTTACATTTTAGGCTATTTCCTAAAAAAATTTGAACGAAAACAAATCGTGACATCGTGACACAATTTAACACTTAAACTTAAAAATTGAAAAATCTCATGGAAGTGGCATGTATTTTTCTTTCAGTGTATTTTTTCTAAAAGCCCGTCCAATTTCCTACAAGGCTTCGAGATACAGTAATTTTTATATTACAAAATACAAAAATATTTAAATGACTTACACCCCTCTCAAATGTCATTTTCGAGTACAATTGGCTCCATATACACAAAAATGGCTTATATAGGCCTAGGATAACATGTCTAAACAGTTTCATTGAAATCGGAGAGGGTCGGGTACAAAAGTACCAGAAATATTCTGCCCACCATTGAAAAAAGGGCTAATATCCACTTTTGGCAAAAACGAGATATTAGCACCAGGTGGTAGAGGATGTTCCAACGAATCTTCTGAAACTTGAATTTTACTGAAATAGTGTTAAGACTTGGCTGCCGATGCGAAAAACCAAACGGCTAATATGCCACTCTTATGGGAAATTGCCTTGACGGAGATTTAGTGACAAACACTAAAACGCGTTTTTCTCGGAATACTTGATTTGGCATAATAGCCGAATTTTCAATTATGGGCAGTATTCCTGATTTGAGCTGGAACTGCTCTTATGTTTTTTATTTCTGTTTTGTTATTTATTTTTTCTAACTTTATGATTTTATAATTTTGTATGTTTGCAGTTTTTTAATTTTTGTATGTTAGCGTTTTTGATTTCTTTTATTTATGACGGGAATTGTTGTTATTTTTATTTAAAAAAAAAACACGGAAAGAGACGGGAATCCAGAGTACACGTTTTCTTACTCTTGATTTTTTTTGTAATATTTTCTTCCAATAATTAAATCATATGCACTCAAGTCATTAGGTATGAGCCGAGTGTGTAATTTTTTTCGCAGTTTATTGTTTAATTTTGTTGAATTTAAGTGGCTGCAAACAAAAAACTTTTTGAAAATTGATCCTAAAAATGACAATACTAATTAACCCTCTTTAACCCTTTAGACGGGCTTCGATTTAAAAAATCGTCAAAAATCCATTAACAACCAATTTTTGATCTTTGAAAAGCATTGGAAAGAAGAACTTCTAAAAATTTTAGGAAAATTTTAGGGTTTAAAGTTTAACTTGTTTTATGTGACTTTGCCAATGTTTTAAAAAATGTCATTTTTTTAGGGGTCAACTTTGGCTGTGTGTTTTACCAATATTTCCTATATTTTAAGTAAAAAGAAGTATGCAGTAATTTGGCTCTACGCTTTTTATTACAATTTAAATGATAATGGTGTTATTCTAGAGCAGAAAAGGTGAAAAACAAGCAAAAAATTAAAAAAAGTGAATTTAAAACCATGGAAAAATTAGAAAGGCAAAACAAACATAAACTAAATGCAAATTAAAACATTAAAAATAAAACAAAAAAAGCATAAAACAAGAGAAGTAAAGTTTTTCGTAGAACAAAAGTTGCTCAAAATGACCTCCTAATAACAGGAAAATAAAAATGTTGGAAAATAAATTTGGGCAGTAGAGGGTTAAGATATTTTTATTTCGGACACAAAAATTTCGCGTATAATGAGGCACTCATTCTTACTTAACTGGCTTCCGCATTGAACAAATAAATAATTTAAATACTGTCAACATGATAAATCAATATTGATTTTGAAAAGAATTTCAAAAACTACAAAATTCGAAAGAAAACTAGATAAAAACATATTTTAACATGACTTTTTAAATAGAGAATTATAGTTTTTATCATGTTTATTTTTTCATATGAAAAAATATTATTAAGAGCAAAATTTAAATTTTTAGTTTTTTTTTTACTTTTGGCATTTTTTTGTTCTAACAAAGATGTTAAATGGAGATGAATATTCATGTTGGGTAATGTTTTAAATGAAGCTTGAAACTTTATGTATTAAACAACTTTTGATTATTACACAGATTTTTTTCAAAGATTTTTGAATTATCTATTTTATTAAATAGCAGGCCAAGTGCGAATGATGCTGAAGATACCTCTTCAGTTGACGCTCAGGTGAGGAACATCCTGGAAGGAGCGTCACTGACTACGTCCGTAGTCCTGTTAGATCATTCTTGATCAAGACAGTATAGCTCTGGTTCCTTGCAAGTGTCCTATTTTCTTACCTCCACGTTGGCTTGGTTTTCATGATGACCTAGCTGGTGGCCTGTGGAAACGGCTCGTAAACCTTTGACCACCGCGGGTCAGACTCGAGACGGCTAAAAGAAAGGGGCGCGACAATGTGGGACAGGGAAGTAATTTGTGATTGTAGACGGTATTGTTTTGATTCGCAGTATGTTGAGTCAAATGCTGTGGATGTACCTGAAAAATCGCACAACGGGGTTTCTCTTCTTTTCGTTTTTATCTACCATTAGAGAGCCTGGAGCTTGTTAGAGAACGGACATCTCGAGCCTGAGGTGCCAGTCGAGGCACGGGAGCTGACAAACGTATGGTGCCTATCGAGCAAAATCCTTTGTGACGGTTCTCGTGCTTCGATTGGTGCTTTTGATTTGAGATGTCCGTTCTCGAATAAGCTCCAGGTTCTCTATCTACCATCTATATTCTGTTTATTTTGTTTCACTGATTCTCTAACACGCCTTATGTTTATTATCGTCCATTTGTTTTCGATTTTTCTTTCATGATTCTCTTATTTCTCAACGCTTTTCCACTCTATTTACTAATTGATGCTGATGTAACAAACTGTCTGTTTTCCCTTAATTTGGCAGCGATGTCAATTTTGTTTATCTTTATTTATCTATTTGAATAATTGTTTATCTGCCCTATAAATTTCCCTTATATAATCTAAGCTTGTTTGTTGCCTCTATTTATTAACTATTGTTAATTTCTTTATCTACTTCATAAATTACTATCTTTCTTTTACTATTGATTCTTCAAATAGTATATTTCTTTCATTTTCCATTGTTTTCATTCTTCACCCTTTTCTTCAAACAAATGAGGTTCGAGCCCTTACTCAAATTTTGAAATGATTAAAGAATTAACACAAATATTACTATTGTACTTTTGAAAAACTTGTATAAAATGCTTAGGACCAAAAATTGTAACAAAACACCGCGACAAAAGAAAAAGCAACATATAAACACGACTCAACTCTAGGAATGATTTCAGCAGAAAACAATACACAGTAAAATAACAACTAGTTTTTGAATTCAAACTAAAAATAAAACAGTTTTTGCTTTAATGAAAGTTGATAGGCACACTTTAAATGGTTAGGCGCTTATACTTACATCAAACCCTACTTAATGTACCACCCCCGGCCGAGTTAAAATGCGTAACCGGAAAAGAAGGTGTGCATGCCTGGCACGAACACTCAAAGCGTGTTCTAGCGTGCTGCTCGTACTGACTCAGAGCAAGGGTGAGATGTAGGTGTAAGGGCAGTGCGTGTTCGTCGGGAACCTAGTGCATAAGATCGGTCAAGGCCCGTTCTTACACTGAAAATTGCGAAATTGCGAATCTATTTTATTAAATAAATCAATTTTCCAAAATCAGTATTTTTTTATTTGTTTTATGGGACAAAAATCCGCAACTTTCCACCATCAACAAATACGGTCAAAAATTTAATCTCTGAGCTATGATTTTTTTTAGAAAAAAATTGAGGCTTCATCCCAGAATTTAAAAAAAACTTGACTATTCCCAACAATATTTTTAGTCGAAAAGTTCAGAAAATTTCCTTAATCTAGAAAAAAATCCTCTTAATCGATTCTTTCCTCCTTGACATAAGAAAGCACTTTTAACAATTCTTTCTCTCGTCCTTTCTCCCCGTTACAGTTCCTCCAGTCGGAAGAGCGCTACGGCCGCCAGAACATCCTGAGCACGTACATCCAGTTCCAGTGCCGCATTCCGCACCCTCTGGATCCCAAGTGCAAGCTGTCCTCGTACTCGCGCCCAGATCAGGCCGAAATGACCCGCTCGAGCAGCAATCCGGATCTTCAACAGGGTCAGCACTCGCACCACCATCACCAATCGGAGATGACCAGCTCGATGAGTGGGAAGTTGGTGGATCGTGCGTCGAGCATGCGAGGCGAGATGTCTCCGACTACGGGGCCGAAGGACGGGTTGGTGCGACTGTTGCACGAGGAGATTGCGCTGAATTGGGTGGTGGCGAGCGGGTCGGCGGCCGAGCTATCGATGACCAACTCTTGGATGTTGTTTGAGCTGATTGTGAAGAGTATGGTGGAGCATTTGGAGTTGACGAATTGTTTGAACTCGGTGAGGAAGGGACGGTTTCCGCACCAGTTTACGGATGACGTTTCGACGTTGGTGCACTTGTCTACGACGAAGGTCGTCGGGTACAACAGCAGCGATCCGAAGTTGGCGCAGTCGATTAATTGTAGCTTGGCGTTCTTCATCTTTGATCTGTTGAGCATTATGGATCGTGGATTCGTGTTTGGGTTGATCAAGACGTACTACAAGGTGATCATGACGAAAAGTTCTTCGACGCCGGATATGATTCATTACAAGTTGGACTTCTTGAGGATCGTTTGTAGTCACGAGCACTTTGTGGCGTTGAATTTGCCGTTTGGGACGCCGTACACGGCATTGTCTGCGCCGTGCAGTCCGACGCCGAGCGTAACTTCAAACAACAGCCAGAACTCGTACGTGAGCGCGATGGCCGGGATCGACAAGACGTTGTACGCGGAGTTGAGTGCCGAGTTCCGGCAGCAGCACTTTTTGGTTGGGTTGGTTCTGCAGGAGTTGGCCACAGTACTGGACATTTCGAATCCTCCGCTGCACGGCAAGGCGATTCGTTGCTTGAGGAATCTGATGACCTCGCACGATCTAGACTCGCGGTACAACGAGGTTGAAGCCCGCGCTCGAGTTGCTGCCCTGTACATCCCATTGCTCGGAATCGTCATGGACACGATTCCGCAGTTGCACACTCCGGCGGCGGAGTCGCACGATCGACTTAACACGATCGGCTTGCTGGAAGATTACCAAGGCCCATCCACCACGATCGCCGCGACCACGATCAGCCCCGAAGTGGCGTACGCAATCTCCGGCATTCGCAACTACAGCTACGTTCAGGAAACCCCAAAGAACAAAACCCCACTCAGCAGTGAAAACACGCGCCACCTGCTGTCCTGCTTCCTGTGGGTCGTCAAGAACCTCGAGCAGAGCACCCTCTACAAATACACCCTAGGACTCACCCCCCACCGAGTCCACCAAATGCTGCAAGTCCTCAACATTTGCATTCCCAACTTTGAATACCGCGGCCGGAAGAAGCCAACCTCCAAACGCAACACCTCCAGCTTCCGCAAAACCCCAGACATGAAGGAAAAGCTCGAAGAGTGCATCCGCGGCCAGGGTTCCGCTCGCAACGACCTCATCAACCGCCGCAAGGATCGCTACTCAACCGAAAAGTTCCGCTGGAAGAAAGACCAAATCCGCACCCAATTCTACGACAGCAACATCAAAAACGAAGCCGAGCTGGAAATTACCTACCACATTGAAGGTTCCCTCGCCACCGAAGTCTGTCTCACCATCCTGGACGCCCTCGAACTCATCGTCCAGGTCGCATCAACCTCAGAGCTCCACCACAACCTGCTCGGAACAGTCCTGAAAGTCCTGCTCCATGCCCTCTCTCGCAACCAGAGCACCTTAGCGCTTCAGAACCTCTTCGCCTCCCAGCGATCCCTGATCTTCAAGTATCACAACCTGCTGTTTGACGAGGAAACGGACAGTTGCGCGGATTTGTGTCTGCTGCTGTTGAAGCACTGTGGATCTCAGCTGCCCAGCGTGAGGTCACAGGCGGCGGCCTCGCTCTATCTGCTGATGAGGCAGAACTTTGAGATTGGAAATGTGAGTATTTCAAGATTGTATTTATGTATTTATGATATTTTGCATTTTTCAAACTTGTAAATATTAAATGAAAAATAATCTAAAATAAAATCTTGTAATTGGATTATCGTAAGTTGCTATGGAATGCTTCAAATAATCGAAACTACAAATAATCGAGTCTTCTGACATTCAAGCTTAAAAAATTTAAAACTAATTTAAATATTCATAGATATTTTAATGAAAAATCCAAAAAAATTAATTATAAAATACTAACATTCTAAATTGATTCATAAATTATAAATTTTCCTCAATTCTTAAACTTTTAAAATTTAAAAATGCTAATATTCTAAAATTTGGAAATTTAGAAATTTAAAAAAGAGCTCTTAAAATACTTAAATTATTCATTGATTATTATGCTGCCCCTCGGCCCTGGTCAATGTCAAAGGGGGCCAAAAAATAATGTTGATTATTTTTCAAATTTCTATCATGATGCTTAGAATTGCGAAACAAAAAGTGTCACAAAATGCTTTATACATCCATACAAAATTTGCTAAAGGAGCTATTCGACTATGACAAACAAACTCGCACTTTTTTTTTTGTGTTTGACAGTTTGCCAAACTCACAAACTTGTTTGGGACAAACTCGCAAATAAAGCCAAATGACGTTTCTGTGCAAACAAAGGCAGGCAAACTGTCAAAAGTTTTGTTTGTTTGTTTGTTTGTCATAGTCTAATAGCTCCTTAAATTTAAATATATTTTTTAAACTTAATAAAAGGTTATTTAATTTTTTTTATTCAATACTTTATTTTGCCATTTTATTTATTTTTTTTTTGAGAAAATTTTGAAGTGAGGACAAAAACTTGAAATAATATTTTCAATGGCCTAAACTATTAGAAATTCGAAAACTAGAATTGAAAATTTTTTAAATTAAATTTTGAACTCTAAAATAATTATTAAATTATTAAATTCAAATTCAGTACATCTTAAATTACAAAATTATAATATTCTACAGTTTTGACTTTTTAAAATAAAAATAATAAAATCAAGAATTTAGAGCTCCCGATATTCTAAATTTTCTATAGTGTTCTAAAATCATAGAATAATTTAAGATTTTAGTTAATTGTTAAATATTTAAAATTCACAAAAACAGAAATTTTAAAATTTCAAAATTTTATAATTATAATTATAAGTTCCAGAAATCTCAAATTCCATTCTATAATTCCAAAATTAAAATATTCTAAAATTCCATTTCCAAATTGAAAATTCTAATGTTCGAATTCAAAATTCTTGAATTTCAATATTCGAAAGTATAAAATCCTAAAATTCAAAAAATCTCGAATTTTGAAATTTTATGATTAGAAAATTTAATGATTCTAAAATTCGAATTCTTAAATTAAAAAATCTAAAATCCTAAAAGTCTGAAGATATTAATTTTTAAATTCTACAATTCCAAATTTCTTCCAAATTAAAAGTTCTAAAATTCGAATTATTAAATCATAAAATTCAAAAATTCTTCGCATCTGAAACTCGAGTTCTAAATTTCAAAAATAAAAAAATCAAGAAATCTCAAATTCTGGAAACCTATACTGCCGTTCTACGCATAATTGTCCCATGTCAGTTTTGGGCGATTTTGACTTTATGACATTTTTAAGTTTAGTTTGATGTGTACTTTAAGAAAAACACATAAAATCTGGTACTTTGTTCGGAAACTCATTAAAAACAACACCAAGTCTGTTTGTCCCATCGTTAAACTTCTACGCATAATTGTCCCACCAAGTATTTTCTTACACGGAATCATTAGTTTTACTAAGTATTATGTCTTGTTTACCTTTTGTATAGCAAGAGAATCACAAAAAAGGGTGATCAACTGCTAACTGGGGCGATTAGGGACACATAGGGCGAATATAGACCCACGGGACAATTATGCGTAGATACACAGAAAACGGTCGAAAAATTTCAATCGCGTTTTTCTCAGTTGCACTTTTTCGAACATGGGACAATTATGCGTAGAACGGCAGAATAAGGGCGTTGGAAATATTCTTCAAAGTTTATGCCCCGCCCCCCCTTCAACATTGGTCCGAAAAATCAGGGAGCAAACAATTATTTTTTTGCAAAATTTTCAAAATTTTCATTAAAAAAAGTGTTATGATTTTTTATGAAATTCTGATGTACAGTACACAAACTTTTTTTTTCTCAAAAAATAAAATTTTCGTCAATACTTAGATATTTTAGAAACTATTGATTGCAAAATAACTTGATAGGTGCATTTTTAAACACTTTTTTCATTAAACTGTGTGAATCATGGCTCTTTTTCCTATTTTTATGCTTTTTTTTTAATTCTTAAAATGAAAATTCCTAAATTCAAAAAAATCTATGCTTCTTAATTTTTTTATATTTTCAATACCTTTTGAAAATTTACTCTAGAATTCAATTCGGTTTTATTGGTGAATAATTAAGATAAAATAAGTTCTTTTGAGGTACATAACAAAGTTTTGGAGTTCCTTTAAGCTGTGTGGTACATCATAATCCATTTTGGAACAATTATTGCTTGCAATGAAGGTGTCACCAAGAATAAGAAAAAACTTACTAATTTCTTTACATTCTAAATTTCTTAAATTCTATATTTTTAATTTTTTTAATTTTAAAAGTTCAAAATTCTAAAAACTAATATTCTAAAAAATCTAAAATTTTAAAAGTCTAAAATACAATTACTAAAACTTTAAAATTCTAAACTCAAAAAGTCTAAAACCGTTAAATTCTGAATTTTTAATTTTTTATATTAAAAAATCTTAAACATCAAACCTATAAAATTTACAACTTTTTCATTTTTTTTAATGTTAAGCTTATTCAAAATTCTGAAATTCGAATTCTTAAACAATAAAATTCTTAACTTTTTAAATTATTTAACTTTGAAATGCTGAAATACATAAATTTTTATATTTTTTGACTGAAATTTCAAAGACTCTAATATTTTTTAATTCTTAAATTAATTAAGTCTAAAATAATTTTAGAATTTTTTGAATATAAGAATGGTTCTTAAATTTTGAACTTTTTTGAGATCCTTAAGTTTTAGATTTATAAAATTTCAAAAAATATAAATTACTTTACCTAATAAATTTTAAAATTTCAAATATCTAGTCTGAATTTCCAAAATTCGAAAATGCCTAACTTCTTAATTTTTTATTCTAAAATTATTTTTTTTTCGATTTTTTCAAAAATCTTCTATTTTTAAATTTGAAGTACGAAATTTGTTTAATTTTACAATTTTATACCTTGTAAATCGATACATTATTTTTATTTTTTCTAATTTTCTAATTGCAAAATCTCAAAAGTTATAAAACACGATTGAACGTTTATTGATTTTATTTAGTTTTTTTTATTTTGAACATTGCTGTTTAATTAAAAAAAGGCATGAATTTTTAAATTTTAAATATTCTTTGGTAGGTTCACAAAATTTCTGATAAATTTGTCTTAAAAATCTTTAACATTGGATGTACCTCTTTTTGCGGATGAACAACCAGAAAAAAAACAAATGAAAAAAGAAAATAATAGCATTACCAATTTGTCTTAACTTTGGTGATACATTGATGCATAGTACGATAAAAAGTTTATTCTTGGCCCAGAAATTATTTGTTTTGAAAAACTTTTCACGTGTAGGAATATTTTCAACCAATTATTTATTATTGCAATGTTGAAGGCATAACTTGTAATTTGAATTTGTATACTTTTCTTATGGATACTTCTACGGGTAAAAAATGAAAAATGCCGTTTTTGGGCTTCCGCATATAAATAAATAAATACAAATTAAATATAAAAAAGCAAAAATAGCAAAATTAGCAAAATTAGCTTATCTTAAAAGGCGTTATTTAACCCTTAAGGCCTGATGTTTGGTTTATTGACGTAGACTTACGTCTTTGTCGAAGGTACTGGGGTGTCATTCCAAAAAACCCGGGCCGAAGGCCCTGGATTACTGCGTCATCCGTCAAACGCTTATATCTTCCTTCCCTCTAATCGAATCGACACGATTTATGTGCCATTCGATTCGAAAATTATTCAGCAATTTGCTATAGAGCAGTTCTCTAGGATTTCGGTCATTCGATTTTTTTTGTATTTTTTAATCCGACTGAAACTTTTTTGGTGCCTTCGGTATGCCCAAAGAAGCCATTTTGCATCATTAGTTTGTCCATATAATTTTCCATACAAATTTGGCAGCTGTCCATACAAAAATGATGTATGAAAATTCAAAAATCTGTATCTTTTGAAGGAATTTTTGATCGATTTGGTGTCTTCGGCAAAGTTGTAGGTATGGACGGACTACACTGGAAAAAATAATACACGGTGATTTTTTTATTTAACTTTTGTCACTAAAACTTGATTTACAAAAACATATTTTTTTTTTTTTTGATATGTTTTAGAAGACATAAAATGCCAACTTTTCAGAAATTTCCAGGTTGTGCAAAAATCATTGACCGAGTTATGAATTTTTTAATCAATACTGATTTTTTCAAAAAATCGAAATTTTGGTCGTAAAAATTTTTCAACTTCATTTTTCGATGTAAAATTAAATTTGCAATCAAAAAGTACTTTAGTGAAATTTTCATAAAGTGCACCGTTTTCAAGTTATAGCCATTTTTAGGTGACTTTTTTGAAAATAGTCGCAGTTTTTCATTTTTTAAAATTAGTGCACATGTTTGCACAGTTTTGGAAATATTTTTGAAAAGCTGAGAAAATTCTCTATATTTTGCTTATTCGGACTTTGTTGATACGACCTTTAGTTGCTGAGATATTGCAATGCAAAGGTTTAAAAACAGGAAAATTGATGTTTTCTAAGTTTCAAAACAACCCACCATTTTCTATCGTCAATATCTTAGCAACTAATGGTCCGATTTTCAATGATAATATATGAAACATTTGTGAAATTTTCCGATCTTTTCGAAAAAAATATTTTCGGAATTTTCAAATCAAGACTAACATTTCAAAAAGGCCAAACATTCAATATTACGCCCTTTTAAAATGTTAGTCTTGATTTGAAAATTTTGAAAATATTTTTTTCGAAAAGATCGGAAAATTTCACAATTGTTTCATATATTAACATTGAAAATCGGACCATTAGTTGCTAAGATATTGACGATAGAAAATGGTGGGTTGTTTGGGTGAAACTTAGAAAACATCAATTTTCCTGTTTTTAAACCTTTGCATTGCAATATCTCAGCAACTAAAGGTCGTATCAACAAAGTCCGAATAAACAAAATATAGAGAATTTTCTCAGCTTTTCAAAAATATTTTTTTCAAAACTGGGCAAACATGTGCACTAATTTTAAAAAATGAAAAACTGCGACTATTTTCAAAAAAGTCACTTAAATATGGCTATAACTTGAAAACGGTGCACTTTATGAAAATTTCACTAAAGTACTTTTGATTGCAAATTTAATTTTACATCGAAAATGAAGTTGAAAAATTTACGACCAAAATTTCGATTTTTTGAAAAATCAGTATTGATTAAAAATCATAACTCGGTCAATGATTTTTGCACAACCTGGAAATTTCTGAAAAGTTGGCATTTTATGTCCTCTAAAACATATCAAAAATAAAAAAATAAAAATAGTGTTTTTTGTAAATCAAGTTTTAGTGATAAAAAGTTAAATAAAAAAATCACCAAATTTTTTTTACCGTGTATCATTTTTTTCCAGTGTAGTCCGTATTCATACCTACAACTTTGCCGAAGACACCAAATCGATCAAAAAATTCCTTCAAAAGATACAGATTTTTGAATTTTCATACATCATTTTTGTATGGACAGCTGCCAAATTTGTATGGAAAATTATATGGACAAACTAATGATGCAAAATGGCTTCTTTGGGCATACCGAAGTCACCAAAAAAGTTTCAGGCGGATTAAAAAATACAAAAATTAAAATTGAAGAAAAAAGACCGATTTCGTAGAGAATTGCTCATAAAACTTTCATTGTTGGCAAAATAGTTTAACTATTGAAACAATTGAATGTTTTAAAATGTTTTCAAAATGCAGAGATTTTGCAAGCAAAATGAGCGCTTCCCACTCACGGACGGGAATGTCAAGTACCTATTTTGAGGGGAAAATCATCCGAGCAACGCGACCGAGTGTCGGTCGCGAAAAAGGAGGGGAAGTAGCGGGCCGAAATCATACATAAGAACGCGCGCCAGAGCCCATTCCATCATTCACGTCTCAGACGTCGGACCGGCAGCAGCAGCAGCAGCAGCAGGAAAGCCCAGAGCAGCAGCAGCAGGAGAGAGGGACCAGAACTGGAAAAGAAGTGCGCATCGCCTTCTCGTCGTCACCGTCAGCCAGTTGCCTCTCGATGGCCGGACCGTTAGGATCTTTCGTGGTTGCTGTGGTTCGGAGGTGCTTCAATCCCCATCCCTCGTCCCACCCGGGACGAGGCATCCGCAAGATGAGGCGCGCGCCTGCTGCCTTCCGCCGAAAAGCCTCTCGTGGGTCAAGCCTTGGTTGTTAAACAATCGGGACATCCAACTAGCTCGTCGCATTCGCGGCGAGCGCTTCTGAAAGATTTACGTCTCATCAAATTCTAGTGTTGAAAGAGTTGCCCTCGTCCCACCCGGGACGAGGCAGCGAGCTAATTTGAATTTAAATTTCAGGAACAAATTTTGGTCTTCGGGGGCGACAGATTGCACAGCTTTCTGAGGCTGCTCGCCCCCAACCCCTATGCCCCTCTCCCTCCCCCATTCGGCTCGCTAAAATTCCTTCGTCTCTTTCTTTCCTCTCTTTGCCGTTCGTTCGTCTTCTTCGACGGCCATGCCTCACGATCTTGAGCAGTTAAGTGAGGAACATGATCCAATTTTACTCGAGGCTGATTCGTTTGGGGATATTTGTGCCACAAAAGTTTCAGAAAATGGGATTCAAACATTGTTTGTTGTTGTGTATATTTCGCCAAGTGCAACATACAAACAGAAAATTTCTTTCTTGATCCGGAATTTGTTCTGGTATGCAAAGCAGGACATCCGCATTGTTGTGTCTGGGGATTTTAACATTGATATCCTCAAACCGGAAAATTTGAAATTTGTTGATTTTATGAATTATGAAAGAGTACCTCAAGCTTGATCTGCTTTCCAATCCTTTGGGCGCACATGCCTTGACCTTGTTATTGGTAGAAATGTTCTGACACAGTCACGAAGGTATGTTTCGTATTTTAGTTATCATCGGCCGATTTTGACTTTGGTTGATACACCAGCCCAATATAAATTTCGCACCACAATCATTTGCAAATACTACACGCTTTCCTAAACAACTTTGTCGGTTTCGCATCCATCAACAACGCCAGCACCTGCAGCATCCACCGCGGCCTATCACCCATCTGGACAGAACATCTCCCGGCTGCAGCCTTGCGACCAACGCCACCATCCAACTCTAATCGGTCCTTTTAGGGCCACCAATTTTCTCACGAAAGAGTTCTTCTTGTTCATCATTCCCACCAAACACTACCACCCCGAAATAACGCCCTTAGCTGAATTCCATCTCCCATTCATGATCATATTCCGTAAATCTATTTAAAGAATATAGCTAATTCTTCAAATTAATATATGGAAAACCCACATGTCCACATATCTAAATTTTACGTAAGTCTACGCCATTCCGGTTATGTCTGTGACATAACTACTTTGACTTTTTTTATGAAAATTCATCCCACATTTACCTATTTTGATTGCATTTTCTATATTTATTTTGACGATCAGCTGTTTAAAATTTGAAAAAAAAAAACCTTTCAAATTGATATCATCGGCTAGAAATTCCCTCCGCACGGCTGGGACCTTGCCCCCATGGAAAGCATGGGACGGTCGGAGGGCTTGTAATGCACTTTACCAATACGGAAAGAGCAGGGGAGCATTTGTTCCCCATACTAGCGCCAGTCAAAGATGTTACACATTGATCTTTGCCGAGTGGTGTCTGGAAATATTAATAGTTCTTTATTAGTTATTTGAAGAATATTTACAGTGCCACAGTTTTGAAGAATAAATCCAGACGGAACCGAATGATCGAATGCTTCCTGTCGTCGGAAAATTCGGAGCAACTGGAGCGTACCTAGCGGCCGGGTTGTGTAGCGTAATGGAACTCCGATTTCGATATGATGGTACCCACGGCGGAGCTGGTCAAAGGACAAGCAGGACAAACTCGTTACTGACCAATTGCGACTTATGCTGGCGAAGGTGATCGAGGACATCTGACGGCGGTTGCGGAGTCGTCCTCTTTAAAGCTAAGTACTCATGCATGATAATCGTATTAAAGGCCTGCCTTTTCTGGTCATGTTGAATACGATTAATTGCAACTCTAACCACTTTAATTTTCAGCAAAATTGACAAGACTTTAGACGAACGTGACAGGACAGGGGACTGTAAAACATTTTATACAAGTTCCGACTTTTTTATGTGGGAAAATTTTGCCCGACGTGTGTTTCTTTGCATTTGTTAAATAATTACCTTTGCTGATTGAGTTTAAACCTCAACATATGAATTCATTTTAATAATTTTGCCTTTGTTGGAACAGTTAAGGGTCACATAGTAAAAGTCCGTTGGTGTGTGGATAGTGTACCCCGTTCGGTCGAGTTCCTTGGGGTCAGTTCTGTAGGTTTTAACAGTCTCGACAGTTAAAACCTACAGTACTGATTTTGGGAAGCTTGTGCGAATGGGGTTTTTAATGAACATTGGGGGCGGCGATTGAGCACGAAGTTTCGATTTAGCTTATTTACATCATTACACGATTACATACTCTCACAAACACAATCTCATTTTAACCTACCCAATCATGTCCTCAATCCCCGCTCCCATGGAGTGCGAGCGATCCGCATGTGATTGACACGACCATTACCGTTCCTTTACACAACCGGACTTGGACTGACTTGATCCTGGCTATCCCACCTCGATCCGCAAAAAAAAAAAAAAAATTGATATCATCGGCTAGAAATTCACTTTTTATCGTGATAGTTCGCCGTGGTACTCCCATCGCAGTTTGCGCATTCGACCCGCAAATGATTGACATAGGATTTGATATTTTTCAAAAAAAAAAAAGAGTTGAAATATAGCCGGGTTTTCAAAAAGCCCTATAATAAACTTGTTTTTTTATTATTTCTTATATATTTTTTTAAAATTTAAATCTGCATTAATCGCTCGCTCTCGCTTTTCTTTTCCAGAACTTTGCCCGCGTCAAAATGCAGGTCACGATGTCGCTGAGCTCGCTGGTCGGCACCAGCGCCTCGTTCAGCGAGCAATCGCTACGGCGCGCCCTCAAAACCATCCTGGTGTACGCGGAGTCGGACGCCGACCTGCAGGACACGTCCTTCCCGGAGCAGGTCCAGGATCTGCTGTTCAACCTGCACATGATCCTGTCGGACACGGTCAAGATGAAGGAGTACCAGGAAGATCCGGAGATGTTGCTGGATTTGATGAACCGCATCGCGAAGGGTTACCAGAACTCGCCGGATTTGCGGTTGACGTGGCTGGAGAACATGGCCAAGAAGCACATGGAGCGGGCCAATCACACGGAAGCGGCGATGTGTTATGTGCACAGTGCAGCGTTGGTCGCGGAATATCTGAGCATGCTCGAGTCGCAGACGCATCTTCCGGTGGGGGCGGTTTCGTTCAAGCACATTTCACCGAATTCGTTGATGGAGTCGGCTGTTAGCGATGATGTGCTGAGTCCGGGCGAGGACGGGATTTGCTTGGGGAATCGGTTCACTGAGGGTGGGTTGAAGGCGTTGCTGGAAGAGGCCTCGAACTCGTTCCAGATTGCGGGCATGTACGAAGCGATGAACGACGTGTACAAGGTGTTGATTCCGATCTGCGAAGCGAATCGGGACTTCCGCAAGCTGGGCCAGATTCACGGCAAGCTTCAGGAGGCGTTCAACCGGATCGCTCAGCTGCACGGCAAGCGGGTGTTTGGGACGTACTTCCGGGTCGGGTTTTACGGGTCCAAGTTCGGCGATTTGGACCAACAGGAGTTTATCTACAAGGAACCGACGCTGACGAAGCTGCCGGAGATCTTCAGCCGACTGCAGAACTTTTACGCCGATCGGTTTGGGCCGGACGTGGTGCAGATCATCAAGGACTCGAACGCGGTCGACGTGAAGACGCTGGATCCGGACAAGACTTACATTCAGATAACCTATGTGGAACCGTACTTTGAAACTTACGAGCTGCGATACAGGGAGACGTACTTTGAGAGGAACTTTAACATAAGTAAGTATGATTGATGATGTTGCCTCGTACTTGTCTACATAAAATCCCACCCCGCAGAACGCTTCATCTTCGCGACGCCGTTCACCAAGTCGGGCAAAGCGCACGGCGAGCTGCACGAGCAGTGCAAGCGCAAGACGATCCTCACCACGGCGAACCACTTCCCGTACGTGAAGACGCGCATCCAGGTCGTGAGCCGCGAGCAGATCGTGCTGGAACCGATCGAGGTCGCCATCGAGGACATCCAGAAGAAGACGGCCGAGCTGGCGGCGGCCACCACCCAGGAGCCGGCCGATCCCAAAATTCTCCAGATGGTGCTGCAGGGTTGCATCGGGACGACTGTCAACCAGGGCCCGATGGAGATGGCGCTGGTGTTTTTGTCCGGCATCGCCGACAGCACGACCATTCCGACTAAGCAGCAGAACAAGCTGCGGCTGTGCTTTAAGGATTTCTCCAAGAAGTAAGACTGCGCTGAAATCGCGCCAACTAGTTCTAACGCAACTTCATAATTCTTCCAGATGTTCCGACGCGCTTAAGAAGAACCGCAACCTAATTCTGTCCGACCAGAAGGACTACCAGAAGGAGCTGGAGCGGAACTATGCGCGCTTCACGGAGCGGTTGGCGCCGTTGATTACGATCAGTCCGTCGCAGGCGCAGGGCGTGGTCGCGGCGAACAACAATGGGCTGCACAATAGTAAGCTGACGCCGTTGAGGTGGTAAATGGAAGCTTAAAGTATCACACATTTATACCAAAAAAATTAAAAGAAAGTAAAATTATGTGCTTTTTGTGAGGATTTTAAAATGGTTTAAATACACATCTCTTTATTTTGTTTAGTTTGATAGTTTTTTTTGTGAGTTCTCGAATAGAATTATATTTCTTTGTATTCGAATATTATTTTATTTATATTTGTTGCAATATTAAAAACCAAAAAAAAAAGAAATAAAATTTTATTATATATTTTTATTGTATTTGTGTAACGCGATATTTTTTTCTCTCTATCCAACGGGATTGGTTTTTAAGATGTATTTCAAGTAAAAATACTACGTAATCTATAAAATAACCAATTTTAGAAAACATGCACACATTTCATACATTTTACATCGTACTCGAATAAATAACCAATTATCATCTTTAGTAAATGCCTCTTTCAGTTGATATTTGATGACATTTCCACTCTCATGATTCTCAATAACGATCGTTGTTAAGACGGGGGTAAACAAAACGAACAGAATTGTTGTTTTTGTTATATTTATTTGACCGTTGCAAATATGATACAAAGTTTATTTTCGGTTTTCTGACATTTTCATATCTATTTGATGACTTCACAAAGTTGTAGATATAAGCTAAGTATTGAAATTCAATTATTTCATTTTTTAAATAACACATACAAAATCAATTCAAGAAAAAAAAATTTCAACGTCCATTCCGGGATTTCTCGGGATAGAATTTCCGGGAATACTTAAAAACCCGGATTTCCTAAATCACGAGTTTTTAAAAATATTTTTCTGTTTTTTCCAGAAAATATAAAAAATAAGTTTTTTAAAATTCCAATAGAAATAGAATTCTAATCAACTTAAAACAGTCTAAAATGCCCTTTCCTGCATTGATTATCAGATAAAGTATATTTGGGCTGGTAAAAAAATGGATTTTTATCAAACTTCAGTGTAGAGTACCGTAAAAACTTTTATCTCTCGAAGAAATAAAATTCTCGTCAATACTTAGAAATTTTGGAAACTTTTGATTGCAACACAACTGGACAGGTGTATAATGAATTTTTACAATAGTTTATACGTGATGTTTCAATAAAAGTTGAAATTTTAATCAAGTATTATTTTTGCTGATTTCAAAAATAAAAAAGCTTAAAAAACAAAAACTTAAATATCAGTATTTAGAAATGCAGGTCTCCCTATCTAAAATTACAAAACCTGTAATCTAAAATGGCGGTAAAAATGGCTGCATTTAAGAATTTAAAAAATCAGTACTTTAGAACGGACGGCCATTTTGTAATTGTATATAGTTTTTGTTCTTTATTATAATTTTTAACTCTAGATTTTTTTGATTTCCTGGTTTTTGAATTTGCTGCTTCCGTAGCCTATAAACTTTAGATTTTTTTAAACTTGAGATTATTGAAATTTAAAAAAAAATAACAATTTTCAAAAATACATGATTTTACAATCTCAAAAAACCATAAATTCGAAAATTTCAAATATCTCTTTAATAAGGCTTTCTAGTCAGAAATTTACCAATACATTCAAAGTATGTTTACATGACAGCTGGACGTTTGTTTGCATCAGGTTTCCTATCTCTTTCTAGCAAAAAATTTTTGTCAGACGACTTCTAGCTGGGTTTTTTTTTACTGACTGCCCGATATGTCAGCCAACATACTTCGCAGGGCTGTGACAGCTACCAGCTCGATCTTTGTTTGCATCAGGGCACTGTGACGAGGAGTTCGCCATTTTTGAGTCAAATTATATTTTTTTCACTGGGCCTAGAAAGCCTTATGAAAAATCGGATCGGATAAGTGAATCACGACATTATTATTCTTCCCACAAAATATGAATCCAAAAAAACTCCAAAATGATTCGGTATTTCAAACATTTCAAAATTTCAAAAAGCATCATGTGCAAACCGTGTGGTTTGAATGTTGAGCATCATTTTTCTATTCCCATTTCAATGTAAATGCAAAAGAAGATGTTCTAATGATAACAAACGATGAAAAACGTTGCTTTTATTGACACTTGATCATCCATATTCAATAAAACATTATTTCCGTCATTATATTTAAGAAATACAAAATCACCAAAGTCTATATTGCGATATTATATATCACCCTACTGTCATTGGAGGGGAAGTTTTGTTATGATTCGTTTTTCATCGGCAAATGTACATGGTGTCTTTTTCATGGTAGTATCAACAACTTTCCAACTTTTAAATTAAAAAGTTTGAACTTTCTACGGACATTGACCATAGCAATCTTTCAATCTAACGAACGATTTTTTTAAATTTACAGTAATTTTTCTTTGTGTGTAAGTTCTGCATCGGAGCACAAAAAAAAAAGCGAGAGCCATATTTTCATGAGAAACTCATCAGTAGAAGATACACTCAAACCCCGGTGGTTTGACACCAACTGTTGTCAAACGAACGGGGTCACTTTTTAGTTTGACACCCCTTTTACACGGAGTTCACACTCACTATCAAACGTTTGTTTTGATAGTGTGCGTGAGCGCCGTGTAAAAAGTGACAGTTCGTCACTTTTTAGTTTGACTTTGACCAACCAACGGGGTACAAACTAAAAAAGTGTCAAACCAAAAAGTGACCAACCACCGGGGGTTGAGTGTAGAAGAATCTACCTGCGGAAAGGTACAAAAACGAGCTTTCTGCAACTTCTCCCAGTCAAATCAATCCGAATTTTAAAACGGAATCTAATTAGAATCGTATACAAATTCCTTTTCAAACGGAACAACCGGTTCCGTGTTTTGCAGAATTTGGTCCTAAAATGAAGCTTAGATTGCTGATATTATTGTTCACAGCGATAAAGCTTATTTTTCTGAGTACAATGACCCTTTGTACGACCGTAAAGAGCTTAAAATGGATTTTTAAATCAATTTTGAAAAATTAACCTTGCGGTCCTTCTTGACAGAAAAGCTCCTACTTGACAGGTCGTTCCAAGGGGACCATAGTTGAACCATCGAAAAAATGTTGTCTTGTCAAAAAAAAATTTTGCATTAAAATGAAAACAAGTGATCAGAAATGGTTTTTAATCGTGTTTTTTACCGTTGTACATAAAAATTGGCATAGGGCTTTAGTAAACTCAGCCAAAAAACTTCTTACCAGCCATAGGTAAACCATATAGATTTTTTCCATACGCTAGCCATATAGATTTTATAGGAAAACGAATTGATTTTTTTTCCATAAGCAAACCTTATAAATATAATGTTGGAGAGTTGTTTGCTTTCATATGCAAACCTTATAAAATTCAGATGAGAGAATATAGCAAATTTTAATACTTATATTGCAAACTTATGAATATATTTAAATTATTTTTATTGAGAATACATTGATTTTTTGCTGATATGTTAATGTTTATTTCAATTAAATTACAATAATAGAGAAAACAGAACAGAGCACTTATTTCTTATAAATCTAAGACCCGTAACGTTAAGCTGATGGAATGTCTTTCCGCATTCTTCTGTTAACGGTTCAGGCAAGATTGCTTCATTGTTGAAGCCGCACCGGGAGCAATATTTCGGTCAATCGGAGGAGTCTTAATTTGGCCAGGACAGACTTGTTAGCCCCCAGCTTTCTGGTGGCCTTCTACCTCTTCATTGTTGTGTCGTCCCCGAAGGAGTCCGTTTGACACCCTGGTTCCGTCATCGTCTTAGTATGCGTTTTCGGAATGACCTTGTCGACAATTCTCTTGTGCGGACCCTTCAAATGAATAAGTGCGGTCACGGCCTTCATAGCGTTGAGTTGCTTCGTTCCGGTGAACTTCAAGATGCCATAGGAACGTGTTTGACGGCAGCGGGTGACAATCGTTCCGATTATGAGACGGAGTGATTTTGACGGCGCCTGTTTCGAAGACCAACACACGAGGGTTTACCAACTTCTTCTCTTGTGGACCAGGGTCGTCACGGAACGATGTGTGTCACTTTGTCGAGTTCTCGATGGGTTACGTCAGAGCCTAACATAGATTTAGCGATCCGGTCCCGTCAGATGGCGGCGATTGTCATGTTTGCGCTGAAATGTATTACATTTTTTTTTTAACTTTGATTCATTTAGTTTACTTCAAAACACTCACGTTATTCTGTCTCAGCGTATGGCATATTAAACGAATCCGGCAATGTCTCGGCTTTCCGGAGCGACGACTCTGGATTCGGTGTGCCGAGTAGGTATCACATAGAACTGCAACATTTTCTTCGATTTTCGATTATATTCTATTCAAAATGCACCTGGAACAACAAAAAAAAAAACAGATTAGTTGCATTAAAAACGAAACAATTCATTTAAACTTACGTTTTCAAAAAACTATTCATAATCTCTCCTTTCGACTGTCCTGTTTGTTTCGCCATCATAAAATTTGTTTTCATATGGTCTGCCATATGGCTTTTTCACATATGCAATGTTGGTAGATTTCATAAGCTCACCATATAAAATCAATAGGAGCAACAATGAATCATTGAGCAAACATATAGATTTCATAAAAGGTGATTTTGATATCGTTTATATGGGAGACCTTATGAAATTTCAAAGTTGTTTTGGCTGAGTGTACTCAATTCTGCAGGTACGGTAATAGATCTAATTTTGCCTAATTTTCAATTTTCGCTTTCAACCCAAAATTGGGTACAAGAGCAAACAAAAGAAAATGCCCAAAATCACCACTCGCTCACCCCTCGGCCTCTTCGCTGTCAAACGCGCGCACTCGCCGAGAAACGTCAAATATCACGTTGGTAAACAGACAGAACTTACCGAGCCGAGCAGCAGCACGCCGCACCGCGCGTTTCGCATTTTGTTGCAATTTTCAAGTTATTTTAACCGAAAAAGTTTGAAAACTCCTTGGAATTTGCGTGTTACCAGCTAGTACAAAACGATGGCCGCCGTCGACGATCTGTTCAACCTGTTTGACGCCGAGAACGAGGAGGAGGACGACGGCGGAAGCGTTCCGATCGTGGTCCCGGAAGATAAGCCGGGCAAGATTGAGGTGGACGACGACGGCGATGAGGGTGCGGTGAAGGAGGCGTGAGTAACTGGATGAACTTGAGCTTGATGGGGAGGTTTTAAAGTGGTTTTTGATTTTTAGGGAACCGGTGGCCACAAAGCGGGAGCTGGAGAAGATTGAAGTCGACGACGACGATGATGACGATGTGGAGGAGGTTGAACCGTGTAAGAAGGCGAAGATTGTTGAGTCGCTGCTGGATGATATAAACTTGGACAACATCGAGTCTCGGATTAAGGTGCACACGATTCAGTCGCCGGAGGCGTGCACGCACGAGGTGGCCGTCTATCCGGACCACAAGTACATGCCGTTGGTGGCGCCGACGGGGAAACCTGCTAAGGAGTACCAGTTTGTGCTGGATCCGTTCCAGAAGGAGGCGATTCTGTGCATTGAGAATCAGCAGTCGGTGCTGGTGTCGGCGCACACTTCGGCGGGAAAGACGGTGGTGGCGGAGTACGCGATTGCCAAGTCACTGGCGGAGAAGCAGCGGGTCATTTACACGACGCCGATCAAGGCGTTGTCCAATCAGAAGTACCGGGAGTTTCACGAGGAGTTTAAGGACGTGGGGTTGGTGACGGGGGACGTGACGATTAATCCGTCGGCGTCGTGCCTGATTATGACGACGGAGATTCTGCGGAACATGCTGTACCGGGGGTCGGAGATTATGCGGGAGGTTGGTTGGGTCGTGTTTGACGAGATTCACTACATGAGGGACAAGGAGCGGGGCGTGGTTTGGGAGGAAACGTTGATTCTGCTGCCGGACAACGTGCATTACGTGTTTTTGTCGGCGACGATTCCGAACGCGCGCCAATTTGCCGAGTGGGTTTGTCACATCCACAAGCAGCCGTGCCACGTGGTCTACACGGACTATCGACCGACGCCGCTGCAGCACTATTTGTTCCCGGTGGGGGGTGACGGAATTCATCTGGTCGTGGACGAGAAGGGAACCTTCAAGGAGGACAACTTTAACACGGCGATGGCGGTGCTGCAGAACGCCGGGGAAGCTGCCAAGGGCGACCAGAAAGGCAAAAAGGGTGGGTTGAAGGCGACCAACTCGGGCGAAACCAACATCTTCAAGATCGTCAAGATGATCATGGAGCGCAACTTTGCCCCGGTCATCATCTTCTCGTTCAGCAAAAAGGACTGCGAAATCTACGCCATGCAAATGTCCAAGCTGGACTTCAACTCCACAACCGAGAAGAAGCTGGTCGACGAAGTGTTCAACAACGCGATGGACGTGCTCAGCGAGGAGGATCGCCAACTTCCCCAAGTGGAGAACGTGCTGCCGCTGCTGCGCCGCGGAATCGGCATCCATCACGGTGGGTTGCTTCCGATCTTGAAGGAAACCATCGAAATCCTGTTTGGCGAGGGGTTGATCAAGGCGCTCTTCGCGACGGAGACCTTCGCCATGGGACTGAACATGCCGGCGCGAACGGTTCTCTTTACCGGGCCGAGGAAGTTTGACGGAAAGGACTTCCGCTGGGTCACCTCCGGCGAGTACATCCAGATGTCGGGACGAGCTGGGCGTCGTGGCCTGGACGACAAAGGTATCGTAATTCTGATGATTGACGAAGCGGTTTCCCCGGCGGTCGGGAAGGAGATCGTTCAGGGCAAACCAGACCCGATCAACTCGGCGTTCCACTTGACATACAACATGGTGTTGAACCTGCTTCGCGTCGAGGAAATCAACCCCGAGTACATGCTGGAGCGATCGTTTTTCCAGTTCCAGAACCAGTCCTCAATCCCCGAAATCTACAAAAAGGTCCAGCGAAAGCAGAAAGAGCTCGAAGGCGTCCACATCAAAGACGAACAATCGATCATGACGTACCACAACGTGCGCGAGCAACTTGACACGCTCGGCAAGCAGTTCCGCGACTACATCACGAGGCCAACCTACCTGGTTCCGTTCCTCCAGCCCGGCCGCATGATCAAGATCAAATCCGACGCCGGCGAGTTCGAGTGGGGCATCATCGTCAACTTCAAAAAGGAAACCGTCGACGCCAAAGCCAACCCCCTCAAATCCGAAACCAAGGTCATCATCGACGTGCTCCTCCACGTCGACGACGGCTTCGAAAAGGAAGGCGTCCCCAAACCCTGCCCACCCTCCAAGCGCGGCTCCGTCGAAGTCGTCCCCGTCCTGCACTCCCTCGTCCACCGCATCAGCTCCCTTCGCGTCTACTACCCGAACGACCTCCGCCCCGCCGACAACCGCCGCTCCGTCCTCAAAACCATCAACGAAGTCAAGAAACGCTTCCCCGCCGGCCCGCCCCTCCTCAACCCCATCAACGACATGCACATCAAGGAAAAGGACTTCCAAGACACCGTCGACCTCATCGACAAGTTCGAGAAGCGACTCTTCGCCCACCCCCTCCACGACTCCCCCGAACTCGACAAACTCTACACCAAGTACATGGGCAAACTGGAAATCGAACGCGCCCTCAAACAGGAAAAGAACTCCCTCCGCGAAGCCAAGTCCCTCCTCCACATGGACGAGCTCAAGCACCGCAAGCGCGTCCTCCGCCGACTCGGCTACTGCACCACCGCCGACGTCATCGAGTTCAAAGGCCGCGTCGCGTGCGAACTCAGCTGCGCCGACGAACTCCTGCTCACCGAAATGATCTTCAACGGAACCTTCACCAACCTCACCACAGCCCAAGCCTGCGCCCTGCTCTCATGCTTCGTGTGCGACGAAAAGAGCACGGAACTCCCCGCCGCCACCGAAGAACTGTCCGGCCCGCTTCGCCAGATGCAGGACCTCGCGCGGCGTATCGCCAAAGTGTCCAACGAGTGCAAGGTCGAACTGGACGAGGAACGCTACGTGGAATCGTTCAAGCCGTTCCTGATGGACGTCGTGCTCGCGTGGTGCAAAGGTTCCTCCTTCCTGCAGCTGTGCAAGATGACGGACATCTTTGAGGGGTCGATCATTCGGTGTATGAGGCGGCTTGAGGAGTTGCTGCGGCAGATGGTGCAGGCCTCCAAGACGATCGGCAATACGGACCTGGAGAACAAGTTTGCCGACGCGATACGGCTGCTCAAGAGGGACATTGTGTTTGCGGCGTCGTTGTATTTGTAATACGGAGCGCTTTTGTTGACTAATGGAGAGAAGTGTGTATTGCAATAATACAAAATTATCGAATGAAAATAAATAAATCGTAACAAAAACAATAAATTCACGTTTTAATTTTACAGAGATAAATTCTTCAGTCATGACTCCAAAAAAGGCCTTCTGAAGTACTGAATTCGTGGAGACGCATGGTTTCTGTTGAATTTTGCAAACGATTAATTTCCACCATGCGTTTCCATGGCTTGTGATATCTTTAGGGCTCTGAAAGGTATCATTCCCGGTCAGCCATTTGACGGCCATGCTTGATATATGAAAAAGACACAATTCGACGGCAACATTTCAAAAAGTGTTATGTTCAAACCGTGCGTTTTGAGAAAAACGCATTTGAATGTTGGTTGAGCCTCATTTTTCAATAATTGGGAATAAAAAGGGAATTATTCCCTTTTTGAGTGGTATACGCACATCGGAAGGAACCGATCAAGAAAAATTTCAAATCGGCGGCAGCGGCAGCGGCAGCGAAAGCCAGCCAGAGAGGGTGAAGAAAAGCCCCAAGAAAACGCTCCCTCTCCTTTGTTCTGCTGTTCGTAAAGCTGTTTCTTGACCCCTTTCCTTCCGATCTCCATACTAGCCTACTGAAAAAAAAAGCAAAAGAAAATGTTCTAATGATAAATAACAAACGATGAAAAACAATGATTTTATTGATACTTGATCATCCATATTCATTTAAACATTATTTCCGTCATTTTATAAATATATGCGAAGAAGAGTGCTGCAAACGATGAAGAAGAAAACATCAATGCTAAAATTTTGTGATCTGTGATCTGTAGGAAGTTTACATGAAAATTAAGCCAAATAGCGCTACAAAAGTTAGTGGAAATGATAAATAGTACCACTATTATGCTGCCGCTCTAATCTGGTCCGTCCCATATGTAAAAAGTAAGTGCTGAGATAACTCTGTGAGAAACCCAAAAAAAGTTTCACAATTTTTCCCGTTCTAATCTGAATATTTCTATATAATTATTTATACTGTTATTTAAAAATCAGTCTGAAAAACGCAAGTACCATAAATTTGATTAAAAAAATTAACAATTTGGAGGTAAATTTGAGAAATTAACAGCAAGAGACCAACTTGACTTTATTTGTCCATAAATAAAGGCAAGTCAGTTATGATATCAAGGTAGGCTTGAACATTTACAACACAGTTTCAACCTGGTTCAACTGTCATTTCCAGGTTTGTTTTTGGTAGTTTTCTTAGTAAATAATTATAAAAAAATGTTTATTTCAGATTTATTTGCTTTAAATAATGTATTTAATAAAGTTCCTGGATATGAAAATGTGATCTGCAACGACACCAGGAAATTGGAAATAAATTACAGAGGCAAATTCTCAACTGCTAAGCCCTTGAAAATAATTTAAAAAACTACGCTTATCGTTGGTGGAATCTCTCCCAGACCCAGGATCAAACTTATTCATTCAAGAAAAAATATAACTAATTTTATGGTTAATAATTTATATTTTCTTTCTGTAGTTGTACATTTCAAAAGAAAAAAAGTCACTAAAGGTTTGGAGTATCTTGTTTTTAAATCTTCAACTATTTCTTCAGAAATGAACAATTAATGATATTTTCAAGTTATACGTACTATTAAAAACATACTCTGTAGATTTCAAATAATTTCGCAGCCATTCAAACGATTTGCGAGACATTTCGATATGAGAAACTGACTTGCCTTTATTTTGCATATGGGACAGCACGAAAGTCATATTTATTTTGGAGTTTTTAGAACAAACACTACTTTTTTATTCAATAGGCCTAAAGTACATGTAAAATTAATACTTTTGTCAAGTTTATCTCAATTTTGACAAAAAAAAAACATATGGGACGGACTAGATTAGAGCGGCAGTATGCTGGAGATAAAATTTGGAAAAGGTAGGTAGTAATATTGGAACAATGATCAATTTTCTGGTAGCGAGTGATAATCAACGGGTATGGTTAAGGTAGCAACACAAATCATTGATAAAAATTAAGGGCAAACGACGGCAGCCTTTTCGGCAATTTTTTTTGATACCTAGGAATTTCACCAACGTGAAGACTTCCATCATTGTCATGATTTTTCGTTCAAAGATATAAATTTTGCGTCGCTTTCAATATTTTGACAAAATTCCTTCAACAAGTTGTTTAGAATAGTGCCCTACACATGCTGATTGCTTTTGGTAACGATTATCCCATTCCTTGTTAAGTTATGGAAATCGTCATTAATCAAACGAAACGAAACTATTGGCACTACGCCCCCCCGGGGCATGGCCTTCCTCTAACGTGGGATTTCTGCTCCAGCGCCTCTGACGAGACAGGAGAAACCGGGACCGACGTTTTACTTCACCATCCGATAGAAGCTCAGTGGATAAGGCGGGAATCGAACCCGCGTCTCATAGCATCATCGGGATCGGCAGCCGAAGCCGCTACCCCTGCGCCACGAGACCCAGTCATTAATCAATGATTGCCAACTAGGACGTCAATGATTGTGCCACAAAATTATATAAATTTTGAAACACATTTGATTTCGACCAAAACTTCTTTCAGTGGCTTCAAGAAGGCAACAACCGGCACATGCTGATTCCTTTTGGTGCTGAAATTCGTTAAATTGAATTTAATACAGAATATTTTATAGTGATGATCAATTTTCTTCGAAAATGATCAACGGCTTCACCTTAAGAAAAACAAACAAAACTTCTTTTGAGATCACCCTGCGGTCATTGCAGGGGAAGCTTTGTTATGATTCGTTTTTCTTCGCCGAATGTACCTACATGGCGTCTTTTTCATGATGCTTTTTTTGTCACGAGGTTCATGTAGTCTTTTATTTGACAGGTTGACAGGGCTTTATAAACAGGCACTGATGATGCCAAAGATTTTGTTTATGTTACTTTATTTAAAATCATTATCAAACAGACTTTACTGAAGAACAATTCTCTGAGATTTCGGTCATTCGATTTTTTTTTGTATTTTTTAATCCGGCTGAATCTTTTTTTGTGCCTTCGGTTTACCCAAAGAAGCCATTTTGAATGATTAGTTTGTTCATATAATTTTCCATACAAATTTGGCTGCTGTCCATATAAAAATGATATGTGAAAATTCAAAAATCTGTATCTTTTGAAGGAAATTTTTTGATCGATTTGGTGTCTTCGGAAAAGTTGTAGGTATGGAAATGGATTAATTTCACTTTTTGTCACTTGTCACTGTCTTGATTTGGAAAAAACACTATTTTTATTTTTTTTTTATATGTTTTAGAGGACATCAAATGCCAACTTTTCAGAAATATCCAGAGTGGGCAAAAAAATTTTGACCGAGTATGATTTTTTAAATCAATACAGATTTTTTCAAAATTCGAAATATGGTTCGAAAAAAATTTCAACTTCATTTTTTGAGGTAAAATTGAATTTGCAATCAAAAAGTACTTCAGTGAATTTTTGATAAAGTGCACCGTTTTCAAGTTATAGCCATTTTTAGGTAACTTTTTTGAAAATAGTCACAGTTTTTCATTTTTTTTAAATAAGTGTCCATGTTTGCCCACCCTTGAATAATTTTTTTTTTTTTGAAAAGCTGAGAAAATTCTCTATATTTTGATTTTTTGAACTTTGTTGATACGAAACCTTAGCCATGCAAGGGTAAAAACAGGAAAATTGATGTTTTCTAAGTCTCACCCAAACAACCCACCATTTTCTAATGTCGATATCTCAGGAACTAATGGTCCGATTTACAATGTTAAAATATGAAACATTCGTAAATTTTCCGATCTTTTCGAAAACAATATTTTCAAAAATTTTAAATGGATGCCAACATTTCAATATATTGAATATTGAATTTTTGGCCCGTTTGAAATGTTAGTCTTGAATGTTATAACATATATGCGTGAACCCTGCTAATGTATCAAGCGGTGTAAGCACTTCGGAAGGAACCGGTCAAGAAAAAAAATCAAATGGGCAGCAGCGGCAGCGTAAGCAAGTTAGAGAGGGTGCCCCAAGAAATCGCTCCCTCTCCCCAAGTAACCACAAGCACTAAATTGAAGTATTAATTCAGTACTAAATCAGCACTGGAATGTTTTGAAGTAGTAAATAAGCTTTGCGAATGGATATTCAATATTTGGCCCTTTTCAAATGTTAGTCTTGATTTAAAAAAATTCAAAATATTTTTTTCGAAGAGATCGGAAAATTTCACGAATGTTTCATGTATTAATATTGAAAATCGGACCATTAGTTGCTGAGATATCGTCATTAGAAAATGGTGGGCTGTTTGGGTGAGACTTAGAAAACTTCAATTTTCGTGTTTCTTTTTCTTTAAGCCGCTGTATCTCAGCAACCAGAGGTCCAATCTTCAATGTCTCTTAGACAATTTTATAGCAAATTTTCTGAACTTTTCAAAAAAAATATTTTTAGAAATGGTCACTCATGGTCACTATTTTTAAAAATTGAAAAACTGCAAATATTTCGCTTAAATCAAACTTTCGGTGGCTATATCTTGTAAACGGAGCCCTTAATCAAAAAATCTGTAAAGTTCTTTTCGATTGCAAATTCAATTTTGCATTAAAAAATAATGTCAAACTTGTTTTTGCGTGAAACTTCGATTTTTTCCAAAAATCACTATTTTTTCAAAAATTCATAACTCGGCGGCAGATTTTTTGACCATGTTTCTCTATGGCTCAAAAGTTGCGGATTTTTGTCCCCTAAAACATATCAAAAAATCTCGAAAATCAAAAAATACGTATTTTGGGAAATTGAGTTTTAGTTAAAAAAGTTGATAAAAAAATCTGCAAATTTTTTTTTCCGTGTACCTATTTTTTCTTAAAAGTCCTCAACAATACCTACAACTTTGCCGAAGACACCAAATTGATCAGAAAATTCACTCAAAAGTTACAGCTGTTTGAATATTTACATACCATTTTTGTATGGACAGCTGCCAAAATTGTATGGAGACTTGTATGGGTGAACCAATGACACAAAATAGCATATTTGGTCATAGGGAAGGCCCCCACAAAGTTTGAGCCAAATCAAAAAATACAAATAAAATCCATTTCCGGTTTTGGTAGAGAATTGCTCCTCTACAAAAATAACCATAACATAAATCATATTTTATAATACGTGCTAGTCATTGGTAGTGACACTACTGATCTAGGGAAAATAGCATTTTGATAAAATGAGCCTTAAAACGAACCCTAAGCCTTATTTTGTACTTTCCAAATATTATAAGGAAACAAAGGTTTTGAAAAAAAACTTCATTCAATCTTATGCCCCGTGGCGTTTACGTCGTTTTGGCGGTTATGTGGTAGTACAATCAGCTAATTACATTGCTAGCAACAATTCCTCATACTGGAAATAATCAAAATTGTAAAAAATACGGCCTTACGAGCGATTGTTCCTCTTGCCCCATATGGTCGTCTTGCCCCACCTTCCCCTATCCGAAGTCCCATACAAACCTTAGGTTAATCGAGTTTGGACTGTAACGAAGGCCAGGAAATCAACGTTTCGATGAAAAAAGTGTCGTAAAATGCATTGTTCACCAGAATAGTAGTCATTAAATAATTTAAAAAAATCACAGTTTTAAACAATTTCTTTTTCAGACAATAACCCTTCTTGCGGCACAAAAAAATGTTAAGATTTTTAAACGGGTTCGGTTGAACCGAGGGTTCAACCATGCTAAAAATGATTATCAACACAGGAAAAGGGAAATGTCGAACCACCCCCCCCCCCCGCTCCCTCGTGGACAATTATCCATACAAAAAAAATCCACCCCCGTAAATTGTCCACGTGGTTTATGGATGGTCCCTTACCAATGAAATTTTGAAGTTTTTCGATAAAATATTTCTTTTGCCCCCTGATTTTTCGAGCTAATTTTGAAGGGGAGCCGATATAAACTTCAAAAAATATTAGCAACGGCCACGAAGAATCAAAATTCAAAAGGCAATTGAATATCGACACTTCGACTACACAATTGCATTTGAAGTTGTACTGTGACTCCATTTAATTCCATTGCCTTAGAAAATAAATGAATTGAACATAAAAAAGTCAAACAATAAATAAATAAAATATGAAAGAAGGCTTCAGGTTTCCCTCCCTCTCAAACTTGCTAAATTAGGCTACAGATCGGAAAATAATGTGAAACATTTGAAAAAAAAAAAAACAAAACGTGAATTCATTGAAAATTTTCCATTTTTTCAGGACAGGAACTGCTATAATGTACCAATTTAGCAATTTGAAATTCTTTGATTCAACATGTTCAAGTTATGTTTCCAACGGACATTTTATCAATTACAGTTTTTCTCCTTGTTCTAATGGCTCCCTCGACCAACAACCAGCTCATGTTTGAAAACTTCAAAATGACGCTTTTTGGTGGTTGTCCAAGTGCTTGTTTCGAGAAATTCGAACTTTCAAAGCGTCACCGAACTGTGAAGTATTTCACATTTTCTCCCAAGAAAAGCCTTTTTTGCTCCGTTGGGAGCATCTGCGCACTGTACCGAATTTTCTCTCCCAATTTTTTATGTGTGTTTGTGAAACCCCAGTTTGTTCGCTCTATTTATGCGAGAATGGCGTTTGTGTGTATGCAGTTGGTACAAAAAGGAGTTTTAGGTATCCAATTTGAGATGCGACTTTCTCCCACTATTAGTTATGATCACAACTCACAAGAAATGTCGTTCTCGCGTAGTAGCCAAAAAAGCAGTGGCGGTGCATGGTATCTTTCGATGACATTCAGTTCAATTTTGTATGAATCTTTTGCTTACTTTTAACTTTTCTCTAAAAAATAAATATTTCCGATTTTTCAAATATTCAACACCAGTAATCAACATTTTTAAATCAAGGTCAAATTTGGTGGAGCTTTTGATACCATTAAAATAAGCAAGAATCACGATTTTCGTTAAAATCGAACCACCCCCTCTTTTTTAAACCACTCCAAAGTTTCGCTTTTTACGCAAAAAAATGTATCATACGTAGCTCTCTCAATTTATCACAAAAATACAAACTTTTTGCCTGAGTTAAAAACTAAAACATTCAACTATGTATTAGGCCGTCCCAAAAAAAATAAAAACTTGTCAAATCTTCGGTGCTCACCCCTAGAATGATAGATTAGGATGTCAGGAACAATGTTTTCATACAACAAAAAATTCCCAAAAGGGTTTACAACTCGCGCGCGGAGCTTGAATGAAAAAAGTGCATTTTCCGAGTATTTTGCAGAAATGCGCGTAACAATTATACTAAAGTCATTCAAATTTGGCCGCCTTGGGCTTCAAGTGATAGTTTAATGTCCCCTGAACAAATTCCTGTTTAGACATAGGGGGAGAGGGGGTAATATGCACCCCCTAAGGGAAAACTGTGATTTCTCAACCATTACAGCATTACTGTGGAAGAATTTTGTTTGATGTTCTAAAACAACTATTATTCTTCGTCATACATGTGAAAAAAGTCTTTAAAAACCTCAAAATTGTTCGAAAATATCAAATTTCTAAAATCATTTTTGATTCATTTCAAACAACCATGCGGGGCAATATGCACCGCAACATTGGGGCAAAATGCACTACAACAACGGGGCAAAATGCACCACAACATGGGGCAAAATGCACCGGGTAAAATCAGTTTTCACTAGTCACCACTAGATGTCACCGCTGTTTTTACTAAGAAGCTTCATAGCGGTGCATTTTACCCCGACCACGCTTTTTGCAGAAAATTTAATTAAAAATGCATTTTTTGATGTTTTTGGACTCATCTATCTACAGAATAATGAAGATTATGGCAAAAACTATTTACCTCAACACTTACAATATAATTAAATGCTTTTTATGTTGTCCAAAAATCATAATGAAAGTGCAAAGAAAATTAGATGAAAACACAACATTTTAAAGTTTTGCAAATAACTTGAGCTGTTTTTATACTGCGATGCTCAAATTTTTCCAGCATGGTTTAGCAATGTTAAGCTTCCAATTTCTAAGATTTTTCTCCGGAAAATTCTTCCAAATACCGAGAAAAACAGGGGGTGCATTTTGCCCCGGGGGTGCATATTACCCCCTCTCCCCCTAGTCCATAAAAGCTTGTGTTTGGGCATGGCAGGGCGTTTTAAGGAGAAAAATTAGGTTTTTTTAGACAAAAAATTTCAAAAATCACTCCCCAAAACCAGTCAAAAAATTTTGCAGCCAAAACTAATGCATTCAACTTATAGGAAATTTTACGGAGATCATTTTGCTTTTTCTAACATTCAATTTATGTCCACGCAAAGCCGAGATATTTGCATTTTAGTGAACAAAAAGTGACGAATTTTCAAAATTCTTGGCATATAAGCGTTTTAAGCATAAAACATTGGCTACTATGATTACAAACGAGAAGGCATATATTTTGGATATATTTATTTTGTTCGCTCAAAAACGATATTTGTTAATAAAATTTCATGAAAACATGAGATTTTCTCACAATGTGACGTAACCGCTCTTCTCGATATGAACAAATAAAGCTCAAATGGGTAACTTTTTTGAAAAAATAAGTTTTTTATAAATAAATTTGTTTCATTCGAATGTACATACATAAAAAAATCACGTTCACAGCTTGGAGATATGACTGACTGACTGTACAAACGTGAAAAAAATAGATAGGCAAAATGTAATTTTATTAGGTGGTAGAATAGACTACCAAAAACAAACATAAACTAAACAAGATTAATGCAAATTAAAATACTAAAAATAAAACAAGAAAAACATAAAACAAGAGAATTAAAGTTTTTCGTGGAACAAAAGTTGCTCAAAATGACCCCCTGAACACGGGAAAAATAAATATTTTCGATTAAAAAATTTGGGCAGTAGAGGGCTAATTCAATTAAGAGGGATTTAAAATATTAAAACACTCAAAAGGGAATGTAAGCAATGAGACTTTCACAAAACCCCTATTACTTGAATGGAACCCTCAATATTTGAATGGATGAAAATCTGACTACTGCACATTTGGCGTTCAACTAGACTTTAATGTTGATTGTTTTTAATTAATTTCTTTGACATTTCTTATTTCTATGCTGGTTTACAATAATATTTTAATTTGAAAGACTACGGAATGTAAAATAAAAAAATGAATGGTTTCAAGATAATTAGTTCCAAATAAAGATTGATTTGGATAAATCTAAACGATACCTATAATCACTAAAAACTAAACTTATGACTAATCCAGAATCAATGTTTAAATCATTACAGAATGAATGATTAAATTATGTATACTACCCTGAACTATTTGTTATCTTCCTATTGAATTATAGTTCTACCACAAAATCATTATTTATACTTTTAATGAAATATTGTGAGCAAAATACTCTTAAAAATATAAAGGAATTGCAAAACCAGATTGAAGGTTAAAAAACATGCTCAAAAAATCAAATGTTAAACTTATTCTTCAACATGTATGCAAATTACCCCACAAAAGGTGTCCATATTACCCCATAAGGCATGTCCAAATTACCCCATAGGGGTGTTCATATTACCCCAATACAAAAATGTGGGGGTGATTTGGACACCTTTTATTTTTTGCATTAAAAATGGGTTTTTCTTCAAAATTTATCGAAAAGAATGAAATTTTTCTATCAAATATGGTCTCAATTATCCTCTGGTGTCATCAACATTCCTTTAAAATATCCATACAGCCCGTGGCAGAGCAATTTCCTTAGGGTGTCCAAATTACCCCAAACTCCCCTACTTTTTTCTCGACCCTCTCCGATTTCAATGAAACTTTTTGGACATGTTATCCTACGCTTATATAAGCCATTTTTGTGTAAATAGAGCCAGTTACACTCGATAATGACATTTGAGAAGGGCGTAAGTGTTTTAAATATTTTTGTATTTCGTAATTTAAATACTGCTGTATCTCGAAGCCGTTGCATCATACCAAAAAGTGGTCAAAGACAAACTTGTTGAAAATTTGACGAGCTTTCTGAAGCTTTCCGATTTTTAAGTTTAAAAGTCAAATTTGAAGGTGAGCCCACGATTTTTTTCGTTCAAATTTTTTTTGAAAATAGCCTTAGATGTTACAAAAAGACTCACGAAAAATGCAGGATGGAGTAACTCACCTAAAAAAATACAAAAATCATTTACTGAAACTGTTTTTTTTTTCAAAAGTGATCTAAACATCAAAATTTTCAAAAACCGAACACGAGAGACAATTTTACATAAAAGTCTCCATATTGACCATTGTCTTAAGTCCAATCCTTGTGAAGTTACAGCGGTTTAAAAATAAAAATGTTGAAAATTTTTTTGATGGTTTTTGACAATTTCCATATGACAGACTTGATTTTTCAGTCTCGAAAATATTTTTACCGGAAAGCTCGTCTAATTTCCCATAAGTTTGTATTTGACCACATTTCAATTGGATGAATGGGCTTACAGATATAAGCTAATTTACTATCCAGGTTACTATAGAGCAATTCCAGCTCAAATCTCTCTCTGATTTCAATGAAACTTTGTAGACATGTTATCCTAGGCTAATATAAGCCATTTTTGTGTATATGGAGCCAATAGTACTTGAAAATAACATTTGAGAAGGGCGTACGGTATTTAAATATTTTTGTATTTTGCAATTTAAAAATTACTGTATCTCGAAGCCGTTGCATCGTATCAAAAAGTGGTCAAAGACAAACTTGTAGGAAATGGGACGGGCTTTCTGAAAAAAAATACACTGAAACAAAAATACATGCCACTTCTATGAGATTTCTCAGCTTTTAAGTTTAAAAGTTAAATTTGATGGTGATGTCATGATTTTAATTCGCTCAAAATTTTTGAGGAAATAGCCTAAAATGTAACTAAAAGACTCACGAAAAATGCAGGATGGCATGTCTCTAATAAAAAAATACAAAAGTCATTTACTACAACTGTTTTTTTGAAAAGTGGTCAAAACGTCAAATTTTTTCAGAATCGATAATGGGAATCGATTTCCCAGACAATTTTACAAAATAGTCTCCATATTGACCAAAGTCCAATCCTTGTGAAGTTACAGCGGCTTTACAAATAAAAATGTTGAAAAATAGGTTTTTGATGGTTTTTGACAATTTCTTATGACAGACTTGATTTTTCAGTCTCGTAAATATTTTTACCGGAAAGCTCGTCCAATTTCCCATAAGTTTGCCTTTGACAGTTTTTCAATTTGACTTGTCTTATTATTTAGGTAAGCTTATTTACTATCCAGGTTTCTACCACACTGAAAAAAATATTCTGTTTACTGTTATGAGAAATGTAACTAAATTTATATCTGTAAGCCCATAAATTTAATTGAAATACTTTCAAAGACAAACTTTTGGGAAATTGGACGAGCTTTCCGGTAAAAATATTTACGAGACTGAAAAACCAAGTCTGTTATATAGAAATTGCTAAAAACCAATAAAAACCTATTTTTTCAACGTTTTTATTTTTAAAACCGCTGTATCTTCCCAAGGATTGGACTTAGGGCAATGGTCAATACGGAGACTTTTATGTGAAGTTGTCTGGAGAGTCGATTCCCACTACTGATTCTAAAATATTGTGACGTTTAGACCACTTTTCAAAAAAAAAAAAAAAACAGTGGTAGTAAATGATTTTTATTTTTTTTAGGAGAGACATACCATTTTGCATTTTTCGTGAGTCTTTTAGTTACATTTTAGGCAATTTACTCGAAAATTTTGAGCGAAAAAAAATCGTGACATCACCATCAAATTTAACTTTTAAACTTAAAAACTGAAAAATCTCATAGAAGTGGTGTGTATTTTTGTTTCAGTGTATTTTTTTTTTCAGAAAGCCCGTCCAATTTCCTAAAAGTTTGTCTTTGACCACTTTTTGATACGATGCAACGGCTTCGAGATACAGCAATATTTAAATAACGAAATACAAAAATATTTAAAACACTTACGCCCTTCTCAAATGTCATTATCGAGTGTAACTGGCTCCATATACACAATAATGGCTTATATAAGTGTAGGATACCATGTCTACAAAGTTTCATTGAAATCGGAGAGGGTCGGGTACAACCGATTCCCTATTTGGCATGGAATTGCTCATAACTCGAATTTGATGTTAAAAGTAAGAAAATTTAAAAAAAGAAAAAATATTTTTTGTTGATGACTCGATAACCGAGTCTGGACTGTATTGAAATATATTTTCAAATTTCGAAATAAACCTTTATTTTTAACGTAAGTCCTGTCTCCAACCTTGGTCAGCTTTCTTCACTCTCACAAATTCAACCCCCCTAAAGTCACACCAACACCAAGCCCCCAACAACTTCGAAAGAGAGCCTTCCTCTCTCAATTTTCACTCCTCTCTCTGGGGGGAGAAAAACTCCCATAGACCGCCCCACGGCGAGCGCGGGAGGGAAAAACTCCACACCGCCGCCGCGGCTCTGCGATACGTTCTGCGTTCGTCCACCGAGGAGGAAGGTTAAATAATAGGCGATTTTTCCGGACGTCGTCGCGCCGTCGGGACACACCGTGGGGTTTTCCCTTGCAGGCTGGATTTTCAGTGCGTGCGACTGTGTGTGGAAAATCGAAGGAAAATTTCCTGGGTGGCTAACGTTCGAAAGGTGGTAGATTAGAATTCGCTAGAGGACGTGGGAAAAGTGTCGCGGAAAATTCGGGAAAAAAATCGCGCGCGCGGTGAAGCAATGGAGTCGCAGCGATCCTGCAGCTGCAATTTTGGCCTTGAAGTGGCGTGACCTGTGGGAGTGGGTGTGCGTCTGTGCGTGACCGTTTCCACGGTAGTAGTCGGTCGTAGTAGTACTATACTACGGGAAGATCGCGCCGGAAGTGCGTGAAAATTCGTCACCTTGGCGGTGGGAGTCGCGAAAACTAGAGGAGAAGGCCGTTTTTGAGGATAGTTCCAGGGATGCTGTGAAGATTTTGGACGAAAGGAAGCTTTGCCAATATTTTTCAAGGATTAAAAAGCAGTGGAAAAAACGATGTTCAAGTCAAAACACACTCGCAAGAAAGTGGCGACAACCCCGAAAGTGGTGCAATAAAACCGGGAAAATCCTTCCACGAAGTGGGATCCTCCCAAAAAGGTTGGGAAATTTCGCCACAATTTTGCGAAATCGTTCCTTCCTCAAGCAAAAAAAAAGGGGTAGTAAAATTCGCGCTCCCTTAAACGTGAGTGAGCGTGTGTGTGTGTGTTGGTGCACTTTTGGTGTAAAATTTTCCTTTCTCTGGCTGTGTTTGTGAGTGTGCACGGGCGAGATGCATTAGTATTGGTGGGGCCAAAAAAGCTTCCACCCTCGAAGCCACCACCCCCTCGCACAGAGTTGGGGGCTGCAGCAGTCAGTGTGTTCGCGAAAAAAGAGGAATAAAAGAAAAAAAAAAAGATGTCGCCACTGGTTTCGTTTCCGCTATTTTTGGAGGATGGTGTAATTTATATTTAAATTGAATATTTTATTGGCGCTTTGCGGGAAAAGGGCAGTGGAAAAGCAGGAAAAACTGTTATTCCGAGGGGAAAGCTCTTCCAGTTACTACGAAGTACTACTAGAATTGTGCACGCGTGTGTGAGTGTGCCACCCCCTCCCTCACAATTTCGAGGATTCTGAAAGAGAGAGAGAGAGAGAATAAAAAAACGGAACAAATAGAACAAGTGAACCAACAAAAGTGAAGGAAATCCATTTGTGGAATAACACCCATAAAAAGTCGAAAGGGGGGGGAAACAAAAAAGATAAATAAATCATAAAAAAGTGGTCGCGAGCGTGAAAAGTCGGGAAAACATCACCAGAGTGATGGATCCGTCACCGTCGACGGGTCGTCGTCGGACGAGGCGTCGTTTGCTGACCGGAATAATGGCGGTTGTGCTGCTGGTGGCGATCCAGGCGGCGGCGGCCGACCCCGACGAGGACATCCCGCACAACGAGTGAGTATCGAAGAGGTTTCAAGATTTTTTTATGGGCTTTGATTGCAGTAAAGTTGGGAAAACCGGGTGCGGGAGGAGGAATTTGTCAATATCTTTATACTGCGACGGAGAGTACTTATGGGCGGAAGTGATTTTTTGGGGGGTTTTAAGGGTGGTGCATCTATATGGTAATCGCACGAGGTTTATAACGCACTTGGCGGAGGACACATCTTTGTGACTGGTTTCATTTTGTTTTCGTTTTGTTAATTTTCTAGGATCGGAAATCAACATTTGGATGTTAATGGCATCTAACGAGTTGAATCTTCAATATTGAGTTTGATTTAATTTTTTTTTGTTTCTAAAAGTTTCAGGAGTTCTACAAAAGATCTTTTTAATGGACTCTGCATTGATCGCAGCAGAATATTATTCGAGTCTAACCTTCTTCCAGACTAAGAAATTGTCCCTCAAACAAGTTATCTTTTTAATATAAACGCTCTTTCATTGACATGTTGTCATCAGACAATAAAGATATCTCTAGTTTAAATAAAATGACCAGCGCCGTACCTAGGGGTTGGCGACCGCCAAGGGCGCCGAAATCGATGCACGGAAAGATCGGCCGGGGCAAATCTAAGAAAATCTTGGTTAATTTAACTAAAAGTATGGGCTAATTTTTACACAGCTTTTTTTCAACAATCGATTGTTGATTTTGTTAACCCGAAATTGCTGACCACCAGTAACTAAAATTAACTTAAAAACGTTACTTAATCCACCTTTAGATGGTTGGTGCCTTCCTCACATTCATAAAGTGAATACACTACACAGCGTATAAATAACAATTATTTTTATCAAAATATCTGAGATCAGCCTCCAAAAAAGTGTATTGAACACACTAAAGTACTTATAACTTTTGATAGGGTTGTCAGATCTTCAATCTTTTGAGCACGTTGGAAAGGTCTTTCGATTACCAATCCAATGATGGGTCGCATAATGGATCCGGACAACTTTTCATCAAAATATTTGAGATCAGGCCTCAAAAAAGTGTATAAATAACACTTAAGAGGCAGTATTTGTAAATTATGCTCGGTTTGTTCTAGAGGTCGTATCGAGGTGCTCCGATTTGGATGAAACTTTCAGCGTTTGTTTGTCTATACATGAGATGAAGTCATGCCAAATATGAGCCCTCTACGACAAAAGGAAGTGGGGTAAAACGGGCTTCGAAGTTTGAGGTCCAAAAAACCTAAAAAATCTTAAAATTGCTCGCATTTCCGTAAAACTTCATCAATTCCAACTCTCGTAGATGCATTTGAAAGGTCTTTTGAAGCACTTCAAAATGGGCAATAGACATCCAGGATTGGTTTAACTTTTTCTCATAGCTTTTGCAAATTACTGTTAAAAATTGACTTTTTTAAAACCTTAATATCTTTTTGCAACAGCCTCCATCACCCATACTTCCATAGGTCAAAAGATAGGTAATTTCATGGACTATAAGCCTACGGTATTAACTTTTTGGCCAATCGCAGTTTTTCTCATGGTTTTTTTGATTTTTCTACAACAAACATTTTACAACGTTAGTTTTTGCCCTGTAGGCCTCTAAAGCGGCACTTTTTTGTCTCAATTTTATCATATGCGGAATCCTCTGAAAATTCCACGTTAGTAAGAAGTATTGGAGTGGAGTTGGAATTGATGAAGTTTTACGAAAATGCGAGCAATTTTAAGATTTTTCAGGTTTTTTGGACCTCAAATTTCGAAGCCCGTTTTACCCCACTTCCCTTTGTCGTAGAGGGCTCATATTTGGCATGAGTTCATCTCATGTAGGGGAGAGTGGGGAGACTTGATCCCCGGGGAGACTTGATCCCAAGCCTGTATCTCGTCAGCATGTGGGTAAAACAATTAGCTTTGTTCTAGAAAGTTGTGCGAAATTGACTAAAACTCATTGTAGAAAACAAAGAAAAAAAATTAAAAATGTTTAGATTGAGTTACACACATTTTTCTAAGTGCTGCAAAAACTTCCAAGAGATCTTTTTTCTTTGTTTTGATAAGTATAGAAAACACTCAAAAATTATTCAAAAAAATATTTTTTATACATGAATTGTTTGATAAACATATCAACTCCAAAACCCTTACGCATTTGACGTTTAATTTATCGTCATACTATTTTTACAATCAATTATTTAAAAAAGTGCGTTTAGGGAGATTTGATCCCAGCATTTTTACAGTCACTGGAATCAGCCTCAAGATTAAATAATTTGGCTGGGTTTTCGTACATAGTTTCCTTTAGTATAGTTGTACATAACTAACTGCAGTTTGAACCATTTTTCAAAAGTTTTGTAAAAAAAATTACCAGCTTTTGTAAACATGCTCAATTTTGGTCAAAAAAGAAAATTTTAAGTTTTTTAAATATTTTACATGCTAAACTTGTTATATTTTGAACACAAACGTACAGGTTTAATGTGAAATTGCTGTATCTTATAGAAAATTGAAAGTTTGGATGAATAAGAAACATTTTGCTTAAGATTTCTTCAAAATGTTGAAAGGGGGATCAAATTACCCCCAACATTTTGAAAATGCCGGTTTAAAATATTTTTTTAAAACGCTTGGCATTATTCGAAGAGTTTATCTGATGAAATACCCTTATCAGCCAAACATAGTTGAATGTGTAAGCTTTCAATTCATGCAAAAAGATCATAGTATTGTGAGAAATTGACAGAGTTATGTGCGATACAAAAAAAGGGGATCAAGTCTCCCCACTCTCCCCTATAGACAAACAAACGCGGAAAGTTTCATCCAAATCGGAGCACCTCGATACGACCTGTTACACATTGGGGAAAAACTCGCTCTTAAGTGCTCATAACTTTTAATGGGGTTGTCAGATCTTCAATCTTTTGAACGCGTTGGAAAGGTCTTTTAAATACCTTTTGCCTTCCTCACTGACGTAAGGCTATAATCCTGCTCTAAAAATGAACTTTGTATAAAAACGTCGTAGACCCACCTTCATGTATACATATCGACTCAGAATCGAAAACTGAACAAATGTCTGTGTGTATGTGTGTATGTATGTGTGTGTGTATGTGTGTGTGTATGTATGTATGTGACCAACAAACTAGCTCATGTTTCTCGGCACTGGCTGAACCGATTTGACCCGAACCTGTTGCATTCGACTTGGTTTAGGGTCCCATAGATCGAGTTTTATACAGATTGAAGTTTCGATAAGTAGTTCAAAAGTTATGTATAAAAATGTGTTTTCACATATATCCGGATCTCACTGAAATGTATGTAAACCATGTCCGGGTCCATCATCCGACCCATCGTTGGTTAGGTTATCAAAAGACCTTTCCAACGAGTCCAAAACATTGATGATCTGGCAACCCTGTCTCGAGATATGCCCACTTAAGTGATATTGATGCACTTTTTGGATGCCGGATCTCACTTAAATGTATGTAAACTATGTCCGGATCCACCATCCAACCCATCGTTGGTTAGGTTATCAAAAGACTTTTCCAACGAGTTCAAAACATTTAAGATCTGGCAACCCTGTCTCGAGATATCCTGACTTAAGTGATATTGATGTACTTTTTGAAAGCCGGATCTCATTTAAATGTATGAAAACTATGTCCGGATCCATCATCCGACCTATCGTTGGTTAGGTTATCAAAAGAATTTTCCAACGAATCCAAAACATTGAAGATCTGGCAACCCTGTCCCGAGATATGCCCACTTAAGTGATATTGATGTACTTTTTTGAAGCCGGATCTCACTTAAATGTATGTAAACTATGTCCGGATCCACCATCAAACCCATCCTTGGTTAGATTATCAAAAGACCTTTTCAACGAGTCCAAAACATTGAAGATCTGGCAACCCTGTCTCGAGATATGCCCACTTAAGTGATATTGATGTACTTTTTGAAAGCCGGATCTCATTTAAATGTATGAAAACTATGTCCGGATCCACCATCCGACCTATCGTTGGTTAGGTTATCAAAAGACTTTTCCAACGAATCCAAAACATTGAAGATCTGGCAACCCTGTCCCGAGATATGCCCACTTAAGTGATATTGATGCACTTTTTGGATGCCGGATCTCACTTAAATGTATGTAAACTATGTCCGGATCCACCATCCAACCCATTCTTGGTTAGGTTATCAAAAGACCTTTCCAACGAGTCCAAAACATTGATGATCTGGCAACCCTGTCTCGAGGTATGGCCACTGAAGTGATATTTATGTACTTTTTTATTCTGGATCTTAAAAATAGATGAAATTTTTGTACAATTCCATCATATCAGCAATTGTTGATAATAAGTGAGGAAGGCTCCAACCACATAGGTGGATTAAGTTAGTTTTTAACAATATATATCATGACGGGTTTTCTTACAAAAACCACCCTTTTTACAATCTTCCGAAGTTTAGCTAAAACCGTTTTTTTAGCATAATTTTTGAAGTACTTTTCTCAACTTCATAATATTAACTAGGGTCTTGTAGGACACCAAGACGGATCGAATGAGACCAAAACAGTCTAAATCGGTTCAACTAGTCCGGAGATAATCGAGTGCATATTTTTGGGTGCACGGACTCACATCCAGACACACGCACAGACATTTGTTCAGAATTTGATTCTGAGGTGATAGGTATACGTGAAGGTGGGTCTACGAGGTCAAACTAATAAGTTCATTTTTCGAGTGATTTTATAGCCTTTCCTCAGTAAGGTGAGGAAGGCAAAATAGTTGGAATTGCCATTTTTGTTGGTTAAATGGCCGAAAAACATTCTAGCAGTCGACTGCTAGAATATTTTTTTCAGGAAATCAACTAAACATTTCTTGTTTTGAGCTGAAATATATATTTTTATATTATTTTTATTTATTTTAAATATGTCCCAGCCAACAAGGACATATTTTTCAACTATTTTTCAACTATTTGTTTTCGTTGTATCAACCGAAATATTTTTGCATGCAGCAAATTATTAGTGGTTTATAACAAAACATTTCTTAATTAGACATAATTTATGTTAGTGTTGATATATATTTTCTTTAATTATCTAACGATATAGGCTGGGCCGAATTTTTAGCTTTATTTTAACAAATGTCTTACTTGCATAAAGAAAAATATTCGTACATGTAGTCAATAATTAGCTGTTGTTAGCAATATTTTTATTGAATTTGCAGTAAATGTTGTAATAATGCCTCAAAAATTAATGCTGAGTGTTTTTATTTTCGCTTCTAGTCTTCCTAAAAATTTAACGTTTTGTACTAATTTTTTTTGTTAAATTACTGATAAAAAGCATCAAAACATAACTTTTTTTAACTGTAGCTATAAAACATGTAAAGTTTAACTAATGTTTTAAAAAATAAGTTGCATTAATCTAAAAATAATAATAAAAAAACATATTACAAATTTCTCGTGAAATCCTAAAAAAAGAAACCGAGCAAAATTTTCACCAAGTTTTAAGCTTATATTTTTATTATGTTGTATAAAATTCACTTACCATCACTTTGAAATCATCCGAGAAGTCATCATCATCTACAACGGTCTCAGGTTTAGTTATTTTTTCTTGTGGTGAGACACAGAATTTTCACCAAAGTGAACCTTTTGCTGCAAATAGACATGTGAAATTTATTAGTAATTTAATACAAAATGCATAATTTCGGCTATATACTGAAATCAGCTCTATCCGTTAAGAGTTGATCCGCATCTCCCTTCTACTGCCCTCTCTTTCCATCAAACATTCTTGTAACGTGTTCAACTTACTCGCATTAGAGGTCCTCATGGCGAAGGTCGTCATCTTGCTCTTCATAGTTTATCACCTGCAAAAATAACCATCAACAAACCTACTCACCAATTCCACCTCCCGAGTTGCTACACTTTGATTTGACACTTCAACATTACACAAATAGTGTAATTTTCACCTTTCACATCCTCTCACTTCATAATTAACAACACAAACCCAACAAATCGATCGCTCTCGTTCGAATCCTGACTTCAAATGACAGACGTCAACAAACCTAAGTTTGTCTTTTAAATATTCAACCAATTGTTAATGATATTCAACCAACAAAATTTTTGATATTCCTAAAACCAAAGCTATTAGTCGAGCACGTTCATTTGAGTTCGGGAAATCTGTTAGCTTTTTGTCTTTAGCATTTTCAACAAACAGATTATTAAATTAATAGGGAATTTTGGTTAAGAGGCAGTATTTGTAGATTCTGCTCGGTTTGTTCTAGAGGTCGTATCGAGGTGCTCCGATTTGGATGAAACTTTCAGCGTTTGTTTGTCTATGCATGAGATGAACTAATGCCAAATATGAGCCCTCTACGACAAAGGGAAGTGGGGTAAAACGGGCATTGAAGTTTGAGGTCCAAAACACATGAAAAATCTTAAAATTGCTCGCATTTCCGTAAAACTTCATCAATTCCAACTCTCTAAGATGCATTCAAATGGTCTTTCGAAGCCCTTCAAAATGTGCTATAGACATCCAGGATTGGTTTAACTTTTTCTCATAGCTTTTGCAAATTAATGTTAAAAATGGCTTTTTTAAAACCTTAATATCTTTTTGCAACAGCCTCCAACACCCATACTCCTATAGGTCAAAAGATAGGTAATTTCATGGACTATAAGCTTACGGTATTAACTTTTTGGCCAACCGCAGTTTTTCTCATAGTTTTACGATTTTTCTAGAACATCATTTTACAGCGTTAATGGTTTTAAAAAAATCAATTTTTAACAGTAATTTGCAAAATCTATGAGAAAAAGTCCTGGATGTCTATAGCACATTTTGAATGGCTTCAAAAGACCTTTCGCATGCATCTAAGAGAGTTGGAATTGATGAAGTTTTATGGAAATGCGAGCAATTTTAAGATTTTTCATGTGTTTTGGACCTCAAACTTCAATGCCCGTTTTACCCCACTTCCCTTTGTCGTAGAGGGCTCATATTTGGCATGAGTTTATCTCATGCATAGACAAACAAACGCTGAAAGTTTCATCCAAATCGGAGCACCTCGATACGACCTGTTTCACATCGTTGAAAAACTCGCTCTTAATTTAACTGGAAATTGGCAGTGATTAGTACGTTTTTGTTAAAATTTACGAAAGTAAAATCAACAATTTAAATTGTTAAAATTTCTGGGCACAGTCTCTCCGTGTAAATTTAAAAACATATTAGCTTAAGACCAAACAATCCTTTTGTGGCTTCAAAAAGGCAACAACCGGCACATGTTTATCAATTTGGTGAAGAAATTCGTTAAATTGAATTCAACACAGAGCATTTTAGAGTGATGATCAATTTTCCTAGAATATGATAAACGGCTTCTTCTGAATGGAAAAAATGGTTAAAATCAAATAATTATTAGAAAAATTAATCATTTAAAAAAACAATATTTCCGACCGATTATTCCATCGTTATTTATATTCCAAATTGCAAAATATTCAATGAGACATTGGAATTATGTCAAATTGTCTCTGTGAAACATACAATCGATTTGAAAACATAAAATACCTTCTAAATATGATAACTTTTATAAATTGATAACTCTTTTTGTATGATCAATACGCAAAATATTATGAAACCCTGTATGGAAATAAACTACACCCAAAGGAAAAATGTATATCAAAATCTGCAACAGTGGATTTGCTGCAGAGAATGTTACATTTTATGACAGCTTTTGCAGCAAGCCCGTAGCTTCTTTGGCCCATAGATCATTTATGCCCGTGTGTGAGCATGTCAGCGCGGTGGTAGCGTGTCGGATCAACAACCAAAAACAAGTTAATAGTAGATAATTGTCAGTAACGGTGAAAAATGCCATACCCCTGTATCGCAAAAAATGCATGCATCATAGTCATGCGACTGCCAGTTAGGTGTAATGATTCTATTAAAAGCGACTTAATCGACCTTTAGTTTGCTAATGCCTTCCATCTTGATTATCTAGTAAATCAATCTAATTTACCATCATCTGACCTTTCAATATTCGGTCTATTTTACTTCTAAAAATCTAATAAAAATCTTTTTTTTTTTAAATGCGCCTAATAAATAAAAAAACGTGTCACTGATTTTGATATTGCTCAAAAGAATTTCTAAACCACACAATTTGCCCATAAAACTAAAATTCTTGACAACAACAATTAAAACGTGGCCAATTTTTCGACATTCCTGTGTCTAACCTCCTGTCAGCACACTTGGAAATTACTTCTCGAAACAAAGATTTCACCGATGCATCTTGTTTCTGCTCCAGATAGTTATCGCCGCTGCTGCTGCTGCTGCACCGCCACCAAATTTACACAATCGACCAACACAGCAAAGTTCTCCGATTTCGAGGAAAAACTTTCCTCAAGATTTCACTCTCGGGACCTCGCCGGAGAGATTTCTTGTTTGAAAAGTTTTGTCCGAGAAGATTCTCAAGAAGGGAGGGGGGTACTACAATGGAAAATCTGGCCCAAACTATGGTCGTTTTTGAGCTGTGTGTGTGTGTGAATTTGTACACATGCACATGCTCCTGAATTGTTTAAAAGTTTAAATTGTTTAAATTATCTCGACAAACTCGCACACTCAAAAATTGTGTGCACAGCGAGTATTCATATTTATTCGCAAGAGAACAAACACACACAGATGCACAAACCTTGCAACTACCCCCACACAACAACAGTCTTGCGCCAAAGTTTCGAGAGTTTTTGGTAAAGACCCCTGTTGCGGAGAGCACTACTGTGGGGTCTGCCCCGCGTTGTGTGAGTTATTCACCGGTCGGACACATGGCTTTCTACCTAAGGTACTCGCGATTGAGTGTGTAGTAGTGCGGTTGTCAAAATCGCTATCTCTGACTCTCTCACTCCACTGACACTGACATTGTTTATGTTTTGGTTTTCCTGGCACGGTCCATTGTTCTTTTGTTATTGTTTTGGTTTTAGTGGCACGGAGTCATGCACTCACACTAATGCAAAGTAAGATGACGAGTACCTTTGATATACAGCCTTGGGTCGGACATGACTAGACTCTGAGGGGGTGGTTTTTTTGTGTGCCAGCAGGAGGACAGCAGTTTTTGGTTGATGCAGCAGTAGCAGCAGAGTGCAGTTTTGCAGACTTGGATGAAATTTCCACAACGAGCACAATAGTGAGATGATCGATACCAATTTTATACCCGAGCAGACGGGTCAGTTTTTGATATTGTAAGAAGATCGAAATATGTTATTGGGATGATCGGATTAGTTGTTAAAATAACATAAATCAACAACAATGATTTGTTCGATGAATAACTTAAACTGTTATTATGTTGTTATTGCAATAACAAACCAATAACACAGAAGGAATCATGAAGGAAAAACAAGATTTGTTATTTTGTGCGGAGAGGTGGAGCAGCATAATAACAAAAATTGTTATTGAACTGGTATGCCTCCATAACAAAAAAAAGTTATTGTTTTAGTTTATTTGCAATTTGCAAATGAACCTGCAGTTGCCATAACTCCTCTGTGCTAGTCAGGGTTGCAGAGTCGGGTACTTCCAAGCGACTTTGAATCCATACTTTGAAGACAACTCCGACTCTGGATGCAGGATATGACGTCAACGCCGACTTCAGCTCTCCAAAAATACCCGACTTCACCGATTCCGACTCCAAGTAAAAGTTGCTGAAAATTAGCTGAATCTGATGCCGTCTCCGAGGTCTCACTTCAGCTCGAACTTCAACGTCAGCTCCGACTTCCTGGTTCTGTGAAAATAATAACAGTTTTTGTTATTCACATTTCAAAAATTCTCAATAAATAAATCAATTCCCTTAGGGAATATAACAAAATTTAAAAAAAATCAACCTTCAAAATCAACCTTCAAAAGTTAATTTTATCGGATTAATTTTGGCTTGAAACATTTGATGAAATTGTTATTATATAATTTTAGCCAAGTCCCTTAGGAGGTATATCAAAAAATAAAAAATAAATCAACTTTGAAAAATTATTTTAGAATATACAAATTGTAAAAAAAATCAACTTTCAAAATTTAAACTTTTTGAAATAATTTTAGCTTAAGGACCCCATTTGATGGCCAAAATAATGATCCCGATGAAATTGGTCAAAATTATCCCATAGATCTAGCCAATTTTAGCAAAGTCGCTTAGGGGGTACTCTCAAACCCCGCTGGTTGGTCACTTTTTCGTTTGACACTTTTTTAGTTTGTACCCCGTTGGTTGGTCAAAGTCAAGCCACGTCAAACCAAAAAGTTTAGTACTGTCACTTTTTACATGGCGCTCACCATCAAAACAAACGATTGGTAGTGTGTGTGAACTGCGTGTATAAGGGGTGTCAAACTAAAAAGGGGTTACTTTCGTTCGTTTGACAACAGTTAGTGTCAAACCATCGGGGTTTGAGTGTATCAAAATTTAACTTTTTAGAATAATTTCAGCTTAAGGACTCCATTTCATAGTCAAATAATGATACCGACGAAATTGGTCAAAATTATCCCATAGTTCTAGCCAATTTTAGCAATGTCCCTTAGGGGGTATATCAAATAATTGAAAAAATCAACTTCCAAAATTTCAACTTTTTAGAATAATTTCAGCTTTAATACAAAGGCAAAAATAATGACCCCGACGACATTGGTCAAAATTATCCCAAAGATCTAAACATATTTAACAAAAGAAAATATAAAAACAGATTGTGTGAGGGACACTTAGAAACTTTTCCATTTGTGCGATTTATGGTAATTTTATTTCTAAGTCCTCTTATTAGCGCGATATTAAACGTTTTCAATATAATATCACTTCATTACCAAATCTTATTATTTTATCAGAAGCTGTTGATATTTTTTCCTCTTGAAGTTGAAGTTCAGGATAAAATAAGAAAACTTTTTGTTATTTTAACAGGATTTGTTAGCTTAGCTTAGCTTAGTTGACCGTACTCTAGCTGAGCATAAAGCTCGCAATAGCTAGGTTGGCGCCGATAAGGAAAATAAATGCGTCAGGAATGTGCCGAATGACACATTACCACTCATTTTTCCTTTTGGTCGACTCCTCACGATCAACGGGGGAAGTGGGGGAGGGATGTGATGATTGGATACCCTATATAGATGCCTAAGAACTTAGACGACCTCCAAGATATCCGGATTTGGAACGGGAAAGGGATTTATAGGATACTCCACCGACGAATGAAATAGTGGGCATTGGTTGTTACATTAGGGTGTAATATGGTTGTATGGAAAAAAAAAAGTTGTCCAAATTTAGCGAGCACAACCATTTTTCAGTTCCTTTTGGGGTCCTAAACAACTCCCCAAAGTTTGGGAACGATTGGTTTAGTCCTCACTTTGCGCAAAGCGATTCAATTTTCCATATAAATTTGTATGGGAAAAACCATTTTTGGATTTTGATATTTATAAAATCCACGTTTCACGCTTTAAAACCGGATTCATATTCGGATGCTCTGGATGTGCTACAACTTTCCCGAAGAGAGTATGGTGCTAACTTGCTCCTATAAAAAGATACAGCGTGTTCAAAACTCGTCTAAAACGTGTTTTTTGCTCGAAAATCACGTTTTAGACGAGTTTTGAGGCCGCTGTATCTTCTTTCAGGGACAAGCTAGCACCATACTCTCTTCGGAAAAGTTGTAGAGCACATTCCAGAGCATCCGAATATGAATCCGGTTTTAGTACAGCGTGAAACGTGGATTTTATAAATATCAAAACTCAAAAAAATGGGTTTTCCCATACAAATTTATATGGAAAATTGAATCGCTTTGCGCAATGTGAGGACTAAACCAATCGTTCCCAAACTTTGGGGAGTTATTTAGGACCCCAAAAGGAACTGAAAAATTGCTGTGCTAGAAAAACGATTATGATATTACACCCTATTGTTACATATAATTAAAATTTAAATGCAGTACAATAATAAGGACAAAACTAGAACGCTCTCATCCAAATCCTGGGATCATCCAACCCGCTCCGTAAACATGCGCTGCCGAATGTGGCCGCAAGTGGTCACCGCCTGCCTCCGTCACCGTTGAACTGGTTTCCAGCTTCCGCAGCCACCTGGCCCTGATTTCCTCCGGATTGAGCTCCATCTCAAATTGCTTTTTCTGTTATTATTTTTTCTTCTTGAAGTTGAAGTTCAGGATAAAATAATAACACTTTTTGTTATTTTAACAGGATTTGTTATTGAAATACTATTGATTTTGTTATTACCGTCTGCCCGGGTAGTGTTTTTGTGTGGGCGTGTTTCTTTTTTGATTTTCAACTTTTGATAAAAAAACTTAGTACACAGTGGTAAAATCGCATGCATAACATGCACAAAACTTCATACAAGTAATGTTTAAACAACGAAATTATTTAAATGAGAAGAATAAGGTATTGTATTTATAAAAAAACGAAGCATTCTTAAAATTTTCTGATCTTTTTTTTATTTTTGAAATCAGGTTTAGGTTTTTTTTTTGGAAAATGAAAAATAATAATTTAAAGACCCAATAGTCGCTTTTGCATGATTTTTTATACTCTTTATCTTAGAATTTTTGTTCATCATTTTCTAAAATGTTGAAGCACTTCGATATCACACAATTGTTCCTTAAAAACCATCATGTGTAATTTGTCCTCCTTCTCGTCACAATGGATGCGCAAAATGCCTCTCAACAAATCTTGGCAGTTGCACAACAATCATCACCGTCACTAACAGAGAAGGTGCATCTTCAGGGAAAAAGTGGTCTAACCCTCTTTCTCCCCCCCAGCTTTGACATGCTCGCGAGACATTTTTGCTGTCATTAACTACTAATGCCACATACTCTTCATCTTTACACCGTTTAATAAAATATTTTTTTATTTGGGAGCTTCGTTAAAAATTACACATCTTTAATACAGTAGTAGTTTAGTAGTTTTTTAATTTGTTAAGGAATCATCAAGCATAATGTGTCAATCTTTTCAGTGTAAAATTTAACAAAATTATTAGAAGAGATATGTTCGTACAGTGGTGTACTGTGTATCCCACGAGTGTGTCAAAAAGGACACTCCTCAGCACTAAGAGTTGCCTCTGGATCTGGATGAACATTTGTGGTGCAGCCCTCTCTTCCCCCTCGGGGGAGTATACTCTTTTATTTGGGACACTACTTCTTGTGCACAATGTCACCCCGTTTACTTCGGAGGGGCAGAGTACTACTACACGTAAGGGGTTGTCGACGACGAGACCTACGACCGCCACCACACTTGAAACTGCTGATGGCTGCCTCTGACTACAAAAAAAATATAGAAGGGATGGGGGCTGAAACCCTGGTCTCTGGTTCAACATACTGAGCAGATGCCTTCTCGAGCATCATCGCTGACAAGTGTGGAATAATGAGTTTGAAGAGAGAGAGAGTGAGCTCTGATAATGAATTTGGTCTAGTCTTGGGAGTGTTTTTGCAACCGCCCCGCCGAGCACTTGCCGGCTCTTTTTTATTGTGAGGTTATGTTGAGGTTTTTTTAGATGCTTTACTTTAGTTTTTGTTCAATAAATGGAATTTGAACATCAGTTTTATTGTTGTTTTTGAGATTTTGAGTTAATATAGGGTTCATTACATCTAAAGTGAAAAGCGCTCGAAAATTAACTTCTCTGATCAAGCTCCAATTAACTGAAGGTACTACCAAAAAAAAAAGCAAAAATCTTGGTTTTCATAATGTCCGGAAATTTAATCTGAGTTTTTTTTTTAATGTTAGAGCGATTCTCTACGAAATTGCAATTTTCATAGATCTGGGGTTTTTTCTCAAAATTTATTTTCCCTAAAAGAGCACTCAGCTAGCAAAATCAAAACGAAGAAATATGAGCAGTTCTCTAGGATTTCGGTCATTCGATTTTTTTTGTATTTTTTAATCCGACTGAAACTTTTTTGGTGCCTTCGGTATGCCCAAAGAAGCCATTTTGCATCATTAGTTTGTCCATATAATTTTCCATACAAATTTGGCAGCTGTCCATACAAAAATGATGTATGAAAATTCAAAAATCTGTATCTTTTGAAGGAATTTTTGATCGATTTGGTGTCTTCGGCAAAGTTGTAGGTATGGATACGGACTACACTAGAAAAAATAATACACGGTAAAAATTTGGTGATTTTTATTTAACTTTTGTCACTAAAACTTGATTTACAAAAAACACTAATTTTTTTTTTTTTGATATGTTTTAGAGGACATAAAATGCCAACTTTTCAGAAATTTCCAGGTTGTGCAAAAATTATTGACCGAGTTATGAATTTTAATCAATACTGATTTTTCAAAAATCGAAATTTTGGTCGTAAAATTTTCAACTTCATTTTCGATGTAAAATTAAATTTGCAATCAAAAGTACTTTAGTGAAATTTTGATAAAGTGCACCGTTTTCAAGTTATAGCCATATTTAAGTGACTTTTTGAAAATAGTCGCAGTTTTCATTTTTAAATTAGTGCACATGTTTGCCCAGTTTTGAAAAATATTTTTGAAAAGCTGAGAAAATTCTCTATATTTTGCTTATTCGGACTTTGTTGATACGACCTTTAGTTGCTGAGATATTGCAATGCAAAGGTTTAAAAACAGGAAAATTGATGATTTCTAAGTCTCACCCAAACAACCCACCATTTTCTATCGTCAATATCTTAGCAACTAATGGTCCGATTTTCAATGTTAATATATGAAACATTTGTGAAATTTTCCGATCTTTTCGAAAAAAATAATTTCAAAATTTTCAAATCAAGACTAACATTTCAAAAAGGCCAAACATTCAATATTACGCCCTTTTAAAATGTTAGTCTTGATTTGAAAATTTTGAAAATATTTTTTTCGAAAAGATCGGACAATTTCACAATTGTTTCATATATTAACATTGAAAATCGGACCATTAGTTGCTGAGATATTGACGATAGAAAATGGTGGGTTGTTTGGGTGAAACATCAATTTTCCTGTTTTTAAACCTTTGCATTGCAATATCTCAGCAACTAAAGGTCGTATCAACAAAGTCCGAATAAGCAAAATATAGAGAATTTTCTCAGCTTTTCAAAATATTTTTCCAAAACTGGGCAAACATGTGCACTAATTTTAAAAATAAAAACTGCGACTATTTTCAAAAAGTCACTTAAATATGGCTATAACTTGAAAACGGTGCACTTTATCAAAATTTCACTAAAGTACTTTTTGATTGCAAATTTGATTTTACATCGAAAAATGAAGTTGAAAAATTTTACGACCAAAATTTCGATTTTTTGAAAAAATCAGTATTGATTAAAAAATTCATAACTCGGTCAATAATTTTTTGCACAACCTGGAAATTTCTGAAAAGTTGGCATTTTATGTCCTCTAAAACATATCAAAAAATAAAAAAAATTAAAAATAGTGTTGTTTTGCAAATCAAGTTTTAGTAATAAAAAGTTAAATAAAAAAATCACCAAATTTTTTTTACCGTGTATTATTTTTTTCCAGTGTAGTCCGTATCCATACCTACAACTTTGCCGAAGACACCAAATCGATCAAAAAATTCCTTCAAAAGATACAGATTTTTGAATTTTCATACATCATTTTTGTATGGACAGCTGCCAAATTTGTATGGAAAATTATATGGACAAACTAATGATGCAAAATGGCTTCTTTGGGCATACCGAAGGCACCAAAAAAGTTTCAGTCGGATTAAAAAATACAAAAATTAAAATTGAAGAAAAAAGACCGATTTCGTAGAGAATTGCTCATATGTACCTTTCCTGCAAAGGCTTATGAATTGATCTCAGTTGAAAGGTTCTCATAATCTCTGAATTGCAAATGTAACATCCTGGAACGAAAACGAAACTATTGGCACTACGCCCCCCGGGGCATGGCCTTCCTCTGACGTGGGATTTCTGCTCCAGCGCCTCTGACGAGACAGGAGAAACCGGGACCGACGTTTTACTTCACCATCCGATAGAAGCTCAGTGGATAAGGCGGGAATCGAACCCGCGTCTCATAGCATCATCGGGATCGGCAGCCGAAGCCGCTACCCCTGCGCCACGAGACCCACAACATCCTGGAAAAGAATTGCTAAATTCTAATAAAAAACTAACTTAATCCACCTACGTGGTTGATGCCTTCCTCACTTTTTACCAACAATGGGTAATATGAGTGGTTTGGACACATATTTCAGCTTTTTTTTAGATCCAGAAAAATACGTACACACATATAACTTAAGTAATCATAACTCGAGACAAGGTTGCCAGATCAACAATGTTGTGAGCTCGTTAGAAAGGTTTTTCGATTACCTAACCAACGATGGGTCGGATGGTGGACCCGCACATAGTTTACATACATTTAAGTGAGATCCGGCATCAAAAAAGTACAAATATATCACTTAAGTGGACATATCTCGAGACAAAGTTGCCAGATCTTCAATGTTTTGGACTCGTTGGAAAGGTTTTTTGATAACCTAACCAACGATGGGTTGGATTGTGGATCCGGACATACTTTACATACATTTAAGTGGGATACGGCTTCAAAAAAGTGCATGAATATCACTGAAGTGGACATATCTCGAGACAGGGTTGCCAGATCTTCAATTTTTTGATCTCGTTGGAAAGGTCTTTTGATTACCTAACCAACAATGGGTTGGATGATGGATACGGACATAGTTTTCATGCATATAAGTGAGATCCGGATAAATGTTTAAAAAACCCATTTTTATATAACTTTTGAACTACTTATCGAAACTTCAAACAATTCAATAGCGATGTATGGGACCCTAAACCAAATCGAATGGTTTGATCAAATTCGGTCCAGCCAGTGCTGAGAAAACTTGGCAAGAATTTTGATCACATACATACATACACACACACATACACACACACACACACACACACACACACACACACACACACACACACACACACACACACACACACACACACACACACACACACACACAGACATTTGTTCAGTTTTCGATTCTGAGTCGATAGGTATACATGAATATAGGTCTACGAGCTGTTTTTCAAAAGTTCAATTTTCGAGCAGGATTATAGCCTTACCTCAGTTAGGAAGGCAAAACACGAATTGAATTGAATTTTTGCAGTTTAAATGTTTGTATTTTTTATTTTTTTTATATTCTAATATGTGACATCAAATGCCAACTTTTCAGAATTTTCTAGAACGGGTGAAAAATATTTGACCGAGTTATGAATTTTTGATTCAAAATTGTATTTTTCAGAAAATTGAAATATTGGTCGCAAAAAATTTTTTACCTTATTTTTCGATGTAAATCGATTTTGCAATCAGAAAGTACTTGGTGAAATTTTGATAGAGTGCACGGTTCTCAAGTTATAACGATTTTTATGTATTTTTTTAAATAGTCGTAGTTATTAATTTTTAAAGATTGGTGCCCATGTTTGCCCACTTAAAAAAAATGATTTTGAATAGCTGTGAAAATTCCCTATATTTTGCTTTTTTGAACTTTATAGTTGCTGAGAAATTGCCATGAAAAGGTTTAAAAACATGAAAATTGATGTTTGTTTGGTGTGAGACTTAAAAAACATCAATTTTCCTGTTTTTAAACCTTTGCCTGGCAATATCTCAGCAACTAAGGGTCGTACCAACAAATTAAAAAAAAAATAATATGGAGATTTTTCTCAGCTATTCAAAATATTTTTTTCAAAAGTGGGCAAACATGCACTAATTTGAAAAAATGAAAAACTGCGACTATTTTTCAAAAAAGTTACATAAAAGTGGTTTTAGCCTGAAAACGGTGCACTTTGTCAAAATTTCACTGAAGTACTTTTTGATTGCAAATTTGATTTTGCATCGAAAATTTTTGAGACCAATATTTCGCTTTTTGAAAAAATCTGTATAGATCAAACAAATCATAACTCGCTCAAAGATTTTTTGCAAAACTTGGAAATTTTTGAAAAGTTGGCATTTGATGTCCTTTGGGGACATACCAAAAATTCAAAAAAAAAAATAGTGTTGTTTTGCAAATCAAGTTTTAGTGACAAAAAGTTAAATAAAAAATCACATTTTTTTTACCTTGTATTATTTTTTCAGTGTAGTCCTTATTCATACCTACAACTTTGCTGAAGACGCCAAATCGATCAAAAAATTCCTTCAAAAGATACAGATTTTTGAATTTTCATGCATTATTTTTGTATGGACACTTGGACAGCTGCCAAATTTGTTAGGAAAATTATATGGACCAACTAGTTATACAAAATGGCTTTCTTGTGCATACGGAAAGCACCACAAAAGTTACAGTTACAAAAAATAAAATTCTAAAAAAAAGACCGATTTCGTAGAGAATTGCTCTTTAATAAATTTTCAAATACGTTGATGGAGTTTTTGGTATATAACTGCATATTTTGGGCACCTTTTATATACCAAGAAGAAGTTTTTTAAATTTTTATTTGGTTTTAATTTATGGTACTGTTTTTATAGTTAAAAAAAAACTCAGTAAAAATAAACATTTCTTCAAATCTTCAATTTTGATCTCGGGAGTTGGTTATAACTTATTATTTAAATTTGCTTTTCAATAATTAACCAAAATTCTAATAAATTATTTTCAATCCATAATATCGTAAATTTCGATGCCCAACAAATTAGCAAGATCTTTTTCCAGTTTTGAATACTTCAGAAATCATTAATATATTAAAAAACCTTTACTTGAAATTTTCAGACTAGCTGATTAGTTCAATATGAAAAGTATATTGAATTTTTAAAATACTGGTGCCGTAAAGTTAAGAAATTGTATACTTTCACTCAAATTTCGGGAATTCCCGGAAAATTTACAAATAGGTACAACGGGAAATAAGCTGAATTATGTCTAATGAATAAAGCAAAATTTAACAAAAATCCTGTTTAACAATTTATGGTTTATGAATGCTTTGCCTCCTCGGTTATCTTTTAAATCTATAATATCCCATTTTTCTCGAAGGACAAGACGAATTGAGTGCAATTTACAAGCAAAACTTGTTTAAAAATATGCTTTGATTGAAAAATAACTTGCGATCCAAACTCTACTGTAATTTTTATTTTCCTCACGAACAACTTTCGGACTTTTAGACAACCTGAAAGATAACGATCCCTTCTCTATGCGGTCATCCTTCCACCACACGCCACACCACCTCAAATTGCTCGGTTAGTCGTTCGGCTAAACGTTTCTTTCACCCTTCTTCGCATAATAAAAACATCAACATGAATTTCATGCCGGCTTACCGTCCCGAACTAATCTACCTCATTTCCATTAAAATACGTTAATGGCACTGACCCCCCACACGTGACGAGGAAAACCACCCACCAGGTCCCTCCCCCCTCCCCCATCACCCATATTGAGCATTCTTTCTTTTGGCTGCTCCACACCCTTTATCGAGGGAGGGGTCGTCCATGACACGCCAACTTGGTGCCGTTTTGGTGTGTGTGTGTGTGTGTGTGTGGCATGGCACTAGCCAATAACTGCCAAATGACACCCGGTCCGGAAAATTGTTGCTCGCCGGGCCGTGGTTTTCCGATTTTCCGACGAAATGATAACAATGTAGTAATATCTGCCAATCCGCGTGGCGACGTGTGGCCGCGGCGCCGCCGGTTGGTGCACGGTGGGTTAGAAGCTGCAATTTTGTTGTTGTTATTTTTTCAATTTCGATTCATATTGTTGCTTAATTTGAAAAAAAAAGTTTTTATATGAACTTCAAAATCAAAATGAATGATTTTGGTTACTAATGTTTAAAATAACCCACTGTGCAATTCTGGAGTAAAAAAGTCCATGTCCTTCGGCAGGGTCGTGGGAAAGTGGCGAATATATGTTGAAATTCTTTCGGTTTAAATACCTGCATAAATTTTGACGTTGTCGGGAGAGATTCTGTATGTGTGTGAGTCAGCCCTGGGGCTTGGAAAAGAGGACTTAGCAGATGCCTTTACAAGGCGCTGTTGACTCCGCTTGGAGATTTTCAGACGCGCTCTACTAGTGGGCCAATCAGGCGGACTGGAAACACTGAAATGCTGTCTCCTGGAGTTAATGGCACTTGGGTCCTGGTTGTTGTGGAAGCTTGCACAGTAAAAAAATGTGTTAATTTTGAAGCTTTAATTTCGGAAAGTTGAAAATTACCTCTTTTATGATGTAATTTTACCTCAAATTTACACATTTTTAGAGGTAAAATTACACATTTTTTCTGACAGACAATGGCAGAATTTCCGATAAGTATGTCTTTGACAGCATTTCAATTGGATGTATGGGCTTACAGATAGAAACTTTACATTGCTCATAACTGAAAATAGTATATCTTTTTTAGTGTGGTGGAAACATGAAAAGTAAATTATCTTACGTAAATATTAAAACGAGTCAACTTAAAAAGTTGTCAGAGACAAACTTATGGGAAATTGGACAAGCTTTCCGGTAAAAATATTTTCGAAACTGCAAAATCAAATCTGTCATATAGAAATTGCCGAAAACCATCAAAAGCCCTATTTTTTCAACATTTTGATATTTAAAACTGCTGTATTTTCACGAGGATTGGATATAGGACAATGGGAAACATGGAGACTTTATGTAAAATTAGCTGAAGAATCGATTCCTACTTTCGGTATCTACAAATTTTGACGTTTAAGTAAATGATTTTTGTATTTTTTTAGGAGAGACATACCATCCTGCATTTTTCTTGAGTCTTTTTGTATTACTTAGACTATTTCCTCAAAAATTTTGAGCGAAAAAATCACAACATCACCTTTCAATCAAACTTTTAAACTAAAAAAATAAAAAATCTTATAGAACTGGGGTGTATTTTTCTGTCAGTGTATTTTTTTTCGGAAAGCCCGCCCAATTTTCTATAAGTTTGGCGTTGACCACTTTTTGATACGATACAAATGCTTTGAAATACTGTAATGTTTAAATTACAAAATAAAAAGATAGGTATTTAAATAACTTACACCCTTTTCAAATGTAATTTTTGCGAACAATTGGCTTCATATTCACAAAAATGACTTATATAGGCCTAGGATAACATGTCTAAAAATTTAATTGAAATCGGAGCGGGTTGGGTATACAAGTATCAGAAAAATTCCTGATTTGAGCTGGAATTACTCAATATTAAGTTAACAATGGGGAAATGATCCTGAGGACCATACGAAAATTATTGGCTAGCTTAAAAAAAAAGATTTGTGAGTCATAAATGGACCATAAGTATTTATGACATGAAAAAAAGCAAATATTATGAAAAAAATGGGAACTACTTTTCCATTGCTAATTCGATTTTGCTTTTAAAAAATGTTCTTTTGTTCAGATTTTCGATATTTTCTCAAAAACACTATTTTTCAATTCACTTTTTAGTGATACAAAAAATCGTTTTTTAGATAATCCTTTTTCAATATACAGAATTTCATACCTTAATAATTTTTCAATCGGCCCTGTGAGTGTGAGATATAAAAGTGAATCAATTGAATACAGTTTTAGTTTAAACATACAGCTGTGGTGACCTTTTTTTGTTAAATGTCATTATTTAAGGGGTTACATGCATGTAAAGCGTAAAAAATGTCCGAGGTTGGTGTGAGCACACATTTAAATTTTTTCATAATCATTTTGCAGGGCATTTAAATGTATTAACAAAATAAATATGAAGACGTTTGGATCTACCATTGCCGATATATAGCTGGGTAATTCTCTATCAACTCACACGAAATCGGGAAAAGTTGCCCCGACCCCTCTTCGATTTGCGTGAAACTTTGTCCTAAGGGGTAACTTTTGTCCCTGATCACGAAACCGAGGTCCGTTTTTTGATATCTCGTGACGGAGGGGCGGTACGACCCCTTCCATTTTTGAACATGCGAAAAAAGAGGTGTTTTTCAACAATTTGCAGCCTGAAACGGTGATGAGATAGAAATTTGGTGTCAAAGGGACTTTTATGTAAAATTAGACGCCCGATTTGATGGCGTACTCAGAATTCCGAATAAACGTATTTTTCATCGAATAAAAAAAATACTAAAAAAGTTTTAAAAATTCTCCCATTTTCCGTTACTCGACTGTAAAAAAATTTGGAACATGTCATTTTATGGGAAATTTAATGTACCTTTCGAATCTACATTGTCACAGAAGGGTCATTTTTTTTCATTTAGAACAAAATTTTTCATTTTAAAATTTCGTCTTTTTTCTAACTTTGCAGGGTTATTTTTTAGAGTGTAACAATGTTGTACAAAGTTGTAGAGCAGACAATTACAAAAATTTTGATATATAGACATAAGGGGTTTGCTTATAAACATCACGAGTTATCGCGATTTTACGAAAAAAAGTTTTGAAAAAGTTGGTCGTCATCGATCATTCATGGTCACCCGTGACAGACACGGACGACGAAACAAAGAGAAACGCAAAAAGTAACTCTTTCAAAACTTTTTTTCGTAAAATCGCGATAACTCGTGATGTTTATAAGCAAACCCCTTATGTCTGTATATCAAAAATTTTGTAATTGCCTGCTCTACAACTTTGTAGACCATTGTTACACTCTAAAAAATAACCCTGCAAAGTTAGAAAAAACACGAAATTTTAAAATGAAAAATTTTGTTCTAAATGAAAAAATGACCCTTCTGGGTCAATGTAGATTCGAAAAGCACATTTAATTTCCCATAAAATGACATGTTCCAAAATTTTACAGTCAAGTAACGGAAAATGAATTTTTAAAACTTTTTAGTATTTTTCGATGAAAATACGTTTATTCGAATTCTGAGTACGCCATCAAATCGGGCGTCTAATTTACATAAAAGTCCTTTTACACAAATTTCTATCTCATCACCGTTTCAGGCTGCAAATCGTTGAAAACACCTCTTTCGCATGTTCAAAAATGGAAGGGGTCGTACCGCCCCTCCGTCACGAGATATCAAAAAACGGACCTCGGTTTCGTGATCAGGGACAAAAGTTACCCCTTAGGACAAAGTTTCACGCAAATCGAAGAGGGGTCGGGGCAACTGCTGTGTGAGTTGGCGGAGAATTACCCAGCTATGTTAAGTTAGTAGTTTCAAAAAACGGGTGCCACGATATCTCAACACTGCTTCGACCAAATCGGCTCAAAATGTTGGAGAGGACTTGTTATACCGGTCCTGTGTGCATGACGAAGGCCGATTTTCAAAACCTTAATTTAAAAATAGGTTATATTATTTTTATGATTTCCATGTAAAAAAACGTAAATTGTTTATCAACTCCTCGTGTAGAGAAAAACGTTCACAAGTTTGCCATCTCGCTTTGCGCATGGCTGAATAGTGTACTTAAATCGTCTCTTACTCAGTTCAGTCATGAAATATCTTCGTGAAACTTTCAGGAGTGATCGAAAATCATGTTTTTTGTAAATTTAGTGAATTTTCTACAATATTAAATTTTATGATTTTCTACATGTATACAACCCCTTAAATATTATAAAAATATTAAAGCATTTTTGTGAAATGTGTAGATTAAATATTTTGTTTACCTATTTGTCTCTTTTCCGGAATCCGTGGAAAAAAGAGCCTATTTATTTTATTTTTTAAAACTTCAAGATAAGTTGGTCCCAATAACATAAAACATTGTAAAACTCTAGTATGCGGTTATGTGAAATCAGTTAATGTTTATAAAATCTCGTTCTTAATTTATTATTCTTTATGACGTTTTTTGTATTGAGCGTTGAAGTTCTAAATTCTCTCAAGTTTCATTTTGCTATGATTTTGTCATCCACTTGCCGTTGAAAGCAAAATCGAGTTTTTTTTTAAATTTTGATTGTAACTGATCTGATCTTACAAACAGATGACAAAAACTTTGTGGAAAACCAGTTTAGATAATATCTCATTCAATATAGGTCAGCTTTTGCAATCGATCAGTTTATTTCAATAAACGAATGACCAGATATTATTGAATAATTTAGAACATTTATTTCTATTAAAAATAATTTAAATACAAATCATTTTTTTTAAGCAGATGGCTTCTTTTGTGTTATGAAACATTATTTCGCACTTTTTTAAACCTTTTCAAAACTCTTATAGTTTGAATAAGAAACTAACAAATTTTGAATGAAGTTTATTATAATTGTAAATTTTCCATTAATATTTGAACAAGGATGTTCCTTGCATCACCATTTATAATCTTTTTTTAGGTAATTTAAGCATTTAGTGTCAAATTATAGCTGTATAGGTTGAGAACTATCCATTGATACTTTAGCTGGTAGCTGAAAAAAAATAAAAAAATCAAAACGATTAATTTGTTCAGTTTTTCACAGTTTGTTTTGAGTTTTTCCATACAAACTACATACTTCAATACCAATGAATTTGTGTTAACTAATTTTGCTCATATTTGATCTAGTGACATTATTATATAGAAATATTTTTTTTTAATTCAAGGTACACTGACTTTGCAAAAATGGAATTATTTTTAGAATAACAAATGTGGTTTTTTTCGACTGTGTTTGTTAATTTGAGATGGATTTTCGGCTTGCAGTCGTTGAAAGCAGCTCAAACAATAATTTGTGTACTTTTGAGCTGCTTTCAACGACTGCAAGCCGAAAATCCATCTCAAATTTTTAGAATAACTGTATCAAAATCACTTGTTACGAATGTTTTCAGAAAGTTGCACTACCCCTTTCGTGTCCAACTTGGAACGTTCAAGCTCTCTCCCGACATATCTTTCCTTCGCTTGGTTCCCAGCTGTGTAGATGTTGTTTCTTGTTGAATTGCTATTACTGGTACTGTTTGGAACAGCTTATGGGACCACGCCAACCAACACGATATTGATTGTTTCCGTCACATTTCTAGCTACAAGGTGGTGAATCGAATACTTTTTCTTTAGATATATACTGCGAGGAAGAGCTATCAATTTAGCTAAATTTGCTAAAAATGTAAAATTTTAAGGATTCAAAGACTCTTGATGCGGAATTTCCAGACGATAGAATTCGAAGATGTTTACAATTTCTTCCACAACTCAGGAAACTAGCAACGCGTAGAATCCGTCAAGAGACAATATGTCTAAAATGTGTATCGATTTTTCTCAAGAATTTGTCGTACAACACCTAAGCCCTACATTCTGCCATGCCAACGAACTGGCTTAACCCATCTTAGTCCATGATGGCACAAGGATGGCACTAGACTTCCTCCCCTCAGTCCCCGATTTCGCTGCGAGAAAGATGGTCCTATTAGATACTGCTTCAAGAGAGAAAAAACGAAAAAAAAAAAGAAACAAGATAGCAGATGCTGGGCATGGAAGCGCGCGAAATCGCTATGAAACACATCCTTCGCACACACCCAACCCCACGTCAAGATTACGCGGATAACTCTACGGGGCGGTCTTCGAGGACGATTTTGAGGACGACGACGACGACGACGATGGCATTGGCTCCGGAATGCGTCGCCACCAACGTCGTAGTCATCGACGTGAGATTCATGTGTTCGCCATTTGGAAGATATATTGGAAATTCTTGTTTGGTAAAATGTTTTTCTCCTTGGGAGGAGGCTGCAATCGGGAGAGATGTTGTAGCAAGTACACTCTCTGTTATCGAGTGCCACGTGGGGTATAGTTTCGCGATTTTTACCGATTCGATCGCAGTAAATTCATCTTCTGACGGTAGGCTACATGGTAAGAAATTAGTTTCGTTCACGCTTTCAGGTTGTAAAAAAGGGTTAATTCATAACAAGATTAAAACTTACAAGGATTTTGTTTTTAAATTAATTTTAAAATAATCATGTTAAAGTATCAATGCATTAAATAAACAAGCTAGTTCATTGAGTTGTAAAACCATAAAATCAAAATAAAAAAACCACTAACATTTGATTTCTTTCTATATTTACAGAGTTCGAAATTGGGCAATTCGTTTTGGTGTCGATTTATGGGAGTTTGGTCGTCAGTTTACCAAAGTGAATGACATAAGAAATGTAAGTATAAGCAAAAAAAAAAAATTAATTCAACTTATTAAAAATCTAGAACAAACTTTTCAGAAAAAAATAGTTACGCTACTTTCAAATGTGTCTTATAAGAAATTTTCTCAGCTTTCCAATGCCTCTAAGAGCGAAATGTTTCATCGGGAAATTTTTGAGATATCTGTATTTTAAGTTTTTTGTTTTAAAATCCTTTAATATTTATTGAAAACTTTATACTAACAGTTCAGAAAACTTATCAAATGATGTGTTTCATGTGTCATTTGCTCATCAAAATGTGCAAAATAAGACAAAAAACAACTTTGTAGAAGATTGCAAACCGCTAAACATTTTGAAAATTTTGTTTTAAATGAGTTTTTGAAGATATGGGATTTATCCAGAAATTAAAATCATAAAACCGTATTAAAGTATGATTTTTACAAGAACAAATAGATTATTACATAATTGTTGTGTACAAATATCACGTGTCTGCTCTGATTTAGCTTGTTCAACTGAAATTTTGGCAGGTTTGTGATTGTTAATGGAATTATTGGATTTTAATGAATTTATTTGATGTTTTCTTAAGCAAACAGTAACCAGGAACATAAATACAAACATGATTTAATTTAATCGAAAATTTACTACATATTACAGTTCAAAAGTCTTTTTTTATAAGTATAAAATACAATTGAAATTTTATAAAATGTTTACTGTTGAAAATGCACTTAGAAGTAGCAACAACACTCGACACTTGCAACTCAGAATGCTGAAAACACCGTCACAAACTTTTTTTTTGTTTGAACAAAAATTAAATATGGATAATTCTCTACCAACTCACACGAAATCGGGAAAAGTTGCCCCGACCCCTCTTCGATTTGCGTGAAACTTTGTCCTAAGGGGTAACTGATCACGAATCCGAGGTCCGTTTTTTGATATCTCGTGACGGAGGAGCGGTACGACTCCTTTCATTTTTGAACATGCGAAAAAAGAGGTACATAAAAGTTTCTTTGACACCAAATTTCTATCTCATCACCGTTTCAGGCTGCAAATTATTGAAAAATGCCTCTTTTTCGCATGTTCAAAAATGAAAGGGGCCGTACCGCCCCTTCGTCACGAGATATCAAAAAAACGGACCTCGGATTTGTGATCAGGGACAAAAGTTAACCCTTAGGACAAAGTTTCACGCAAATCGAGGAGGGGTCGGGCAACTGCTGTGTGAGTTGGCGGAGAATTACCCATATTATTTTGACAAAAAAAATCAAGCTGAAACTTCCTTTCCAAACTATTTAAAATACAATAAAGGTATATATAAAAAAAAAATAAAAAAATAGAGATAGACTTCTAAAAAAATGCTAATTCCTTGATCATTTCATACAAAAAAAAAAAAACTAAAACAATCATTTTATACTCATGCAAAGTAATTCTCCTAAAGCTTACAACAGTAGCTTGCAATTCAAGTTCAAGGATTAAACATATTTTGTATCCATGAAACTGGTTATTATTTGGTTAAGGAAATATGATAATTATTCATAAAAATCTAATAATACCCTATCAATCTCAAACCTGCAAAAATGTCGGTTGTGTCAGCTAATTCCAAGCTGAATCAGAGAAGACCGGTGTTATTTGTACACAACAATTATGTAATAATCTATTTGTTCTTGTAAAAATCATACTTTAATACGGTTTTATGATTTGAATTTCTAAATAGATCCCATATCTTCAAAAATTCAGATAAAACTTTAGTTAAAAGATGTTTTGCGGATGGCAACCTTCTACAAAGTTGTTTCTTGTCTCATTTTGCAGATTCTGATGAGTAAATGACACATGAAATGCATCATTTGAAAAGTTTCCTGTTATTTAAAAGTTTTCAATATATGATTAAAGATTTTAAAACAAAAAACTTAAAATATAGATATCTAAGAATTTTCTCGATGAAACATTTCGCTCTTAGAAGCATTGGAAAGCTGAGAAAATTTCCTATAAGGCACATTTGAAAGTAGCGATGACTATTTTTCTCCTTAAGGTTGCACAGAAAACACTTGGAAACACGCCGTGAAATGGCTTTCAAATCTGCTTGCTCTCTGGGAAACTGGGCAGAACATCCCTAGTAACATTTTTAAACTTACAGGTTTTATCATGGTTCTGGAAACCCTCATACGGCCTAAATAGGCTTTTATGGCCTACTTAAAACCTAAAATGTTACTAGGGATGCCAGGTGTTGAAATGACGTATGGGACCATCCATAAACCACGTGGACACTTTTTTGGGAATCTGTAACCCCCCCCCTTCGTGGACAATTGTCCATACAAAAAAATCATTTTTTGTATGGATCGTGGACAATTAGGGGGGGGGGGGCCCTAAAGTGTCCACGTGGTCCCTATTCAAATAGTGATGTTTTTTTCAACAAGGTTTTCAACTACCCCGTTAAAGGCCTGGCTTAATTTTTATCGAGCTGTTTGTGGTCTAGTAGACAGGGTTTGCCTCATTAAGTTGCTAGTAGAAAATGATAAATGTCATATTTTTCGTTAAGGGCAGTTCATAAACCACTTTGCTACTTTTTGGAACTTTCAACCCGCTCTCCTCCTTCTAGTAAACAAAGGTTTTTTAAAATATATATATCCAGAGTTTTTTTTTAAAGGTCCTATAAGCTATTGTGTTTCAAGACCTATTCAAAAAAACCAAAGACAATCGTCAACCACTCCCGCTAAAGTGTTAACGTGGTTTATGAATGGGCCCCCATCGAAAAGTGATCCCCGGGAGATGAGATATATGATATATGATTATTGAATAAATTTTTTTTAGATTTTGTAAATCGGTGATTTGTGGGTTATACAAAAAAAAAATCGCTTGAGCATTTATAAAAGAGGCATTTCGAAAAAAATATTTTTTGAATCTAAAATCTCTAAAACAGTGAAAATGCATGGAAAATTTCGAATCGTTTGATACCAAAATTGCAAATCATATAAATTTTAGTATTTTCATAAAATTACGCTATTTTGTGAAAAAAATTTAGTATTTCATAAAAAAACTCTAAAACAGTTAAAATGCATGCATAATTTCGGATCATTTGATACCCATGTTGCAAATTATGCAAATTTGAGTATTTTCGAAAAATATGGTATGTTGAGAAAAAAATAGTGTTTTACCAAAAAGAAAACTCTTCAAAAGTGAAAAAGCATACCAAATTTTGATTCGTTTGATAACCGTTTATTTTTCATAAAAATACGGTATTTTGTAAATTTATTAGGTATTTCAATCAAAAAACTTCAAAACAGCGAAAATGCATGAACAATTTTGAATCGTTTGACACCCATATTGTAAACCATAACAATTTGAGTTTTTTTAATTAAAATGCGGTATTTTGTGAAAATTTATGTTTTAATAAAAAATCTCTAAAACAGCATAACAAATTTCGATACGCTTGATATTTTAAAAATATTATGAAAACATCATTTAGTAAAAATTTCTGTATTTAACATTAACATTTTAGATGCTGTGAAAAAATTGTGAAATTTATTGCCGCTGAATTTACCCTTGAATTTGTTCAAAACAACGCCACGTTTTCTAAATTACTTTACAAAAAATTTTGGTATTTTCAAAATTTACAAATTACTGACGAAACATTTATTTTTTGCAAAAAAATGCCGTAGCGTACATTGGAATTTACTAAAAAATCAAAATATTTTTAAACGATCTCAAACATGCTAACTATGACTATCAATGTAGAAAATAGTAGTTTATGCAACAAGTTGCAAAAAGAGGATTTTTTCAGCACGAGTCGTACATTTATCCAACGAGGTTCACCGAGTTGGATAAATATGAAGAGTGCTGAAAAAATCAAGTTTTGCAAAGAGTTCCATACAACATTTTTTGCAATTCCAAAAAACACACACTGAGTGAAATTTTAAGTCAAATTTTCATGTATTTTGTCAATAAATCGTTTAGATCAAAAAAAAATCTGAAAAGTGTTACTTTTCGAAACAAGTGCTGAAAAGTTCAACTTTTCAGCATTTATTTTGAAAAGTGTTGCTATTCGATTCTGTTAGTTTTGGTACAGAAAAGTAGGCTATTTCGTCGTTCAAGAATGACAGGAAAAGTGAGTAGTTTCACGACGGAATTGCAAAAATGCATTTTAGATAGTTTAAAGTTGATTAAACTTCTTTGCTGATTAAAATTTTAAAGTTTTTTTTAAAAATATTGTTTTTGCCCCCTAATATTTTTTTCGGACCAATTTTGAAGGGATGGGGCGATGTTGTTGACATAAAATTTGAAAAATATTTGTAATGGCCTTATTGGAAAGGAGTACGCTACATTTTTTTTATTTTTCTCTTGTGACTTTCCAATGTTTTGAAGGAAAAAAAATCTGGGGTCAACTTTGTTCATGTTTTTGACTAATTTTATCTTTTTTTTGTCAAAATGAAGATGCAGTATTTTTTTGTGAGCTGAACTATGTTTTAAGGCAATTTGTTTCATTTTAATAGTTGATATTTTCTTTTTATGTAAATAATCTAAAACAAGCAAATAATGAAAAAGTTACTAGAAAAATATAACAAACACCAAATTGGCAAACGAAAACGATTGGAGATAATAGAAAAGGTCTAATATTATCAATGAAAATTAAATACTAAACTAAATCAATTACTTTTCATAAAAAAAATCATGCTTCCCCTCCGATGGGGAATGAATAATATTTTTTTTGGACAGCGTTATCATAAAAAAAAAATCTGTGTTGAAAAAGTCCTTTGTACTATGTGTTTTCTATGTTGATAGCAACTTTTGGAAAAGTAAGCTAGAATTTCGTCTGCTGAGAACGTTTCCGAATAAGTCATCACAAACCAAAAACAACCCGAGATGGACCATGTTAAATCAAGAAGCTATTCCTGTAAATCCCGCCAACTGGAACCGAAACGGAACCTGACCCTTGCCGTAAGAATGCCGAAGCGACCGAGGCCTCGCCGTGGAAGGCCAATCTAATTTACCTATTTGAGCACGGTATTATCCTTGAAATGTTTCGGTGTCCTTGTCTCGGGACTCGGCTGCTCCCTCCAAAAGCAAGAGGAGGAGGTGGAAGATGAAGAAGGTACACTGTTATTTAAACAGGACATCCCGTTTTCAAGGGGTTTTACGAAACTCAAAACTCGAAGCTCCACTCTCTCTCACTCTGCATGTCAGCTGTTTCATCCTTTTCAAAATGGTTGGAGTGCGGTTTGCGCTCCAGGATTGAGGAACGTTTTGGTTAAACTTACCTTATACCTATATAACACACAATGCCCGCCTTCACCTGGGTATATTTTCGTTGGGACTTGCTCTCTCAACCACGCCCTCACGTTCCTATCGACACTTGAGTGAGTACCTATATTTTATATAAAACGTTGGTGCCGATGGAAAGATGGAAAAGATGGAAAGGGGGCAAAGTTTTCCACAACCGAGTGAGAGCCCAGAGATGGTAGATCTGGTCAGGGATGAGACCGGTTTTGTTAATTGGTCTGGTTTATGAACTGCCGGAAGGGAACTCAAATTTGAATATGCGGAAAGATTCGAGGAAAACCACAATAAATTGTTACAATATTTTTATAGAAATGTTTATAATAACTACAAACGGACCATTCTTGTATTTACCTGCTAAATTTGAACACTTCGTATTTGTATCATAAATAAAGGACACAATAAAACATTAAAACAGAACTTAACGAAAATTTAACTTCGGATAATCGAAACTTCGGATATTCGAGTCTGAACTAAATCTTCACAAAAAATGAACTTAGGACAATGGACAATTCCTATGATCACAATCGAAAAATTTGACCTTAAGACAAAAAAAAACAGTTTTATAAAAAAAATGTATTTTATCTGAGAGACATACTGTCCTGTTTTTTTCGTCAGGCTTTTTCTTAGGCACAAAATTTTTGAAAAAAAATCGTGAGGTCATCTTAAAATTTGATCTTTAAACTTAAAAATCAAAAAAATCTTGAAATTTTCCTGTTTTTATCTCGTTCAGTTTCTTGCAGAGGTTCTATGGTAACTTTAACGATTATTTCATTTTCTTCAGAACCAAACTATGCATTTTATTCATCTAAACTACTGCCTTCAAAATAATTTACAGCAAAGTTTGATTGTTTTCACAATCGGGCGGTCGCAGGATTGGGTCCGTAAGTTTGATAATTTTTGAATAACAAGGCAGCAACTTATTTTAACGAGTTTAAAAGAGCACAATTTTGCCAGCAGAGCATTTCTTTCCGGATTCGAGAAATGGATTATATTTTTTTATTCTACTCAAACCTTGTGGGGGCCTTCCTATTATCAAACAAGCCATTCTGTGTCATTGGTTCATCCATACAAGTCTTCAAACAATTTTGGCAGTTGTCCATACAAAAATGATAAGTAACAATTCGAAAATCCGTATTATTGAAGGAATTTTGTGATCGATTTGGTGTCTTGAGCAAAGTTGTATGTATTGATGGGGACTATTTAGAGAAAATGGTCAAACAAAAAACTTATCATTCCATTTTTCACAAAAATGTTTTTCTTAAAATCAGTATTTTCAATTTTCATAAATTTGCGGTATGTTTTAGGGGACGTAATTTTGGAGTCATAGAGAATGATGGACAACATTTTTGGCGCCAATTTGGCGGCCTTTGCAAGTATTTTTCAAAGCTTATGTCAACTTCATCACCACCTCCTTCAAATTGCCCCATCCAGGTAATATTTTTCAAAGGACTCGGCAAAAAATTTACAAATGCATTATTTTTTTTTGATTTTCATATTAACACATTTGTTAAGAAAATTCGGTCCTTCAGAAAAAAAAAACATTTATTCATTTTCAGATTCTAGGTAATTTTATCGATTTTTAATATTTGAAAGGCAGTATCTCAGCCACGAATTGTCCGATCTTCAAAGTTCAAAACAAATATTTTTTGAAGATTTTCTCAACTTTCCGAAAAAAAGATTTTGGAATGATGGTGTTAGCAACGCCAATGTAGATTTAATTTGCCCAATTTTTAGCTCAGAAGATATAGTTTCCAACCGATATGATTTTTTAACAGTGTCAAAGTAAATCATAAATCCAACAGTGTCAGTTAATCCTTCCATTGTTTCAAGCACATAACACAACTATACCCGCACACACGCCACACATTGAAGAAGAAAAGAAACAATAGCATGTAAATAACCGCAGACCAACTCACCATTCGTGCCCTTTCCCTTTCACACATATTTCATTCATGTATCTCACAGCACACAATAGGCTCAAGAACGCGCAGCGCGCGTCTGAACAGGCAGCTTGCGCAAACAGACCAATAGGAGAGCAGGGAGTAGGGATGAACGAAGTAAATGAATGGAAAGAAGAAGTGGCGTGTACATGGTTTAGGGAAAAAGGATTGTGCACCCGAGAGGAGATTAAATAATAAGAATGTTTTTGTTGCAAAAATTCAAAGAAGATTCGGGAAGAAATGCCGAAGTTTTAGGTTAAAAACCCAATGAATTTGTTAGTCCGTAAGTCAGTTTAAGCTTGTAAATATAAAAGTTAACATCGTGAAACAAGCTGTTTTCTTGCATCCTAGCCAAAGGTGTCCACTGGAGGAAAAAGTCGTGAATACAGTCCACTCGCCGATTGTCGGCTTGAAGCTGTGTTGTGCCACGGAATTCCCTGCAACACAGTGGAAAGGTTGGACAATCAAAAAGCCCTCTGGAGCCGGGCCTAGCGCTCCTTCAGATGGACACAATTTTAAAAAATATAAAAAATAATCCTATTCAAAACATAAATAAGGCAAAAAAAAAATATTTCCAGAAAATGATGCATTCTATCAAAAAATGTCGAAGTACTTTTCGGTTGAAATATTTTTTCTATGTTATAACTGAATTATTTTTGAGTAATATTTCTATAACTAACAAAAAATACATTCTTTCAAAAATTCATAACTCAGCGGCAAAATGTTTGTCGTCACTTGCCCAAAATAAAAAAAAAGTTGCTGTGGTAATGCTACAGGCATAACCATCATGACGAAGATCTTCGGACACAATAGTAAATTATTTTTTTTATAGTTATTAATATTTGCGTTTCTTGGCCACAAAATCAATCACGAAAGAATTATTTCTTAAGATCTTTTTATTTCTGCTCAAAGATAGTCTCATGTTATTTTCGACGTTGGATAACGGGGACTTCGGGCTAAAGCTATATTGCCCCAACTCTTATGGTTCTGCAAATGTCCCTTTATCGGAACATCCCCGGGGCCTCCGGCCCCAACAGGTGGTGGCCACTACTGCCAAAATGTTAAATGTTATGTCCAGTATCAAAATCCCTAAAGTTTGATACCCATATTGCCCCAACTTTTATGGTTCCGCAAATGTCCCCCTATCGGAACACCCTCGGGGACTCCGGCCACTCCAGGTGATTGCCAGGTCCAATGCTCAACTCCCACTGATGCCGGCTGGCATATCTTGGCGTGTCCATGCCTCCAGGCCATCTGCTCCCGGGCTTCCAAGCCGTCTGCTCCTGATGTGTTCTCGTCGACGTCCAGCAACAGAATGAATTTTCGGGACTGACCGAGCCGCTTTTTGTTGATTTAGGTCGGGGACGTATGCCCCGCCTTTTTGCACCCATTCTCCTATACCTCCTTATTTGCTTGTTGCCCGTCGATGATCCGAAAATTGTGAGGTAGAAAGGGGGTGATTTTAGATACATCAATCTCACGTCTCTCGATTGACTGATTGGGAAACGTTTGTTCAACCAACCAGCGTGTACCTAAGAGGGGAAATTTGCCGAGAGGGGAAGGTGAAACCAAAGCGTTTCATTTCGCTTCGAGAAATTTTGGATTGCTACCCTGTATAGAGCCCTGAGACAAAGTTCTTCGTCAAAAATCAGCTTTTGGGAAGTTATTTTGTTGTGAAAAAGATTATTTAAAAATCGTAAACATAACACTTTCAAGAACTTTAAAAAAACGAGTCCTTATCAATACCTTCAACGTTTCCAAAGACATCAAATCCATCAGAAAATTTCTTCAGTTTTTTTAAATAACGTACCAAAATACACAAAAGTTATGAAATTGGTAGATTTTCTAGAGTGTTCGACAAAGTGCAAAGCATATTGTGATACTTTTTGCTTGAAATCTGAAATATAGTTTTTTTCCTGTCTCAACCTCGACCAGGGCCGAGATACAAAAAAATCAAAGAAAATTTGTAGTAGCCTTAAGAGTTTATGAAAAAACTGTTATTTTTCCAACATATCGGAACCAGAGTGGGCCAAATTGGTTTACCCCTAGGAAATTAAAAGTTCTTTTGACACTAGGTTAATTTCCATTTTTTCAGACCCAATTTTGGTAAGAAGCGATTGATGCTGCATCCACATTAGTGGATTTAGTAAGTTATTATATTGTTATGTTTTTGAGTATTCAACCCCCTCCTTCGGTTCTATCATTCTTCTGTCAAATTGCGTATTGTTTTTTTTTATATAAATCTATTTCAAAGTGTAATTACATGTACTCACTTTTCACTCATATTTTAATAAAAATACTTAACGCAACCTTCTCCACCGCAAAAATATTATCATGATGTAGTCATCATCCCTATCAAAGGTGGTAAATTGCCTAGCCCAGTTTACCACACAGAAGAGGAGCCTCACTCAGTGTAGTAGATACCTGGGTCTACAGATATGATGGGAAAGGCTGTTCACGGTGAAGGAATCGATTTTATGTCCTTCCGACTCCTGACCACAGAACTGGATACAGGAGAAGGCGGAGGTAGTGTGCTCTGTCATCGCGGGAAAAACTTTTTATACCTGGCAGGCCCGTTTTCGGCCTCGAATATACTCCTTGACTTGCAGTCTTCCTTGCGAGGTTCTCTAAAATTGTTAGTATATTATACCAACACCATATTCTGGGCACACTTACACACACATACACGCCTTTCCAGCAAGGAGTTTTTTCCCTTCCGATAAGGCCCACAGTTAAGGAGTTCGAGATTGGGGTTGGGAAAACACGCGCCCGTTTTTTTTTTTGCAATATGAGCGTGTAATCGTTAGACAAATGACGGTTTAATTCTGTGCCATTTTTTCTACACACCAACCGCCCACCACCCACACAAACCGTCCAAAAGGATGCTGATGGCAAGGAGCGGAAGGATTCGCTAGGTAAAAGTTGGGTGGAAATTGATCGCTTCCTCCTCCCTGCTTAGTGGTGGAAGCTTCTGCTGCTGCTAGTGGGTAGATTAAGAATGAATGGGAAAAGGTTAAGTCAATCCCGGCAGCGACGACGACGGGAGCAGATTGCTGAAAGGAGTAGAGTGCTTTTTCCGAGGATTACATTTTTCGCAGGGTTGTGGGTTCTAACGACCGTGTACGTCTAAAATTAATATTTTCTCGACCATTTCGAATTACAGCGGCGATGTGGGGCGAAGGTAAATCGAAAGGTAAAAGACCGTACCGTAGAAGTGAAAAATTATCTGGAATAGTTTGAAATGAAACCCAGTAATGGCATTCAAACAACTTTTGAAGGATTTCTTTTGAGAGACAAAATTGAGAGTTTTTGTTTTACATTTCTCCTAAACTTTTAACTGAATTTAATAAATTTAGTGAAATCTTCTAGCACATGCTAGATCAAGTTATGCAATGTTGAAATATTAAAATTACTACGATTGTACACCCAAAATTCAGAGTCGAGAGAATTGTTCCCTCAAAATTTATTAAGGGCACAAACCAAAATCGAAAAAATAATGCTACCAACTCACACCATCATAACAAATGTGTTCATTCGTTACTAAAAGCAATAAATCTCCAACAAGTGTCATACATCGACATCTGGTCAACAAGCTGTGTTGGACGAGATAGTTATGTCATTGAGTTAGTCTGTCAAAGGTCTCTGGTTCGGTTCCCGTATTTTTTTTTTTGTTTTGACGGATGAACCTTGTTTTTTTTTGCAAATGAACCTCGTGGGAATAATTCTCTCACTCATCTCGAGCTTAGTTCTCTGTGTCCGTAAATGGTAACACTATTCTCTCGGACTAACGCTGTCCAATGTTGTCTTATTTAACTTCTTCTGGCCATTATTTTTAGATTTTACGTTTGTTTTTAGTATGTTTACATGCATTTCATATTACGTCCTTTTAAAGTGTTAGTCTTGATTTAAAACTTTGGAAAATATTGTTTTCGAAAAAATCGGAAAACTTCGCGAATTTTTCACATTTTAAAATTTAAAATCGAACCATTAGATGCTGAGATATCGACATTGGAAAATTAAGACTTAAAAATCATCTATTTTCCTGTTTTTAAATTTTTGCATGGCAATATCTCAGCAACTAAGGGTCGTATCAACAATGTTCAAATAAGCAAACTATAGTATAGAGAATTTCCTCAGCTTTGAATAACTGCGACTATTTTCAAAAAAGTTACCTAAAAATGGCTTTAACTTGAAAACGGTGCACTTATCAAAAAATCACTTAAGTTCTTTTTGATTTCAAATTCAATTTTATATAGAAAAACGATGTTGAAAATTTTTTAACGACTAATATTTAGATTTTTTGAAAAAATCAGTATTGATTCAAATATTCATAACTCGGTCAAAGATTTTTTTTTGAATTAAATGTACTTTATTGAATCATTCTTATAATAATTACATTTGGTTTACATAATAAGTGGTCAGCTGTGGCTCTTCAGCTTTAGTTTGCTCTTCGTGATTTAAACACTGTTCATTTTCATAACTTTGAAAGTATATGATTTACCATTTTTGTAACACTAGGTACAATGAGGAAAAAAATGTTAAGAAAACATAACCTAACCTAAAACTAACCTAAACTTACAATAAACTAAACCAATCCTTGAATCAAGGGGTATTCAGAAATAGCACATTTTTCCCTGAATTTCAAACATTTTTCTTGAATCTTCTGATCCAACATTTTTACTTCTGCTAATTCATGAACCTCACTTGATCTTGTCCAGCCAGGAACATTCAAAACCATTTTGAGTACCTTGTTTTGGACACGCTGGAGCTTCAATTTATGAGTTCTAGCGCAACACTCCCAAACAGGCATACTCAATAACGGGGTAAATTATTTGTTTGTAAACTGCTAGCTTATTTTTCAAAGATAGCTTTGATTTTCTGTTAATTAAAGGATACAAACACCTGATGAGAATGCTGCACTTGTTCAATATTTTGTCTACATGCTGCCGAAACAATAGTTTCGATTCAAGTATGAGACCTAAATAGACAACTTCCTTTGACCAGGGTATCGAAACATCATTCATTTTAATCAAAACATCATCCTTTGGGGCAAATCTGGCCGATTTGGAAAGAGGAAAAATGATGGTTTGAGTTTTGGCTGCATTTATGCGAATTTTCCAGTCGCCAAAATATTCGGAAAGAACGTCAAGACCCTTCTGAAGATGGCCAACTAAATATCTGGTTATTTTACCCTTATAAATAACGGCAGTGGCATCAGCAAAAAGTGACAACACACCATTACCAGGAAGAGTAGGCAAATCAGATGTAAAAATATTGTACAGAAGTGGGCCAAGAATACTTCCTTGGGGAACCCCAGCATCAATGTTGAATAATCCAGAAGCAATCCCATTCAGAAAAACTTTGAACGATCTCTCCGAAAGATAGTGCTGGATAATTTTGATGAGATACATTGGAAAACCGTACAAATACAGTTTATGTATCAAACCATCAGGCCAAACATTGTCAAAAGCCTTCTCAACATCCAACAAAGCCAAAGCAGTTGATTTAAGCTTGTTCTGCTTGATGATTTTAGTTACTCTCGTAAGCTGATGAACAGTGTTATGACCCTTTCGGAAGCCAAACTGCTCGTTCAAAATTATATTATTATCGTTGGTAAAATCCAAAAGTCTTGAATAGATGACCTTCTCAAAGAGTTTGGACAGACTACTCAAAAGACTAATGGGACGATAACTTGTTGGCGATGTTGGATCTTTTTGAGGCTTCAAAATTGGTATGACTTTGCCCAGCTTCCAATTGGTAGGGAAGTAACCAAGTTGCAAACAATTATTGAAAATATTGGCTAGATGTTGAAAGAACTGATCACTCTGTTTTTTCATCACTAGATTAAAAATGATATCAAAGCCAGGAGCTTTCATATTTTTCATTTGTTTTACTGCAACTTTGACTTCCTCACCAGAAACATTGGAATCTGCAGGAAATTCAAAGGTGGAGTCATTGATTGTTGAAATACTATTGGCAACTGATGTTTCTTTACGGCTGGTCATGGAAGCGCCAAGATTATGAGAACTAACAAAATGAAGCCACTCGGTCAAAGATTTTTTGCACATTCTGGAAATTTCTAAAAAGTTGGCATTTGATGTCCTCTGCAAAATGCAAAGATAAACAAAATAGAACAAATGAGATTTTTTCAGTGCTACCCATTTGGCCCTCGTTTTTTGATCATATTGTGACATGTTCGTCCATTATCAATTAAAACATTTTAAAACATTTGTTTTGGTCATTATCAAGGGTTGGGATAGATTGTTAAATTTCGATGCAATTTTTATGGAAATGACTAAAAGAGCATGAAATTTCTCAAATTTTCATTTTTTTGCATATCTATTATAATTTTAGTTGATTTTAGCGTGACGTACTTTATGGATGGAGCTCTTGTCTTCTAGATTTTGTGTTCCAATTTGCTTCAAAGTCCCAAAATTTCAGCTTGATCATTCTCTCTTGCTTCTTTAGGTGCTGATTTATGTCCTTAATACATTGAATAGCAACTTCTAAGAATGCTCAACAGTAGAATCAAACCTCAGCTTTCCTAGCAGGCATCAAATCCAGAACCAATCGCTTGCGTGCTACCTGTTTTGTTTGGAAAGCTGTTCTGCAAATTGCCTAAATGGTAGATGAAGGTGAGGTGAGAAAACATATTCGCCTCCTCCTCAAACCGAGTGCGAGAAGCAACTTGTTTCCCAACCCTCCCGCTTATCCAGAAACCCTCTGAGGAGGAGAGGTTCACTTGGCGAATGGGATGGTTGGTTAGTAGAAGAAGCATTTTCGGCAAGCAAATCACGTATCGTTGGGACAATCGTTGTCGTTTTTCCCGATGGCTGGTAAGCTCCCGGAAAATGGGATTTCCCTCGGCACGCAAAAGCCCGGCGCTGAAGCCTTGCCTTGTCGAGAGTCGTTGAGTGAATTTTGCCGGCTCTCTTGGGTTGGCTTCCAGCAGGACACCAACAACGTCGGGCGAAATCGACTTTGGCCACGACTTCGACGACGTCGGTATCATTAATCTGGGGGCTTGGTGGATAAAATATTCAATAAATATTCGTTTGTTAAGTGCCGTATCCGGAATATTTTATGCACTTGTAACCTGTTAAGCTGTAATTGAGATTACCGGTGAGCTTCCCAATTTCACCTACCCAGGTTGCGTTATTTTTGGCAGGGCCGGGTCCGGTTACGTGCGAAACTGTTGTGGGATTTCATTTCAATTAGTCCCGATGGGCCGTCGCACGTGTGCGGTTTCTTTGGCCAGGTCCGGTTGTCGTTCTCTGGACACGTGCGTGACGGGAGGAAATGAACACCATCGCCGCCGCCGCCGCCTCTGCCGGCTTTTGGATTTGCTTTGGCACTTTGTTCATTACTGAACGAGGTTTTTGGATTTCTGTTCTGTTTTTATGTTGGATTTATTGTGATTTAATGAGATAGAAGTCGGGTTTCGAGTTCGGGATTGATTAATAGGTGACTTTCTGGAAATCAACCAATTAAGGGAGTTGTTTTGAGGGGCAAATACGAACAGATATGAAAGTTGTTCTTGTGAAAACGCATGCAAACTTCAACGATCAATAGCGACTCTTAACCCTCAACCAATTAGGCTCAAAATTGGCAAAGTTACATATTTTTCCTAAGAGCAATTCTCTACGAAATCGGTCTTTATAAAATTAGAAGTTTTTGTATTTTTTTTAATCCTACTGAAACTTTTTGGGTACGTTACCGGTATGCCCAAAAAAGCCATTTTGCATCATTAGTTTGTCCATATACTTTTCCATACAAATTTGGCAGCTGCCCATACAAAAATGATTTATTAAAACTTTAAAATCTGTATCTTTTGAAGGAATTAGGCAAAGTTGTAGGTACTACAATGGAAAAAATGATACACGGTAAAAAAATGGCTAATTATTAATATCACTTTTTGTCCCTTAAACTTGATTTGCAAAAAACACTATTTTATTTTTTTTTATTTTCTGATATGAAATCAGTAATTTCCAGAACGGGCAATTGTCAATTTTGATTTTTTGGAAAAATCAGTATTGGTTTTAAAAATTCATAACTCGTTCAAAGATTTTTTGCACATTCTGGAATTTTCTGAAAAGTTGGCATTTGATGTCCCCTAATACATAAAAATAATGAAAATAATGTTTTTTCTGTATATTTTATTATAAATCACAATTTTTTTTTAACTTGTATCATTTTTTTCAGTGAAGTCCTTATCCATACCTACAACTTTGCCGAAGACACCAAATCGATCAAAAAATCCTCCAATAGCTGCCAAATTTGTAAGCAAAATTATATGGACAAACTAATGATGCCAAATCGACGTCGTCGTGCTATCTTGTCGCACTCGTCATTTCGACGTTCCGAGAAAAACGCGTTTTAATGTTTGACCTTGAATGAACAAAAACGAAAGCACGCAATGTAAACAATAACAAACACGTTTTGTTTGGCTGACCATTATGTGCATTGTCCCGAAGTTTGGTTGAAGTTGGTTGCTGGAGTCCCAAGTTAAAAATACAAATGTTTACGGTAATCTAACTTGTACGTGCGCCAAACGTGTTCTGACCTGAAATCCCTTTGCACAGTTGCATTTCAATATGCATTTCGAGATAATGATGTTTTTTGCTTCATATCACTGTCAAGTAACTCTGGGCCAAGTTTCAGAAGGTTTGCTGATGTATTATCTCGAAATGCATATTCTTTAAAGTGCTGAAATTGTATTGATTTTATGGATTTTTTTTTTTGAAAAAATCGGAAATAACATTTTAAAATGGCTGTATCTCGAGAACTACATCAGCAAACCTTCTGAAACTTGGCCCAGAGATACTTGACAGTCATATGAAGCAAAAAACATCATTATCTCGAAATGCATATTTTTTATAGTGCTGAAACTGTATTGAATTTATGGATTTTCTTTGAAAAAATCGGAAATAACATTTTAAAATGGCTGTATCTCGAGAAATACATCAGCAAACCTTCTGGAACTTGGCCCAGAGATACTTGACAGTCATATGAAGCAAAAAACATCATTATCTCGAAATGCATATTCTTTAAAATGCTGAAATTAAATTGATTTCATGGATTTTCTTTGAAAAAATCGGAAATAACATTTTAAAATGGCTGTATCTCGAGAACTACATCAGCAAACCTTCTGAAACTTGGCCCAGAGATACTTGAGAGTCATATGAAGCAAAAAACAACTTTATTTCGAAATGCATATTCTTTAAAGTGCTGAAATTGTATTGATTGTTTTGGTTTTCTTATTAAAAATCGGATGTAACATCTTAAAAGGGCTGTATCTCGAAAACTACATCAGCGAATGTTTTTATTTTTTGCACAGAAATGCGCTATGGTGTAAGGAATCGATAGACCCCAAAATATCGGAGTGCATATTTTTTTTTCATAATAACGGTATTTTGAGCACCGTGCTCAGGATTGAAATCGAATTTTGGGGATCTGTGAAGGTCAAAAGATGAGGCATTGTGAGCTGCACAAAATGGCGTTCTTAACTCAATTTGGCTCAAAATGCATGTACGACAACTTAGCACGACGGTGGCGAAATGGTTTGTTTGGGCATACCGAGGGTACCAAAAAAGTTTCAGCCAGATTAACTAATGCAAAAAAAATATCGAATGACTGAAATCGCAGCATTCTTTTATGAAGAAGGCTATCTCTATCTTGTAGGTGGATTAATTGTGGTTTTGATTGCTTTTTTTTAATAAGTTTTTAAGTTGTAACAAATTGATATAAACATAGTCAAGGGAATTATATAAATACATCTTTTTTTCACCGAAAGTGAAATTCTCCCAGAAATCACCAAAATCATAGGAATTTGAATTTTTGTATTTCTATTTTATTTTGGATCAAGTTTTAGGGTTGATTTGAAAATTTTGATAATATCTTTATTCAAAAAAATTGAATATTTTACCAAAGTTTCTTTTGTTTGACATCGTAAATCGAACGTTCAGTTGCTGAGTACCTAATCGTTTATAAAAAAAATTAAACGCTATTTTGGTTTATAGTGAAAACCTAATTTTACTTTCACAGTTCTCAGTAGCCATTGGTACAAAGTTCTGTTTGAAGTTGATTGAAAGGAAATTTTGAGTATTTTTTTTAAATGTTTTTAGTCTATTGGTTAAAAAAAGTCACTTCTTATTGGCTATTTCTTGAAAATTATATCGTAATTTCTGTTAAGTACTTTTCGATTACAAATTTCATTTTATGACTTAGTTTCCGTCCTTTTCAATCTTCTTCTAAGACACTAGTCACCTATCCACCTAACAGTTTCATTTCTTTCTTCAAATTTTGAGAGTTTAATTTCACCGAAAAATACCGATAAGTGCCCGTAATTCCAAAGTCGAATTAATGTGTAGACTTTTTTCACTGTTTTCATAAATAATATTTTTCGAGTAATGGCAGCACTGTTAAATATGTTTTGACCAGCTTTCCCGAGCAGACGGAAATAACTTCGGAATAACATTTTTTGATATTTGAAAATACTAGGCCAATAACATTTTATGTTATTAATAACAAAATTTTTTATTCGTCGTTATGAATTTTTTGTTATTGGAATGTTATTGTAATAACAGACGAATAACATTTTTAGTTATTCTTCGAACAAATCTTTGTTATTATTTTTTGTTATTTTAACAACTAATCCGATCATCCCAATAACAATTGGAGGTATTCTTCCATAACAAAACATGTTATTCCAAAGTTGTTTTGGCTTTCAACTAATATCAGACCAATAACAAGTTTTGTTATGATAACATAAACTGTTATTAAACTCTTATGCAAAAATTGACTTTGCAAGAATATTCCATAACACTTTTTGTTATTTCAACAACATTTGTTATTGAAATTGCACGAATCTTGTTATTACAGTCTGCCCGGGTTTGCTCAAAATATGTCAGGTTGCAGGTTGTTTTGTGTTTTTTCAGAGAAGTCCGAAAACACCAAATCGGTCAGAAAATCCGTTCTCAAAAAAGATATTTGCAAATATTGTTATAACCGTTTTGTATAGAGACTTGTAAGAACACAAATCAATGGAGAAAAATGTTTAGCAAATCTTTTTTTTATTTCTTTTTTGCGTCAAATATTGCGAAAGGATTTTCCCAGTTGAGTGATACAAAATATAAAATTTAAATTACATTTCATTTCAAGCTAACAGTTTATCGATGTTTTGTATTTGACAGCAAAAGTAATCCCGGGCAGACGGTAATAACAAAATTTATGCCATTTCAATAACAAATATTGTTAAAATAACAGAAAATGTTATGGAATGTTCTTGCAAAATCCATTTTTGCATAAGAGTTTAAAAACAGTTTATGTTATCATAACAAAATTTGTTATTGGTCTGATATTGGTTGACAACCAAAACAACTTTTGAATAACATTTTTTGTTATGGAACAATAACGCAAACTGTTATTGGGATGATCGGATTAGTTGTTTTTTTTCAATTCAATTCGGTTTTATTGGTGAATAATCAAGATACAATGAGTTATTTTGAAGTGCATAACAGAGTTTTGGAGTTCCTTACAGCTGTGTGTTGCATCATAATCCATTTAGGAACAGTTATTTCTTTAACTAAGGCACTAACAAGAGTAAGAAAAAATTATAACAAAAAACTTACAGAAATTGCAAAACGGATTAGTTGTTAAAATAACAATAAATAATAACAGAGATTTGTTCGAAGAATAACTAAAAATGTTATTAGTCTGTTATTACAATAACAATCAAATAACAAAAAAATCATAACGGCGAATAACAAAACTTTGAGCTATTTTCGGTAAGATTTCTTCATTTCAAATTCATCACTTTGCTGTCCAGCATACCATTTAATTTACCTTAGCCCTAATTTATTCGAACCCTTTATCATATCGATTCAGAGAAATGACACCTGTCACCAGTTCGGTTCATATAATTCCCTCCCCGCCTCCCACTGCAAGACTTCCCCAAAGCCCATATTTTCCCTTTTCAAACCGGAAAAAGAATCTTCCCGGAGAAACGCCCTAAAAATTAACTTTCCTCCTGTCATTGTATTAAGGGGAACCCTCCGCCAGCAGATTCGCGCTCCATGATGAAAAGAGACCCCCCCCTCCTCTTCCCTTTCCTTTCCCCAATAACGAAGAGGAACAATAAGGAAAAATCCCCGTGAGAGATGAAGAGCAAAATAAAAGCAAAAGCAGCCCCCCTCTACCCCACCCACTGAAAATTGTCTGCAGCGCTTAATGGTAGGGAAAATTTTTCCGCTTTTCAACACCCGTAACCGTCTGCTGCCGGTGCCTTTTCCTGGACCTGGGTCTTGGTTGGGCCCTACTCTATTCATAACCCTTTTCAATAACGGACGCAGAACTTGGCGGGGGGCTACAAAAAGAGAAGAAGGCTCACAATTGCGTTTATAATTGTAATTAACAGAAATTTTGCGTTTGTTTTTCCTGGCGGACAAGCGTGGATTTTTTTTTACAAGAAAAATAAAACGCAAAAAAGAAGAAAAGTTGAAAGTCCAGTTCGCGCTCGAAAAAAAAGCGATAAAAATTTCCTCTGATCTCGACTTGGAGGTTTTAAGACGAGTCGTTTTCCAGCGGAAAATTAGTCAGGGGGTAGAGAATCCAAAACCCCACCAACTAGGGCAGATTAGCACGTGGGTCCCATTTGGTTGGGTTGGGCGCCAGCCAGCCGGAGTTTTAACGCTGCTGCCGCGAATTAGCGCAAACAGTAATCATCATTACGACGCGAACACGCGATGATGACTGACGAATTTATTTACAATCTCGTTCGCGTCTGACAGTTTGAGCGCTCCAAGTGCGTGTCGGAAAACGTGCGGGCGGGCGGTTTCTGTCGGGGCCTCACCCCTTTTTATGGCCGTGAGCGTTCCTGGCAGAGGGTGGGTGGATTTGGGGATTAAAGCTACTGAGCAATTCTCCACGAAATCGGTATTTTTTTTGGAATTTTAATTTTTGTATTTTTTAATCCGACCGAAACTTTTTAGGTGCCTTCAGTATGCCCAAAAAAGCCATTTTGCATCATTAGATTCTCCATATAATTTTCCATACAAATTTGGCAGCTGTCCATACAAAAATGATGCATGAAAATTCAAAAATCTGTATCTTTTGTAGGAATTTTTTGATCGATTTGGTGTCTTCGGCAAAGTTGTAGGTATGGATACGGACTACACTGAAAAAATGATACACGGTAAAAAAATTTAGGTGATTTTTTATTTAACTTTTTGTCACTAAAACTTGATTTGCAAAAAAACACTTTTTTTATTTTTTTTTATTTTTTGATATGTTTGAGAGGACATCAAATGCCAACTTTTCAGAAATTTCCAAGTTGTGCAAAAAAACTTTGACCGAATTATGAATTTTTTATTCAATACTGATTTTTCAAAAAATCGAAATATTGGCTGTAAAAAAATTTCCGATCTTTTCGAAAAAAATACTTTCAAAAAGTTTAAATCAAGACTAACATTTTAAAAGGGCCAAAAGTACAATATTAGGCCCTTTTGAAATGTTTGTCTTTGTTTAAAAAAAAATTTCGAAGAGATCGGAAAATTTCACGAATGTTTCATATTTTAACATTGTAAATCGGACCATCAGTTGCTGAGATATCGACATTAGAAAATAGTGGGCTGTTAGGATGAGACTTAGAAAACATCAATTTTCCTGTTTTCAAACACTTGCATGGCAATATCTCAGCAACTAAGGGTCGTATCAACAAAGTTCAAGAAAGAAAAATATAGAGAATTTTCTCAGCTTTTCAAAAATATTTTTTTAAAAAGTGGCAAACATGTGCACTAATTTAAAAAAATGAAAAAATGCGACTATTTTCAAAAAAGTAACCTAAAAATGGATTTAACTTGAAAACGGTGCACTTTATCAAAATTTCACTGATATACTTTTTGGTTGCAAATTTGATTTTACATCGAAAAATGAAGTTGAAAATTTTTTACGAGCAATATATCGTTTTTTTGAAAAAAATCAGTATTGATTAAAAAATTTATAACTCGGTCAAAGATTTGTTGCACAACCTGGAAATTTCTGAAAAGCATATCAAAAATGAAAAAAAAAATCAAAATAGTGTTTTTTGCAAATCAAGTTTAAGTGACAAAAAGTGAAATTAAAAATCACCAAAAATTGTTTTACCGTGTATCATTTTTTTTTCAGTGTAGTCCATATCCATACCTACAACTTTGCCCAAGACACCAAAACGATCAAAAAATTCTTTCAAAAGATACAGATTTTTGAATTTTCATAAATCATTTTTGTAAGGACAGCTGCCCAATTTGTATGGAATATTATATGGAGAATCTAATGATGCAAAATGGCTTCTATGGGCATACCGAAGGCATCAAAAAAGTTTCAGTCGGATTAAAAAATACAAAAAAATGGAATGACCGAAATCTGAGAGAACTGCTCTACTGGTAAATGAAGAGTAGAGGATTTATTTTACAATTTTTTAAATATATGTTTCAAATATCAATATAATTTAGTACCATGAAAACAATACACATGCAAATAATGTTACTAAAACTGTATAATTTTTATTGAAAACGTTTCTGTTTTTAACGATCTTCAATAAAAATATTTTCAAACATTTTTGGAATCAACCTTAGGATGGTACAAATATTTTCAAAAGTTTTTGTCACCTCCGCTTCAAATATTTTTTCAAAAAACTTCAAAATTTCAATGGAAAATCAAGTTGCAATCTGTTAAAATCAATTTTAAATACATTCACTTGCGTTTTGAATCATTTTAGGCATGTTTGTGTTTTTCTTAAATCTTTTGAACTTTTGAAAAGTTTTGATGTAAAAATTCGCAAATAGGTTTTATTCGCAATTTTTTTTGCTTTCGTCAATCATATTTTGTTTGAAAACTAATGATTGCAAGACAACTGAACTAGTATAAAATACATTTAAAAACACATTTTTTCAATTTAAATGTTGACATCATGGCTTGTTATTTAATTCGTAATTTATTTTACACCCCCTCCCTCTCGATCTTGGCAGAGCCGAGGGACAAAAATTATGAATAATATTTGCATCGGCCTTAAGGGACAGTGATTTTCGAAAAAAAAATGGGTAAACTGCCCAGTGAAATTTGACCAACCTGTTCCACAGATCAAAAGATTGTATTTTTCACGGTTGTTAATCGATAAAATTTTCGTCGATAATATTATCGTCTAACGATAACAATTACGGTTATCGTTTTCATTGTTTCGATAATTCTATCGGAGAAAATTATATTGCCGATAATGGACGATAATTCATTTTCAAAATCTTAATTCAAACATATCATATTAAGTTTTCAATGCTTTCACTAAGAATATATTTTTTATTAGGTTCTATAAACATATAAAACACAATAGTTTATTGGACCTATTCAAAACAAAAAACTCTAGAAAGTTAGTTCCTTTTAAAATTTTGAAAATTTAAATATTTTCGAACAATACGGAATTTTGTAATATTTTTTTTCGCTTCGTTTGACACTCATATTGCAATTTTTTGAAAATTTTAGTGTTTTCGAAAAAAATTAAAATGCTAGTCTTGATTTAATATTTTTTCAAAATATTTTTTCGAAAAGACCGGAAGATTTCACGAATGTTTCATATTTTAACATTGAAAATTGGACCATTAGTTGCTGAGATATCGACATTAGAAAATGGTGAGTCGTTTGGGTGAAACTAAAAAAACTTCAATTTTCGTGTTTCTTTTTCTTAAAGCGGCTGTATCTCAGCAACCCGAGGTGCAATCTTCAATGTCTCTTAGACAATTTTATAGCAAATTTTCAGAACTTTTCAAAAAAAAGTATTTTCAAGAAATGGTCACTCATGGTCACTATTTTTAAAAATCGAAAAACTGCAAATATTTCGCTAAAATCAAACTTTCGGTGGCAATATCTTGAAAACGAAGCACTTTTTCAAAAAATCTGTAAAGTAGTTTTCGATTGCAAATTCAATTTTGCATTAAAAAATAACGTCAAATTTGTTTTTGCATGAAATTTCGATTTTTTTCAAAAATCACTATTTTTTCAAAAAATCATAACTCGGCGGCAGATTTTTTGACCATGTTTCTCTTTGGCTCAAAAGCTACGGATTTTTGTCCCCTAAAACATTTAAAAAAATCTCGAAAATCAAAAAATACGTATTTTGGGAAATTGAGTTTTTGTAAAAAAAAAGTTGATTAAAAAATTTGCAATTTTTTTTCCGTGTACCTATTTTTTTCTCAATAGTCCTCAACAATACCTACAACTTTGCCGAAGACACCAAATTGATCAGACAATTCACTCAAAAGTTACAGCTGTTTGAATATTTACATACCATTTTTGTATGGACAGCAGCCAAAATTGTATGGAGACTTGCATGGATGAACCAATGACACAAAATAGCATATTTGGTCATAGGGAAGGACCCCACAAAGTTTGAGCACAATCAAAAAATACAAAAATAAAAAATGGGTGAAATTGGCCGATTTCGTAGAGAGTGGCACATTTTTGAATAAAAAAAATGGACTTTTCTGAAATATTTGGTTACGGTACGGTTTTGTGAAAATTTTAGTGTTCAACATAAAAACTCTAATAAAGTGAAACCGCATACAAAATTTCGCTTCTTTTGACACCCATATAGCAAATTTTGAAAAAATTGAATATTTTCGAAAAAAATACAACATTTTGTGAAAATTTGAACATTTAAAAAAACTCTGATAAAGTGAAAATGCATACAAAATTTCGAAATTTCCAATTTTGAAAATTTGGTTATTTTCGAAAAATTCAACATATTGTGAAAATTTGAGTATTTAAAAAAAACTAATAAAGTGAAAACGCATACAAAATTTCAGTTCGTTTGATACCCATTTTTCAAGTTCTGAAAATTTGAGTATTTTTGAATAAATACGGTATTTTGTGAACATTTCAGTTTTAACATTTAAACTCTAATAAAGTGAAAACGCATACAAAATTTCGCTTCGTTTGACACCCGTATTGCAAATTTTGCAATTTAAGTATTAAAAAAATGTATTTTTCGAAAATTTTAGTATTTAACAAAAAAAATCTAGTTAAATGAAAACGCATGCTCACTTTTGATTCGTTTTATATCAATATACTAAATATTGAAAATTTCAGTACTTGTGAAATAATACAGTATTCTGTTATTTTTTAAAAGTATTTATGCATTGAAACTGACTACATTTAAAAAAAATCGCAATGAAAGCATAGAAAATTTAACATGATATGGCTTCAATTTTAAAATCGATTAAGTCGTTTTTGGATAGATTTTAAAAATGAGTTCTAGTGCACTATCGACGATAAAATTATTGCCGATAGAATGATAGAAATGACGATAACGATAGATTATCGTTATCGTCCCGACTATGAAGATAGAACTGTCGTTATTGAGCCTCGATAATTTTATCGTTTACAACCTTGAAATTTTTGTCATTCAAAACACATTCAGTAAATTAAATATCAAATTTAGAATCATTCTGTCCAAAACCAAGTAAAATTTAGAAATTTTGAGATCATTTAGCTAAATCGGAACAGTTTATGAATAGCTCCCATCAAACTAATCCATTGCAATGTCCCCTGACAAAGCTAATTAAAAAAATCAATAAGCTCATTTTGCCAATATTTTCCAGCCCAAATCAACAAAAGCCAAACAGCACCATTATCTTAGAAACGGTCAAATACACTCTCCTCATCTCTGCTGCCACGTGGTGGCTGAAAAATCACACAAATACACACATACACACATACACACACATGAAAGCATAAGATGATAAATTGTTCTTTCTTTCCTTTCTTGTGCAAAAATTGGTGAGGGGGTCTTGGGGGTCACAAAATAGAAGAAAACTTTTCCGTCGTCGTCAGCAGCAGCACCAGCAGAAGCAGTTTTTCCTCCGATCCTTGTGAGTCTGTGTGTCGTTCGATAACAATCGGCCAAATGGTCAGTTTTTGTGTGCGGGGTGAGAAAGCCACCACCCCCTGTTGGCTGTGGGGCCACAATCGACCTCCACACGGGGCGAGGGGTGACCAATCGACACAATAACACATATTCCAGATGGTCACCATCCAGGTTTTCCACTTTCCAACCTCCCTTCCTTGCAGCAGGGCCGAGAGGAGAATCGTTGGCGTAGTTGTCAGCGGCGGGTGGACGACGTCCATCCGGAATATTTTCCGATTTGGAGGGGGGAGCCGTCATCATTGGCATCGTTCCGACGCGTTGGCTTCCATGGGATATGAGTTAATTGTCGAGGGAAAATGGCCCCTCACACTGTGGAATAATGGGGGATGTTGGGTTTATGATAGCTTGGTATTTTACAACAATATTTGGCTAGGTTTTGGAGGATTTAAGGGAAGTTAAATAAATTTGAAGTGTTCTTAGTTCTCAATAACCTAAAAATATTAAATGATTTAAAAAAAATATGTTTTTTGTTATTAAACGGTACAGGTACAGCTAAAAAAAATCAGGTTGAAGTATCACTGCATTTATCAAATTTATCAAATTTATCAAATTTATCAAATTTATCAAATTTATCAAATTTATCAAATTTATCAAATTTATCAAATTTATCAAATTTATCAAATTTATCAAATTTATCAAATTTATCAAATTTATCAAATTTATCAAATTTATCGATTCCCATCTGCTCCAACCTTCCATCGGATGAGGAAGTAAAATGCCGGTCCCGGCCTTGGTTGTTAGGCTCATTCCTGGTGTAGGAGTCGTCTCCATGCCATAAGTACAAACAACACACCAAGCCAAGCCTACTCTGTTGGAATCGCTGGCGGCGGTTGGACTCGCAATCCAAAGGTCGACAGTTCAATCACTGGGGTGGAAGGTTCCTTGGAGTAGAAAGAGGTTTGAGTACTCTCCCCATTGAAGCCTTCGGACTCCTAGGTTCGAGCAGAAACTTGCAATAGAGACCACAAAAGACCCGGGGGTCGTTAATGTGGATGGTTTGATTGAGGGGTATCGAATACAGGAAAAAATATATTTAGCTTACTTTTTAAATTTAATATCGTATTTGCAAACAAAATGTCTTCACAGCTTTTACAAAATCAAAATTTTTAATTTAAAAAAATCAAATATTAGGTCTATTCCCGTACTTGCAGAATTGCAGAATTTCTGCAGGATCTGCAGAATTCTGCAGCCAGCATAATTCACTTTTTTACAGCACGTTCCCGTACTTTTCAGCTCGCTCTCTTCATCTCTCTCTTTTGCAGAAGTTCTGCAAGGAGTGAAGCGGCAAAACTTTTGCCTGGGTAGCGCGTTCCAGTACTTTTTCTGCAATATTGTACACAGTTGAGTGAATTTACTCAAATTGGGTATTAAAGTTGGTTGCCAAAAAAGTAATTGTAACAAGTTTGCCTCTAGAAAAGGGAAATTATTTTTTTATGCAGCACAACATTTTATTTAAAAAAATCAAGGATGTATTATTTATTAAGTAACTAGAAATTAATTATGCTTAGGTAGAAATTATATATTAGAAACAACTCAAAACTTTTACATTAGGTAAACAATTTTACAAATGAGAGTGGCAGGTACGTTTAATAAATATGATTTAAAAAAAGACAAACAAAGGTTTAATATAGAAGGAACCAAAAATACATGTTTCAATAGCAGAATGTTTGAAAGATTATTCAGGATAACATAGATAAATTATGACTGGATGTCACATGAGAGAACAACGGTGACGCAGCGAAATTGGCAAATTAAAAAAAAAATAATCACAAACTCAATTTTAAAACACATAAATTAAGAAATCTGGAAATTAAGAAATCCATAATCAAACATATAAAAAACTAATATTTTCAAATTGAGGAACTTTTAAAAACATAAATCAGATATTTGAGAATTTTAAAAATGCAAATAATTCAGAAAAATAAAAAAAAATCACAAATTCAAAGTTTATAAATTCAAATAATTAAAAACTAAATATTTCAAAATGATTAAAATTTCAAAAAATCCTAGTTTTAAATTTTTTAAAAAGGTCGAAAAAAATCGAAGTAAAAAACAAAAATTGAATATTTATGAGTGCAGAACATCAAAAATTCAAAAGCTATAGATAAATTAAAAAAAGAAATTTAAGAAATTAAAACTTCAAAAATAAGTAAAATTAAAAAATTCTGTCAATCAAAAATTTTAAAATAAAAATATAAATAAAATAGAAACAGTCAAAATTTCCAATCTATAAATCGTCTAAATATGTGTTTCTAACCTAAAATATGACTCCAAAAAATGTGTATTTTTTATCATTCAAGATGGTAAGAAATTAAGAATTGAATAATTTAAGAATTTAGGAATTTAGGAATTTAAGAATTTAAGAATCAAAAAATTTAATAATTGAAGAATTTTAGAGTTTCAGAGTTTCAGAATTTATTTCGACAATTTGGTTATTTTGGTTCATATACAAATTGGTAGCGCCGTTAAAGGTACAATTTATGATTTGCCAATTAAATTTACCTATTGTTTTAACACACATGTTGAGTATCTTAAAAATCAATTTATGATCAAAAATAATTCCTAAATAAATATTTATTTGAAATTATTAAACTCAAAAGAAATGTGTCTTTTAAAAGTTTTTAAAAACTATTTGTTTTTAAAGTACAATTTTTTGTTGGGGTACTAGCCGTGCTGTAACACTATGGCTTAAGTTTTATCAGGTAAAAATAATAACACTAAAAAAATCGCTTTATCATTTACATGAATGAACTAAGCCTGAAATCGTTAACAAAAAAGAAATCGTTCTCAATAAAACCAGACATAAAAAACTACCCCAAAATCGTTTATTATTACAACTAATAATAAAATGCTTGATTTCACCCAACTTGCAAATTTTATGTAAGCGTGTACTCAACATCCATCGCACCAAATTGCAGTAACTTTTCAACAAGAAAGAGAAGAGAGAGCTTGCAAAAAAGTACGGGAACGGTTTTGCTGCAACTTCTACCTCTCTCATTGCAGAAGTTCTGCCTGAGAGAAAAGTTACTTTTGTTGCAGAAAAGTACGGGAACGCTCTGCTGCCGTTTTTGTGCAGAATTGCAGAATTCTGCAGTACGGGAATAGACCTTGTTAACGCACATAAGAGCGTCTGTTGCTTGGGTCGTGGCATAATCGGATCTGGACAGAACTGAAACTCGCGGGTTAACTAGTACACAGTAATTTGTAATCAAAACTTTATTGCTCTTGGTTTCTGTCGGTTTATTGAACTGTACTGGACGGTAATTAGACGAGAAAACTGTAACTTTCTACATCTTAAGCTGTATTTCAGAACAGGACGGTTCTGTTCTGTCTGATCTGTTCTGTACTGTGTTTCGCGGAGCAATGGCCACTTCTCGAGAAGGTTCTTGTGACCAAAGCTGGTAGTTCTAGCGGGAAATTCTATAACAATGCCTAGAACTCATTTGGAGATGCTTAGAATTATTCTGTAGTACTAGATCTAACTGAACTGATACAAATCTACAATCTGAACCTTATGCGTGTGCAAACAGACCTATTGAGACAAGAATATTTCAGCAACAATTTGTTCGATTTCCGATGTCAAAAAAGTTAAAATCGTGAATTTGTTGTGATTTTTGGTTAAATTATTTTTAGATTTTAGAAATCAAGTCGAAAGTCTAAATTGAATTGCTTAAGAAATTGCTTCACAAAATTCAGATTTTTTACTTTTTACAGAGTAACTTGAAAATCCTGGACAAAGGCGCGTGCAATGACAAAATGAATTTTGTGAAGAAGATCTTTTCTGGGGCTTTCTAGATATTTTTTTTGTATTTGTTGCTTTTAGAGTAAATACAAGGATATTCAAATACACTCAGAAAAAAAAGTTTTTTGTATCCTTAAAAAAAGTCACTCAAAATAAACTATTGTTCAGTGTGTTCATGCTACCAATTGGCCCTCGCGTAGAGGAGTAAGACCCAGCCATAGGGTCCTAACACCAACGTATGATGGTCTCCTCCCACTACCACCCCAATCCTCGCTTTAACCACCCCATTTGAGAATTGTGAATGGTACTGACAACAAAGGCGCCCGTAATGAGATGTGTGTGTGTGTGTGTTTGTGTGAGTGTGTTCGCCCAATTGGCCCACGCTCAACTCATCTCGACGTCGTAGTGCTATCATGGCGTACGTCGCTTTTTGACGTTCCGAGAAAAACGCGGTTTAATGTTTGACCTTGAATAAACAAAAACGAGAGCAGGCGATGTAAACAACAACAAACACGTTTTGTTTGGTTGACCATTCTGTGCATTGCCCAGAAGTTTGGTTGAATTTAGTTGAAGTCTTGCACGTGCGTCAAACGCATTCTGACCTGGAATCCCTTTGGCCAATTGTCGCGCTTACATCAATTTTCAGGCTGTGTCATGATAGCACGACAAGATTGGTACTTCTTTCATAGGAAAAGTGACAAATATTTTCGGAGCTTTTTAGGTTTTTATTGAATATCTCAGAATTGAAATTGAAATTGGGGGATCCGTGAAGATCAAAAGATGGAGCATTGTGAGCTGCACAAATGGCGTTCTTAACTCAATTTGGCCCAAAATGCACGTACGACAAGTTAGCACGACGGCGACGATCTGGTAATACTACGTACGGTGGAAAGTTTGAAGAAATGGGGGGACTGGGGAGGGACACGTACCGTACGTTTGGAGAATCGCGCGTACGTATATCCGGAATGGGCCGGACGCGGTCAGCTATGGGGTGGTACATCACATCACCCAAACGCCCACCCGCAGCAGCAGTGGCAGAAGAATGGGATTCGACGGATGACGTGAAGATGGTTGACAGCTACGAAAATTGGGGTTGCTCATTGTGTGGGCGTGTGTGGAAGTTGTGGGAGATTTTTATCATTGCGGGTTTGTTCTTTATTTTGTCATCAATTTGAAATTTGAAATTTGCCATAGAAAAACACAATACCTTATAGTTGTAGTTGACAAGGTCCTGTCAACAAAGGGAATCTCACAGCCAATGTTACATCTCGCCGTTCTCGTGCTCTTTTATGGCACGTCGATTTTGTAACAAATTGAATTCAAAACACCATTTTGCACAGCTTTCAATGCTCACCTTTTGACCATTACAGATCCCCAAAATTCGATTTCATTCCTTAGATATTCAGAAAAAACAGGAAAAACTCCATAAATTGCTGGCACTCTTCATATGAAGAAGTTTCGATCGGATCGTGCTATCTGTACACTTTGGAAATTTCTGTAAATGCGACGACTTGCCAAAGGAATTTTAGTCAGAACGCGTTTGACACACGTACATGCCCAACATTTGTAATTATAAATAGGGACTCTAGCAACCAAATATAGCCAAACTTCGGGACAATGCACAGCCAAAAAACGTGTTTGTTATTGTTTACATTACGGGCTCTTGTTTTTGTTTATTCAATGTCAAACATTAAAACGCAGTTTTCTCGGAACTTCAAAAAGTGACGTGCGACAAGATAGCAAGATCACGTTGAATTGAGACTTTAAATTGCATTTAATTTGGTATTTTTATCTATAATTAACTCAGCACGCTTGGCCGAATGGCTACGCTGTCCGCTTTATAAGCGGATGATCATGGGTTTATTCCCATCTGCTCCAGCCTTCCATCGGATGGGGAAGTAAAACGTCGGTCTCTGCTTTGGTTGTTGTTAGGCCGTTAAGTCATTCAAGGCGTTGGAGTCATCTCGCCTGCATAAGAACAACAAACACACCAAACCAAGCCTGCTTTGGTGGTATCGCTGGCGGCGGTTGGACTCGCAATCCAAAGGTCGTCAGTTCGATCCTTGGGCTGGAAGGTTTCTTGGAGTAGAAAGAGGTTTGGTGCTCTCCTCATTCAAGCCTTTGGACTTGTTGTTGCTTGTAAGTTTATTTTCAATGTTTTGTTAGATAGTTATACAAAGTTTAACTTATTTTTATAAGCCTAAAGCAATTCAAAACATTGCTTCTAAAGTGTCGTTGGTTGGTTTAAATTAGTAGTTCAATACTGTCCTTGAGTGTCCAACCCTAGTCCACTGCTCACACGAACCCACTGCTCACGGACCCCAGTGGCGGAGCACGCCAGGACGATTTCCACCATTAGCCTCATTCTGATAACGGCACCACAAGTGATGTGGCATAATATCTGATTGATAATTAGATTAATCTCTCGTTTGACACTAATTTGTTTTATTATTTTCCTGTCCGAGCACGTCAATTCGTACTCACCAGCCACGTGGCGCATGGACGTGTGTGTGTGTGTGTGTGTGACCACGTGGACGATGGTCATGGTACGGTCCGTCGACGCATTAGTCGCAGCACGTACCAGTGGAATAGTGAAAGCAACTACACGGAGAAAAAAGAGTTCCCAAAACCGTGAACAAGCGTTCATGAAAATGGGAACCTCGAACAAAGTGTTCAAATTCCATGGTACGATTTTGAAAAACGTACCATGAAATTTGAACACTTTATTCGTGGTTCCCATTTTCATGAACGCTTGTTCATGATTTTGAGAACTCTTTTTTCTCCGTGTATACGATCATGTGGGACATGTCGGTAGCACTACGTACTATGTATCATTGTCGATTGATTGGGATTGCTTTTCCCCCGGTGAACAAGGTCCTGGAAAGCTCCGCCGCGAAATTCGAAAACGACGAGTTTCGCGAGTCCTTGAAGTTCTTGAAGCTCTAGGGTGGGTGGGGGAAGGAGCAAGGGTTTCCCATATCCAATTCTGGCAATGGTTCCCCATTGGCCTATTTAACTTTACGGCTTTCACATCCATGCTGAAATTTCCTTCCTGTTCTCTCTCTCTCTTTCAACTTTTCCACAGAAATACAAAGATTACGACGTGGATGTTAATCGCAAGGACGGGATCCTGCTGCTGCGCGAGTTGGCGGCCGAGGTGAAGAATTTTATGGATTTTAAAATGAACGCCGTCATGGTAAGTACAGCGGGAAACGCAGTTTGAGTGCGAGGAAAGAGGGAGTGGGTGCTCGTGATGATGATGGTGACGAGGCCATTGCGGGGGATTGATCTTTGACTTTTGACGCCAAGGAGAAGAGGGGCCATTAGCAAGTGTCGTATTTTCCCGGAAAATTTCAATGTTGAGAAGGTTAGATGGAGCGAGAGGCTTGTTGGAAAAGGTAACATTTATTTTATTGTGGGATTTTAGGTTTAACGTTTTGCCTTCTGTATTGGGGATAACTTCAAGATAGCATTGCTTACATAGATATTGCAGTTTTGAGCTGGTTGAACTAAAATTTGTTTAATTAAAACTAATTACTATCCTGAATGTTCAGGTTTTTTTTCCAAAAGACAGTTTTCAAATATTCCAAATTTCTGATCTATAATACACTGAATCTATACAAATAGTGTTCGACCGAAACGAAAAGTGCTTCGACTAACATCGAATGATTTGATTACCCTCGTCAATAAAATCCATTAGAACTACGATAGGCTTGAAACTGACCTTTTTTATTCTTTGTTAGATACTATGTTCAGATACTAGTACTAGTGTGTCCCAAAAACAGGCGATTTTGCTGAAGAGCAATTCCAGCTCAAATCAGGAATTTTTCTGGTACTTTTGTACCCGATCCTCTCCGATTTCAATGAAACTTTGTAGACATGTTATCCTAGGCCTATATAAGCCATTTTTGTGTATATGGAGCCAATAGTACTCGAAAATCACATTTGAGAAGGGCGTAAGGTATTTAATTTTTTTTTATTTTGTAATTTAAAAAATACTGTATCTCGAAGCCGTTGCGTCGTATCAAAAAGTGGTCAAAGACTAACTTGTAGGAAATTGGACGAGCTTTCTGAAAAAAAAACACACAGAAAGAAAAATGCACGCCACATCTATGAGATTTTTTGATTTTTAAGTCTAAAACTTAAATTTAAAGGTAATGTCACGATTTTTTTTCGTTCAAAATTTTTGAGGAAATAGCCTTAAATGTTACCAAAAGACTGACGTAAAATTCAGGATGGTATGTCTCTCCTAAAAAAATACAAAAATCATTTACTAAAACTGTTTTTTTTTTAAGTGGTCTAAATGTCAAATTTAAAAAAAAAACAGTAGTGGGGATCTATTTTCCAGACAATTTTACATAAAAGTCTCCATATTAACCATTGTCCTATGTCCAATCCTTGGGAAGATACAGCGGTTTTAAAAATAAAAATGTTGAAAATACGGGTTTTTTGGTGGTTTTTGGCAATTTCTATATGGAAGACTTGATTTTTCAGTCTCGTAAATATTACGTCCAATTTCCCATAAGTTTGCCTTTGACAGCTTTAAAAATAGCAAAAACTTTGAAAAATATTTGCAACGTTCTTATGCATACTTGGAAAAATGGAGTAATTACATTTTGGAATAAGTTGCTACTAAATAATAAATCTTTGCAAAGAGAGTTTTGGTCAGCCTGAATCAGATGTGACGTACTCAATCCGTAACCCAAATGTCATGAGTTCGAATCCCGAGGTGGGTGGTTTATAAGTTCAAAAAAAGTTTGGGGCTTATCTATAAAAATGTCGCTTATCAATTAATATGGAAAATATATGTTTTTGCTGTCTATACAGTTTTTCACATTAGTAAATGTTTGATAAAGTTTTTGACAAAATTTACTGTTTTCATGTGAAATTAGTTGGATTTTTCAACAAAATATTTGTTGTGAATATTAACATATTAACTTTAACTAAAAATGTTCAATAAACCTTAATTTTAAGAATTATAAAAACAGTTTACAGGTGGTTCAAAGGGCAGTTTTAATTGACCATTTACATTTGGCCCGCGGGCCACATCCAAAGAGGTTTTCCAAGTTGGATAAATACGACGAGTGCTGAATAAAATAGGTTTTGCAACGAGTTACTTGCAACTTTTTAAGCAATTCCTTAAAACGCTTTTTGAATGGATTTTGTGTTAAACATCCATGTGATAACTAAATTAGATACTAGTTCTGAAAAGTTGAATATTTTAGGACTGGTATTGAAAGGTATTAATTTTTCATTCTGTTATTTTTGGTAGAGAAAAGTAGGCTGATTCGTCACTCAAGAATGACAGGAAAAATAAGTGGTTTCAAGATGGAATTGCAAAAAAATATTTTTTGCAATCCCGTCGTAAAACTGTCAACATTTCCTGTCCTTCCTGAGAAACGAAACGGCCTACTTTTAAATACCAAAAATAACAGATTTGAAAATCAATACCTTTTAATACCAGTGCTGAAAAGTCATAGTTTTCAGCACTGAAATGGGTGCTGAAAAGTTGAACTTTTCAACACTTGCATCGAAAAGTAACATTTTTCGAAATTTGTTTTGAAGCGTAAATTTACTTAGCACATGAATGTTTGACATAAAATTCCATTCAAGAAGCGTTTTTTGGAATTGGAAAAAATGTTGCATTAACTACTATCTCACAGAGCTAGATAAAAATTTACTTGTTAATGTCGCAGTTTATTTTTTCCGTATCCAGGAGGTAATTTTTGAGCAACTTTTGATCGATGAAAATTTTTACTTTTCTCGTTTTATTTTCATCTTTTTTTTTTCTATGTTTTTGCATTTGATTTTCATATTTTCCAGTCATTTTTTTAAAGTTTACTTAATAAACAAGATACAATAAAAAACTGCATGCTTGTTTTGTCTTAAATTAAAGTTTATGGTAAAGAAAATGCATCTTAAACTGACACCTGAAAATATTTTTTTAAGCATTGGCATTGGTTGTGTACATAATTTTCTAAAAAAAATATTAGGGGACCATCCAGAAACCACGTGGACACTTTTTTGTGAATCTTGTACCCCCTCCCCCCCCCCCTTCGTGGACAATTGTCCATACAAAAAAAAAACTTTTTTGTATGGATCGTGGACAATCGCCATACCCCCCCCCCCCTAAAGTGACCACGTGGTTTATGGATGGTCCCTAGTCCGATTTTAATTGTAAAAGGTTAACACTATTGTAAACATTTTAAAACAGATTTTATTTTAAAAATTATTTAAGGTAACGACTAAAACTTGAAAAGGGCACCAAAGTTATGCAATAATAAACAGAAAAAAAGTCGAATTTTGGAATGTTGAAAATTTGATAGGTTGAATATTACCTCTTTTTTGAGTAATATTACATAAAAATAGTGTAAAAATGTAAACCTGATGAATATTTATCAAAAACTTATGAAAATTCATCATTTTCTGGGGTAAAATTAATCATTTTTTGCCACAAAATCTGTCACCATTTCCTGATGAATATTACCATCATTTTTTTCTGTGTACTTTTCACTTGAAAATATCCAGGTTTTTAAGTGAAGATGGCGTTCGAAATGGTGAACGTCTGAAATGTCAAAATCGCTCAGTAGCACCAACATTAGAAAAAAAATGTGGCTGTCATGCCATGGTACACTTTTTTTCGTAATGTTGGTATCACCGCGTGATTTTGACATTTCGGGCGTTCATCATTCGAACGCCATTTTCGTTTAAAACCCTGGATAATAAAAATATAAATTTAGCTGAAAATTTGCGACAGTTGATCCATTAAAACATATCAATAAATGAAAACTAGGGGTTAATGTTTGGACAAATCTAGTACTAGAGATTATTTTGAAACCCAACTGAGATATAGGTTAAGTAGAGAGCCTATATGGAGAGGCGAAATGTCACTCTCAGGGTTCCAATCGAACTGTCAAATCGGGGTTCCAATCGAGCAACAAGATCATGCAAGAACAAGGTTGGAATCAATTTAAAATAATTTTGGCAAAAAACGAGACTTATAACAATTACAAGTATTGTAAAACTGTTGTTGATAATAATCTGGTAGTTTTTATTATGTTTGTGCTTGTTCGATACAAGAAAAGTGCCAACACCAAAGAAAAACCACAAGTTTTTCAACCTTAAATTTGAATGACTTTGGGTGTTTGAAATTTCTCCCAGAACATTTCATTTCCCTATGTAGGTCCCTAAGGTTAAGAACTCTTAATTGCACTCAAAGAGCTTTTAAGAAGTTTTTCTTGAGAGCTTAAGAGAACATTTACATGAAAATATAGCTAAAATCGGGTTTTCCAATGAACCAATGTTTTCTACACATTATTCAAGCCAAAAACATGAGATTTTTACCTAGCAACAAGCATAACATTGCTTTAAACGAAAGTGCCATCTAGAACAAGCTGAGTGCCTTTAAAAAGAGCTCATAGTGCCGATGCATGTCTGTCTAGTAGTTTTGATAAATGAGGAATAAAATATCGAGAAATTTGTACCCATTTTTTTAAATGTCCTGATCAAAACTTACAACTTTGCCAAAGGATTATCGAATATCATGAAACTTTTCAATTGTATTATCATTCAAATTAAAAAAAAAAACAAAATTGAAAAATCGCGAGGAAATTTGAAGTTCACAGAATCACTCAATAGGATCTTTATATAGTCAATGTTGTTATCAATTAACTGCACGTAACAATTTGGCGGCTTTTAAGTAATCCTGTTCCACCACATCGCTCGTATCCTTATTAGCTCAGCCTCACCGGCGACAGTTTGATCCTCGGGACCTCCAAACACACTAGCTATAGGCGCCATCATATGATGGCGTTGGTGATGTCAAGAAAGCTCGTCGTCGCTCATGACTTCACACTCTGTCGCTTCGACGACACCGAGAGCTCTCCGGCTCTGCCTGACTGGCTGGCTGGTTGCTGATGGCTGATGTCCTGACCACTTTTGGCGTGCTGCCCTGGCCTGGCTTCTAGCTGTCGCTTGTCGTACATATTTTTAATGATTATGTTCAGCGGGGAACGGGGAAGCGAGGATGTACATAGGAAGTCTGCAGGATGTTTGTGATGGGTACCGAAATGGGACTGACTGTACCAATGAACGCACGTCACGAATTACAGCGAAGTTTCGGTCGTAAAGTTTTCAAGTTGCTGAAAATCTTCAACGATTCAACGTTCCTCTTCATAAGACGATGATGATGGCCAGATTTGGCTACCGTCGGCAGGAGGAGGGCAAGATTTTGCCGAGTGATGCCTTCTTGGTTGAGACGACGCGACGCGGGGAGACATATTTTAAATTGTCTCCTTTTTGCCGCTCCACCCCGGGACATGGGACCACATTTTTGCTTCCGTTTTTCGGGGGAAAGTTATTTCTCGTTCGTAAGCGATTTACTTTTGATGTTGTGCCGTTTTCCTGCGGGATGCGTACGCAGAACTGGCGAGAGAATCTCGGTGGATGACAACAATAGGTTTGCTACATGGAAGTACTTTTGGGATTCACAGGACAGTTAAAAAAACATGTTTAATTTTACCTTTATAAACAAAGTAAAAATAAAAAAAAAACAAATTCTCAAAAATAGACAACTATTAATTTTAATAACTTTTTTTGCTGTGGGTAAGAAATTTAGAAACTTTAAATTATACCTTTTTTGTTGTTCGGTTCTGTCCATACCAGTAATTCTGTGCATTTGTTTAAATTACTTGCAAATTATGCAAGATAAAATCCTTTATGAGAAAATTGCCCTTTTGAAGTTGGAAGGGTTCTAAAACAAATATAAAATTATTGTAATTGTTCTACCAAAAACTAGCAAAATTTGTATTTGATTTTAAAAATTCTTATGTTTTCATAATTCAAAAAGAAAATCATTCGATTCATTCGAAATCATCAAATCATTATGTTGAAATCAAACAGACTAAAAATTGTTGAATTCTTGAAGGACTTTAAATCGAAGCCCGTCTAAAGGCAGCCTGCGTTATGGACAAATTAGGGGAGGGCTGAAATTTAAAAAAAAGTGCACAAATCTGTGACCGATTGTTCAAATGGGTAACCAAATTTTGTAACACAAACAATTGAGTAACGTGATTTGCAGTGTTTGAATTTTAACTGTTTTTTGGCTACATGAGGTTGTGATTTAGAAAATTGAAAAAAAAAAAAATCGTTACGATGTATGTTATTGACCCTCATGAAATCTGAGTATTGTAATGAGAGCATTTATTTAAAAAAACGTGGGCAATGTGATTGAAATTTATTATATTAGGATTTCACAAGAAATTTTGTAAACTCTTCTTTTTTTTTATTCTACTAAGATTTTACAGCCATCTGTTCCATGTTCCAAAATTTTGTACAGCCAAGTAACGAAAAATGTGAGAATTTTTAAAACTTTTTAAGTGTTTTTTTCGATGAAAAATACGTTTTTTCGGAATTCTGAGTAGGCCATCAAATTGGGCGTCTAATTTTACATAAAAGTCCCTTTGACACCAAATTTCTTTCTCATCACCGTTTCAGGCTGCAAATTATTGAAAAACACCTCTTTTTTCGCATGTTCAAAAATGGAAGGGGTCGTACCGCCCCTCCGTCACGAGATATCAAAAAATGGACCTCGGAATCGTGATCAGGGACAAAAGTTACCCCTTAGGACAAAGTTTCACGCAAATCGAAGAGGGGTCGGGGCAATTTTTCCCGATTTCGTTAGAGTTGGTAGAGAATTACCCAATAGGAACAACGACGAATAGTAAACACATAGTCTTTCCTACTCGTTCTTAGTGTAATTATCAACTGAAGTGATTAGTATTAACTTTTTTCACTTCGAATTTGGCCCATTTTTAGTCCTAGAATTTCGTACAATCTAACTTTCCAGGAATATTTTATGGATTTTTTTTTCTTTTCTAGAAAGGTGTTCAGCATGTCACTTTGGCGAAGACATCATTTTTTTTGTCGTAATCTACGCCTTTTTACGATTTATTTTATCAATAGTCAGAGTAAACCCTCGAAAATCAGTTTTTTTTGGCTTAGCAGATCAAACCTAAGTTTTACAGAAAAGTGATGTTTTGAGCAGCTTTAAAAAAAAACAACAAATTTCATTTTCGAAAAATCAATGTTGGACTTATGGGTTCAAAAGAAAGACCCATTTTGAGGTTAAAAAAATTCTGAAACTCAAATATGTTGCAAAAGTGAAACCATATTTTATGCATCAGGTTTCATTCGATAGAAAAGTTCTAACACTTTAAACGCAGAAAAAAAACTCACGAGTATTTTTTTAACTCGAGATAACATTTTGGTTTTGGCGAGCAGCCTTGTCGAGAAAAAAAACAGTTTTTTTCTTTTTCGACAAGACTGCTCGCCAAAACCAGGATCGAAACTCGAGATATCTTCATTTTAAAATGTCCAATTTAAAAAAAAATGTATGGAACCACCCTTCAGCTCTAATTCTGTAAGCAACTCTTCTGAAGACACTAAAACTCCAAAACTTTACAATTGAGTCATAAAATTAAGCTGTGATATTATTGTTCACAGCGTTAATGTTTATTTTTCTGAGTACAATTACCTTTTGTTCGACCTAGAGCGTCCAATTTCCCGGGGTTACCAAATTCTCGGGAAACGGGAAATTTCCAGCAGATTTCTCGGGAAATCCCGGGAAATTTTAAATTTAACGAAAATTATTCTGATCCAGTTTCTGATTAAAATTTGGCAACAAAATTGTTTAGAACAGCACTGCCCATGTTCGCATAAATATCCCATATGCAAAAATAGCAAGCTGAGAAAAACACATTTGAAGTTTGTCCCACACATAAGGCTACGTGTTATGTTTTCGTGAAAAAACTGGATATCCTTCTGATTTCTAGAACAAATTAGTGAATATTATAGGCTTTTCTGAAAAAAGCACACGATTTTTAACCAAACTGCATCATTAACTAAAAAACGATGAAAATGCATATGGGACATTTATGCGATCATGGGCAGAGCAACTGCCAAAATAAGTGCGAGGATCAATTAATGGCTTGACTGCTTGTAAAAAATCATGCAACTTTGAAAAAATGTAAGCTGTCAAATCGTACCAAATCAAAAACGCATTTTATGGGTATTTTTTGTTGAGAAGTATTTTTTTCAATCTAAGATTTTGGACAGTGAAAATTTATGCTACGCAGCAATAAAATTGCTTTCAAATTTGTCTCAGTGGCCGTAAAAATGAAATGGAACAAAATCACGCAAAAATAATGTTTCTCATGGCATAAAACTTATTGCAGAAGAAGTATTTCCAACTTGTTAATAAATAGATATTCATTGAATTTGCCATAAAAATCAAATTTCTAGCGCTATTTAGCTTGAAACATTATTTTATTAATTAACAACTGAAATTTTAAATGTATTTGAAGCGAGTTTTTAAATATGTTTTCATTTATTGGGTAAATTTCATATGATACGAAGTTGTTTTTGAAATGATTTTTCATGGTTTGATTTTAATTATATGGCCTGATAAATTAGTTAGATTAAAATGAATGTAAAAGTGGTTGAAATTTTACGATATTTTTTTATATTTAACCCTCTTTAACCCTTGGTAGCTCACGTGCTTCTTACATTTATTACTTTAAACAGTAATTTCTCGAATACTTTTAAACAAATTCTTCTCGAACAACCCTTTTGAAAAATTTAATTATATCATTTTAATTTTTATCCAATTTGGTCAAGGTAAAAAAAAGTTAAACAAATCTAAATTTTGATCGTGGCCGGAAGAGGTGAATTTCTTATTTTCAAATGGTATAACAAAAAAACCGTTAAAATCGAAAATAAAAATTTGATATACATTCCATACTTGCGTAATTTTTGTTGCCCAACATATAAGCAGTTCAGCAAAAAAAAAAAAATATTTGAATTAAATCTTACTATGAAATTTACAGACAAGCTGATTAGTACAATATTAACAGAAGATTGAAATGCATAAAATCAAATCCGGTTCCGCTTACTTTTCAGGAATTTGTAATTTTGCCAGCTCGTTCTAAAAGGACCATAGTTGATCCAACGAAAAAAGGTTGTCTTGTAAATTTTTTTAATTGCTTCAAAATGAAAAAAAGGGATCAGAAATGGGTTTTAAACATGTTTTTTTACCGTTTTACACAAGGGTCCTGATTTTCGGTTCAAAGATCAGAAATCATTCACTCATCGCCGAATGAACCTTTGCCGACTGGAGTTCGCAACCAGTCGCGAGCGAACACTTCACTCAGACTGCCAGCGACTTGCTCAATTGCTTCTTCCAGCGACACAAATACTTTGTGAATTTCTTTGCCCACTCCGTCCGTCGACCCGAGTCACGCACGAATACGTTCAGAGAGGAGAGAATCTAACAACATACCAGCTCGGCGCTCTTTTGGCCTGCACTACCACAGTTTGGCGTAAATTTGTATTTGTCATGATGAAAATTGCTTGCAAATGTGTCTGCTGTCATGTTATCAACAAAATTGCAAAACATTTTTGATAACATAGATTTTAAGCAGTTTAGTAACTGAGTAAAACAAAGCCGATCGCAAACTATTTCGACTCAGCGACTGAGCGACATAATGCAATCAGTCTCTCTGAACCATTCGCTATACTACCCGATTGAAGTGAGAGGGAGAGCAAAGGGAGGGTATTCTGTAACTATTGGTGTGGAATCGACAAACAGTACGAAATGGTTAGAGCATTTTTTTGTCGCTTTCAATTTGTGGTCGCGAGTGAATGAGTCGTTTTGGATCAATCAGGACCCTTGGTTTTACATAAAAATTAACGTGGGGCTTTGGGAGCCTATTATTCGGAAAATAAAATTTCCTCCTTATTTTAGGATCTGGACTTTTGTGCACTGGTCTGTGTCAACACAAGACAGTTGGAATTTTGAGATATTTTTAGTGTTTAAATTCGACCTTTTTTACACCGGTGTGACACGTGTAAAGGAAAGTATGTTTGAATAATCAATTGTCTCTTTCAAAACAAATAATTGCAAAAAAAAAATCAACTTTGAGTTTGATACGGAGGGCCTCGTGGCGCGGTGGTTAGCGGCTTCGGCTGCCGATCCCTAAGTTGCTATGAGGCGCGGGTTCGATTCCCGCCTTATCCCCCTGGCCTTCTATCGGATGGGGAAGTAAAACGTCGGTCCATTTGCGTAAAAGAGGTTTTGGGTGACTCACTGGACTCACCACAAATAACCTTCGGACGCCTAGAAATGAGCAGAAACTTGCAACAGAGCCCACAAAAGACCTGGGGGTCGTTAAAGTGGGTTGCTTTGCTTTGCATGTTAATAAACATGCATATGCACCAAAAAAAAAAAAAACATTTCAAGAGAAGTGAAACTAATTTAGATTTTAAAAATTTTAATTTTCTAGATAATGCTTTGTTAAACTCTAAAACACCGTTAAAAAATTCTTGATATACCTTGACCCTTGTTGCCTACCGGTAAAAGGATAGTAGAATCAAAATCTGGCTGAATACCTACCTTTTGGCCCCCCTCAAAAATGCCCTGGCGGAAGGGTCGCCGGTCTATTTATGGAAAGCCCATCGTCAACCGTATTGCCATAAATTGCTAAAAGAGTTTCGCTTTCTTGCTGTCGGCGTCGGCGTTGACTCTTGCTGACGGCTTGGATGGGGTGGAGTTGTGGATGCTGGAAGCCTAATAGAGTCCCCCAAGTCTGATCCTTAGTTTGTGCTCTCCTAGCGCGAGGACTTTCAGAGCCCAAAAGTTTTGTAAAGCTTCCTCCACTCTCCGCTTAAGGGGAGGGGGGAGCTTTTCAGCTTGGATTCGCTGTTCGATTGGTTTGTGCTCGGAGCGAATATTAAATCATAAATAAGCTAACACATAATTCATATCCTCCGGTTCCGGCTGCTCCTGACTACTCTTCCTCCTTCCCCCTCCCTCACCCTTGGGATGTTGTGTTGTTCTAAAAGGATGTTATGTGTAGGTGTGTGTGTGTACGTGTGTATAATCAGGACCTGGGGCACCAGCGAAAGCATTTATTTACCATCACACACACCAGTTCTGGAAAAGGTTTCCGCCAATCGGCTAGAACAACTTGGAAGCGGAGAATGGGCTAGGGGAGACCGGCTGCCAGTGGGCACCCGACGCGGAAAAGGGTTCTTTGATGAGGAAAATCGATTATCGGTCATTAGTATGCGGCGCTCGTTCGGGGGATAAATTTATTTCTTCTCGTCGTCTCTAGCCGCCACGCCAAGCCGCTGCCAACGTTGGCGTCTCCCCGCCGGAAGTGCTTGCGTTGAGTCCTGTCAAGTCTTTGGGGGGAAAGGATTGCGGCCAGGGGAAGCTTTTAAATTTTATAAAATGTTTTATGACTTTAACTCCGCAGGCGAATTGGATAACACGCTCACTGAACCGGGGTGATTTTCAAAACTTGCTCGGGGGAAATTGAGAAGTAACATTTTGAGAAGTTGAATTGATGAAGATGATATTTTCAGTAACAATAATTTCAGTTACAAATCATTCTTGGGTCATTATCTTCCAACTCACACGGCAGTTTCCCCGAACTCTGTTTGAATTTTATGAAACTTCGGATAATTTTGATTCTTGATCGCGAATCGAAAATCTACTTTTTGATATATCTTAACGGTACGATCCCATTATTTTTCGCTGTATTTCAGAACATTCATGGACGAAGAAGGAAGTTTTTTGTCCTTGCCATAAGATTTATCAACATTTCTAAGCACCTTCTCATTTCAGTGTGAATGAAAACACCTAAAAAGAAAACCTTAACCTAGAGGGAGGGAATAGGTTGACAAACGTCCGGCGAGATGATTATTCGAGTGCAATGTTTTCACCCCGCGACATCCGATACTTCACTTGTTTTTCCTTCTTCCCTCGTGCGTCACCGGAAGAAGCAAGAAGAAATAACACACAAAAGTCGCGTGGGTGGAAAACTAACCTCCCAAAGATCCTCATTTTGCTAGGAAATTCCCTCCTCTCCTCCCATCTTCTTCACCATTTAGGTTAAACAATCGTAAACTTTTTTCCTCACAGGAAGCGCAATGGTTTTTCTTTTTGTTCACACTTTCGTGTAGCATCCTCCAAGACCTTGCTCCCTGAACCACCACCACCATTAACCGTGTCACATGCACCACACTTTCATATCTTGCGTTTCCTGGCTCCCTATGTGTTTTGTTGGAGAGAATGCTTTTTTCTTTGACTGATGGCATTTTCTTAAAAGGTGGCTAGTAAACTAAAAACTTGAAGGAAAACAATTTTTGGAATGTTCAAGAATGGATTTTTTTGGAGTTCAAAATATTAAAAGTGTATGAATGTATCACCCTAATTACTGTTGTGACTCCTTAGCAGGGGAAAAAGCAGAACAATTTAAAGTTCGTCTGGTCATTGTAAATTTTATTTCAGGGTTTTTTCTCCCCCCTTCAATATTTCCCCAAAAAATTATGGGGCAAAATTGATAAAAATTTAAATGTTCATAGAAAAAAAACTTGTTAAATCGAAAATTGTGAACTATTTTAAAAACATTTTATTACGCCTATCATTATAAAATCAAATATTTACTTTTCTATTTACAAATTTCAAATTTGGGACCACAGATCGGTACAAAATGCAAAAGTTTAGGAAAATGAATAACAACAACCCAACCCCGCCTTAAACGGGCTTCGATCTTAAATAGCTATTTTATTTTTATATTCTCATACGGGTCATTCCATCTCAACTGTGCACGAAAAAGTGCAAATTTGAAAATTACCCTCTCCGATCCTGCTCAAATTTGGCAGGGCTGTGATACTATCAAAACATGCAAGAATCCCGAATTTCATCCAAATCGGACCACCCCCTCCATTTTTGTACCTCCCCAAAATATCGACTTTTTGGCGATTTTTGAGCAAAACCCCTATTTTTAAACGGCGATAGCTCAGGAACCACAAATCATGAAAGGTTGGCCTTAGACTCAATTTAGAAAGGAAATCGGACGTAGAATCCATTTCCGTGATCAAAATTTTGATTAATTTATTTTTTCTACCTGTATTGCGCAATTGAAAACTTTAAACGGTCGTATCTCAAAACACCCCAACTTATTTTTTTATTTGACCTCACCATCGTATTCCCCGGCCAATTTTACATAAGAGTCACTTATCGACAGAAATGAATATGTTTCGTTCCAGAGATATCGAATTTTAAAGTTTTGAGTTTTTGAGATTACCTACATCACCTTCATTCGCCGCATCTGCTGGAAGCACACAGGCGGGTTGATCAATAACTGCTACCTGGTCATTTATTAAAATAATAATTCATCATAAATAATCTTTATCACATTGAGCAAAAATTAACAGTATAACTGGAGTTTAATCGCGAATGTTTATCTGCTCAAAAAAAAAAAACTAAATGAATTTCTGTGCTAACCCACAGGACAGAGCAATAACGACACACAGGTAAATGCAGAATTGGATTACGCCGGAGCGAGCAGGAAAATGCAATTGGGTCCTAAAGTTAAGCTTAAATTTGTGATGTTATTGTTCAAAACGATAAAGCTTATTTTGCTGAGTACAATGACCCTTTGATCGACCGCAAATAATTTAAAATTGATTTTTAATTCAATTTAAAAAAAATATAACTTCACGGCCCTTCTTGACAGTAAAGGTCCTACTTGACAGCTCGTTCCAAGGGGACCATAGTTGATCCATCAAAAAATGTTGTCTTGTCAATATTTTTTTTTGCATTGAAATGAAAAAAAGTGATCAGAAATGGGTTTTAATCGTGTTTTTTTACCGTTGTACATAAAAAATTGACATAGTGCTTTAGTACTCAATTGATCTTTTAAGTAACACTGAACAATACGATACATTATTGAGTAAAAAATATGAATTAAAATGAATAAAATTTGTTGATACGTTGGATTCTAGTGAAGGATCGCAAGGAGTAGGAAAAGAATTTCTGGAAAGTATAAAACTGAAAAATGTTAGAAAATTACAAAGTTTGATCTGATGCGAAGCGGCTAATTCCCCAAATTTAGTTGCGGTGATTTCGACACCGTCCGAACAACAATGTTTTTTTTTCTTCTATCATTCTTGGATTCTTGGAACACAATGCGGCTGCTGTTCACACGTATAAAGATTTGCCTTCCTCACTGAGGTAAGGCTATAATCCTGCTCTAAAAATGAACTTTGTATAAAAACGTCGTAGACCCACCTTCATGTATACATATCGACTCAGAATCAAAAACTGAACAAATGTCTGTGTGTATGTGTGTGTGTATGTATGTATGTGACCAACAAACTAGCTCATGTTTCTCAGCACTGGCTGAACCGATTTGACCCGAACCTGTTGCATTCGACTTGGTTTAGGGTCCCATAGATCGAGTTTTATACAGATTGAAGTTTCGATAAGTAGTTCAAAAGTTATGTATAAAAATGTGTTTTCACATATATCCGGATCTCACTTAAATGTTTGTAAACTATGTCCGGATCCACCATCCGACTCATCGTTGGATAGGTTACCAAAAGACCTTTCCAACGAGTCCAAAACATTGAAGATCTGGCAACCCTGTCTCAAGATATGGCCATTTAAGTGATATTTATGTACTTTTTGGAAGCCGGTTTGCTAGTTTGTTTTAAGTGATATTTATGTACTTTTTGGAAGCCGGATCTCACTTAAATGTATGTAAACTATGTCCGGATCCACCATCCGACCCATCGTTGGATAGGTTATCAAAAGACCTTTCCAACGAGTCCAAAACATTGAAGATCTGGCAACCCTGTCTCGAGAAATGGCCATTTAAGTGATATTTATGTACTTTTTGGAAGCCGGATCTCACTTTAATGTATGTAAACTATGTCCGGATCCATCATCCGACCCATCGTTGGTTAGGTAGTTGAAAGACCTTTCCAACGAGTCCAAAACATTGAAGATCTGGCAATCCTGTCTCGAGATATGGTCACTTAAGTGATATTTATGTATTTTTTTGTAAACGGATCTCACTTAAATGTATGTAAACTATGTCCGGCTCCACCATCCGACCCATCGTTGGTTAGGTTATCAAAAGACCTTTCCAACGAGTCCAAAACATTGAAGATCTGGCAACCCTGTCTCGAGATATGGTCACTTAAGTGATATTTATGTACTTTTTTTATTCCGGATCTAAAAAATAGATGAAATTTGTGTACAACCCCATCAAATCAGCCATTGTTGGTAATGAGTGAGGAAGGCTCCAACCACATAGGTGGATTAAGTTAGTTTTTTTAATTAAATGTATCTTGACCAAAATCATCTTTCAATCAAATGGAGCTTGCTCACAATATAAATATCGATTTAATATGATCAAACCTTTAATCCTTAAATCAGATTTTGGAGGTTTTGCTGAATGGCACTATTTTGCTACCGCCCATGACAAAGGCCCTAGTCATGGCCTCGGGGGTACTCTAAAACGGTTAGCAACACGTAAAAAAACGGTGCATTCAAAATAACCCAGTAAATATTCCTTACACAAAAAAATATTGATCAAGGTATTATCTATTTGAAAAAATATTTGCGTAAAATTATAAAAACAAAAATAAAATTAATCATCTCCCAGAACACCAGGTAGCAGTTATTAATCAGCCCGCCTGTGTGCTTCTAGCAGATGCGGCGAATGAAGCTGATGTAGGTAATCTCAAAAACTCAAAACTTTAAAATTCGATATCTCTGGAACGAAACATATTCATTTCTGTCGATAAGTGATTCTTATGTAAAATTGGCCGGGGAATACGATGGTGAGGTCAAATAAAAAAAATAAGATGGGGTGTTTTGAGATACGGCCGTTTAAAGTTTTCAATTGCGCAATACAGATAGAAAAAATAAATTAATCAAAACGGAATGATCACGGAAATGGATTCTACGTCCAATTTCCTTCAAAATTGAAACTAAGACCGACCTTCTATGATTTGTGGTTCCTGAGCTATCGCCGTTTGAAGATAGGGGTTTTGCTCAAAAAACGCCAAAAAGACGATTTTTTGGGGAGGTACAAAAATGGAGGGGGTGGTCCGATTTGGATGAAATTCGGGATTCTTGCATGATTTGATAGTATCAACAGCCCTGCAAAATTTGAGCAGGATCGGAGAGGGTAATTTTCAAATGCTGTTCCGCTTCAGATGGAATGACCCATACTCATTTTGTATAGAATCAAATGTTGTAAATTAAATGAAATTTTAGAGAATTCCTGTTTCAAAAGTAATGCGTTCGATAAAATTGGAGGTTTTTCTATAAAATAAATGCACATATTTTTAATATTCTTTAAGGCTTGTACAATTTTTATATAAAGTTTTTGTGAAATCAGCTGAAATTGATTTAAAATGCATTCCCCTGCGTTTAAAATCCTTTCTAGCATGCTTGGGTTGATTTAATTTTTTTTTAATTTTTTGAAAATTTTCGATGTTTAGTACACAAAAAAAAGGATGGTAATATTCATCAAGAAATGGTGACAGATGTTGTGACAAAAAAATGATAAATGTTACCCTAGAAAATGATGAATTTTCATCAGTTTTTGATGAATATTCATCAGGTTTTTCCAAATTTTCAACATTCCAAAATTCAACTTTTTTTTTGTGTATCACAAAAAAGTTTTTTTTCGGATTTTTTTTTGTTTCGTCAAATCTTACTTTTTTTGAATACTAATGATTGCAAACAACAAAACTTGTGTAAAATGCATTTTAAACACTTTTTGCATTCAAGTGTTGAGACTATGGCTTGTAATTTTAATTTTTATATTTTTTTATTTTTCTAATTTTAATTGTGTTATTTTTGTCATATTTTTGGTATTTCCTTTGTAAAATTGAGAATATGTTCTTATCCGACATTTCAACAGAAATTGATAGCGTTTTGCTATTCCCACCTGCTCGGGTTTGCACCAAACTCTGCCATTTCTAGAGCACAATTTTAAAGGAGTACACACTCCTGTTTTGCATAACTATGCTGATTTCTGTGTCGCTGTCTGCGCATCCTTTCTAGAGGGGCACCTCTTTCTTACTTTTTTTTGTGTTGCATCCGACGAAGAAACGGTGCACCCACCACCCAAAAGTGGAGACACGATGAGTTGGGGGTGGGAATGATGAAAGCGGGGCAGGAAGTTGCAGAGCAGCACAATGTGAGCGTTGAAACAAGGTGTCTCGTGGAGTTCCTGCTTTTTATGCTTTTCACGTTACAGATCTTTTTTTTTTGCTCTCTCTCTCTCTTAGTTTCTTATTTTTTGCTGTTCATCACCACCACCAACACCACCACAGTCGATACTCGGCAGTGGCACGTGAATGTTCTACTTGTGGGAGTTCTTTTTTTTGGTTGCTGATGTTGCTTGTTGGAAGGGTGTGTGTGTGTATGAACAGCGATCCATACAATTTGGGAAATTAGGTAAGTGAAAATGCATTCGTGTTTCTGGTGACTTTTCCTCCCCGGGTGAAGATGGGTGAGTATTTTTCACACCCGTGAAGAGAATCTGTTTCATATATTGGAAGTGCTTGGGGGCGTTTAGGGATAAGTGCAATGAATTGGTGTTTCCGTGTGAGGATAATTAATTTTGGTGGTATTTATGTAGTTTAAGAAAAAAACGATTGTACAATGGACAATTAGTGGGTAAAATTTTGTCTTATTGTGTTCAGAAATTCAGGTAGCGTTCCAGCTCAAAATTTTTGGGTAAAAGTTGCCCCGACCGCTCTTTTGCATGAAACTTTGTCCTAAGTGGTCCTGAGTGAAATAATTTGAAATTTTTGCGACATTTAGTTCATTAACTTTTTTTTAAAGATTTTCATCCCTGTGATAACATATTTACTGCTATTTTATTTGAACTTATACCTTTAATTTCAAAAGAAATTAAAAGCATGCTTTGTTTTATTCAAAATATAATGAAAGCTTTGAAATCAACTTTCAGAAACATTAAAGATTTTCTGTTTAATTTTAACGATATTTGACTATTTGGGAGCCTTTTTATTTAAAATTTAAATTTTAAATTTTAAATTTTAAATAAAAAGGCAACCCAAATAGTCAAATATCGTTAAAATTAAACAGAAAATCTTTAATGTTTCTGAAAGTTGATTTCAAAGCTTTCATTATATTTTGAATAAAACAAAGCATGCTTTTAATTTCTTTTGAAATTAAAGGTATAAGTTCAAATAAAATAGCAGTAAATATGTTATCACAGGGATTGAAAACATACTTTATTTAGTTCTTTTCTAAAAAAACTAAAAAATCTGATCAATTCTTAAAATGGTTCATATCAAGCTTTTCAATTAAAAAGTAATAAAATTTACTTAAATAGTCTGTATATCAGTCGGCAGCAATACGCAGTGCCTATCAGACGTGTTACCTATTCGCTGCAAATTCGTTTGTTTTCGGCTAGGCTCAACAATGAGTTCTAATCGAAAAAACACGATCTTCGTGGACTTTGGTGTCCTCCCTGCCCGCCCACCGTTGGACTCCGTGAAAGCATTTGTGGAGAAAAGCATGGGCCTTGAACCTGCCGGGATTAAGTGCCTCCAACTGCACAACACCCGGAACGGCGTCCTCATCGAAATGGCTGACCTAGCAACAGCCACCAAAGCAGCAGCAGACAACAACATGAAGCACACAATCCGTTCAGGTGAGAAGTGTTTCCGTATCCCGATCTACGTTGACGACAATGCCGTTGACGTCCGGGTCCACGACCTTCCACCGGGAATGCCGAACAACGAGATCGCCGACGGAATGGCGCAGTTTGGAGAGGTGCTGACTATTACGGACGACGTTTGGAAGAACTTTTTCCCCGGGATTCCAAACGGGGTGCGGATCCTGAGGATGAAACTCTCCAAGCCGGTTCCGTCATATGTCAGCATCAAGGGCCAACTAAGTTTGGCCACTCATGCTGGCCAGACCCCGACTTGCCGACGATGTGGACAGAAAAGTCACCCGGAGAAAACCTGCTCATCCGTGAAACAGAAAAAGAAGACCGCGATCGTGAACAACAAGAAGCAAGACAAAACAGCGACGAATCCTATTGTACCAGCTGCAACAACAACAACAGTACCTGATCCCATCTCGAAGGTCACCGACGACGATGGGTTTAGAATTGTTGAGAAGAAAGGGAAGAGTATAAAACGACAGCTTTCTGACGACTCCAAAACAACACCACAAGAGAAGCGCACTCAAATAAATTTCGACAGTGAAACGGAGATGGACGAGCAAACGTTGCGACAAATTAGCAAAGAAGACAGTGCAAAACTCAGAACGGACAACTTCATGAAATGGTGTGAATTGATGTATATGAATTAAGAATGTATTTTTTTATTAATTAAGAGGCGAATGCACAAACTGTGTAAAGTCTCTATAATAAAAACAAAAAAAAAAAAAATAGTCTGTATAGATGAAATATTTAATATGTTGTTATTTTGAAGAAAAAAAAATGATTTGAGATTATTGATAAATTCCACGAATTTCACGCCATCCACGAAATCGTCAAAAATCACTAACCCTATGTTAGTAATTAAACAAGGATATTCACTCGCTTAATCCTACAGTACTCGGGTTGGTTTTCAAAACGTCGTAAGAGCCAAACCCCTCAAGTGGGGAAAACCAATGAACAAGTTTTCGACCATTATTTTAATTCTTATTTATATATAATTGGGCTTCAAGAGCATATTTTTAGTCAAAATCATTGCTTTGACTATAAGCTATGGTTGCCATATCAAGTGAATTTTTTTTTTACAATTAATGTGTGTTTTAGCCTTGTTTTACGACAACAGGTTGATTCGACCTTTTACATGAGCAAATTGATTCATACGTCCCTGTACTTGAAACTTTTTTTTTGAGTAAAAATGACAATACGACCATTGGCAAAATTTATTAGTTTTATGACTAAACCACATTTAAATCAAACATTATTATTTAGAACATCGTTTCAACATCCCCTGCAAACAGGCTTGCCTCAAATACAGATTTTTCAGCACAGGCCCGAAACACAAACGAATTTTTTTACAGTTAAAATAAATTTGAGCAGTTTTTGTTAAATTGGCCAAAAAGATAAACATTGTTAGCATCTTTTGGAATGTTCAGTTTTTGGTAAGAATATTATTCTTTAAAGTTATACTCGATTGAGTGTTTGGTATGTGCCAAAAAAATCTGTATTTGTGGCAAGCCTGCCTGCAAAGAGAGCAGTCGATGTTTTGTGTTTTGTGATTGGGAGAAAACATCGCAGAGGAGAAAGGTCCAACTGACAGATTTTATTCTCTCTCTCTCGCGTTGGTTCATACGCCAGCTGAGAGCACGAACAAAACGACGAATTACCACTGATTTGTTTATCTTTTCTTCAGTGGTCCATGGGACCTTGGAGAACTCGGGTTCCTGGAGTTTTCAGAGGGCGTTTATGCCTGATAAGATGGATGCGGTCATTATCGCTTGTACCTGCACATATTCTGCATCTTGATTTTGTGTTGATTCAGGCTGCCACACAATTTTGGGGGGAGCTAGCCGCCTCTGCCGGAATAAACGACTGAAACTTCGTTTTGCTGGCTGGCAATTTGGAAAATATTCTTCGCGCATCATTTAGGTCTTATAATCAGCGCAATGTATTTAACGGGATAACAAATATTAATCTTTTTCGTAAAAACTCATGTGCCCATAATAATTAAGCAATTATTATGGAACTTACGTCCTTTTCCTATGAGCGTAAGTACTTTTTTGAAATTACTAGTACTTACGACCTTGCATCACCAAGGACGTATGTGACTTCTCCGTATGAAAAAGCACATTCGACCTTTTATATGCGGGCGATATTTTTGTTCAAATTATTTTTTTTTTTTGGAAATTCTGCTCGAGTAGATCGTTAGTAGTGCGTTAGAAGAGTGCAACCGTACCAAAAACTAAATTTTGAACAACTGGCGCTTACGACCTTTTGAAAACTAACCCGAGTGTTTATCTTTTCTTCGGTGGTCTATAGGACTTTGAAGAACTCGGGGTTCCTGGAGTTTTGAGAGGGCTTTTATGCGTGATAAGATGGATGCGGTCATTATCGCTTGTTCCTGAACAGATTATGCAACTTGATTTTGAGTTGGTTTAGGCTGCCACACAAAATGGTGATTTTGGGGGAAGCTAGCCGTCTCTTCCAGAATAAATGACTGAAACTGGGTTTTGCTGGCTGGCAAATTGGAACATATCTGGAGTTTTTTTTTTAAAAGGTCCAATAAACCAAATTTTCAGTTTTTGCTTTTTGGGTGTTTTTAATACCCCTGACTCAAGGTGGTTTCAAAAACACCCAAAAGGCAAAAACTGGAATTTTTGTTTGTAGGACCTTTTTTTTTAAAAAAAAAACTCGAGATATTCTTCGCGCATCCTTTAAGTCATATAATCAGCGCAAATGTTTTAAACGGGATAACAAATATTCATCTTTTTTCGTAAAAACTCATGTGCGCATAATCATGAAGCAATAAAAACTGAACTTACGTCCTTTTTCTATGGGCGTAAGTACATTTTTGAAATTATCAGTACTTACGACCTTGCATGACCAAGGACGTATGTGACTTCTCCGTATGAAAAGCACATTCGATTTATTTTTTTGGAAATTCTGCTCGAGTAGATCGTTAGTAGATCGTTAGAAGAGTGCAGCCGTGCCAAAACTCATTTTTTGACAACTGGCGCTTACGACCTTTTGAAAACTAACCCGAGAGTAGTTCATAAGATTTTGTTTCTTCCTATCAATTAATTCGTTACAGTTTCACACAAACATAAAATTTCACGGGATTTTGCGGAAAAAGCCAAATTTCACGGATTTTACGCTGTCCGCGAAATCGTGAAATTTCACTTACCCTTGTCATGATATATCGAAAAATGTGATCAGGGACCAAAATTACCCAAAAGTGCAAAGTTTCACGCAACTTTATTTGATTTTGTAAGTTGGCGGAGAATTACCTTAATATCAATGTTGAATAATTTACATAAAGTAACAAAAACTGTTATTGATGGGAAATTACGAAATAGATTACATTTTCAAAAATAAAACATTGACAAAAGATGAATTACCCTATCAACTTTTCTGTCCTTCCACCCTAACCCTGTTCCACACAGAGACAATCGATTACCGGGTCAGCTCTTAGTCACACGAACAATAGTCAAATTGCCCAATCATCACGGTAACATTAACAACTGGGAACTCATAAATGTGGCGTCCCTCACCCTCTCCCACACATGCTGTCACGCGGATAACGATCTCTTCCGCGGAAGGCTCCACGAGGTCTACCGGAGGACGCCCGAGTGAGGACCGTCAATCATCAATCGTCCATCGACGAGGCGCACATGTGTGTGTTTGTGTGTCTAGTACTTACGTCGTGGGCTCCCGGTCCTGAACTTGGCGAATAAAAAACCGCTGACGCGCTATAATATTTCATTCACCGAGAGTACAACCTACGCTCCACCGCGGTCATATACGTCAATACGTTTCGCGTATCCGATGACGGCTGGGCCTTGTTGATCCAATGCCTGACAGGATAAGATGGATTGTTATGCGTCGTCGTCGCCGCCGGAACAAGACCCGGCCCAGTCGTCCCAGTTTGGTATTATCGCTTCCAGACATCCACGCGCCACATATTTATCAGCAGTTGGCCAAAGTTTATCGTGGCTGAGCCTCTCGAAAGATGAGTGTACTTGACGTGCCTCAGGAAGTTTTCCAAGAAATCGAACCCCGAACATCCCTGGAGCAGGTTGAGGGGGAAAGGTCACGCGGAACAATTGTTTGAAAGCCTCGGCCTTTATGACGCCGCAGAGTTGAGAAGCGAAACGTGTCCACGTCAGACCGTGGCTGCCGCGACACACCGGTTCTAGCGGGTCAGGAATTCGCAAATCCGCAAATATACCCGTAAAGTGCGTATTAAAGATCAATAAGCTTTTATTACACCGTTGAGGGCATCAGGGGGGGTTGGGGTGAAGCCCACCCGGTATAAGTCCTATACTTAGTGGGAGAGAGAGAGGGTATAGTACAACAGGATAGCATCGTCGCCAGACGTCACGACGATATGAGATGTTGCGGATGCTGGGGTCAGCACTTGCTTTTATGATTGGCGTAGCGCTAAGCTGGTGGCGACCTGCCGGATACACGTCGTCGGAACCGGTAGTACAGTAATCCGGATGGCTGACAGTTACGGTGCTAAATGCTGGTTAAAAAATACTGGCAGACGTTGGAAGGATTTTGTTTTTTTTTTTTTATAAACGAGTGGTTAAATTTTAGATTTCTAACGAAACTAAAAATGCGTCAAACAAAATTTGAACCAAATTAGCAGATTTGCCTTGCTATATCCGTCTACAAATAAATTAATCAACATAAAATTCAAGCTTATCAAATTAATCTTAAGTCGTTTATTGGTACAATGTCACCCCTTGGCTCAATTTTATATTATTTGTGTGCAATCTAGTTTTCCTTGACTCGGAATTGCCTAATGTAGGAGTTTGTTTTATATATTTAGGTATAAATTTGTAAATAATGTACTTAAGTCACTCAACTTAGGCTTAATTCGGCTAAGTCAGTACCGTTAATCGTTTTTATATCATTCTGTTACATGTAAATACAGTTAAGTCGACCTCCGTGTACGCACGAGAGCAAGCAGCAGTTAAGTGCTCAGTGCTCCATCGATTTTTCGATTTTTTTCGCCGTAAATGGTTGTGAATACCCGCGAGTTTGCTTCTCCAGCATGCCAAAGGCCGGCCGTGGCCGTGGCAGTGCGAGTGCGGCCTCGAAAAACCCGCGAAGTTCGTCTACCGGCCGTGTGCAAAAAGGTAAACAAACCAACGCCGTGTCGGCCGCCATCGCGCAGGGGAGCGTGAGCGCAGAAGGCATCGACAAAAAGTTACTACATCCCGGATATGTTCCGAGATCACCAGTGCGAACCCGTTCCGGTACTTCCGGGGCCACGACCAGTGGCACATCAATATCTGCCAACATCCCCATCAGGAACTGAGCGACGACGAAGAAAATAACAACAACACCGACGGTAGCAGCACTACCGACGACGACGACGACGACGACGATGGACGTGCACGCAAAAAAGTGTCGACGTCAAAAAAGAACAACTCTCCAGCGGAACGTAGACCACCTCCAATTTATGTTTTGGACACGTTGGCGGACGATGTTGACGAGTTGCTAGAAGGCCTCGGTTATTGTCGGTAAGTCGGCAGTGCAAGTGATCACACTGAACAGAAAAGATTTCGACCTGGTGCTTGAAGAACTGAAGCGTAGCAACTTCAACTTCTACACATTCAGCCCTGAGAAGCCCCCTGTTGGTCGTCTTACAGGGTTACCAAGACCGTCCAGTTTCTGACTTGAAGAAGCACCTTTCGGACGCCAGAATAAAACCACGGGAGATAAAAGTGCTCTCGCGCAAGACAACGGTAACAGGTACTCACACACTGTACCTGTTGTACTTCGACCGCGGCACCGTCAAGATCCAAGACCTGTGGCGGACTAAGACTAGGACGGTTTTGGGTAAACTGGCGGTTTTACACCAAGAACCCGACGGACGTAGCGCAATGTCACCGTTGCCAGAAATTTGGCACACGGCTCGCGGAACTGCAACCTCCGGCCCCGCTGCGTGAAGTGCGGTGAGTCACACCTCTCGGTGGCGTGCGCACTGCCACGAAAGGCGGACTTTGGGGACAAGGCAGAACAAACCAAACGGAATCGACGTAACACCTTATAATGTGGCCCTCTTAAACCTTGCGGTTTTGTCAACGGATCCACAGGCGTGTATCGTTCTTTTTGCGACAAGACTCCGCCTCCCGGGTCTCCTAAGTGTGAAGGTATGGGCACGGCGAGAGGGCACCGAATACCTATATTTACACTTAGAATTTTTTTGCGTCCGCCCCGGGATTCGAACCGGCAACCTCTGGATTGTGAGTCCAGTGCGCGGTCCGATCGATCCACACAGGCAGACCAAGCCGCGCGTAAAGTGCGCGAACTGTGACGGTAACCATACCGGCAATTACCGCGGATGCGTCGCGCGCAAGGCCTACCTCGAGGAGCAGGAAAAGAGGAAGAAGAAAGCAGCAGCGTCCCACTCTCCTCATCGGAGTACGAGCGCAGCCGTTCCTGCAGTTGGGCAGCGTACGGTTCCAGTGGACAACCCAGCGATCCCTCCTGGATGGGGGCGTTCGTTTGCCAGCGTAGTCGCTGCCGGTAGCGGCGATGCGGCCCAGCAAGAAGTCACCGGGGAAGATCTCTTCACCCTGCCGGAGTTCTTTGCTCTCGCGGGGGAGATGATGAGACGGTTTCGGAGCTGCCTGAACAAGGCGGAACAATTCCTGGCCCTTGGGGAACTGATGATCAAACACATCTATAAAGGATAAAAACTGTGATCTAGTTTTAAGCATTCTCTTCCTCTATCCCCTTTCCTTTGCAATTTCTGTAAGTTTTTTTTTTTTAATTTTTTCTTACTCTTGCTAGTGCCTTAGTTAAAGAAATAATTGTTCCAAAATGGATTATGATGCAACATACAGCTGAAAGGAAAACATTGAAACTATGAACTTTTCTTACGCATTTTACATGCGATTTCCCCTTAATTTCAACTCAAAATACTAAAACTGACCGTATTCGAAAGTTCTGCCGACAAATATTTTGAAACTCGGTCCCGAGGTGCAGAATGGTCTCAGAAACCATGTCCAATCAATGGTTTGGGTGGAATTTCTTTTTCATAATAACGGTCTGTGGGGGACCCGTGTGCACAGCAACGAAGGAAGTTGTTGTTTTCTTATTCCAATATTGTCAAACTTACGGACCCAATCCTTCAACAACGTAAAAATAATCAAGGTTTGTTGTAAATTACTTTGGATGAATAAAAAACTATTTCGATGGTACCCGTAGTTTTGCAGATACTAAAATGTCTGTGACAAAAATCTGATTAGGTAGGTCCTATCCGGAATAGGGTGATCTAAATAAAAATGACCAGGTGCACAAATTTGTCTGTGTTTCACAGACATTTGAGCTTGTGTCAGACATTTTTTGAGGTGCACAGACTTTTAAAAATCTTTATTAAATTAATATTTTGTAAAAATATCAGTCGAAACTTATTTCATCAGTCATCAAATGCTTAAAAAGGCAATATCTGATGGAATTCAATGATTGCAAATTGATATATTTGAATTTTAGACAAATGCACAGACAAACACAGACTTTTTACAGACATTTAAATAATCATGTGGCATCCCTGCTTCTGTGATACACTGAAACCCCGCTGGTTAGACACCAATTGTTGTAATTTTTGAGGCTGATTACTTTTTAGCAAAAAAACCCTAAAAATATAGTGTCTTCGGGAATGTTTTCCAAATTTAATGAAGATCTAATTTCAAGAATAGGATTGTTATTGCGCTTTCCACTGATAAAAAAAACTTAATCCGTTTCACATACAATCTTCAAGCGATTAAAGTGAGAGGCTCTCGTGGTCAGAATTAGCTCAAATTTGGAATTTAGTCTAGTGTTGGGTCAACCTTTGATTTCAGCAGATAGCTCCGAGTAAGCCCAGATTTGGACCACCCTAATGGGCATAAAGTGAACAATCTGGCAAAATCTGTCACTATCTGACACAGAGAACGATGAAAAATCTGGCATTCCCAGATTTATCTAGCACCTTGGCATTCCTGCTTGAAAGTGGGATTCTGGAGAGTGGAATTCTGGGGAATGGGAAAAAATCAATTAAAATTACATACATGCAGCAATTCCCCACGAAAACAGCATGGAAAAAAACAAAAGTGCTCGGATCGGGCTCAAAATTTTTGTGGGAGTTCCCTGGCTGAAATAATTAGACCCGTATTTTTTTGTTTGGCCATCAGGGCGACCTACGCCGTGTTAGGGTGGTCTGAAAAATTGCCATTTTCGTCGATTTTCGCAAAAACCACTTTTTTCGAAAAATCATAACTTCTCGCCATTTCAACCGATTTCAATTTAGTAAGAAGTTTCAAAAATCTAGCCTAACATATGAAAAGGGCGTATGCAACTTTAAAATGCCGTTTTGACGGTGTCTGGACCAAAGAGCCTATGTCTGGAAATAATTTTATCGGATTCCCCGAACATTTTTACATAACATACTAAAAAATGGGAGGAGTTCATTAACAGGATTCCGAGATATGATTTTTTGAAAATAAAATCCGTGTTTTCTGACGCGCCGCGCGCAAAAACCGGAGAATGACGAAATTGGCAAAAAATCAACTTTTTTCACAAAAACTGCGATAACTTAAAAATTTCAGCGATGACCTATACATGTCTGGGTACCAAAAGTTGCGCCTTTAATTACAAAAATTTTGGTACCCAGACATCTATAGGTCATCGCTGAAATTTTTAAGTTATCGCAGTTTTAGTGAAAAAAGTTGATTTTTTGCCAGTTTCGTCATTCTCCGGTTTTTGCGCGCAGCGCCTCAAAAAACACGGATTTTATTTTCAAAAAATCATGTCTCGGAATACTGTTAATGAACTCCTCCCATTTTTTAGTATATTATGTAAAAATGTCCGGAGAATCCGATAAAAATACTTCCAGACATAGGCTCTTGGTCCAGACACTGTCAAAACGACATTTTAAAGTTTCATACGCCCTTTTCATATGTTAGGCTAGATTTTTGAAACTTCTTATTATTTTTCTTTGAAAGGCCAACTTATCACCTTTCATTTGCATATAAGACAATTGAAATCGGTTAAAATGGCGAGGAGTTATGATTTTTCGAAAAATGTGGTTTTTGCGAAAATCGACGAAAATGGCAATTTTTCAGACCACCCTAACACGGCGTAGGTCACCCTGATGGCCAAACAAAAAATACGGGTCTAATTATTTCGGCCAGGGAACCCCCAGAAAAATTTTGAGCCCGATCCGAGCACTTTTGTTTTTTTCCATGCTGTTTTCGTGGGGAATTGCTGCATTAGTATATTTGATAGGCAATCAGTTTTGAATATACATTAGTTTGAATGAGATTTTTTCTCTCTCTCGAAAAAAAATAAATTTTTGCTGTGCTGCACATCTGAATTTACTGAGAAAGTTAGGTAAGAAATGTTAAAACAAAACTCTTCCTTCACTTCCAGATATGCGTAATCAAGTTTTGCATTTCCATCTCCTCGTAAGATCCTCCAATTTCCTCAAATTCAGTAAATCAAATTAAGCGCACGTCAACGTTTTTATGAGCCAGCACGTGGACCCCACACCAGAGCGAGTGGTGGAGCTGACCAAAACTTTTCCACTTCAAAGTCGACGTGGCGGTGCCAACTGACAGAGCGCGTGAAACGTGTCAAATAAAGTGTCCTTCATCACCCCGCAGAGCAAAAAGTTTGCGCACACGACTCTCTGGTCGGTTACTTGTCCGGGGGGGTCAAAAACCCGTGCCGTCGCCGCCGCCGCCGAATATTTGTCAAAGGATGTCGTCTTCTCGGCGATGCCTTTTGTGAGCTGGCGTGAAGATTTCTCATTTTGTGTGACAGATTATGATTAATTGATCGCTTGAATGGGCTGTGTGGGTGTATGACTCGATTGAAGCTCGTTTTCTCTGTGACAATTCGCTGGAATCAGTTACATTTATCGTTATGTCATGACAAATTGGTCTGGAAGGGAAATTACTGTCTGCGATGGTTGCAACATCGGTTGTTTACGACGATTTTTAGTGGGAAAAATAGGCGAAATTATACTTTTGTCATATGCCAACTGTTTAAGGTGACGACTGCCTTCAATGCCATTATTTTTTTCTTGGTGATATTTTTTCCTTTTCAAAATTTCTTCAACTAGTTGTTGAGAATAGTAATTGCACCTTATATTACCAAATTCAATTAAAATTAAAACTTCCAAACTTATACTTTTGGTTTTAGATTGAACAACATGGAAAATAGATCATTAAAATTTAATGCAATACACAGTGGGCGAAATGGAACCCAAAATCGGATTTAATTGAACGCGGCTGGTATGAAAACTAGTGTTTCTTTTGCACTTAACTTATGTGAAAATGTCCCAGGAATCCAGTAAAAATATCCACTTGGTCTAGGGTCCATTTAACGCCAATTCCGCTATAAAAGCATTTTTGGCCGTTTTCAAAAGTTAGGTAAGCTTTTAAAAATCCGAAAATACTTTTATCGTAAAGATCAGAAAAATTTTACATTAGAATGTAGATTTTCACTTGATAGTTTGACACATTTATGTTGATAAAAATAAAAAATATGTAAAAGGCAGTTTATTCTGCGTTTGGGAAAATTGGTCTAAAACTGATTCTTTAATCTTTTTAATGAGTTTAAATTCTAAATCAACTTAAATGTATCAAACTATCAAATGCAAATCGTCATTCTTATGTAAAATTGTCTGATCTTTACGATAAAAATATTTTCAGATTTTTAAAAATCTGACCTAACATTTGAAAACGGCCAAAATAATTTTATAGCGGAATCGGGGTTAAATGGACCTTAGATTTTGCGGTGCAAGTGGTTATTTTTACTGGATTTCTGGGACATTTTTCACATAAGTTAAGTGCAATTTGGATGACCACATGAAGCCTCCGCTCTAAATACAGACTAATTTTCAAGAAAAAATGTAAAAAAATGGGAATTGCGGCATAATAGACTCTTTGCCGTTTCGTGCGGTGGATGAAACCATCACCAATCGATTTCCCGGATTTTTTTAGCATAAAAAACATTATTTCTCATACCAGGGAACCAGCCACGTTCAATTAAGTCCGATTTTGGGTTCCATTTCGCCCACTGTGCAAAGTTTTCTCTTCAATATGTTGATAACATTTTGAAGAGTAAAAGATAAATAATAATAAAATTAAATTGATTTTAAAATAAAAAAAGACATACATATTTTAATGATCAATTCTGCTACGACTTCAATACATCTTCGATATGAAATGTACCGTAAAACGGGGTGTCTTTGATATCCGGGGTGACTTTGATAGGTTTGAGATTTTTCCGCAAAATGTCTTCATTTACAAATTAAATACGTACGGAATGATTTTGAATCATACTTACCGTGGTAGAGAAGTGTTCAAAGTACCGTAAACTGGGGTCAATCGGGACACATGGGACGAATTGGGACAGCAGTTTTAACCGTGTTGGAGCACAATATTTTGATTTTTCGGGTTGTACATTAGGGTGTTATATCAAAATCGATTTTTCAGCATAGCACTTTTTCATTTCCTTTTGGGGTCCTAAACAACTTCTTTAAGTTTGGGACCGATTGGTTTAGTCCTTACTTTACGCAAAGCGATTCAATTTTCTATGAAAATTTGTATGGGTAAACCATTTTTTTTTTATTTTGATTTTTATGAAATTCACATTTCACGCTGTACTAAAACCGGACTCATATTCGGATGCTCTACAACTTTCTCGAAGAGAGTATGGTGCTAACTGGCTCCTGAAAGAAGATACAACGTATTCAAAACTCTTCTAAAACGTGATTTTTGAGCAAAAAACACGTTTTAGACGAGTTTTAAACATGCTGTATCTTTTTATAGGAGCAAGTTAGCACCATACTCTTTTCAGGAAAATTGTAGAGCACATTCCAGAACAATCGAATATGAATACGGTTTTTATATATGAAATATTAAAATCCTAAAAAATGGTTTTTTCCCATACAAACTCATGTGGAAAATTGAATTTCTTTGCGCAAAATGAGGTTTAAATACAAAAAATTAAAAATTAAATGAAAATTTTATGAACAAACCTAGTTTTAACGAATTTCTGGCAAAAATCTGATTTTTAAATAATTTGATCTAAAATTTATATGTATTTTGTTAAAAAAAATAATAAACTTTGCAAACTAAAAAAAACAGTGATTTTTTCCTTGAAAATTATTTTAGAAACCTTAGTAATGGTACATTTGACGTAAAGTTTGAATACCTTAAATCTGATTTTAATAAGAAAAACTATGACTATCAAAGTCACACCGGAAGTCAAACTCAGAATTTGTAACGTAACTATTTTTTAAAACACCCTTGATTTTTTTTAAAACGGTGTATGGACCTTTTGTAGGCTAGCCCAGTACATGTTTAACAAAAATAATCTTGAGACAAACCTTATTAGTTGGAAAATATTCCAAAAATAAATCGAAATCCTTTCAAAGTACGACAAAATTTCTCTGTATCGGTATATGTATTTTTCGAATATTTTTCTGCCGGTAAGACTTTTTCAAGATTTAAATATTTTTCTTAATGTACTGGGGTGTGCCACAATAGCTCTAAATTTATTAGAAATTATATAAATATTAAATCCTATGGTCTCGAAAACCAATTTTACACCATGAATAAAACAAATCAACAATTTGTCGCCGTCGTGCTAACTTGTCGTTCGTGTAATTTGGGTCAAATTGAGTGAAGAATGCCATTTTATTTTTTGTCTCACCCTTTGACCTTCACAGATCCCCAAAATTCGATTTCAATCCTGATATATTACATAAAACCTAAGCTCCTAGCATTTTTGTCACTTTTCATATGAAAGAAGTATCAAACTTGTCGTGCTATCTTGACACAGCCTGAAAATTGATGTCAGTGCAACAATTGGCCAAAGGGATTTCAGGTCAGAACGCGTTTGACGCACGTACAAGCTCGACTAGCGTTTTTGTTTATTCAAAGTCAAACATTAAAACGTGTTTTTCTCGGAACGCCAAAAAGCAACGTAAGATAGCACGACAGCGTCAAGTTAATGAGAAATTCGTACTACCAAAAATGCGTAATTAGAATTCTGTTTGAACAACACTTCAAACTTGTAACTTGCAATTATTTTAACTGAGGAAAACGTATTTTTCATCGGAAAAACACTAAAATATTCCTGCAAAAATTGAATCTTGAAACCACCCTATTTTTAAATCAAACCAAAAGTTGCCCTTTTCTATTTGCAACAACTCAACCTCAACCTCAACCTCAACCTCAAACTTTGCAACCATTGTGCATTGGCATTTGAGGGTAATTTTTCTAATATTTCTGATTTGTTTTGGTTTCTACAAAGTAATAAATTATGTTCATCGATTTCCAAATTTGAAGCTCTTCAGTTTTTTAGCAGCTTTGGCTCTCATCAGACAGTTATCCCGATTCACCCCAGTAGATGGTTTAGTAACAAAGCGGCAAAATCTATGGGTTGAAATCAATTGGTTCTTTACGCTTAAAAGAATTCAGTTTTTTGCACCCACCAAAATCAAGCCAAATTGCAGCAAAACGAAAAAATTTAAGCATTCCACCACAAATCATCTTCCTTGACCTGCCTTTTTCCTTCCAAGAATTGCTTGCAAAGTTTTCATCATCATGGAGCCTCCCACCAGACCAAGCTGCCTTGGGGAGAGAAGGAAGCAGTCGGCAGCCAGCGGCGTGGCGCAGGTTCGGTTGAAGAAAAAGCAAATTGAAATCAGAAGATTACATCGAAAATATGAGCGAAAACTCATTGTGTAATAGGAGAATTGGCCTGCACTAGTCGTAGTGAGGGAGGTGGAGGCGTAATTTCCCCTTTCGTGTTCGCGGCCTTCCGGTTCTGTCGCTTTTTTCTGTATGTGTGAGCGGAAACGAGGGTGGGGTGGTGCAGCACCGTACCAAGTTGGAGTGCATTTTCTTGTACCATTTACATGTGCACAGGGACTTTGAAAGAAATTGGTCGAAATTGAACTTAGATTGCCATCTCGCAGCAGGTACCTGCTTTCCATTCCTTTATGGTTATGCTGAAGCAGCAAAACTTGGCCAATTTAGTCAAATTTTCCTCCTCGTTCGTCACGTTATGTTTCAATGAACCATCCTGAACCGCTCAATGAAAACCCCTCGCAAATTAGTTGTTCATTAATACCCGTCCATTAATTTTCAACATTTTTCCCTCCAACTTTCCACCCCAAAAAATCCACCCATCTGCGAAAGCTTCAGCTTTTCGAGATATTATCCGAGATGCCTTCTTCCAGAATGAAGCAAAAAAAAAAAAAAAAAAACGAAGAAAAAGGCTCCCATAAATTTATCTCGAATCATTTGTACGGTAGGCGAAACATTCGTCAGATCAAAGATAAGATCTCCTTGGGCTGTACCATCATCCGTCGGCGGAGAAGGTCTCTGGAGCTCTGTAAACAGCCTGGAAGTGGAAAATCCATTTTCTTACCCCGCAGTCAAGCAGCAAGGAAAGGGCCTCCTGTGTGCGTATCGCCAGCAACCCAACGACGGTGTGTCGTGGGAGAAGATCTCCGGGATCTCATCTGGGTACGGAACTGAAAAATGGGTGATTGGGTTGGGAAGGGAGGGCAGGGTTGCCGGTTTTGTTGCTTTTAATCTCACCAAAAGATTGTGAAATTAAATGTTTTAATTATTTTTTTATGGAGCAAATCATACTTTGTTCATTTTTGTTCAAGATATAGTTTTCCTGCTACTTTGTTGATTATTTTTTTCTCTGAAATCTAAGGATCTCAATAAATTTTCAACTACATTTTAGAGAGAATTTTCAGAACTATTAAAAACATTAGCTTATTTATTCGTAGATTAATAATTTTTAAAGAAACGTTCTGTTTACTTAAGCCGATCATCAAAAATACCTTAAGGAACAATAATAAAATTTGAAATGAAATGTTGGATTAGGATTTTTCATTTTTTATCTTTGAACAGCAAGATTCAAATTATCATTATAAATTTTCAAATGAATGGTGTATAAAAGGTGACGAGCGGGAATGCCCGGGAAAAAAATTTCCGGGAAATTGACCATTTTTGAAACTCTCGATTCCCGGGAAATTTGGTCGTGACTCCCGGAAAAATATAAACTTATAAATATCGAATCAAAATTATTTAAACTAGTCAGAATACTATTTGGAAAATTCTCAATTGTTTACAACATTGGATGTTCAATGTTCGATGTTCAAATTCGAATAAACCAATTCTTCTCGAATCTTCTCATTCAGAAAGATTAAATTTTTAATTCCAATATTTATAATTGAGAATTTACTCTAACTCTATAATTTGCAGTTACACCCCTGAAATGAAATCTGACGGTTTTCAAATATTATTTTTATTTATTGTTTCTAAAAGTGTAAAGCTTTTTCAAAATAAGATCAATTTCTATATCCTCTCTATAGTTTAGCAATTCTCAGAATCATTTTTTTTTATTCTAAGTTCCTAAGTTAATTTCGCTGTATCAATGCAATTTTCTTTTTTGCTGTCAATAAGTCACTTTATGTTCCACGTCAACCTAAATATTAAATTATATTTTGCGAAAAGAAACTCTGGTAATCTTTGTAAAGTTATTGTCCACCAATTGTGAACATTCCTCATAACTGTAAATATTTCTTTAATGAATAGGGTATTTGTCCCTATTTTGGGCCTACTAAGCCGAGCACACTTTTTATTTGTTGTATTCTCAAAGGTTGCTATAGGCAGCCTTGCTTTTATTACATATATAAGTTGGTTTTTTAATGATAATGCTCTTACTTTTCGGCGCCGTCGCTCCGTGCCATACTTTCATACACTTAGGAGCCCAGGGCGGCGAAGTCCTTGTAGATAAAAAGGAAGACACTAGTGGTTGGTACTAGCAATGGTGGCCGACAGCTATAAAGTCAACTTCGTTTTTCGCTCTTACTTAATCACATTGTTGACGAAAATACTTTATATTTCTGTATAAGCCCGAGAAACTGAAACAGTTTTTGTCCCTATTTTGGGGATATTGCTTCTAGCATATTTTCGGCCTACCTTTTTTTTTTCTTCTTAACTTATTTTTATTAGGTCTTTTTAGATGCTGTGACCAGGTTGGGACCGAGGATCAGTAAAACAATATAATAACAAAAAAAAACTTCTTAAATTCCATACTTGGAGATCATGTAACTGACGAAGGTTACTTGGTCCAAGCGGGTCTTGCAGGACTTGAACCTGCTGATGTACTCGGAGAAAATCCCCCACAGCTCAGCCGAACTGTAGAGTACCTCCCCGGCTTCCTTCTCCGTGGCTCCACCGTCTCGGGTGCCACCTTGGCTGCTTCCTGCGGGACGAGGGCGATCCTTGGATTTTCCGTCCGGAACTGCGCCCGGCAGCGGAGGGAACTCCGCCGGCGTAAACGCCGGAACTGCTGGACTCTGCTTCTCCGCCTTCCTTGCCGGCGGCTTCGGTTTCGACGCCTGCTGGCGCCTCCGGATGAAGTCCGCACGCTTAGGGCAGCTGCGGTCCGTGGCTTCGTGGGCTCCAGAGCAGTTGGCACACCGCTTCGGCTCGTCTTCTTGGACTTTGCACTTGTCCGTCTTGTGGGGACCCCCACAGTTGTTGCACCTCCCTTTCAGGTGACAGTTCCTGGTTCCATGACCCAGCTGCAAGCAGTTCCTGCACTGGGTCACGTTCGGCCGCTTGTTCCGGTAGGCCTCCCACCGGATGATAGTGCTTGCCACAACTTTCATTGCAGAGAGCTTCTTCAGATTGGTGTATCCCTTGGGGAAGACCACAATGTACGGAGTTTCGTCGACGGTGGACTTTTCCTTCCGCTTGATGATATGCACCTCCAGCGCGTCCAGCTTGAGATCCCTCTTCAGAAGGTACTTGACCTCGTCCGGTTTCAGTTCATCAGGAAAACCACGAAGAACCACCCGATGATTTCGTTCGCTCCGCCGATCGTGGGTGTAGAATTCCACTTTCTTCTTCTTGAGTAGCTCTTGCAACTTGTCAAAATCTTTGACAGAGAAGCAGGTCACCTTGGTTCCAAATCGGGTTAGTTTGTAAATCGGTTTGAAACCTAATTTACAACTTTCCACTATCGCCACGAGCTTGTAAAAATCCGTGGTGTTCTTCACCACCAAAGGTGGTTGCTTTTGTTTACCTGCCGACTGACCGGGTGGTGGAACCGCCGGGGCGTCCCCTCCTGCTGGGCTGGCATTGTTGTTGTTTTTGTTATCCGCTAGCGGGCTGAACTTGTTGTTGTTGAGCAGGGTCTTCTCAACTTTTTCTCCTTCGATGCCGATTCCAGTGACCTCACTGGACTTCTTCCGCTTCCGATTCCCGCGGACGGGACAAAAATCTTCCTCCTCGGAGGATTCCTCCACCACCATCTGTCAAAAACTTCCAAGCACGCGAGATGACAACACGAGCAAAACACGTCTTAACTTGTCGCTGGCTGGCGACTGAGTCTTTTCGGCCTACCTTCTGATTGGTTGAAATCTCGAAGCACGTGGCGAACTTTTTTGACGTACGGTTTAGCCCCAGCTCGTACAGTACAGCCGCACAAATTCGGTCTACAAACATGTTCAATCATTGTGATGTTTCAAGCCACAAATCAACATTAGAACGATTGATTTCACTTGCATTACGTGCATAATTAGCTTGGACATGATTTATATCATTGTTTACGAGTTTTACACATAATAAAACATTTGTTGCGTAGCCAAACAACAAGCCCGTAATATGCAAGAAACACTGTAACTTGTGAAATGCGCACACACACTGTCACAAATTGTAGAAGTGTCAAATGGACTGAATATAGAGCCATCCTCTCCGAAATGGACGAAGTTATTAATCAGTTATTTTATTGATTTGGTGGCAAATAAGCGATTGTTTTTGCAACGGGATTGTGCAACCCACCAATAAAAACATTTTGCCGGTGGTTGGAGATTCGGGGTGAAAGCCGGGCGCTGAGTGTCAACAAGCGGTAAGCAAAAGTGGTGAAACTAGCGATTTGCCAAGAAAAAAGTGAAGGGTGCTATTTTTATTGCTTTATTTCTAATTTAGAAGGAAAAAGTAATTTATTCTTGCCCACCAAAATGAAGATAATGACTACACGCATCATTATCAAGTGGCAGATTCCTGCCAGATTTGGTGAAATGCTCAATTTCGTTGAATTAAGTTTGGTAGACCCAAAATAGGTACTAGGCCCAAAATAGGTACCCTATTTACAGTTGATCTTAAAAGGAAAAAAAACAAGTTTGAATTGATGTTTGAGTCGTTATTTATCATACTGCAAAAATCCCGATACTGGGAAATTATATTAATTAACGTTTCATAGAATTTATTACAGCTTATTTATTACTTTTCTTTTCAAATTATTGTCACTAATGGCATAGTCAAAAAAAACTCTCGGGTCCCGGGAAATGGCCAAATTCAACTCTTGATTTCCGGGAAATTGAAAATCTCGAGAATCGTCACCCTCTACACGGAGAAAAAAGAGTACCCAAAATCGTGAACGCCCGTTCATGAAATTGGGAACCACGAACAAAGTGTTCAAATTCCATGGTACGTTTTTGAAAATCGTACCCAAAATCGTGTAGAAAGGGTGAATGATATTTAAAACGTTTAATAAAACGTGTTTTTTACATTTAAAAAAAACGTTCCTTGCAAATGCAAACACTTTTTTCATCGTTCCAAATTTCATAAACGCTTTTCATGATTCTGCGTAGTGATTTTTCTTCGTGTAAGAGTCACCATTCCTCAATTTAATTTATTCATAAAATGACTTGTTTGGATCCTTATTGTAAAGATTAGTCCTACGAGAAACTAAACACACACATAACCTTAAAAAAATATTTGTTATTTTCCAGACCAGACCATAACCATATCTACAAATTGATTTGTAAAGCAGTTAGACTATTTTTACATACAGTATGTAAAAAAAGTATTTACACCCCTTGAGCACTATGCACATTTTGTGATGAAACATGTAAAAAAATTAAAGTTTGAGAGGAACCTAGGACTACGTTTTGTTCAAAAACTCATGCCAAACATTTTGCTTCAAAAAGCTCATGAAAAGATGATTTCTATAAAAAGTTATATAACAAATACTATTACGAAAATAAAAAAGGTGCAAAAAAAGTTTGTACACCTTTCGAAAAATTTACATAAATAATGTTATTTGTTGACAAATCACCATAAATCCAGTCTCCCAACTCCAAATAGGCATCCGTGACTGATTAAAAAAATAATTTGGATTGAATATAAAGTTTACTAACTACTTAGTATAAAAGTTTATACAACTCTGGAAATTCTATAGAAAACTTATCTTAACTTAATTTTGAAATCTTCTAATTCAACTAAATGTCAATATATTACCATAGAATTGCAAAATAAACATTTGGGAGTGGGTATAACACCGTTTTGGGGGTCTTTGTATCGCTAGAATAGATTTTCGTTGGAATTTCGTAACAACCCGGAATTACGTCGTCGGAAAATCCGCCGGCATCAACCGGTCCACAATTCACAAGTCAACCTATGTGGAATCGGAAAGGTCATAAAATTTCCGATCTTTTGATACCCAAACATCTAGGTTTTCTTTAAAACCTACGTTTTTAAATACCTGGGCAAAAGTAAGTTTGATCCACGAGAACAAAATTACGAAATTCCATACATTTTTGACAGGTTGCTCAAACGAAACCATAACAACGTTTTGCTTAGGTATTTAAAACGGGTTTTTATAGAAAACCTGGATGTATGGGTATCAAAGATCGGAAATTTATGCCCTTTCTGATGCCACATAGGTTGACTTGTGAATTGTGGACCGGTTCAGATGCCGGCGGATTTTCCGACGACGTAATTCCGGGTTGGTACGAAATTCCAACGAAAAATCTATTCTATCGATACAAATACCCCCAAAACGGTGTTATACTCACTCCAAAATGTTTATTTAGCAATTCTATGGTAATATATTGACATTTAGTTGAATTAGAATTTCAAAATTAAGTTAAGATAAGTTTTATATAGAATTTCAGAGTTATATAAACTTTTTGTAAGCTTTATATTCAATCAAATTATTTTTTAATCAGTCAAAGATGCCTATTTGGGTTGGGAGACTGGATTATGGTGATTTGTCAACAAATAACATTATTTATGTTAATTTTTCGAAAGGTGTACAAACTTTGCACCTTTTATTTTCGTAATAGTATTTGTTATAACTTTTTATAAATCATCTTTTCATGAGCTTTGTAGTAAAATGTTTGGCATGAGTTTCTGAACAAAACGTAGTACTAGGTTCCTGTCAAACTTTAAATTTTTTACATGTTTCATCACAAAATGTGCATAGTGCCCAAGGGGTGTAAATACTTTTTTTACATACTGTACATATTGTACATTGTACAAATATGGGGCCCGAGAATTGAGTAATGTTGGAACAAGCAAATGAGTTCCCCAGTTTGAAATTATTTTTCTGAATTCCGTGCAGGTCAAGTTAAAAATTTACCAAGTAAATAATAATTAATTATTTTCCTACTCTGACAGGTAAATTTGTCTGCAATTTGTCAACAAAAATCTCTTTGTTAATTTGTTTGTACAAATGGCAATGCCTGATTTTTTTTTTTAAATAATGTTATTAGATTAGAAAAGATATTAAGAAATTATGTAGGGTTAATTTATTGAAAAAAATAATATTTTAAAATAGTTATTTTATTGAAAACAAATATGATTCAACCAACTAAATATATGCTTTAATTTATAAAAGATCTTCTGGCAACACTGCCCCGTCAGTTATGAGCGACAGTACAAGCAAAGAAAAATAACCATAAAATACCGCAGTTTTCTAAGCCGATTCCTGCTGCTTCTGCTGCCTTATACCGGGAGACTCGGGCAGCTGCTGGTCCTGCCTGTTCCGACGATGTCGTGTATTCTGTGTATTTCTTCCTCTGCTGGAGCAGTTCCGGGAGGGGTGAAAAAATGTACACCATAAAAGAAAATAACATAATGCTGCAGGGATTGTTTAATCAATAACGACATAGAGGAAGAAAGAAAAGAAAGGTCCAAAAGCTTCACACAGACAAACACGGACACACACCCACACACAATCGGGAAAGCAATAGGGATGGTCCGGGACCAAAATAGTGAGCGGCCTTCTCTCCTTGGCCACGCGAGTGGGGGCGCGCAAGTTTGAGGCGCTACATTTTATTGCCCTCCACGCGCCGGTTTTTGGTTCCGCTGGTGGGCACGTGGTGGTGGGTCTCGTGTGAAGGAATTTCCTGGCGTCCAACACGCCGCCGTGGCCGCGGTGGGAGTCGAAGCGCGTTGGCCAATAAAATGGCTCATTTGTTGATTTAGGAGGGCTTGTTGGTTGGGGGTTGTAATTGGCATCTGATATGTTGTAATTCATTTTTTGGGTCGATTAATTTCTGAACCGTTATCGAAATACAGATATAGATAATGAAAGGGAACCGAACTTAATAAATTCTTAACTGTTGATTTGCCAAAATAAATCCATTAAACTAATTATGGTCAAAATCATAAAATTATCTTTTCGCTTATGATGTGACAGTCAATTTCACTAAAAATTCTATTAAAACTTAATGAATGCCTCCACCAAGCACTGAGCGTTAAATTTTCCCATTCCACGAAATAGAGAAGTGCTCTTTTCCGGACAAAACTTGGAACAAAATCTGCATTTTAATCCTTGGTCCAGCAAACCCTTTCAAGAGCGTATGAATCTGGACACTGTGCTAAAAGGCAACCAGCATCAGCTTAGGGGTTTTTTTCAACCAGAATCCCACTGAGCGGAAGATAATAACTTATAATAAAAGTTTCGTCATTAAGCATCACAAGCTCGAGCTGGGCGAGCGTGTTGCCGCGAGCAGTCAAACTAACTAGATTGAAAGGGAACAGATTGGACGAGGAGTGAACGATGATGGACAGAAGTGAAAAAAATACACTGATAAAAATGTTTAAATCTGGAAGATATAAAACTCTATGAAATAATTTTACCGCTTTCAAAATGTAATATTACCTTAATTAAGACATAAACTAATAATTTCTTTGGAGAAGTGGTAAGTTTACACATGTTTAGAGGTAAAATAACATATAATTGACGTAAAAAATGTACCTATTTTCCAAATATAAAATTACCATGATTTTTTGGTTACTGAGTAGGAAGCAAAACGGAAACCCCCGGTTGAATAGAGAGAGTGATGTCGAGACTCGTGACAAGCGGAAAGGGATATCGGACCAAGAACAAAAATGTAACAAGAAAATAGTAAAATTAAAATTTGAATCCAAAAAAAGAAGCAAAGCAAACCACTTTAACGACACCCGGGTCATTTGTGGTCTCTGTTGCAAGTTTCTGCTCATTTCTAGGCGTCCGAAGGTTATGTGTGTAGAGTCACCCAAAACCTCTTTTACGCAAATGGACCGACGTTTTACTTCCCCATCCGATAGAAGGCGTGATCAGGCAAATCTCGTCTCGAAAAATGCCACCGGGTCCGACTGGGATTGAACCCAGGCCATACTGGGGTTCAGAGGCTACCACGCTAACCACTAAACCACCGGACCCGGAATCCATAAAGAGCGAAAATTTAGAGAAATGCCACGCGTGTGGTTACTTGGTGATGTGGCATTTGAATATTTGATTTTTTTTTCTGAAGATTAAATTAAATTAATTGATCAAAAATCAATCGACTTTAAGGTGGGAGTTTACTTTTTCTAACAAAAAAAAACCCTTGATTAAAATTGAAAACATTTTAAAAAAAATATGGTTTCAAAAGTATATTGACATTTTCGGCGGCTGAGCCGTTCTCTGAGATTTCGGTCATTCGATCTATTTTTTGTATTTTTTCAATATTTTTTAATCCGTCTGAAACTTTTTCGGTGCCCTCGGTATGTTCAAAGAAGCTATTTTGCATCATTAGTTTTCCATATAATTTTCCATACAAATTTAGCAGCTGTCCATACAGAAATGAAAATTCTAAAATCTGTATCTTTTGAAAGAATATCACGGTGATCAAAATACCGTTATTATGAAAAAAAATATGCAATCCGAGATTTTGGGGTCTATCGATTCCTTACACCATAGCGCACCTCTGTGCAAAAAAAATGAAAACATTCGCTGATGTAGTTTTCGAGATACAGCCCTTTTAAGATGTTACATCCGATTTTCAATAAGAAAACCAAAACAATCTATTAAATTTTAGCATTTCAAAGAAGGCGTCATCCATAAAGTACGTACGCTCTTAGGGGGGAGGGGGGGTTACCGTTGGTGTGACAAGATGTGACCAAGGGGGAAGGGGGGTTTGCGAGACTGTGACGTCACGCTAGGTTGTTTTTTATGATTGCATAATATTAATTCGAAATGTACACAATTAAATTAAATCCTCGTTTCTAAAATTGTTTGCTTACTATTATTTAGAAGAACCGTCATCAGGGGTGACATTGGGTCTGGGGGGTGAGATTGAGTCATACAAATTTCTGCTTTTTTGTATGACCCAAAACTCACCCCCAGACCCAATGTCACCCCTGATGACGGTATCACATTATAATTTATTATATAGTCACATTTTTTTGCAGCTGGAACTACAATATTTTGCAAATTGGGGGGGTTCAACTTTGTGTGACAAAGTGCGACATAGGGGGGAGGGAGGGTTAATTTTGGCCGATTTTTGCGTGACATACTTTATGGATGAAGCCGAATATGCAATTCGAGATAATGATGTTTTTTGCTTCAAATGACTGTCAAGTATCTCTGGGCCAAGTTTCAGAAGGTTTGCGAATGTAGTTCTCGAGATACAATCATTTTAAAATGTTATTTCCGATTTTTTCCTAGAGTTTCCAAGAGAATGTCGAAAATAACATTTTAAAATGGCTGTATCTCAAGAACTACATTAGCAAACCTTCTAAAATTTGGCACAGAGATACTTGGCAGTCTTATGAAGCAAAATTCATAATTATCTCTAAATTCATATTCTTTAAAGTGCTAAAATTTTATAGTTGTTATAGATTTTCTTAGAAAAAGTCGGAAATAACATTTTAAAATGGCTGTATCTCGAGAACTACATCAGCAAGCCTTCTGAAACTTGGGCAAGAAATACTTGGCAGTCTTATGAAGCGAAATTCATCATTATCTCGAATTGCATATTCTTTAAAATCCTGAAATTGTATTGATTTTATAGATTTTCTTAGAAAAAGTCGGAAATCAAATTTTAAAATGGCTGTACCTCGAGAACTGCATCAGCTAACCTTCTGAAACTTAGTCAAGAAATACTTGACTTCGAATTGCATATTCTTTGAAATGCTTAAATTGAATAGATTGTTTGGTTTTCTTATTGAAAATCGGATGTAACATCTTAAAAGGGCTGTATCTCGAAAACTACATCAGCGAATGTTTTCATTTTTTGCACAGAGGTGCGCTATGGTGTAAGGAATCGATAGACCCCAAAATCTCGGATTGCATATTTTTTTCATAATAACGGTATTTTGATCACCGTGATATTCTTTCAAAAGATACAGATTTTAGAATTTTCATTTCTGTATGGACAGCTGCTAAATTTGTATGGAAAATTATATGGTAAACTAATGATGCAAAATAGCTTCTTTGAACATAACGAGGGCTAAGAAAACACATTTAAGCAATATTATTTAAATGTTGAAGCATAAATTATCAAAACTGATTTGAAGTTTCCGAATTTAAAGATTTCAACGAATTTAACACAGAAAATAAGCAATAATGTTTAATATAACTTGGATGCCATTCACAAATGACGTTGGATTTTAAAATCCTTGAAAAGATTCTGCGTCATTGGTGGATGGCGTTTTATAGAGTTACATCACGATTTTGTAAACAAATTATTGAACAAATATTTGTATTCAGCTTATTTTGGCAATCAATGTTGCGTGCCGTTTTCCAGGATCTTGCCTACTCCGGGAAAATGGAAACAGCAAACAAAAATGAAATGAGTTTTAAACTTTAAGGTTTAACATTCACATGATTTTTTAAATAATTAATAGTAGTTTATGCAACAAGTTGCAAAAAGAGAATTTTTTCAGCACGAGTCGTACATTTATCCAACGAGGTTCACCGAGTTGGATAAGTACGACGAGTGTTGAAAAAATAGAGTTTTGCAACGAGTTCCATACAATATTTTTTGCAATTCCGAAAAACACCCATTGAGTGAAATTTTAAGTAAAATTTTCATGTATTTTTCCAATAAATCGTTTCAATAAAAAAAAATGTTGAAAAGTTTTACTTTTCGAAACAAGTGCTGAAAAGTTCAACTTTTCAGCACTCATTTCAGTGCTGAAAAGTAGAACTTTTCAGCATTTATTTTGAAAAGTGTTGCTATTCGATTCTGTTATTTTTGGTAGGAAAAAGTAGGCCGTTTCATTTCTTCAGAAGGACAGGAAAAGTTGACAGTTTCACAGCGGAATTGCAAAAAATAATTTAAATGGATTAAAAGAGATGAAAAATTTAACTAGTATCTGATGTAAAATAATACAAAATTTATCAGTAAAAAGTACAGTTCTACTCCACAAAATGAGTAAATTTTACATAAGAAACCGAGTAAAATGGTATCAGGTAAAATTTTCGTTTTATTCCGTGCAAATATTTTTTAAGCAAATTGTTTCAAACAAAAAGTTTTTTTTTTTAAATTCATTTATTTTATAATGTTACAGCTGTTTTAATGAATAATTTTTGTCTCATTATTTAATTGGTCGTTTGTGATAAAAACAATATTTTTCCAACTAAAACCTCATTTACAACCATCGCGGAAACACAGCGCTCAAAACGCGAGTTTTCTTCGTTAGTTCTTTCTCCCCCCCTCCGATGGCGAACCTTCCCCTCGGCAAGGATGAAAACCGAACATCGAACCGAATTATTCCGGATTCTGAGGACCACTGCCGGCGGCGCACCCAGCATCTGCCTGGCATCCCCGATTTCGGTCCACCAGTTCCGATGGATGGTAATTGTATCAAATTAAAGTATACTTTTGTAAGTTTTTTTCCCCAGAAGAAGAGAACTGAAGGTGGGGGGTTTGGAATTCGGAAAAAGAAAGATATTCTAGCCAAGTGAGAGAGCTTTAAGTTTCACTACTGTTTGAAATGTGGGGCTGAAAGGGAGGAGGACATGGTGGAGCTGGCATCTGTGGGAGGGATAAAATGGTGTCAAAGTGATTTCAGCTCCGAGATAAGTTATAAGAAAAGTTTTCGGTGCGCTAATGGGATGCAATTTAAGCTTCTGATTCTCCCTGAGTTGGGCCTGTCTGTGTGAAAGTTGTGCGATCGAGGATGATGCAAGGAGCTTAAGGTTTAAACGAAATTGCAATAGTTTATAGCAGCTGAGTGACTTTATCAGCTTACACCTTTTCGGCAAATTGGCTGTGAAGCGTGAGCTCATGTCAGTTGCGACATTTCTCAGATTGAGTTTTTTTTTTAATATTGTTGAATTTCACGTTCCTTCACGATATACACAGTTCTATCTTTACAACATTCCTAAACAGCACGTGTGGTGTAAAAACCATGAATTTATTTCAATTCAACCCAGTTTGGTCTAAACTCTAGATTGCTTTCCGGAGCAACTTACCCTCCCAAAGATCCTACCTACCCTCGTACCTTCTTACATGAGTACATTTTTTAATTTTATTATTTTTATTGCACTTGGTTTACTTCGGGGAGCCCACACAACCTTCCCATTCTGGTCCTTCAAGGATTCCCATTTTCTTGGCGAAATGGATCTCCCCCGGTAAAAGTGCAGTAAAATCCGGACCACCCGGAAGAGAATTCATATGTGTACTAATACAAAATAATATCTAGGGCAGGCCCAGTCAGCGAGCTATAGGAGGAGAGCGTCTGGTTGTGAAACCAAATGAAACCGACTTGCGATGGCTTAAGATGGTCGGCGGGCTAAAGTTGGTGGGAGGATGCTTGTTTGTACTTTCTTTCTTAAAGGATGAAGAAGGAAAGAGGGTAAACCAGACTCCATATCGATTCTTTGGTGGTACGGTAAAATGAGGTGGTAGGGGGAGTAAGGACGTCTTCTGTGCACATTAAATTAAAATTGAAAATAGTTTATGTGTACTGGGAAGCAGTGGAGAGTCGGTACTTGTGGTGATAGGGAAACCAATGTTCGTTACTTGCCAACATTGTTCACGAGTTTGGTGTTGTGATTAATTACGAGAACGAATATTAAAACCGGAAAAATGATAATGGACGTTTGACCGACATAGGTCCAGCCAGTGCTGAAAAAAACTGAGTGGCATTGTTGGTCACATAAAAACAGAGACATTTGTTCAGTTTTCAACTCGATCAAGTCGATAGGTATACATGAAGGTGGGTCTTCGAGCTTTCTGTTAAAAAGTTCATTTTCAGAGCAGGTTTATAGCCTGGCCTCAATAAGGAATGCAAAACCATAGAATTTAGAAAACTAACGTTGCCAATAAAACATCTAAAGTTTGGGAATCACATACAAGCATACAATTTTGGCAGCTGTCCACACAAAAATGGTACGCAAATATTCGAAAATCTGTAACTTTCAAAGGAATTGTCAGTTTCATTTGGTGTCTTGGGCAAAGTTGTACGTATTCATAGGGACTGTTAAAAAAAGTAGGTACCCGGAAAACAAATCTTGCCCATTTTTCAATTAACTCTTTTTTCACAAAAACTCAATTTCCCAAAACCGGTATTGTTTTGGTTTTCGAGATTTTTTTTTATATGTTTTAGGTGACCAACACCAGCAACTTTTGAGCCATAGTTTGGTCAAAAATGTTGCCGACGAGTTATAATTTTTTAACAAACAGTGATTTTTGGAAAAAAAAATCGAATTTTCATGCATACAATTTTTCTCACCTCATTGTAAATTTGAATTTGAAATCGAAAAGCATTTTATAGATTTTTTGATAATAGAATCTGTTTTCAAGAAAAAAAAATCATATAAAAAAAGATTAAAATGATTAAATGATTAATTTTCATAATTATACAGGTTAAAGGTTAAGCAAACGAAAGTTTGATTTTAGGCGCAATATATGCAGTTTTTCAATTTTTAATAATAGTGACTCTTTCTAAAGATATTTTTTAAGTTCAGATAATTTGCTATAAAACTGCCTGAGAGACATTGAGGATTGGACCTCTGGTTGCTAACAGTCTAAACCAAACATCCTTCAATTTTCTAGTGCCGATGTTTCAGCAATTAATGGTCCGATTGTCAATGTTTAAAAATGAAACATTCGTTGAATTTTTCGTTCTTTTTGAAAACAATATTTTCATTTTTGTTAGATCAAGACTATCAGTTCAGTGTAGAGTATCGTGCAAGAAGTGGTGATGGAAAGATGGATTTTTGTGGTGTTCTCTTTGTGCTGTGTTCGTGTTTATGTTCGAGTCATGCATGCAGTGGGGGGTCATTGTGGTAATTAATATTATTCCGCGTCAGTATCGTGTGGGCAGCAGGGCCAGGAAGATGATTCTATTGTTGTGTTCGTTTTGTAATGTATTTGTATTAAAATCTAGCATGGCTTTTTGTTGTGATGGTATTGTTTTGGTGGTGGTGGTGATGGTGTTAAAAAAACAAACGTTCAATTTACTAACATTGAGTCCAAAACCTCCCTACAAACATCTATACCACTAGGTGACGTAGAGATCTCTGCGCATTCTAGATAGATGTTTACTAACATACCTTCCAATCCCCGAGGTTAGCAAGGTACCGGCCAGGAGTCCCTTATCTTACTGGATAGTATTACACGCTCATCTAAAGAGGAAAACATGGTATCTCCCGTGTTGGAATATTGTAACCGGATGAGAGCCTAGTGCTATCATACGTTTAATTACAGTTAAACAGCAAGATAAGTGTTGTGCAGCCATCCGGAATTGTGCGACTTTTATTGCTAAAATTGCTTGCTTGCTAATCAAGACTATCAGTTCAGTGTAATATTGAATGTTTGGCCCTTTTAAAATTTTACATGTTTATAAAATATAAATTTGAAAAAGGAGAAATGGATTGATAAAATCCTATCAAGACACTGTTTTTCTTACTGTTAATGAGTGCTAATCAAAAAACCGATTGCATTACCATTTTTTGCTCAATTTTACACTAAAAGCAGTTAGAATGAGTTAATTGAGCTTAGTTAACTAGTTAATAACCATCTTTAGACTTTTCTAGTAAATTAAGTTACATAATTATTGTGAAAATATTTTTATAAATTAAAATAACATAAGAGCAATTCTCTACAAAATCGGCCGATTTCGACCATTTTTCTTCCCTATGACCAAAGATCAATTTGGTGTCTTCGGTAAAGTTGTAGGTATTGTTGAGGACTTATTGAGAAAGAATTGGTACACGGACAAAAATTTGCCGATTTTTTCATTAACTTCTTTTTACAAAAACTCAATTTCCCAAAATACGTATTTTTGATTTTTGAGTTTTTTATATGCTTCGGGGACAAAAATCCGCAACTTTTGAACCATAGAGAAGTATGGTCAAAAAATCTTTAAAAAAATGGATTTTTGGAAAAAAATGAAATTTTACACAAAAAAGAAAAAAATTAAATTGAATTTTAAATCGAAAGGACTTTACAGATTGTTTGATAAAGGGCTCCGTTTTCAATATATAGCCAATGAAAGTTTGATTTAAGCGAAATATTTGCAGTTTTTTCATTTTTAAAAAAAGTGACCATGAGTGACTATTGCTGAAAATATATTTTTTTCGAAAAGTTCAGAAAATTTGTTATAAAAAAGATTGAAACTCTGGTTGCTGAGATACAGCGGCTTAAAGAAAAAGAAACAGGAAAATTGAAGTTTTATTAGTCTCACCCAAACAACCCACCATTTTCGAACGTCGATATCTCGGCAACTAATGGTTCGATTTTCAATGTCAAAACATGAAACATTCGTGAAATATTCCGATCTTTTCGAAAATAAATTTTTGAATCAAGACAAACATTTCAAATGGGCCAAACATTCAATATCGCTCCCTTCCAAAACATTGAAGATCTGGCAACCCTGTCTCATGTTATGACCACTTAAGTGATATTTGTTTACTTTTTTGAAACCTTTTTCAAAATTTTGGAAATGGTTCTGTTGGTTTTGAGTGAACCAACAAGATTGCTTCATGAGCCGTTGATACCATTCTTCAAGGGAGTCGCCAAGAAGTTCACAGTTATTTTGTTTTTTTTTTTTGTTTGATGTTAATTACTTTTAAATTTAACTTTGAAATGTAGATCCTCGGTCTTAAGCTGGTCGCAGCATCTTAAAGGATCTAATCTAATCTAATGATAAATTCGTAAAAAAAAACATTTATTTTATATTTTTTTTATATCGTGAAAAACAGTTCGGATTCATCATCAAACCTTTCCAATGAGTCTAAAAATTGGAGAACTGGCAACCCTGTCTTACCACATATGTGAAATTTCTTTACATTTTCTTCCGGATCTTAAAAAATAGATGAAATTTTTGTTCAAACCCATCATTGTAGGTTAAGTGTGAGGAAGGCATCGACCACATAGGTGGATTAAGCTAGTTTTGTTGAATAACACTGTTGCAAAAAATCTTGTTTGAAAAACCGTACATGGACATTCCATGGTCTACTCCAGTACCTGTTTAAAAAAAAATAAATTACGTGACAAGCTTTACCGATTGTATAGTATTTGAAAAATAAATAGGAATTACATCAATGTTACCTTGGCTTACGGTACCGTCAACTGGGGAGAATCGGCACTACAGTCTGCATAGGGGCAGTTTCTAGAGAACTTGAAAGCTTATAGTTTTGTGAACTATTTTTGTTGTTCTGGGTCTGTTAGATTCGAAAAAAGTCTAAAATAATCAAATATTGTGCAGTAACAAGGCTAAAATAGTTGTCCCAATTTTCTCCAGATGGCGGTACTTTATTTTTAGTACGGGTGGTAAAGCAAAATTTTGCACAAACTCCTTAAAATTAATACGGTATTTTATCGTGAGATACCACAGGTTTCAATATAAATTTAATATTACAGAAAAATGTTGTTGTGTTAGAGACTGTCAGTTTTTTGAAACCACTTTGTCTTTTTTGTTGTTCACTAGTAACACTATTCAATTTCGATTTCATTCCGGGCAAAAAAACGGAACTCAATTTCAGCCGGCAGTCACGATCCACCCATTATGTTACGCAACAGACAGTGTGTGAGTGGGTGGCGCCCCCACACCACTACACTACACACTATGGTGGGCCACACTATCAACCCCAATTTGCCACTCTATTCCGTGCGCGCCAAACTGCATCAACATCAACGAATTTCACAGCATCTAAAAATTGAGAGTTGAAAGAGTTTGAGATAAAATGTTATTTGTATCTTAGAATGGGTAAATTTTTACTTTAAAAAGAGAGATTTTTTAAAACATGAAAATAAAATAAATTTAAAAAAATCATCAATCTTTTTATACAGTGTAAATGAGGCATAAAAGAGTTAACGTTGGGGGTGGGTGGATCACCTCCCCCAGCAGGACAAAACCGCACACGTAACGCAGTGTCTATCCTATAAATAATAGCAAAGTGGCAATGCAACAAATATGAAAGAGCAATTCTCTCTGGGAATGTGTTATATTTTTGGGAAAAGTCAAAGGGTGACCCTATGGTTTTATGAGACTACCCTTTTTTTGCCACTTTTTCGTCTACTTGAACTGAAATGACTAAATCTATAGTAACAAAAAAGTTTTGGATATTGAGATACGAAACTTATGGACTTTTCTTTTCAAATACATGGTTTTATATGCTATCATCACATCGAGTGATATGGATTGTCCAATCCAAAGGTAATATTTAAATATTTAGTCAGCTGGATTATTTTCATTTACCTTCCTAAATAAAAACACTTTAAAACCTTCCTGAATTCTGACTCTGACCTAATTTTACCCGGTTCTGTGCTGTGTCTCCAACGCCACGAAAAACTACGTGGAATTGGCAATAATTCCGAACAAATTTAATAACAACCATAAAGTCTCCCACATACAACTTTTACTCCAAAATAGATAACGTGAGCGGAATTGCCATTATCGTTTCGACATTTTTTCCACCCCCTGCAAGCATCAGCTAGCCTGCATACCACGGGGAAAGATGTGTATCTGAGCGTGAACGCGAGACAAAATCTTTCCGGGGAAAAACGTAGAGCTGGGAGGGAAAGTGGGTGGTTGGTCTATTCTGGCCGAGCCGTGGGGGTGTCTTCTCTCTCCGTTCATTTGGGTGTCACACGCTCGATGCAATTTCCTGTGTTTGCCCGTGACAGTTTTAGATTACGGTGGGAAGTGTTTTTTTTCTATTTTAAATTGTTTTGAAAGTGAATTACATTGAATGAAGTTGGGCGGTTGCTAATTTTATTTAAAGATTTCTTTCCTCGGCTTTCAGCTTTAATGATATCATAACATGTAAATTGGCAGAATTTAAAGTGATTGACTTAAAAAAAAACTGCCTATTTAAAGAAATCAATTAATCTACTCTAATATGCGAATGCTTCTTCAAGCTTATCAATCGAAAACTGTCAGTCCCGTCAATCATCGAGTAATTCCATAACATATGGTGTGAAATTTCAACATCTTTTCCTCTCGCAGCAGCTTCCATTGGAAGTTTTCTCCAATAAATTTTCCGATTCTGTATCTTCAGGACCAAAGGCCGCTGGCTGCGTGCAGAGTGGATGTTTTTCCTTCTAATGTTTGGTCCGAAACGCTTTTCGCATTCACCATCATCATCTGTGCTGGCACTGAACGCTTTCACTCAGCGTTATGCCTTTCTTTGGTCCGGATAAGGACTATGGGAGGGAGAAGGGAAACGATACTTGGTGGCCGGACAGGCCAGCAGCCGGCTTGTTACAAATGGTTCTCGCTGCTTTCATCCGGGCGATATGTTTGCCTTGTGCAAAAATTCTCGACACTCGCAAACAAACCTCTCCAACAGGGTGGCGACTAAGCTAAAAAAAAACATTTAAAAGTGTTTTCATTACTATAGGAAGAATTTAATTAGAAGCATGATTAAAAAATGACTACTCCCAAACTCCTCCCTAACCAAGAAAAAGGATCATCACGATCCATGTCGATCTCAAAAATAATTCCATCGGAGACAACGAAACTACCAAACAGGTTTCAGAACTTATTTCGTAACGTGTACAAAAAGAATTTGAATGAACTTTTTTTTTGCAAAAAAAAAAAACATTCAAACACAATATTGAAACTTTGAAAATTATCTTGAAAAGATTTTGAAAATAATAAATTCTCAACGTTTTCACCAATCGATTTTTCCTTGTATTTTTTATTTCGATGGAACTTTGTCCATGTACTATGTTTATGAAAAGGACATTTTTAAAAAAAATATCGAAAAATACCAATTGTTTAATTGATTTTTATCACTAAAATCCGAATTCTCAATATAAGTATTTTCTAATCATCGAAATAGGCATCTTTTGCTTTAGACTATAGTGGACCATCTAAAGTTAATTTGATGAAAAATTGAATAAAATCACAATTTCATGCGTCTACAAATCTTTAATTTGGCAAGTTCAGTTTCATTCGGAGCAATGCTGGCTGTCATTAAATTGTCAGTGAAACTTCAGAAAGTGGATTCCTGTTAATTTAATTTACAAAAATAATGCAGTTTCCTACCTGCCGAGCTACCGCACTATGGAACATTGGGTGGCCAAGTTTCAAAAAAATGTTCTTGTTGTTTGGTTTTTTTTTCTCGAAAGTAAACATTCTAACTAAGATAAACCCAAATTTTCAAAGCTCTAAGTTTGTTCATTACGGAGATACGCAAGCTGAAAGTCAAAAAATGGAGTAAAAACTAGCGTTTTTCGTAAAAAGGCTGATTGTTTAATTTTAACATAGCTCAGCCAATTTAAATATTTTATTAGGACAATTGTTTATCGTTGGAAAGGTAATGAGATAAGCTTTGAAACTATTAATAGATAAAATGTGGTTTCCAAACCAAAAACCGAAATTTTCATCAAATAACTGTAGCATTTTTTTGACAAAACTTATTTTTTGTGTTTGTTAATCGAGTACTTTTTTGCTAACCGATGCTAAACAAGAAACTAAGATCACTTGAAATATTGGATCATAATCTAACATTGCTGAAATTTCCTGCCTGCGATATTTTGCGTTTTCGGAGGTATGTTATTAGTTTGGAGCAGTCAAAAACACTCTATTTAAGCTGTTATTCATGATCAAAGTGCTGATAGAGCGATAATAAAAATAGGCTGAGAAAGGGCATAGTTCCCCCACCTAGTCAAAATAAGGTAGTCAAAATCTCAGTTTGACACCGAATATAGTATTTAGCATAATATTGACTTAACATGATGAATTTCTGCGATCAATCCATTAAACTGATCCACATTTAAGTTCTATGTTGGTTAGTACAAAACGTCATAAAAAGTACTTTTAACATATCCTGAAGTCGTCAGAAACTCTTTAAGCAAATGAATTTTCATGAGCAAGAACGATATGTATTGTATTTTATCATTTTACTTCATAATTAATATTTTGAATAAAAATAATTGTTCTGTTATTAGATTTAACAATTAAAATTTTCGCAATTTCTGCCCGTAAGGGTGGGGGGGAGGGTCTCAAGTTGTATGGCTCAAGTTATATACTAATAAATATTTGACTTAACATGAATTTATTACGGGAGTGAGGGGGGAGGGGTTGTATCCTTAAAGTGGGGATGTATTAGCTTATCCATAATTTAATAATATAAACTTGCAATACAGTGGCAGTGCGTGGCCGAATGGTTACGCTGTCCGCTTTGTAAGCGGATGATTCTGGGTTCGATTCCCATCTGCTGCAACCTTCCATCGGATGAGGAAGTAAAATGTCGGTCCCGGCCTTGGTTGTTAGGCCGTTAAGTCATTCCAGGTGTAGGAGTCGTCTCCATGCCATAAGTACAAACAACACACCAAACCAAGCCTACTCCGGTGGAATCGCTGGCGGCGGTTGGACTCGCAATCCGAAGGTCGTCAGTTCAAACACTGGTGTGGAAGGTTCCTTGGAGTAGAAAGAGGTTTGGGTGCTCTCCCCATTCAAGCCTTTGGACTCTTAGGTTCGAGCAGAAACTTGCAATAGAGACCACAAAAGACCCGGGGGTCGTTAATGTTGACGGTTTGATTTTTTTTTTGCAATACAATATATACGCAATTCTGTTGTACTTGCAAATGTATGAAAAGACTATTTATCATAAACAATTAACTATTGAAAAACATGAAAAGTCATAAAAATCGACGTATACCATTTCCATACCATACAATTACCCACATTAGTATGAAAAAACATTTAAAAAGCAAAAAAATAATTTGGCCGCCTGTTTGTATGGGGATGGCCCATAGTGCTACCGTGGCCGTGAGGTTACGGGGTTTGCCTTGTAAGTGGAAGATGATTGGTTCGATTCCTGTCCGTCTCGGCAAAGTCAGATCCCTTAGACGAGTATTTCTAGTTTTTTTTTGAAAATGGCCTATAAGCTATTGTCTTTTATATGTTTATAGGACCTTCATAAAAAATAATTCATGTAGTTGTTATAAAAACCAATAACACATCACTTCTTTGAAAAAAAGTGATACCTTAAAAACACGATTAGATGCAAAGTCTAATTTGCAATCGAAAATGAAATTTACATATTTTGTAAAAAAAAAGTGGTTGTTTTCAGTGTCATCTAATAAGTCCTCATTTTTTTCTACTCGCAACATCTCAAAAGCTGTTGGTTCAATTTTGAATGTTAACGTGGTCGAAGATACCCAATCGATTAGAAAATTCCTGCTTTAGGAACATATTTTTCAGAGAATCACATTTCCATTTGGAATGAATAGCCCGCAAATCTGTGTTGAACCTTGTATGGAACATGTACTAATGATGCATGAAGGTTTCTTTCGACATAGACATTGACTATAGCTTGGTTCACGGATATATAAAAAAAAAGACAAAAATTTTAATTTCGAAAGCATCAACCGGAATTTTAAAGTACTTTGACCTCAGAAGCTAATCTGAAAATTTGAGCTTATTTGGTTAAGGCGCTCTCAAAATTCCAAGGCGTCATCCATAAAGTACGTACGCTCTTAGAGGGGGAGGGACGGTTACCGTAGGTGTGACAAGATGTGACGAAGGGGAGGGGGGGGGTTGCGAGACTGTGACGTCACGCTAGGCTTTAATATTGCATAATATTAATTCGAAATGTACACAATTAAATTAAATCCTTGTTTCTAAAATTGTTTGCTTACTATTATTTAGAAGTATCACATTATGAATTATTATATAGTCACTTTTTTTTATTCAGCTGGAACTTCAATATTTTGCAAATACTTGCTCGATAAAAATAAATAGCTTGAAAGCAGGATGTTCATAAGAAAACTGCTATAAATGGTTTGAACTTATTAGATACAAAGCTGTGAAAAACAGTTTTCAAGATATTTTAATACGTGAATGTTATACTAGGTCTAATTTCAAAAAGATACCAAACTGTTTTTTTTATATCGAAATGTTTATTCTAAAAAATGAATAATTAGACAACTTATTTTTTTCCATATTAAAATTGGCAAAAATACCAAAATTATGAGAGTTTAAAGAAATAAAAACTACAAAAAATCCCATCGAAACAAGGGGAGGAGGTCTGGTAAAATGTGACGTAATTTTTGAGGGGGGTTCAACCTTGTGTGACAAAGTGTGACATAGGGGGGAGGGGGGGTTAATTTTGGCCGATTTTTGCGTGACATACTTTATGGATGACGCCTAAGTGTAAATATGCCTTGTAGTTAAAAGGAAGACACTAGTGGTTGGTACTAGCAATGGAGGCCGACAGCTATAAAGTCAATTTCGTCGATTTCGTTGGTTAAGGTTTAGCTGCTTCAGTTTTAAGCTGATGTTAGAATGGAATTTCAATCAATTTGTTTTATTTTCTCCAAGTAAGTTTTCCAAAAACGGATAACATTTTCTCGTCTTTGATATTTCTCAAAGATTTTGGTCCATGGAACAACTTTGTACAACCGAGCAAAGCGCTAGGAGTTGAACTCGAAATTATCTGGTTAATATTTTGAGAATGTTTTGAAATTTTGACGAAAAAAGTAAATTCTAAGAACCATTCTGCATTTCGGGATCAATTCTTAGCACTTTGCGATGTTCTACAAAGTTGTTCCCCGGATCAAAACCTATAGGAAACTCAAAAATAAGAAAAAAAAATAGAAAACAATGACAGGGTGTGGGGAAAATGTCTCTAAGAAGATGTAAAAAGTTAAAATTCTCCATAGCAAAATGATTAATGTTCCATACTAACTTCAGATCAAAACTTTAATCAAATGAGCTTAAATTTTCAGGCTAGCTTCTGGGTTCAAAGTACTTTAAAACTTTGGTTGATGCGATCGAAATTGAATACTTTTGTCTTTTTCATATATCCATGAACCACGCTATTGGACAAAGTTCCTCCATAAAAATGAGATTTATTTACTCAAATTTCAATTTTGTTCTTATTTTGTTTTATCATCATTGTTGAAAAATGAGAATTTTAATTTACTGATAAAGTTTACAGCTAGAAATGGTTGATTTACATATTTTAGATGATATTTTTGAGATATCAAAAAATTAAGTTAAATAAAATTAATATGGTTTTTAGAGAATTTAATTCAAACAAATGATCCTCTCTGAGTAATAGTTTTCTATCGTTTTTGAATAGAATTTGATTAAAAGACCATTTCCTTTTAAAAACGACACTTGAGTGGCCACCATGTTCTTAGACGGGATCCTGTGGAAGCAGGGTGGTTTACAGGTCAGGGCGGGCGAGTCGCACTAAAACATCCGAGAAAGCACTCCTCTCTTTTCAAACTGCAAATGGATTAGCTAAACTTAATGCGATTTTCCACTCTTTCTTTCTTTTTTTTGCCCGTTTCGTTTGCTTATCTGGACATTTGCCGGCCACTCTCTTCACATAAACAGCGAATAATGGACTCGGCCGAGCAGGCAGCCCTGTCCGAGTCCGACCCGGAGTCGTCGGCCGGGGGTGGTGCGTCCAAATCGCACGGCGGAAATGGCTTCTACGACGCGAGACGCATCAACGAGTACCAGTCGGACGGGCGGCTGGCGGAGGGCTCGCGGCAGATGCTGCTGCGGCACATGCGACGCTTCGAGGGCTACCCGGTCAACATCAGCCTCAGCTCGGTGCTCATGTCCGGCGGGATCAATGTGGACGGTGAGTGAGTTTCAGTCTTCAAATTTCAATTTATAATATTTTTTTCTTCATTACACCTGTAGATCCCGAAACCCAAGCGGCCATCAAGTGGTCCTCCCACTTGGATCCGCTGTTTGCCAACAACATTGAGCGAGACTCTGCGCTATCTTGGCAGTACTTTGGTTCGAGCACCGGATTTCTGCGAAGATTTCCCGGAACGGCGTGGCCACCGGAGACGTCGTACGGGAGTAAGGAGATCAGTGACTTCCGAACCGAAGACTGGTTCATCCAGGCTGCGTCTTCGCCGAAGGATGTGGTATGTTGAAAGCTGGGTTGAATCTTAATAAATTAAATTGATTTTATTATGTTAATACAGATAATACTGCTTGATTCGTCCGGGTCGATGAGTGGCAAGGAGTACCAGCTGGCGATGGCTACAGCTTCAGCGATTATGGACACCTTGGGCGATGACGATTACTTTAACTTGATTTCGTTTTCCGATCAGGCGAAGGTGATCGTGCCCTGCTTCCAGGATAAGATGGTGAGTGAAATATTTGATGTTCAGTGAAGTATGAATCCTTAGATTTGTTTTTTTGGTAATTTAATTGCAAATGTTTTGATTAATTACAATAAAATTATAAATTTAAAACCTTTTGCAAACTCAACGTTGACTCAAAAAAAGAAGTTTCAATGAAAATTTGAACCTATCAATTTTTCATATCACGTTTAAACTTGAATTTCATAGGTTTATTTTTTCAACAAATGAAGGGTTATTTAATAAAAGATTTTTTTCCCAACCTTTGATATCAAAAGAATTTTAACAAAAAAAAAAATCTATTGTTCAGAGTTGAACTCTATACAATCACTAATAAACCATTTTAAATTGTAGAAAACAATTGAATCAAATCAGATTTTACTTTGTCAGTGGTTAAACATGCTCTAATTACGTTAAAATAAGTGTGAAAATTTTGATCATGCTTTTTGAAATTAGTTTACTTTTAGAACTTTGATTTTATTGATTTTTCATGAATTTTTTAATCATTCTTACTGCATTTCTGTCTCTGTATTTCAATAATAACAACTTTTTTACACTGGCTTGTCGTTAAAGGGAAAATTTTCATTTCAAACCAGAACGAAGTTTTTCGGTGCCTTTGTGACCTCAAAATAGCCCCCTAAAATTTAGAACCGATTGTTTGCGTCCTTACTTTGCGCATTTACATGTTCTATTTTTTCTATTTTCTATTTTTATATTTGTTTAAATTTCTAAACCAACACAATATTGAGCAATTCCAGCCAACATCAGGAATTTTTCTGGTAGGTACTTTTGAACCCAACCCTCTCAATTTTTTATGAAATTTTGTAGACATATTATCCTAGGCCTATAAAAGCAGCTTTGTGTATATGGGGCCAATTGTACTCGAAAATAACATTTGAGAAGGGCGTAAGTCATTTAAATAATTTTGTATTATGCAATTTAAAAATTACGGTATCTCGAAGCCGTTGCATCGTATCAAAAAGTGGTCAAAGACAAACATGTAGCAAATTGGACGGGCTTTCTGAAAAAAAAAACACTGAAATAAAAATACATGCCACATCTATGAGATTTTTTGATTTTAAAGTTTAAAAGTCAAATTTTAAGGTGATGTCACGATTTTTTTTTCGTTCATAATTTTTAAGGAAATAGGCTAAGATGTTACCAAAAGTCTGACGAAAAATGCAGGATGGTATGTCTCTCCTAAAAACATACAAAAATCTGTGAATACAAAGAGACGAGTTGTTCCTTTTAATTCCGCTATATACAAACATACAAAAATCATTTACTAAAACTTTTTTTTTTGAAAAGTGGTCTAAACGTCAAAGTTTTTAAAATCCGATAGTGGGAATCAATTCCCAGACCATTTTACATAAAAGTCGCCATATTGACCACCCATTTTTTCAAAAAAAAAAAATTTTAAAACCGCTGTATCTTCCCAAGGATTGGACATAGGACAGTTGTCAATTGGAGAGTTTTATGTAAAATTGTCTGGGAATCGATTACCACTACCGGTTTTTGAAAATTTTGACGTTTAGACCAATTTAAAAAAAAAACAGTTTTAGTAAATGATTTTCACATTTTTTAGGAGAGACATACCATCCTGCATTTTTCGTCAGTCTTTTGGTAACATCTTAGGCTATTTCCTCTAAAATTATGAACGAAAAAAAAATCGTGACATCACCTGTAAATTTAAGTTTTTCACTTTTTGATACAATGCAACGGCTTCGAGATACCGTAATTTTAAAAATTGCAAAATACAAAAAATATTTAAATACCTTGCGCCCTTCTCAAATGTTATTTTCGAGTACTATTGGCTCCATATACACAAAAAATATAGGTCTAGGATAACATGTCTACAAAGTTTCATTGAAATCTGAGAGGGTCGGGTACAAAAGTACCAGAACAAATCCTGATTTGAGCTGGAATTGCTCTATAAAACTGGTCTAATACGTTTTATTTGCTCGAAAATTTTGTTTTAGAACAGTTTTAAGCAAGCTGCATCTTTTTACAGGAGCAAGAGAACACCATACTTTCTCAGTATTGTTATTTTCTGAGTTTTAACGCTTTTGTGTGAGTTAGAAAAAAATAGTGCAACACTGAAATTAAAAAAAAATCAAAATGTGATAAAAACTACGTTTTTCTAAAAAAAAATCCAAATAAAATTGAAATTAAATGCGCAAAGTGTGGACGAACCCAACCGCTCCCAAATTATGAGGAGTTGTTTAAGGGCCTAAATGCAACCTTATAAACCTTATTCTGAAAAGCCACCCTTACCCTCCTTTTAGTAGACCTCTTAGGTGGAAGTCAATTTATTAGAACCGGGAATCTTTTCTATAATATTGATTGAACTCTTAGTTTGAATGTGATTTTTGGTTTAATATCTGGATTAGAGGTGGGCAAAACCGCTCTTTTTTAGGAGCCGCTCATTTTCGTTCGCTCTTTAAAAAGAGCCGCTCTTTTGAATGGTTCATTCGCTCTTTTTCAAAATTGGGATTAAATGGGGGGTTTCAAGAATCGTGTGATTTTATAAGTTATTTCACATTGGACTTTTATATATTAGGCCATATCAAACATTTTTTGAAGTTTATTATGTCCCTCAACTCTGGCCAAAGAAGCATAAAAAAATAATAACAAGCCATGGTATAAACATTTTAATGAAACAAGAGTTTGAAAATGCATTTTACATATCCCCAGTTGCATTACAATCATTAGATTTCAAAATATCGAAGTATTGATGAACTTATTTTTTAAGCCGAAAAAAAATTTCGCATGACTGTGCAAACGGAATTTCACAAAAAATCAAAATATTTTTGATCGATCCCAAAATGCTTTTTAATTTTTTCAGTTGATAAGACTTCTATTTCCATTGAAATTTGGAAGTATTTTTGAAAAAAAATTATTGTTTTGCCCCCTGATTTTTTGGACCGAGTTTGAAGGGGAGGGGTAACATAAACTTTGAGAAATGTTTGTAACGGCCATGATGACGACCATTGATGAATTAAATAAATAAATCTGAAAACGAGAAGATGCCCTTGAAAACCATAGGTCTTGGTGGTCTCTATGTCAAGATTTCTACTTAAAACTAAACATTCGAGTAATTGAATGGCATCCAAACTGAAATCTAGGATGCTGAAAAAATGCTATTGAATTTAAAATTGCGTTTATTTCTGAAAGACTAATGCTGATATTTTATTTGGAGAAAATATTATGTGAACTCTTCTCTACATTCTGATTTAATAGATAAGGTCTATAATTGCTTACGTTTAATCGGACAAAATGATTATTTTATTTCGAAATTTCTCAAATATTCAGTAGATTTTTGGTAATATTTGACAAATAATGCTATTTGAAATGCTCAAATTTGTATTCCGGTATTACTTTAATGTACAATCAGTTGTACAATAAAAAGTTTAATTTCATTTTGTTTGAAATGACATTTTTGCAATTGCATTTTCAATGCTCAAAAACAAATTTAATACTACTTTTTTTGGAAATTCAAAAACTTATATTTATAACAAAAATCATTCCATCTTGAGCTGGTTCTTTCAAAAGACCGGAGTTTGTAAAAGAACCGCGGTTCTTTTTTTTGTGAGCCATGGTTCGTTCGCTCTTTTCAGTGAACCGGCTCTTTGAGCGGTTCGCTCTTTTTTTGCCCACCTCTAATCTGGATTGATCTTTATGTTCAAAACATTTTAGAATCAATTCAGATTTTTTGATTTTTTTTCAACTTGGAATTTTGTAGATTGCAGCGAAATTAAATTCGTTTTTTTTCTTGCCTCATAGGTCCGTGCAACCCCTGACAACGTGAAGGAAGTCAAGACGGCGATCCAGACGGTCGAGTGCGAAAACACGGCAAACTTTTCCGCTGCTCTGGAGAGTGCCTTCGAGCTGCTCAGAAGAGTAAGTCTAATTTCAATTTTAAATTTTATCAAAACCTATACTAACAAATCACCCTTCTTCTTCCCCTCAGTACAACCAAAGCTCGCTCGGCAGCCAGTGCAACCAGGCGATCATGCTGATCACGGACGGACCCAGCGACACCTTCGCGGACATCATCAAGCACTACAACCACCCGCACATGCCGGTTCGGATCTTCACGTACCTGATCGGGAAGGACAAAAGCAGCGGGAAGAACCTGTACCAGATGGCTTGCGATAACAAGGGTAAGCCGGAATGTCTTAAGAGGGGTTCAGATCTGATCGTATTGTTTTTTTTGGCGACAGGTTTCTACGTGCAGATCAACAGCGTGGAGGAGGCCAAGCGGAAGGTCGTGGAGTACGCGCTGGTAATGGCCCGACCGATGGTTCTGTACCAGGCGGATCATCCGGTGCACTGGAGTCCGGTGTTTACGGGAGGTCGCAGCGGGATTCTGGGCAGGGAAAGCGAGAATCGGCGCAAGTTGGTGACGACGGTTTCGACACCGGTGTTCGACAGGAGGAATCACTCGACGCGGGCGGCGAACCTGCTGGGAGTTGTGGGGACGGATGTGCCGATCGAGGAGATTCAGAAGATGATTCCGCAGCACAAGCTGGGCGTGAACGGGTATTCGTTTATCGTGGACAACAACGGGCGGGTGTTGTACCATCCGGATTTGAGGCCGTTGAGCGATAACGGGCAGTACAGTGCCTCGTTGAAGCACAAGTACAACTCGGTGGATCTGACCGAGGTGGAGCTGCCGGAAGTGGATAGTTCTAGTAATGGGATCAGCGATCGGCACGAGCATAGGTTTACAAACATGCTGCAAGAGGTATAAACTTTGAAGAAGTCATGTAACGAGTGTGATTCTAATGAAGGTTGCAATTTCAGCTTCGCAATGAGATGGTTCTCCAGAAAGAGGGAGAGAACGAACTAACGGTACTAACGCACTTGGACGAAATGAAGCGAGTTACTTTGAGGCCTCAAAAGTAAGTTTTTGTAACGTTTCTTGATTTATTTACAAGCGTAATTTTGGTATCTTCTCCCCAGGTACTTCTACGGGCCCATAGAGGGGACACCCTTTTCGCTGGGAATCGCCTTGCCGGATAATTACGGCATCCATGAGCTCAACGCTCAGCAAGAGATTCGGCATTCCCACACAAATGGTAAGGTTGAACACTTTGTGTTGTCTAAGAGAACATTACATAACCGAGTCTTCTTCCTTTCCACAGTAACCGAACACTTCCAGAACAACAACTGGAAGGTCCATCCGGACTGGGTGTACTGCGAGTACAACAGTCTCAAGGATGTAGAAAGCAATGGCGAGAGTACGACGGAAACCACCTACCGGGACAAGGACGAATCCTTCGACACGCCGGAGGAGCAAGTTCTGCACTTTCTGGCCCGCGTCGGCAGGCCCGGCTGGAAGTGGATGTCGGTAAGCTGGTTTTGCATTCGCCTAGATCCTCGCCGTCTTCTTCTTTCCCCCACAATCCGATACTAATCGTTTCATTCCCCTCCCAACCAGGTTCGTCCCCGGTCCCCGGCGCCACACCACGGCCACGGTGGTATTCCGGTGGGTCACTATGGCCAGCACCACTACAACTCGCAGGGTTCGCGCAAGGCGGAACCGTACTACTGCGATCGTACTCTCGTCCAGAGCTTGGTGCGCGACGCGATCGTCACGGATGGGCTGGACCGGGGTCCGTCCCATCCGCCGCGGAAGGAGGACAGGAGGTAGGGTGATGAGTTTATTGTGTGGTTTTGTTTTGTAACAGACGCTCACGAAAGATTTGGGAGGACTCTTAGTTGGAATTGAGTTTTTCGAAGATTCGCGCGGCACAGTTACTATAATTTGCTGTGAGTTTGCCACCACAGTTCACGCACTTGGCGCTCGATTTTGTTATGTTGTTGCGGATGTTGTTATTTTTTCTCCTAAATTGATATTTTTTTGCCTACGTTAAATCGAAATTATATATATCAATATAGTGATTCCCAATGATTTTTTTTTTTGCGAAAAAATGCTTTCTTTGGTACTGTTTATCGTAATAACACTTCTGGAGTTTTTTTTTTGAAAAGGTCCAACAAACCAAATTTTCAGTTTTTGCTTTTAGGGTGTTTTTCAATACCCCTGACTCAAGGCGGTTTCAAAAACACCCAAAAAGCAAAAACTGAAAATTTGGTTTATTGGACCTTTTCAAAAAAAAACTCCATACTTAAATATTTTTACATTTTTTTCAAACACTTGTAAAATGGTTAAAAATGCATTAAATTTTTTTTACAGATAATTACTATTTCCGAGGGTCATAAAAAAAGTTCGGTCCCATGTTTTTTTTTTTGCAAAAAATTTGAAAGGAGAGGGCAGATAAAACTTTGAAAAATATTTGCAACAGACTTATTATAAACAAAATCTTCTAAAACTTTATTATCGTTTACTTGAAACATATGTTTATTGGTAATGTAGATACGTTATACTCAAATGTGCAATATGGATACAAAACGACATTTTTTTTGGTTCATTCAACTGGGTCAAAAATTGTACAAAAAGAATTCCGACATTGCGACCTATCTTAATCCTTCAAATTGTTATGAAAGTCATTCAATTGTCCAACTAAGAGTCTTCTGAGTATTTCAATAGTGAAAGTTTTTTTTTTTGCTAAACACCTGCTTTATTTAACTTAATTTTAATGTATTTTAATTTGTTAAGCTGATAACTATTACCCTCCCAAAATTGCGCCAGCACAGCACACCTAATCAATACTAACCAGGCACTCTCTGTCCTCCCACTTTTTGCACCGTTTTTTTCTTCGGACAATCACTGTATTTTTTTGCGGTGTATTCGTTTATTTCTTTACTCCACCTTGAAACGTAACACTATATAATTGCAACTTTGTTAGCCCAATCGCCACGTTGATGGCTTTACTGCACAGGTAATATGAGAACGCTAATTCTGCACACAGAGTCTTGTTTTTTTTTCTTTCCCGCGGGAGCAGTTTGAGTTTTGAAGGATTTTTTTTAGGTGGGGTGGGTTTGAATTTTTTAATGCACTTTCAATGTGAGTAAGTATTTGGGGGATATTTGGAATCACGAATAGAATCCTGTACAAACTGATGTATTTTCAAAAATAATAAAATTGAATGTTTACTTTCTATCCTTCAGTCGCCAAGGCTTTACAATGTTCGATGTGAAGACCACTTTCGTTGCCACTCGATCTGGACTGCTCCGGTGGATTGACCATTTGCCCCATCCGGAAAACTCACCGGAACCGTAAGATCTACCAGGATGTTTAAGATTATGTTTAATTTATAATTCGTATTTCACTGTTTTCCAGTCACTTCAGCGACACAAATTCACGAGCAATGGATATGGGCTGGTACAAGCGGGCCGTTGATCATCACTCGATCGAACCTGACGGTTTTGTCTTTAGTGTCCCCTTTGATTCTGGGTAAGAAGCCTGCGAGCCTCATTTCTGAATTGATGTGAAATTTTGATGCTATTTCGTTTAGATATTCTGGAAAGAACAGTTCTACATTGGTGACTGCAACCCATGCGATCTTCATAGATCATCGAGGTCACAAGGCACCTGCTGCCGTCGTTGGATTGCAATTCCAGCACGAATCGTTGGCCAAACATTTCATCAACATCACATCGGCTGTAAGAATTTTTAATCTATGTTTCAGAGAATAAATTCATCAAAAACAAACAAACTTTCAGTGCACTGGATCAACTTCCTGCAAGAAAACGTGCGCTTCCGACGAGCTGGACTGCTACCTGCTCGACGACAACGGGTTCGTCATCCTCTCCGAGCGAAACGAGCACACCGGCAAATTCTTCGGCCAAATCGACGGCACCATCATGGACTCGCTGGTCCAAGACCGCATCTACCGGCGCGTTGCTCTAATGGACTACCAGGGAATCTGTTCCGACCGGGACAACCCGTACACGGCCGCCGGTGAACCGTTACAGCCACCCCGGCCGATGTCCTGGCTGCTCAAGTACATCGTCACCTTCGCCACGTACTGGCTATCAATCCTTCCCACCCCGGTTGCCTCGTGGCACCAGGGCAACAGCTACAACTACGACACGGAAAATGACTTCGAAGAGGACACGTACGAGTACGAAACCAACTACGAGATGCCACCGGAGCATAACGGACAGGACAACACCACACCCGACTACGAACTGCACGACGGCCGCCCCGCATCGATCGCAGGCCACCTCCGGACCGCGGGTCATCCCCGATCCGGCCCACGCGAGACCGTGCGATTTGAAAACAGATCTTTACATTCTCCAGCCGGATCGGCTCAACTCGAGCGGGCAGAATAATCCGTTGAAGGTTTGTTGATCTCTATCCCGGAAAGTCAACTCCAATTTACAATTCAAATCAATTGCAGGAAAACTTACCAACTGTCACTCGTCCGGCTGCGAGCGGCCATTCAGCGTGCAGAAGATTCCGCACAGCAACCTGATCCTGCTGGTGGTGGACGTGCTGTGTCCGTGCGGTTCCAAACAGTTGGACATTGAGCCGCAGGAGGTGCACGGTGGTGCGGGTAAGATTAACGATTAGCACTAAATAAAAAATTATTTTCAAAAGGTGGTTCATGAACCGATTCTGGCGTAGAATTTGGACGGCTACAAAGTGCCTTTTATCTCTTCAAATGTATTAATTTCCGGTGCATAACGTGTTTTGACCAAAAACCTAGCGGTATTTTTCCAAAATGGTCAGATTTTATAATTCCTCATTTTTTTATTTTTTTTGAAGTACAAAATTCAAGCAAATTCATGAGTTTTAAGCCATCACATGAGGATTTTCGCCTTCCTCACCTCAATGAGGAAAGGCTATAAAATCACTCGAAAAATGAACTTCTTTATTTGACCTCGTAGACCCACCTTCACGTATACCTATCGACTCAGAATCAAATTCTGAACAAATGTCTGTGCGTGTGTATGTCTGTAAGTCCGTGCACCGAAAAATATGCACACGATTATCTCCGGACTGGCTGAACCGAGTTGGACCAATTAAGTCTCATTCGATCCGTCTTGGGGTCCACAAGACCTTAGTTAATATTATAAAATTTATAAAAGTACTTCAAAAGTCATGCTAAAAAACCATATTAGCTAAACTTCGGAAGATTGTCATGAATCATAAATCATAAATCATAAATCATAAATCATAAATCATAAATCATAAATCATAAATCATAAATCATAAATCATAAATCATAAATCATAAATCATAAATCATAAATCATAAATCATAAATCATAAATCATAAATCATAAATCATAAATCATAAATCATAAATCATAAATCATAAATCATAAATCATAAATCATAAATCATAAATAATAAATCATAAATCATAAATCATAAATCATAAATCTCGCTTACTTTCCCCATTGCGCAGTGGTTGTTTAAAAAGTAATCGAATCTATGACATTTCCCCGAAACCCACATTCCCGAAGAGACATTTCCCCGAATGCCACATCTCCGAAAAGACACTTTCCCGAAATGTCATTTACCCGAAAATCATTTCCCCGAACGGCTACATCCCCGAATGGCGACTTCCCCTAAAAACCATTTTCCCGAATGGCCACTTCCCCTAATTTTCCACATCCCTGAAAATCATTTTCCCGAATGACCATAATCCCGAACGGCCATTTCCCCGAACGCCACTTCCCCGACGGTCAGGCGGATATGGCCGTTGCCCAAAACCGCGCGGTTCTGGACAACGGCCATACCCGCCTGACCGGGTTCGAAGTAGCGATCAATAAAGTATCATGTTCACAATAGAGCTTTATGACATTTCGCGTACGCACACTAGTGCACCATTTGATTTTGCTGGCTGACAAAATTTAACCTCACTTAATTTTTGTGTACGTACACGCAATACGAAAGAACGTAGATTACTCTATTGAACGTTCAAAAAAATCCGAGCTTCACTTAAATTTTGAATATTCAAATTGATGTAAGTTCGACAACTGGCCAAAGGGATTTCAGGTCAGAACGTGTTTGACACATTCAGGCCCGACTACCGCAAAAATTTGTAATTGTTACTCGGGACCAGGGATGCCACATGATTTTTTAAAATGTCTGTGAAAAAGTCTGTGTATGTCTGTGTCTTTGTCTAAAATTCAAATAAATCAATTTACAGTCATAGAAATCTATCAAAAATTGTGTTTTTAAGCATTTGAAGACTAACGAAATAAGTTTCGATTGATATTTTAACAAAATAACAATTTAATGAAGTTTTAAAAGTCTGTGTACCTAAAAATGTCCGACACGAGCTCAAATGTCTGTGAAACACAGACAAATCTGTGTATCTGGCATCCCTGCTCGGGACCTTGGCAACCAAAATCAACTGTCGAGCTTAAGTATAGCCCCTAAACTACTTTAAAGTGATTTAGTAATTTTAAATCTAAAATAACGGTGATGAAATATTCAAAAAATGCTTTTTGTAATTCAATAATCAACTATTTAGATTTGATTAAAAGTGTTGGTCGCAGAACTCGAATTGAACGTAAAAAAATAAAAAATAATTGTTCAAAGCCTTCATCCAGCCAAAATTGATAAAGACAAATTAGTTCAGTTAAACAAAATCTAGAACAAACTGAATCCTGCGCATCGAGTCGTCGCATGAAGCTATCGTTGCTGTTCTATCCTTACCACGTACACTCAAAGTCAGAAGTATCCCTCAAAAGGTTACTTTCAATCCTCAAAAGGATACTTTCCATCCTTTTTTAAGGTTCACCCGCGTCACCCTTTGAAAAGGGTATGTCAAATTCAGTACATTTTCGATACCCTTTTAAAGGGTGACGACGGGTGAACTTAAAAAAGGGTACTTTTACTTTGAGTGTAGATACCGTTTTGGAAAATTGTCCTTTGCTGAAAATGGCCGCTACAAAAAAATCTTTTTATGGAACGTGGATGATCTCAATACCCCGCACTCTTGAAGTGTCCGCGTGGTTTATTAATGGCCTTCTACGGTTATTTGTTTTTTTATCTTACAAAACACGTAGGAGAATTTAATATTAACGTCATACTTTTATAAAAAAATCCTAAATTTAGTTTAAATCTAGGTCATCATTCGGAAAAAAATATTTTTGGTGAAGTAACCATTCGGGTATATGTAAATTCGGAAAACGGCAGTTCGGTAAAATTACCATTCAGGTAAATGACATTCGGGGATATGGAATTTTCGGGAAAATGATTTTCGGGGATGTGGAATTTTCGGGAAAATGATTTTCGGGGTGGCACTTTCGGGGAAATGATTTTCGGGGATGTGGAATTTTCGGCGAAATGATTTTCGGGGATATGGGATTCGGGAAAGTGGGATTCGGGGATAAGGGATAAAACCAAAGTAATCTAGTAATCATTACATTAAACATTAAACATTAAACATTAAACATTAAACATTAAACATTAAACATTAAACATTAAACATTAAACATTAAACATTAAACATTAAACATTAAACATTAAACATTAAACATTAAACATTAAACATTAAACATTAAACATTAAACATTAAACATTAAACATTAAACATTAAACATTAAACATTAAACATTAAACATTAAACATTAAACATTAAACATTAAACATTAAACATTAAACATTAAACATTAAACATTAAACATTAAACATTAAACATTAAACATTAAACATTAAACATTAAACATTAAACATTAAACATTAAACATTAAACATTAAACATTAAACATTAAACATTAAACATTAAACATTAAACATTAAACATTAAACATTAAACATTAAACATTAAACATTAAACATTAAACATTAAACATTAAACATTAAACATTAAACATTAAACATTAAACATTAAACATTAAACATTAAACATTAAACATTAAACATTAAACATTAAACATTAAACATTAAACATTAAACATTAAACATTAAACATTAAACATTAAACATTAAACATTAAACATTAAACATTAAACATTAAACATTAAACATTAAACATTAAACATTAAACATTAAACATTAAACATTAAACATTAAACATTAAACATTAAACATTAAACATTAAACATTAAACATTAAACATTAAACATTAAACATTAAACATTAAACATTAAACATTAAACATTAAACATTAAACATTAAACATTAAACATTAAACATTAAACATTAAACATTAAACATTAAACATAAAACATTAAACATTAAACATTAAACATTAAACATTAAACATTAAACATTAAACATTAAACATTAAACATTAAACATTAAACATTAAACATTAAACATTAAACATTAAACATTAAACATTAAACATTAAACATTAAACATTAAACATTAAACATTAAACATTAAACATTAAACATTAAACATTAAACATTAAACATTAAACATATGTTTTTGTGCTTTATTTTGAAATTTTATATTTTAACAAGAAGATCGAGTTCGATTCTGAAATAAAATATTTTCAAAAATTAATAATCATGCCCAATTTGTAAATGTTGATTTGAAAATTTGATTTTACATGCAAAAAATGTGTTTAAAGTTAATTTTGTTTATTATCTATTTTTTCAAATATGTGTATCTTTGGTACCAGGTTTTGCACCATCATAAACTGTAGCCCAAAAGATGTTTTTTAAAACACACTCATTTAAACAAAATTAAATTAAAAAATAGTAATGAAATCGATGAAAAAATCGGGTATTTTCAGGATACTTTTTTCAAATTTCTAATCATAACCTGAAACTTAACCAAAGATGATAAATTGATCATACATTCTATTCTCAAGATACAGATTTCAGAATAGTCTCATGACCATTTTTGATGACCAAACCATAATGTTGTATGGATCCAAGTTTGATGCAAATGCTTGCTTGGCATCTTTTACATAATTCCAAAGTTTTATTCAACTAAAAAAATACAAATAAAAAAAAAACAATGTGCGACATTCCAGATTTTTTTTTATAAATTACGTAATTTTAGAGAATTACTCATCACCAGAAAAAAAAATTGCACAAAAACTGTTTATTGTTAAAGTTTGTAAGGAAAATCTAAAAAAAATTATGAGGAGAAACAAAACTCAAAAATTCAGGATCGTCGTGAAACCTGTAGAAAATTCTTTTGTTTTTAAATCTAGCTGTGATATATATGAAAAAACCAATTTAATATCACCAGAGGTGAAATAGAGCCTTTCTTACAAAATGATGAAACTCCGAGAAATATATTGGTGCAATCAATTTAAAAGAAACATAATGATACCACCCAGTGAGAATTTTACCTAAAGCTTCGATTCTTTTTAGGCTAAACCTCAAATGCCATTTTTTTTTAATTTTAGAGGTATATTATTTGTCGCAAGATATTTAAATTTAATTAGGAAAAACGTATTGGATTGACATTATTAGAAAAAAAAATTAAGGGTGCTCAGTCTTTATTGTTAGTCTATGATTAACTTAAAAAAATATGTATCGCTATTGCACTTTGTCGATCTATTATGAGAAGCCAGTAAGAACACTTTCACGCGCAGCGTAAAACGCGCAAGCGTAAATGCGCTGGCGTTGAAGCTTCGACTTGTCGAGCTTTCGAGTGAGAACGAGCCGGGACTTCGAATTTGATGTTCAGTATATGATTTTGTATAAATCCAAAAATTTAATAGGAAAAAATAGGGTAAAAATAAGACGAAAAACACTAAAATGGCTACATCTCTGGAAATACATTTTGGAAAAGCTTCAAATTTTGGGCCCAAGCAGTTTATGGCGCATGTTTTCGAATGGCTTTTTGTTTTAAACTGAATTCATTTAATTTGATGGTGTTATCTGTAAAATAGTCTAAAAAATACCTCTAAAAATGGCTTTGACCACATTTACTGGTCGAAAATTGTGAATCGAAAAATAAAATGTTCGTCTCCGACCCCACGGCTACAGATCTGGCTTTTAAAAATTGTGGGTTTTACGAGCGGTTTTCCAGTGATGGAAGACACAATTTTTAATAGCGGATACAGACATCGCTCATGTATTTCAGAAAAAGAGCTCGCAAAAATCAGACTTTGGGTTCCGGGTTTCGGGCCAAAACTCAATCGAAAGAGCGCATCTAAACCTTCAATTAAGTAATAGGATTTTTTCCTGGGACGAATCCTCTCCATGCACGAATTTTTTAAGATTTCTGAGAAAAGCGTTTTTCTAAAAGCAAACCTTAAACCTTTCTTTTGTAAGAAAGGCAAAAAAAACACTTTTTTTCTAAATTTGCACTACTTTTTTTTATTCTCCAAAGGTGCATGCGGCGTCCGGCGGATGGCGAAGGAGAAGATGCTGCGAAAGCGGCCAAGCCGCTGCATCAGCTACCACCCGGAGGAGATTGAGATCAAGCAGTGCGGCACGGCCAGCCCCCTGTTCCGGGCGTCGCTGGCCTCGACGATAGCGACGCTGGTGCTGATCTGGGTGCTGACCAGCGCGTGATAAAGCTCCACAACACTTTCTAATCAGCTAAACTAGCAACCTAAAGAAAGCAAAAAAAAAAAAAAGAAATACTCTAAAACTCTAACATGTCACACAACTACCAGTACCAGTAACGTGATGCCAGTGCAGCATAATCAGTTGAGAATTGTGAAGATGTTAATTTTTCGGAGGGGAAAAACAATGTGTGTGTGTCCATCTGTAAGAACGACGGCGAGTATTTTTTACACCAAAGTTATTTTAGACCTTGTAGGAGCGGGGCGGGAGGAGCAGGATTGCGCTGCAATGATTTGTGTGATTTTGTCCTATTTTTTAGGTAATGAAAACAAAAAAAAACTGTTTGAGACAGCGCGAGAGAGGTGACCACTACGGTATAAGCAGTGAACATTTGTGGTACTATAAGTCCTAAAATGAAAATGTTATAGATGTATACACTTAATAAACGGCTAAACGAATCGTGTTTCGTCTAAAAAGAGAAAAGCAAAAGGGAATGAAAAGGATAACGGGAACCCACAAACTAAATCGATGCCACCAGTGTTAGACTTTTGACTGGCACTTTGTTCGTTCGAAGGTGTTCAGAGAAAAGGGAAAACAAGTCAAGAAAGGTCACCAAGTCACTACTAGCATAACAAAGTGCAAGACGCGGACAGAACGAGAAGAACTAAAACTTATGGACAATACGATGTTTAAGAGCAAAGAAAAAAAAAAAACAACTAGCAACTAAAGAAAACCAAACTAAATCAAATTTGAATTTTAAGAGTAAACAAGCAAGAAAGAAAATAAAAAAAATCAACTGTCTGTGGTATGTTTTTCCGATTTATTGATCACACACGTTTTAAGAAGAGGTGGCAGCAGGAGCAACTAAATTCTATTCGTAAATAATGTAATACATAACACACACACACAAACACTCTCTATCAAATTGTGGAACAGAAAACAAAACAAAAACAGAAAGAATCACCAAATTATGACAAACGTGACACCGGGAATGGGACATCAGAGTTGTTCTCTTATTATTCGAAATTCGATTTTTATTATGTTTTTTTTGAATGAAATTTTATCCGCTCATCGCATATGTCCAAAGAAACAATTTAAGCTTTATATGTTTCTCCTTGCTAGTCTGTGGGTGTGAAGTCTAAGCCAAATTCCGATGGCCGGCAGCGAAATTATGAGAAAGTCACCAGGTGGGCTTCGATCTAAATTTCGTCAAAAATACATTTTTCAACCAAGAAGAACTTTTAAAATTTTACAGAATTTTAAAGTTGGAATATTGATTAGTTTTTTTTTGTGCCTTTGCAAATCCTTAAAAATGTCATGTTTCTGTTTTCAGCTTTGGCTGTGTTTTTCCGTAAAATTTCTTACTATTTATGTTTTAATTAACATGCAGTAATTTTTTTCATGTTCCAGACAATGCTTCTACGCATTTTTCAGTAATTCAAATGAGAACAGTAACTTTCTATAGCAGCAAATGTAAAAAACAAGCAAAACATTAAAAAAGTTACTACGGAATAAAATAACATCAGTGTGTTAACTTTAAAATGGTATATTTTCAAATTTATGTTTCATACTTGAATCTAAAAAGAAAGATAACTGATTCTGATAAAATATTTGCCAAATTATGTTATGACCAATGAGTAAAAATTTCACCTTGACGTACAATAAAATTTTCTATAAGGCTTTTTCAACGGAAATTTAAAAGGTTTGTTCAACTAAAATAAACATTTTTGGAAGATTTTCTAAAAAAATCATGTGATGTTTCAAAGACTTTCTTCAGACTTCAGGAAATTGTCCAAGGAACCCGATAAAAATAATAAAACTTTGACACTGCTCCTCAATATTATTGTGGTCAAATCAATGAAAACATCAAACTAAAATGAATCATTGATGAGAAACAGGAAACGGTGATTTTACTGAACAAAAGTTTGATTGTGCGAAATAAAGTACATGGAAATAGACAAAGCTGTTGCTAGCGAACATAATGTAAACACATTCATGGCCTACTGAGACATCACGTTTCAGCTGTCATTTTCACTTGGTCATTTGGCTGATCTACTTCCGTTTGTTTAGTTTCGCAAAATCAAACTTTTCTAGTAAAATTGCTGTCTCTTATCAATGGTTCACTTTAGTTTGAGGTTTTTATCTATTTTTATGTTGTTTGGAAAATCGTCAAAAAGTCATCAATACAGTTACATGAATTTCATTTATGTTGAATTATTTATCAAGGTCCCTGATTGTTCAAAATCTCCCCTTCACTCGCGATCTAAAATCTTACACGATGCCAAACTAATTTATAAATTTCTAACGTTTTTATTTTTCTCACCAGTTACTACCTTCTACTCTCCTTTTTATCTCTCTCAATCCCTGATCGAAAGCTTTTGATTGGCTCAGACAGAACAATCGCAATGATTCGATCCAAGCTGATTCAGAATCATCGTTAATCGGAAGTGATTCAATCGTTGATTCGATTGCTTCAAATGAATATTTTTTTATTACACCTAATCAAAGAGACATTTAACAGTCATTTACACCAAGCGAAACTCACAATGACAGCCTACTGCGGTAGAGCAGGTCAAAAGCATGTGGTGCTGGTATTTTGTTAACTTTGCTCCTCTTTGAGGATGTCCTTCTGTGACTGTTCATAAAGATTTTAAATTGCTGTGTGAAGTGATTTTATAAAATAGATGGTGACCAACGATTTTTTGAATTTCGTTTTATGGGTCATTACTATCATTCTATCAATAAACTAGACAACATAAACGTTCAAATACTGACCAAAAATGACTTAAACTATTCAAAAGTTAAGATTTCAATTTCAATCACTTGTGACATATGCAAGCATTTTCATAAAGGTTTTGTCTGTATGCTCTTAAATATTTTAGATCTTTACATGTATGTAAGCAATTCCACCGCACTACTTCGCACCACTAAGCAAAGTGGAGTACTAAGCTAATGCAAAATGGGTTTTCATGAACATATGAGATGGATGGATATTTTTTATACAAATGAAAAATCGATTTCCGAAGTCTAGAGAACTGCTCTGCCGCGGGTTCAGCCGTTGAGTTGAAAACGGTATCTCGTAACTGTACATGTCGACTAATAGAAAGAGCGCAGAGTTTTTAGAACCATAGTTAAAATGAATGAAACCAAACACTAAATCGACTATAGAACAAAAGGCATTAGTATAGTGAAGGGAAAACCAGAATTATAAAAAAATAAAAATCATAGCGTAATTATGTTAGTAGTTGACCTTTAACCAGTGAGAAATTCTAGCGTATTTGGTTGAGTTTTTTCGAAACGAATAGAAAAGGTTTTGACAGTTCTGATTATAATTGTTCTTTAACTGAAATAATAAGTTCAAACAAATTTCGTTCAAATATTGGAAGCACCTGAATCTGAAAATAAGCGAGCTTAATTTAGAAGCAGTTGGATTTCGTTGTTACTCATTAAACTATCCAGAAAGAAAATCAAAAGTTTAAAAACCAGCAAAAACAAAATAGCATCGTCTAAAGTTTGTGCTCTTCCTAGTAAAAAGTGCGCAGTGTGTCCTGTCGAAACCCGTAGACTCTGACCGGCAGCAACAACATTCCTGAATTATTCCCAATAACAACAACAACAAAATCGAAGGCTAGCTATTGCTTTTCACCATAAAACACACACACACACAATCACTGTGAATCACGGGGTCAACCCCTCAGGAAGCCCTCGTTTGTAATTAGTTGTATATAAAGTACATAATTCCAAAATAGTTAAAACTAGGCAAAATTTCCCTCTGTTTTTTCGAGTTGACTCAAAGTAGTGCAAAATGTTTAGCGAAAGAAACTTTACGTTTGAACACCCGGTGTAGATGAAATTTATTCTGTTGAAAAGACGAAGAAAAATTAGTTTCAAATCGGTTAAATTGAGTGGGCATAACTTGTTTGTGTATCGTTGAACTGATGTAGAGCGGGTAAATGTTGGTTGGAAATGCGTTTTTTCTAGGAACGGGGATTATTTCCAAAGTTGAAATATTGCTGAGTTTAGTTAGCCTCTAATCAAAAACACAACCTGCAATGAGAGAGTTGTAAATAAAGTTAGCCAAAAATATCGGAAAGACTGTGCTCGCCAGAATGCAATTCTTTGCTGGCATAAGATTCTGTGACTCTCTCAATCCATACAAACTTATATTTTTGATTTAAAAGGGTCATTGTTTTAAATCCAGAATACAACCAAAACACCAGTGAAGGTGAAACAGTGAAGGTTCTTGATTGATGAACCTGATTGAAATTCTAAAATAGTAGTTTATGCAACAAGTTGCAAAAAGAAGATTTTTTCAGCACGTGTCGTACATTTATCCAACGAGGTTCACCGAGTTGGATAAATACGACAAGTGCTGAAATAATCAAGGTTTGCAACGAGTTCCATACAACATTTTTTGCATTTCTGAAAAACACCCATTGAGTGAAATTATAAGTCGAATGTTCATGTATTTTGTCAATAAATCGTAGAACTTTTCAGCATTTGTATTGAAATGTGTTTCTATTCGGTTCTGTTATTTTTAGTAGATAAAAGTAGAAAGTTTCAAGACGGAATTGCAAAAAAAAAATATTAAAAATTATCTTGTATTACTTTTTTTTTTTGCTTTTATTCAAAACATTGAAAACATTTATTTGACATAGTTCTAAATCCTAAATTTTTGAAAATTATTTTATTTACGAATGATTATTTAAAATGCTTAAATAATTTTAATATTGGTCACAGTTTACACAACAAAATAAAGGGAAATATTGTGATTAGAGAAAAACTTTCAAATCTGTTTAAATTTGATTTATATTATACATTTAAAAATAAAATGTTCCTTTTTAAACCTAATTTTTAATCAATAAGCGCCATTTCCAAAACAGATAGATAAGAATAGTCATTCTAATTTGAATCACGTGTGATTTAAATGCATAAATCTCAAGAAATAATAATTTCTATTTTTGATTTTCGTAAAAAAAATATGTTATCTCTGAAAAAATTTAACTTTTGTTTTTTTTTTAATATTCCGGCTTTAAATTTGTTTTACTATGACATTTGTTCGATTTTTGAGACTTTTGTTAATTGGTGTGATTTTTCACGATTCCGAGGAGGCAAATTTGGCCTTGACCTAGATTTTTTTTAATACCGTAAAATGAGTGGAATTTGGAATAATCTTAAGTCGAATTTCTCTTCATATATTTAAACTTTTAACTTTCAATTCAAAGTCTCTACAAGATTTTTAACAGACGTTTTGGGAGCAATTTTAATAAAAAAAATATTTTTTGAAGATTTAGATAATGTTTAACGAAGAACAGACAATTGATTGTAAATTGTCCAGTGAACATAACCTTGATTCTTCGTAATTAAAAATTATAAAAATGATGAAGAACGAATTACATATAATGTGAGAACAATTAAATATGAAGCTGTTTATTAAATTAGGCTTAAAATTAAAAAAAACATGTTGACAAAAGTTGCAATGTTTTATAATTTTCAGAAATTTTAATTCAGAAATGTTTAAAAAATATAAGAACACAATATTGCCCCGACTTAATTACACAAATTTCCCTTTTGTTGAAAACCATGGCAACAAACACAGTTTATGGACTATACTGCCCATGTTCACATAAATGTCCCATATGCAAAAACAGCAAGTTGAGAAAAACGCATTTGAAGTTTGTCCCACACATAAGGCTACGTGTTAAGTTTTCGTTGAAAAACTGGATTTCCTCCTGATTTCTAGAACAAAGTACTGGATGTTATAAGCTTTTCTGAAAGAGCACACGATTTTGAACCAAACTGCATCATTAACTCAAAAACAATGAAAATGCATATGGGATATTTATGCGATCATGGGCAGTATATCAAATAATGGTTATATTTTTCGTCAAAAAAAATCAAATCAAATTTCTCAAATTTCAGGATAATTAAGATAGCAGGATGTTGATTCTGTTGGTAATAATTCTTCACAATTTCTCTTAAACTTATTTTAATTTTTTTTCAATAAATATTTTGTGTCTTGAACTTCTGCTTACTTTTTCAGTAACTTCCTCTTACACAATTATTCTTAAATAACATTTTTTTGAGTTTCTCTTAAGCAGTTTTTAGAGAACTGTGAAAACGCCCTGAATTTCCAATATTATGTAATCGGAATCATTCCGGCGGAATGCCACTAAATTAGATTGTTTTGTTGAGAAAAATCGCTTGCCCTAAAATTGACAGTGCACAGATCGCAAAACTTAGTGGAAAATTGATTTTTCGGTGTGAAGTTTTGGAGATTTTATATCTTCAGAAAAGTTGTTGCAAATTTTTAGGAATGTTTTTGGGATTTTTTCAACTTCTGAAAAGTTGTTGGGATTGCAAATCCAAGCAACTTTGTCGAATACACCAAAATTATTTCTCGCAATCTATGGCAATATCAAGGTTGAAAAGATGCATTTTTTTAACTTCAATATCTCGGTAGAGGTATTTCTCTTTAAACTGGTGATATCTACACTTGAAAATATCTAATTTTTTAAAGAAAAAATTAAGGGACCACCCTAACGAAATTCAAACATTCTCCTGTTGTATGATTTTGATGGAATTTTGCCCGCTGAATCTTAATCTGCCCTAAGAATTGAGCTAAAGTGTCTAAATATCGATTTTTCGAGGTGATCCCATACACTTTTCTCTTTAAAGTTATACATTTTCAAATGTAGATATCTTGATTTTAAAGAAAAATACCCCTGAGATTTTTTCAGCGTAAGTAGTAGTACATCTTCTTTTTTGTGTTATTTAAGTTTTTATATTGTATATTTTAACCTTAATTTGGCTGTAACTTGCAATGCAGTAAAATTCAATGGGAAATGATTAAAATATTTAAGGACTTTTTAAAAATAATGTCAACTCACATGTTTTACCTATTCTTTGCGAATTTATTTTCATGTATGGAACTTCCAGCACCATCTCAGAATGGTAGTTAATCCCATACCTCATGAATTCCGTGTAAATAATTCAGTAATTCCAGACAAACTAAGTTATTTGGGTTTTTCCCAATCAGTAATGATCACATGATCAACATAATCACGCAATATGTTCGCATTTGTGGGACAATATAAATCAATTTGTCATCCTAATCAAAGTAGGCTCCTAGAGGAGTAGTAATATTACTTTGGTGAGAATTTCAGTTACCAAGTTACCAATGACATTTTGCTTAATTTCAACGCTTCTTAAGTTTCATATGTTTATGGGAAATTAAAAAAAAAATCTCATGACTTAGAAATGATTATTTTTTCATCACTTAAACTGAAATAATTCAGCTCGAAATGAAAAACAAAAAACCTTAAATTCCAATAGACAAAAATATTCAGAAATTTATTAAAATGAAGTTTTTGGATCAGATTTTATAAATACAATCTTGACTTGAGTAACCAAAGATTTAAAATGTTTTTTTTGCGTTTAGTTTGTTTTCTTTTTTTTACGTTTTACAATACCTAAAAAATCAAAAACAATAATATAATATGTCATGAACCTTCACTTTTTCAAGAACCTTTATTTTTTTTTGGTCCCAACTATTGATGCAAACGAATCAGACAGGTCAGCTAACGTAACGTACAGAGTGTAACAAATTTACACAGATACAAAACCACACACACGAGGATACAAAACATGAGCAGCAATATAGTGACGACGACGACGAAGATGGAAAAGGAATCGATTTCGAGATTGTATGAAAAAAATAGTTGAATTAACAAAAAACGAAGAAGAAAAAAAAAACAAACTCTGTAAGTGTGTCTATCGATTTATTTTTGGCTGTAATTTTTCGCTAGGTTTACGAAGGTGTGTGAATTGCGCGTCAGTTGCATGAGCAATGTGTGGAGTTGGTATGTGTGAGAGGCTCTCAAAGAGCAACGGAAATGAGCTGCTTTGCACGCTGTTTTTCAGTCATTGTTTCTCTAAATAAATATTTAACTAAATGAAATGAAAAACTTTTTCTCGTGCGCATCTGTGAATCGCTGCAAAACGCATTACTGATATGGTTTGATTTTGTCTGTCTGTATTACACCGCGAATGGGCATATTTAATGACAAGAACAAGAAAAAAACATACGAGAAAATTTTATATAACGTCTTCCATGTAGTATTAATGAAATAAAAAAATATTGGTTTGTTTTTCAATTGAGTACGAGCGAGAATGGTAGCCGAGAGGAGGCAAAGAATATGAAATCTTCGAGGAAAGTTTGTTTATTTAATAAAGTATATATATAGAATCTATGAACTCTAGTTAGATTGTAAGGTAAGCAGAGAAAATATTTTAAAGAAGAAAAAACTAAGAAATAAAGTTGACTCTAAGCCAAGACCTGAAACATCCAAAACGCATGTAAACGGAAAAATCGAGCGCAGTGAATAAAAAGTCGAAATGTGTTCTCTCAACGTTGCCGCAGCAGCAAACTTTGCGTCGAGCAAAATTTGCTCTAGTTCTTGTTGGAAGCAGAAGCTTTGCTGCCTGCCGGCTGTTGAGGAAGAACAATGTCCTGAAAGTAGTAAACAAAAAACTCTGTTTTGGAACAAACTTTTATTCAAAATTTAGCAAACACTCAAAGTCGTGGAAATTCTTTGACGAAAAGAAAACCAAACTATAAATATGTTATATATCAGTAAAATACTATATCACATGAAACAAAAAAACCCTTAGATAGTTCGATATCATAATTACATTCAAAACAAAAAAAGTTGCATAAAACAGAGACCGAGGAAATCGCACGTTCGTGTAAATATAAAAATCGAAAACTACACAGACATCTCTCACACACACACATTAAATTACGAGTTCATGTCATCTTAAGTCTGGATCGAGAAAGAAATAAAAATATACTCTAGCTATTGAAAGTGACCATTGCCGTGTGTGATTAATCGTTTTTCACGATCCCATTATCCCAAAAAACTGAAAATTATGGTTTTTACTGTTTCGTCTCCTCAAATCAAACCGAACGTTTTTATAGGCAATCGAAATTTTACGAATCAACCCGTAGTTAAAAACTCATATTCACACATCCCGTTACTATAGTGAAATACAACATGAAAAATATAAAAATAACACAGTAAAAAACGAGACTTGAATAGATTACTCGGTGGACGAGCCGAATTGACCAAATTTAACTTTTTTTCCATTTTTATAAGTTGTTTGTGTTTAAAAATGAAAGTGTATTCATAGCAGAGAGAAGCCTAGCAGAGGTAACGGAGAGCGAATCTCGACGCAAGACAGTGAGCAAGAGAGTTACTCACGTTGCCATGGTTACCCCTCGTTTCTCCTGACTGCTGATGTTTACTCTTGTTGGCTCTCAGAGCATTCGATGGAGAGAGTCTAAATTTGAGCTCACTCCGAAAAAGAATGAAAGAAACGGGCGAAATCCGAGAGGAGTTTTGCTCTCACTATTAATTTGCGGCTCTGAGAAAACAAGAAAGAGATTCATGAAAATATCGTTTACTCAATGATGTTTTTTTAAAGTTGAAAGATTTCTTCGCTGTTTTGTATCAAATCGTTTCTTTCTCAGCGAATGAAGTTAACATTCAATCAAGAGAAAACAGGAATAATTTAGAGAAACGAGAGAACAGTTTTGCTTACTCTCTTAATTCGACATAAAATTATTTTAGTGAGTGATTTTGATTTTAAATTTAACTGCCTTGTTATCATTTAGTTTTGATTTTTACAAATCCTTATTTTTTTCAATAAATGAAAATATTATTTCATTGTTGTATGTTACAATTCCAAAAGCAAAACAAATTAAAGAAACGCACAACTTACGATGGTGATGATTCAACGAAAATATTTGATGACGTTTTCCAATAAAACCGTTTGGCTTCAGTTAAAATAAAAGTGAAATCAATTTTCCCACCAACACAGACGAACAAAAGCTGACAGCAATACAATACAAAAGTGACGATCGATTCTGGAACGCTCCAACTGAAATTCAAAGCCACCACGAACAATTTGAACCATATCAAAACTAAGAAAAAATCTCTTTGTAAAATGCATGTGGTCCACTACTATTCTCACGTGGTATTATTGCCAAAAACGAATCCAAAACTCCAACAAAAATATCCCACTTTTTGCTTTATCAATTCCATGACTATTCATCAAATTGTAAAGAAATCAAGAATCAAGCGAAAAAAAAAAAGCAAATATCACCGACTATTTATCACGGCTCTACTAAAATAAAACAGTAATTTATGAATATTTAAAACAAGAAAAACAACACACACAATCACACATAAAAGAAATCAAGTCTCGCAAAAGTATCATATCCCACATATCCACTCAAACTCAAATTCACACACTCACACAGTTTTGCTGAATCAAACAGGATTCGGATGTCCGTGAACATCACGCCAAACAGACTCGATCTCGTAACTCGTAAGCAAAATAATCTCATGAGACGCTAGCGAAAACAAAAATGCAACATTCCACTCTCATTTTTGTTGTATCATACTGTTGAAAAACTTTCCACATTAAAAATCAAACAAAACAAAAAAAGAAAAACCCAAGAAGCAAACAAACTACATGGATTTACCAAATATAATAACAAGAACAAAAACAAAAACAAACCATACAAAAAACCAGCAACAGGTTCATTCTGTCGAACGGGGAACGCCTAGAACTTGTAAGAAGAGGGCCATCTTTACCGAGAGCGAACAAATTATATTACGTGTAACATTTGCGATAAAGATACAAGGAGCGGAAGGAAAAGCAAAGCATGAAATTTAATGCAGGATGGTCAAAGGTAAAACTGGACGAAGCGCAACCTAATATGGTCATAAAGTACATCAATGAAATCCGACAAATAAAAGAAGAAGCAAAAAAAAAACAGTGGAAACAACTAATAATGTAATTATTGGAATAAAAATAAAATCACGAAAATTGGCTGTGCGTTTTATTGGATTAGCTTATCACAAACAGTAGAATTTTCTCTTGCAAAGAACAAGAACAAGAACAAGAACAAGAACAAGAACAAGAACAAGAACAAGAACAAGAACAAGAACAAGAACAAGAACAAGAACAAGAACAAGAACAAGAACAAGAACAAGAACAAGAACAAGAACAAGAACAAGAACAAGAACAAGAACAAGAACAAGAACAAGAACAAGAACAAGAACAAGAACAAGAACAAGAACAAGAACAAGAACAAGAACAAGAACAAGAACAAGAACAAGAACAAGAACAAGAACAAGAACAAGAACAAGAACAAGAACAAGAACAAGAACAAGAACAAGAACAAGAACAAGAACAAGAACAAGAACAAGAACAAGAACAAGAACAAGAACAAGAACAAGAACAAGAACAAGAACAAGAACAAGAACAAGAACAAGAACAAGAACAAGAACAAGAACAAGAACAAGAACAAGAACAAGAACAAGAACAAGAACAAGAACAAGAACAAGAACAAGAACAAGAACAAGAACAAGAACAAGAACAAGAACAAGAACAAGAACAAGAACAAGAACAAGAACAAGAACAAGAACAAGAACAAGAACAAGAACAAGAACAAGAACAAGAACAAGAACAAGAACAAGAACAAGAACAAGAACAAGAACAAGAACAAGAACAAGAACAAGAACAAGAACAAGAACAAGAACAAGAACAAGAACAAGAACAAGAACAAGAACAAGAACAAGAACAAGAACAAGAACAAGAACAAGAACAAGAACAAGAACAAGAACAAGAACAAGAACAAGAACAAGAACAAGAACAAGAACAAGAACAAGAACAAGAACAAGAACAAGAACAAGAACAAGAACAAGAACAAGAACAAGAACAAGAACAAGAACAAGAACAAGAACAAGAACAAGAACAAGAACAAGAACAAGAACAAGAACAAGAACAAGAACAAGAACAAGAACAAGAACAAGAACAAGAACAAGAACAAGAACAAGAACAAGAACAAGAACAAGAACAAGAACAAGAACAAGAACAAGAACAAGAACAAGAACAAGAACAAGAACAAGAACAAGAAAGCAAAGCATGAAATTTAATGCAGGATGGTCAAAGGTAAAACTGGACGAAGCGCAACCTAATATGGTCATAAAGTACATCAATGAAATCCGACAAATAAAAGAAGAAGCAAAAAAAAAACAGTGGAAACAACTAATAATGTAATTATTGGAATAAAAATAAAATCACGAAAATTGGCTGTGCGTTTTATTGGATTAGCTTATCACAAACAGTAGAATTTTCTCTTGCAAAGAACAAGAACAAGAACAAGAACAAGAACAAGAACAAGAACAAGAACAAGAACAAGAACAAGAACAAGAACAAGAACAAGAACAAGAACAAGAACAAGAACAAGAACAAGAACAAGAACAAGAACAAGAACAAGAACAAGAACAAGAACAAGAACAAGAACAAGAACAAGAACAAGAACAAGAACAAGAACAAGAACAAGAACAAGAACAAGAACAAGAACAAGAACAAGAACAAGAACAAGAACAAGAACAAGAACAAGAACAAGAACAAGAACAAGAACAAGAACAAGAACAAGAACAAGAACAAGAACAAGAACAAGAACAAGAACAAGAACAAGAACAAGAACAAGAACAAGAACAAGAACAAGAACAAGAACAAGAACAAGAACAATATCTTTGAAGCAAATTTATGGAAATTTTGTGATCTTACCATCACATCCATTTTTAAGAACTCAAAAAAAAATCATGAAATAATCGTTGCCCGAAGTCTCAAAGAATTGTTGTACTGGCCAAAGCCGTCATTTTTGAAATAATTTTTAAACGGGTTAACTTTAGGGACTTCTTTTGTTTTATTTTTATCTCTATTAGCTTTTATTGTTATTTACATTGATTAGCCTTTTTCTTTAATTTGTAGTTTACGGCCTATTGTAAAAAATCATATCATTATCAATCAAAAAAAAAAAAAATCAAGCCATCCACATTAACGACCCCCGGGTCTTTTGTGGTCTCTATTGCAAGTTTCTGCTCGAACCTTGGAGTCCGAAGGCTTGAATGGGGAGGGCACCCAAACCTCTTTTTACTTCAAGGAACCTTCCACCCCAGTGTTTGAACTGACGACCTTCGGATTGCGAGTCCAACCGCCGCCAGCGATTCCACCGGAGTAGACTTGGTTTGGTGTGTTGTTTGTACTTATGGCATGGAGACGACTCCTACACCTGGAATGACTTAACGGCCTAACAACCAAGGCCGGGACCGACATTTTACTTCCTCATCCGATGGAAGGTTGCAGCAGATGGGCATCGAACCCAGAATCATCCGCTTACAAAGCGGACAGCGTAACCATTCAGCCACGCACTGCCACTTCATTATCTATTGCCTGTTAATATTCCGACTTTTTTTATGTTTTCATTTTTTTAATTGATATAAACCAAATTTATTTTAAAACATTGACAAATACACAGGGAACAAGTAAAATCATCAAACCTATTTTTTTCTTAAAAAAGAATACTTTAAAAATTGGTAACTTATACAAATTTAAAAACGAATAAATTTAAGTAACAATCGTTTTTTACAGTATAAAGTTTTATTCATTTCGCATGGATTTTTAACAAACTGTCCTACATACAAGTTGCATGCAAGTTTGTACAGTACTTCAAAGAATATTAGTCAGATGTTATTTTATTATTTCTATTAGAGACTTTTTATCCTTTATTCATTGCTGGTTTTCCACTTTAGTTAAAAAGTCAATCAGAAAAATGAATTAAACTAAAGCATACTAATCCAAGTTAATTTATTTATTTTATATTTATTCAAATATTTATGACATTGGTTATTACTTCATCCTAAACAACACGAAACGACATCTGCATGTGAACATTTGTAGTATCAACGGTAGCTGTCATCAGTTTGGTTCTCTACCTACAAAAATCAAAACAAATAACAAAACTGGTTCATATAAACTGCTGTGGAACAACACTTTTAATTATTTTAATTTTTAAGGATCATCTTCACACAACGCAGTGATGAGCTCGGAGAAAAAAGTCCCACCGTTGCGAATAAAATACATCCGTTCGCTGCACACGGTGCACATTTCGGACGACGACGACGACAACGAGGATGACGACCAACGCAAACAGCATCACAACGACTCGAGCTCAGAGAACGAACACCTGGTCATCGACGAAGGACCGGAATCCGACGGCGAGGAGTGTTTGCTCATTGAGGATGGCGGTAACGGTAGCTTAGAGGACGAGTCAGCCCTGGTCATCGATGAGTCCGGAGCAGAAGAGGATCTACGGCGGACATCCCGGCGATCTTCAAATCGGCATTCCATCAACAGTGAGGACAACAGCATCGTGAGTGTGGAAACGACGCCGGTGAGGCTGAGCTCGGCCAATGCAGCGAGCAGCAGTTCCAGATCCAGCAGGCGGAAAAGCCATCATGTTCCGAAGGTGGTTGACGATGTGGTGTTTGAGGAGGCAACCATTACGATTCTGCCCGATGCAGAACCGGTGGAGGAAGAGGATCCTAGGGAGGGTGTCAATAAGAACTTGATGAGCAACATCGCGGTGCTGAAAAGTTGTATAAATTATGTTTTGGAACAGCAGAACCTTAAGCCGATGACGTTCAAGTTTAACTATGAAAGTCCGGCCAAGCTTGTGGAACAGTACAATCAAATAAAGAAAAATGAATCTTAATGAACTGTCACAACCTTGCTTTCTGAGTATGTGTCTGTAAACTACTAAATTTTATTAGTTTTACCTTGGGTTTTTTTTTCTGATGGTTCAAATGATTTTGAACCAAACTGCTTCGTTAACTCAAAATTAGCGAAATCACATATGGGACGGACTCGATTTGAGCGGCAGTACACTAGGGTGACAATAAACAAAATTGACATCAGGGATACCCTCTGATTCGATTCCTAAGGCAAAAATGCAAATTTTGCGCCAAATCGGTTAAGGTTAAGGAGTCGATTTTTATCGTTGAAGTTTGTATGGGTTAAATTGCAAAAATGTATGCAGAAAAACATCGTTGCAGAATTCTTCTGCCAGGTGGCGCGGGTCTCGCCCAAAATTTACCAAGTGTGAGATTCTTGTAGGAAAATCCATTCCCTACAACTTTGCCCAAGAGTGTCAAACGATCCGAGTTGATCCTGATTTTTGGTGATTTTTTTTTGAAAGAGTATTTTCTTATATGCAGTGGACTCTCTGGCTTATATACTTTTAATTATACTGCCCATGTTCGCATAAATGTCCCATATGCAAAAATAGCAAGCTGAGAAAAACGCATTTGAAATTTGTCTCATACATAAGGCTACGTGTTAAGGTTTCGCGAAAAAACTGGTTTTTTTCTGATTTCTAGACCAAAGTACTGGATGTTGTAGGCTTTTCTGGAAGAGCACACGATTTTGAATCAAACTGCATCAATAACTCAAAAGCGATGAAAATGCATATGGGACATTTATGCGATCATTGGCAGTATATAAGCCGATTCCTTTTCATCGCATTGCTAATAAATCATCAGGATCAACTCGGATTTTCTTGCACCCTTCGTCAAAGTTTGCAGAGAATTGATTTTCCTACAAGAATCTCACATTTGGTAAATTTTGGTTGAGACCTGCGCCACCTGCTGCCAAAATTCTGAAGCGATGTTTTAGAGATTTTTCAAATTCATTTTGGTGCAGATATTCGTTAAATTGAACTCAATATTGTAGGGATTATGAGGTGCAGGATTGAATATGTAATAAATTATTGAACTGAGTATTTATTATAAGATTGATATAATTTATAAATATGAGTTAAGAGCGCAACAAAAGTGCGCACCTTCATGAATATTGCCTTGTTAGCTGATTGTGGATTGAGTGCGAGCGCGCTAGCGAGCTGCGAGATAGAACAACGAGCGAGAAAACAACGAGATGCGCGCGGCTGGCGAAAGAGGGAATGAAGATTGTCAAATCAGTTTTGTGGTTAATTTCTGTGGAATAAGACGTGTTGTTTGTTAACTGCAAATTATCTGTGTTTTTATTATAATCACGATCACGACAAATATAGAGCTCAATTTTCTTTAAAAATTATTGACAATTTTTAATTGTCGCCCTAATCAACATGTACCAGGTTGTTGCCTAGTCAACTTAGAAAACTTGCTGGGTTGGTATACGTTGCTATGGAGTTGTCTGTTTACCTTTGATATGGAATCATCCACTTACCATAAATTTCGAAATGGTCCAAACCATACGTCATGCTTCAAATTTGATAACTTTTCCATTGTAGATGATCAGATTCATTTCCATTCGTTCAAATTCCTAAGCTAATTGCAATTTTCTAAGTAAAGTGATTGTAGATAGGCCACAAACACTTCATCAAACATTTTGCGAATAGTGAATTGTGTGGATTGGGAATCCAAAATCAAAAAAAGTTTTCTTACCCTCTAATGCCCACGGTAGTTCCAGAGCACCAAGACTTTGAGATTAAAGTTTTTTGAGATGTGGCAATATTTTCAACTGCTTCTTTGTGCACATAAATATTTGCTATAAAATCTCGTCTTTTGAAAAGATTGAGTTTACCAAAAAAAATTCTTTATCTTCCTGGTTAAGCACTACTCCAAATTTTAAAATTTTGCATGGATGCAAAGTGTGTGAGCCAAAGTAAAGCTATTCCAGAGATATTGGACATAAATTTACTATTTTAAGCAGTTTGTCACAGAGGAGATGACATTCATTAAATATATCAGTTTGATTTCTTGGGTTGTCACGATTTTGGCACTAATTAAATTTGCTTAATTGCATAAATATAGATATGGTCAATATTATATGTTTTGCTGTGGTGGTTTTTATTTTTTCAGCATTTAGTAAATATTGCTGCCAAAAGCGGAACAATTTATAACTGCCAAAAAAACAAGGTTTGACAATTGTTTTGAATTTTTTCATTTCAAGTCCTAATATGATTCACTTATTTGGTTTTAACAATAACTGTTGCTTTAAATTTGCTTAGTATTTATTTGTTATTTTAATAAATTAAATTGCTGCTTTAATAAGCATTAAATTGCTTCCATTATTTATAAAACTATTTTGATAATTAAAGCCTCGAAGCAACTTGTTAAGATCTTATATATAAATTTAATCATATATAAATTTAATCCTTTATTATTTTTAATATTTCATACGATTTCATATTTGTTATATTTATCATATTTATTATATTTATTGCATTTATTATATTTATTACATTTATTTCAAACGCCTAACAACCCCCCCAAAAGAAATACTAACCCCTCTAGAGCGTCTAATTTCCCGGGATTACAGAATTCCCGGGAAACGGGAAATTTTTGATAAATTTCCAAGGAATTCCCGGGAAATTTCAAATTTATCGAAAATTGTTCTGATCTATATTCTTCAACAAAATTGTATAAAATAGCAACTTAAATGATCAAAATAAGTGCGAGGGTCAATTAATGCCTAAACCGCTTGCAGAAAAAAAATGTCAAGAAAATATATAAATATTCTAAATTTATAGGCTGTCTTGCAATTCGTACAACAATGCTGTAAAAAAGTAATCATTAGTATTTTCGTGCAGTGTTATTTTTCTATTTACTGTGTTTGGACAGCGAGTAAAATGAATCCATGCTTCAAAACCATAAAATTGCAATTAATTATGGCGTGGTGAACAGTTTGAGAGAACATGATAAAGAATTGTATTGAGACGACGTTGAAATGAAAAAAAAATCATGAAGAAAATATGGATTTGTTGACAAATCTTTTTTCCATAACAAATCTTACGCATTGAATTCACCTTAAAAACTGCCTTTTCACAAAAATAATATTTTATATGAAATCACAACCCAAAGTTTTTAAATATTTGGAGCTAGATTTTGAAATATGTTTGCATTTTGGACACCTTCTATACAATACAAAGTAGTTTTTAATGATTCAGCTTAATAAATGACTTTGGCTAAAAAAAATTGCTAAGCAATAAAAGTAGTTTAGACGCTATTTCATATTAAAACCGCCTACGCTCTGTTAGCTCAAGTGTATTTTTTTTACATTAAACTGTGAACACTTTTAAACAAATTAAAAAAAATCTTCTTGCACGACCATCTTTGAGAAATCAAAATTATTTTTTTTCAATTTTCATCCAATTTGGCGCCATGGTAAACATAATCGTAAAAAAAACGTAATTTTGATATTATTTTCAGATGATATAACAACACTATTTGTTTTAAAAACTAACCAGAATTATAAAAGTTAATTTTCATTCGTAATTTTTGTTGCAAGATCAGTTGTGAAAGCTTCAGAAACTAATATTATCTTAAATAAACCTTGATATGAAATTTTCAGACTAACTGATTCACCATAAATTTTAATTCTATGGTTCAAAAAGTAATAAAAGTATTTTTTGTAGGCGATGCTAGTCCACGTGGTAGCTGTTTGACATGTGGCGTCGCGGTGTTCATCAAACATTCAAAGCATGCTAAGAAAAATTTGTTGCTTTTCTGGAGAAAACCATTGGTTCCGAAAACCCCGGATGTATTGCCGTTGAGCTCGATGGGGGTTGAACGAATCGACCTGGTCTCTTAGGAAAAGTTGTTCTCCAGACGATTCCACTCATTTCTGGCCATCCTAGAAGTTTCTACATGCTTCCCCAGGCCTGTAGGAGCGAATGAACGAAAATTCAAAATTTCTTATGGTAAATCCCATGTAAACTTGAACTCGCTTGAGACAAGCCAGTTTTCAACCAAATGAGCTGAAATTTGGCGTGAGAGTCCCTATGGGTATGCCCTACAAGGGGAACCACACCAGAACTTGATCTGAGAACTTTTCAAAATCTGTACCCACCCTAATATACATACATACATACATACATAGGGGAGAGTGGGGAGACTTGATCCCCTTTTTTTGTATCGCACATAACTCTGTCAATTTCTCACAAAACTATGAACTTTTTGCATGAATTGAAAGCTTAAACATTCAACTATGTTTGGATGATAAGGGTATTTCATCAGATAAACTCTTCGAATCATGCCACGCGTTTTGAAAAAATATTTTAACATTCCAACGCCCAAGGCTCCAAAAAAGTTGGAACGGTAACTTCAACTCGCTGGTTCTCAGGCCTAACTCAACCAATCAAGATGATTCTTCTTTCCAGTGATTTGTTAGGATGTCTAGATGATTCTAGAACTTTTTTTTTTCTGTAATTTTTGCGATCAAAAACATTGTTCCAACTTTTTTTTTTACACGTGTAAAAAAAAAATTCGCCAAAAATTCCGCGGAGGCAGTCTTTTTAAAAAAGGTGGAACGAAGTTTTTGGTCGCATAAATTAAAGATTTGTTCAAATTAAGTTCTGCAAAGTTCTAGAATCATCTAGACAATCACTAAAAAATCACTTGAAAGAAGAATCATCTTGATTGGTTGAGTTAGGCCCGAGAACCAGCGAGTTGAAGTTACCGTTCCACCTTTTTTTGGGAGGCTTGGGCGTCCGTGTAAGTTGGACATGCGTTGGGCGTTCCAGTGTTAAACCGGCATTTTCAAAATGTTGGGGGTAATTTGATCCCCCTTTCAACATTTTGAAGAAATCTTAAGCAAAATGTTTCTTATTCATCCAAACTTTTATTTTCTATAAGTTAAAGCAATTTCACATTAAACACATTAGCATGCAAAATATTTAAAAACTCAAAATTTTCTTTTTTAGACCAAAATTGAGCATGTTTACAAAAGCTGGTAATTTTTGTTTACAAAACTTTTGAAAAATGGTTCAAACTGCAGTAAGTTATGTACAAATATACTAAAGGAAACTATGTACGAAAATCCAGCCCAATTATTTGATCTTGAGGCTGATTCCGGTGACTGTAAAAATGCAGGGATCAAGTCTCCCTAAACGCATTTTTTCAAACAATTGATTGTAAAAATAGTTTGACGATAAATTTAACGTCAAATGCGTAAGGGTTTTGGAGTTGATATGTTTATCAAACAATTCATGTATAAAAAATATTTCTTTGAATAATTTTTGAGTGTTTTCTATACTTATCAAAACAAAGAAAAAAGATCTCTAGGAAGTTTTTTGCACCACTTTTTAGGAAAAATGTGTGTAACTCAATCCAAACATTTTTTAATTTTTTTCTTTGTGTTCTACAATGAGTTTTAGTCAATTTCGCACAACTTTCTAGAACAAAGCTAATTGTTTTACCCGCATGCTGACGAGATACAGGCTTGGGATCAAGTCTCCCCACTCTCCCCTACATGAATTTACTATTTTAAGCGGACGAAAAGCTCTGGGCGTTAAGGGTTCAATTTGAGGGATAGTTTTATGAACTTTATTCAGCGGATTTTGACGCATTGATTAAATTAAAAAAGCATTTGCAAACATCTGTGATATAACTGAAGCTTATGAACTAAGGATTTCATCGATTTTCTTTCACCAAAATGAAACACCACAATTAAAAAAAACGAGAATACCATCTTTTTTGTTGATTTCTTTTGCTAGTCCGAAAAAATACACTTTGTTTTAAAATTCTTTATAATGTTTCGAGCTTCTACAGTCCTCGACACCGTTGCGTACGTTGTGCCATCACCAGTTGGACCGGAGCGTCCTTGATGATGCTGTGCTGCTGCGTCGGAAGAGATATGCATCGGAGGTCCACCTTCGCCTTCGCATTCAAAATTCGCACTACAAATAATTCCATCGTCACCGGTCAAACGCAACTCTCCGGCACCCGGGTCGTCATGAGGCGATCCTTAATCACGTTGATGTCCAGATCGGAACCGGTCGCCGACGGAGGAGCCACTGCAGAGCTTGTTGTAGCTGTCACGAGCGGTCGCCCCCCACTCCAGCCTCCTCCACTGTCCTGGTGGTGTTCCTGGGAGGACGACACCGGAGGCAGTCCCATGGTGCTGCTCAGGTTGGTCAAGTCTATCGGATTAAGATAGTACGAGTTGGCCGAGTAGTCGACGAATGCGTAACCGCCGCCACTGTTACCGTTGCCTCCGTCCGGGGGCGACTGCTGATGCTGCTGCTGTTGTTGCCGGAAAATACAAACAAATGAAACGCAATCAGTTCGTGATTCGATTATACCTTCCAGCAACTCTGTAACGGTGTTTCGTTTGGGAGCGATTCTCTGTGTTTTTTTTTTCGTAAAAAATAATATTCGTTAGAGCATAGTTTTTTTTTTTGGAAATGTATGATTGACTAACAACTATTCTAGAATATAATAAATACCAATTACATCTAATTTTTCATTGGAATACAGACACATTTTGTATTTAACTTTTTTTTTATTGCCTTTTCCTCGACTTTGGCCAAGTCCAATGACTTAAACTTTTAAACATATTTCAATTTCTACTATATAAAGTTAAATTTAGCCGATTATGAAAAAAAAAAATGATTGAAATATTTAATTTAAAGCATACAAAAAGGATTTGAACGAATTTAAAATACTTAAAATTAGAAAAAAAAAACTCAAATTTTCCAGAGAACTGCTCTCCCCTGCAAAGACATCACCAGAACAAAAAGCGGGGCGGCAGTTGTTGCTAAAACTGCTCTCGTCCCCCCCATTTGTTAATTCGAGCAACTTACACTTGCCTTGTCCCGGCTGCCCGTTCCGAGCATTGGCGTTGAGAGCATCGGCGAAGACGAAACTGCGAGGTCCAGTCAATCCAGTGGAGAGAAGGTAGAGCAGCGATGGAAAAGTGAGAAACACACCACCGCAGCATCGCAGCAGTTTGTTGGTACAAGGAATTAGTGAGCATGTGTGTGTGTGTGTGTGTGGAGAAGTAACGACATCGACAACAGCAAAAACGAAATGGTTCCACCAGTTGGAAGATTAATCCGATGGTCCTCCGAAGGGTCTTAGGGTTGGTCACACACGTGCCAAATGGTATTATCTGTTGATTATAGGACTTCCCACCGGAGGTTGCAAAGGCTTGTTTGCATTTGGTACTGTTCAGTGTAACAATTCGAATTAATCGAATCATCTCAGTTTATACAATGAGAGCAATAGTTAACATGTTGAAATTCAGTCTCTGAGACCAAAGTTTTTGCTTTTAGAGGAAGTTGATCCCGGTGATTCAAATTTTATAAAATTTTCATGAATTTTCTTATGTTAAGCAAAAAAGGTAAATTTGTTTTTTAGAGTTTTGAAAACATCATTCAAAAAACATAGAGAAGCTTATGATTAAAACAATCCCAATCATGAAAATGCTTCGTTTCATCAAAACATTTACAACATTTGTAAAAACAGAACAAATATTTCGACGAACTGTTCAAGATTCAAACAATGTTAAAATTCGCCGAAATTGATGTCAGAAAACCTTTCTGCTTTGAACTGCTCGAAAAATTTCGTTTTGGGTACCAAATGTTGCGTATTTCAAATACGAAAATTTTGGTACTCAAACTTGTATAGGCTGAAATTTTCGAGCCATCGCAGTTTTAGATAAAAAGTAGTTTGTTTTTTTTTGTTTTCATAATTTTCTTGTTTTTGTGCGCGGTGCGTCGAAAAACTCAGTTTTTTCCCTCAAAAAAATTCTCCGAATTAAGTTAATGGATGTTCGTAATTTTTAGATATGTTATGAAAAATAGTACAAGGAATCTGAAAAAAAAAACATTTTCAGATAATTCAAATCAGCAAATATTTTTTTCACAGTAACTTTTGAAATATTCAGTCAGTTTTTTAGACCTCAACATATTTTTTTGAAAAGCCCAACCTTTCTTTTGAATTGTGGCGCACTAGAATTGGTTCAGCCGTTCTGGAGATATGTTTTTTTGTTTCAAAAATGTGGTTTTTGCGAAAATCGACGAAAAATGTATATTTTTGGAACACCTTAATCGCCAAACAAGAAAAACATACTGGTATTTTTATGTTGACCAAACTACTTCCATGCCAAATTTGAGCCAAATCGAAGCACTTTTGATCTCGACACTTCTTGTTGTACGTGGAATTGCTGTATGTTTATGAATCAAGTTTCAAGCAATGTTGGAATTCACCGAAATTTATTTCTGAAAGCCAATTTTCTTATGACAAAAACTGTAAAAAATATCATCAAATCAAGACTGGTAATGTTCAAACAAATTTAAAAACCCGATTTAATCCCACCAGGGGTGAGATAGAGCCTTTTTTACTCTAGAATATAACTTCTTTCAATTCATAACATCGACTTGATATAAAAAATCTTATGATGAAAGCAAGGTTATTTTCACCAAAGAATATTTTTAATCGTACAAATTCTTAATCAAACAAGCGTTTATGACAAACACGAGCATAGCAAGCTTCCCATGCGCCAGTGACGACGCACACTGCGGTTTTGGTTTTCTAGTTTTGGTACGAGCCCAAAATCCGAACAAAGCAGGCGCAAAGCAAAACTGAGTTAACCGCACAGTGGGAAGCTTGCCTTTCAGCATTTACAAAAGTGAGAGAGTCAGAGATAGCTATGTTTACAACCGCACCACTACACACTCAACCGCGAGAACCTTAGCTAGATAGCCATTGGCGTTGTGAACATTGAAAACTTTGAAAACGATATAAAGCTTAGAAGCTTCGAAAGTTCCTATTGGAATCCAATGAACTCTGTTAAATTAACTTACGAAATCACGAGAAAATGAAGCCTACTTAAAGGCGATTTTGAGAGCACACGAGAAACAAATTGTTTGTAGCGGGATGAATGTCATAAGTCACGAAAGTTGTTGCATAAACATTGGACAGTTATGTAAAAACGGACAGAGCAAAAGAAACCGAAAAGCTACGATATCTTACATATTGAAGGAAACATCGGTAGACAAGCTACTACAAACGAGTATAAGTCGAGCCAGAACATATATGCGCCAGCATTCTCGCGCCAGTATTCGAAGCTCAACTTGACAACTTGGCGACGAAGCGTCGAAAATCAATCAATGCAGTGTGATTTTTTTGCGATTTTTCCGATTAATATTCATGCTGTATCGTCTTATTTACGAAGTTGAAAATGACGTCCAGCCATAAAGTAAAACCTATACCTTTCTTTAGTAAGAAAGGCAAAAAATGCCAAAAATATTTAAAATTTGTTATTTTATTTTTTTATTTTTTTTTTCATAAAATTATTTTTATTAGGTCCTTTTCGGTACTGGGACCTGGTTAGGACCGAGTCGGTTTTTGTAATTACATTTGACTTAATAATTACAGAAGATCTTGTGTGTAAATGTTAGTGGGTGGGGAGCCGATTACCCGCGGCCTACTCGGGGTTAGTAGGGAAGGGATTTATGTTAAGGTTATTTTATTTTTTAAGAATGATTCATATTTGCAAAAAAAAATCTAAGTTTATGTTGCCTCCCTCCTTCAAAATCGGCAAGAATTATCAGAGGGCAGAACAAATATTTTTTCAAAAAGCTCCCAAAATTTAATGAAATTGGAAGTCAAATTAACTCAAAACAGTATGAATTGTATTTTTCTGCGTTCAAAATCAGATTTAGCATGTCTGGGATCGATTAATTATTATGTTAAACAATATATCTTCATATAATCCGACGGAATTTCCACTTTGTTGATAAATAACTCTGTATGTCACCCATATTTTGAGACACCTTTAAAGAGGGAATCAAAGAAAATAATGACTGCTTTTGATACTCATCAAATAAGCTAACAAATGTTTGAAAAACAAGTTAAGCATAAAAGTTTTAAGTGAAACTTTGAAAACCTTTAAAAATATTAAATTAATAATGAATCCTCACTTTTTTTGCAGGTACGCTGTTTTTTATTGTCAAAAAATCATTCCAAAAAATTTCGTACGAATTAGGATTCAATTTTAAAAAAAGACAAAATTCAAGAATAAGCAATATTTTGATCTTTGGAGAATAAAACTTATGGAAATGTTACAAAAGGTAGAAGAACTTAAGGTTGGATGGATATAAGGTCTAAAGCTCATTCCTTTGTGGACCACCAATCAGTGAGGTACTCCTGGATATTAGCTCCTGAAAAGTGCTTAAAAAGTGCAAAAATGCCTCACGGCAAGAAAAAGAGGCGGTCCTCACCAGTAGGATCGGCAGATTTGAAGAAGCTAAAGAATGCCGAAGCGCTACCTGCAAAGCCAGGCAGTTTGAGCAAGGACGCTCAAAAATTGTCTGGAAACCAGTTCGCTACCCTCCCTGTGGACGTGAGCGAGAAGGAAGAATTTGAACGACGGGAAAAGTTGCCACCCATTTTTGTGAAAACATCGTCATCGGATTCGGTGCGAAAGTGGCTGACCGGGTTTATCAAATCTGGTGCTTTACGAGCTTCCATTCGCTTGTGTGCTGATGGACTCAAAATTCTGCTACCTACCAGAAAGGATTACAACTACGTTCGAGATTTCCTGAACAACACAAAGATTGAATACTACAGCCATGACGAGCCCGGTAAACGCCCCATGAAACAGGTCCTCCAAGGCCTGTACGACATGGATGTGAGTGTGCTGAAAGAAGAGCTCAAAACTCTTAAAATGAACGTGATCGAAGTCTTCAAGATGACGAGACACAACAAGGACATCAAGTATCGTGATCAACTGTACCTGGTTCATCTCGAGAAAGGTTCGACAACGCCGTCTGAGCTGAAAGCAGTTCGGGCAATTTTCATCATCATCGTGACTTGGGAACGTTATCGTCCAGTGCACCGTGACGTGACGCAGTGTTCGAACTGTTAGCAGTTTGGACATGGTGGAAGGAACTGTTTTATCAAGAGTCGTTGTGCAACCTGCGGAGATGAGCACAAAACTCAAGCTTGCGAAACAATCAACGGAGAACATTGAAGCCAAATGCTTCAATTGCGGCGGCGACCATTCTACCAAGAATCGAAGCTGCCCAAAACGAGCTGAGTTTGTGAAAATTCGGCAGCAAGCGACGACGAGGCACCAACCAAATCGTCGCAAAACACCACCAACTTTCACGGACGTGGATTTTCCTGCTTTGGCGTCACCAGGAGCGGGATCTGTTCGAGTGGTTCCAAATCTGCAGCCATTGCCGTTGAATCAGCGGCAAAAAGTTGCAGAGAATACAACACCTCCAGGTTTCAGTCAGCAACCGAGGGAAAACCAACCAGCATCAACGGATGAAGGCAGCAGTGACCTGTTTTCACCACAAGAACTTCTGAACATTTTCATCGAGATGACAACAACACTGCGTGGTTGCAAAACTCGTCAGGAACTAGTAAGAACTCTTGGAGCATTCATCTTGAAATACAGTTCGTAGTTTACTCGTTCTAATGATTTTGAATATTTCAATGAATTTAGTTTTTTAGTTTTAAGTTAAGATTAGTTGTTAAAGTGATTTTTTTTCTTTTTTACCCAAATGTATTCGATTCAATGCAATAATGTAACACGATTTGAAGTAAATGAAATAAATGTGATCAGTTAATAATAAAACGAAAAATACAACAAAGATGAAGAACATTAGGCCATACCACTTAGCATGTAAAAGAAATGTAATTATTATAAGAAAGTTCAATAAAGACATATTTAAATTTCAAAAAAAGGTCTAAAGCTGATAAAATTAATCTTGATATCTAGGAGGGCCTCGTGGCGCGGTGGTTAGCGGCTTCGCCTGCCGATCCCTAAGTCGCTATGGGGCGTGGGTTCGATTCCCGCCTTATCCTCCTGGCCTTCTCTCGGATGGAGAAATAAAACGTCGGTCCATTTGCGTAAGGTTTTGGGTGACTCACCACTAGTGCGTCCATCCCGGGAATTCCCGGGACAACATTCCCGGTATTTTTCCAAAACCGGGAATTCCCGAATCCCGGGACTTTTTTTATAATTTTTCCCGGGAATTCCCGAAATAGAAAAAAAATCTTACTTTGGTTTGGAAATTCAAATTTGGTTGTGCAAATAAAAGACAATTTGAATACCCAGTTAACGATAATAATTTAAAAGCACTTAAATTTGTAACCAGTAGGGTGGTCCAAATCCGGACTTTTTTGGGGCTACCCCCTGAAATCAAAGATTGACCCATCACTAGGCTAAATTCCAAATTTGAGCTCATTCTGACCACGGGAACCCCTCCCTCCAATCGCTTAAAGTTTGTATGGGAAAAATCGTCAAAATGTATGGAGAAAAGCAACTGTTTTACTTTTTACCTGTGGAAGGCGCCATAATTATCCGATTCTTACCATTTCTCAAATGTAGAACCTTCATTAAATTTAGAACAACTTTCCCGAAGACACCATATTTTTAGGATTTTTTCCCGCGAAGTTATTAGCGCCCAAAACTGACCCTTTTTGCGCGGCCAGCTGTAAGGGGCTACCTAACAACGATGTTTATTTCCAATTCGTAAACGCACGTGCTCTCTCTCAGGTTCAAACTCTCTCACGAGCTTGCTCGCCTGCCTGCCTGCCTGTTTACCTACAAGCGCGCGCTGTTTCTCTGCTTGGACTTTTGTCGTCGTCGTCGTTTTCGTTTGCTATCCGCTGCGCTGCGTTTCTGGCATATTTATTATAATTTTCAACTAAAATAGCAGGATTGTTTTGAGATATTTTTATCATATAATTTCTTAAATAATGTCAAAAAAAAACTGCGCTGACAAAAATAGTTTAAAGAAAAGACAGCTTAGGCTCAATTAAAAAAATACAGCAAATGTCATGAGAACAGGGTTTGTTTGTTTTACCAAGCACTACACGCAGTTTTTCGTATATGCTAAAGAAACATGATAATGATTCAATTATTTGAAAAAAATCTTCAGGTAATACAAATGTTGTTCGTTTAGGTAGTTTGCTTTAACAAAAATATACTTTAGTACAAATCAAGGCAATTTTACAATTATTGCTGCAAATTTTCATTCATACTCTCTAAAATTATTTTTTTATTCTTTCTGGAAATTTCTTTCTGTGTTCCTAGACCACCTGCAACAAATATTGCAACTGTTTATCATTTTTTGTCAGTTTACCTGTAAATGTTTCGTTTCAGAAAACATCTCTTTCTGCACAATCGTTAACAACCTTCAGATCTTGCAGTTGCGGCCTTCCTTTAAGTTACTCTTTTGGATTCAGTTTTTAAAAAAATCTAAAGAAAATTCTTTCCTTTTTTATCTAAAAAAAACTTCATGGTATTTCTTGTAAAAAAGCAAAGCAATCCACTTTAACGACCCCCGGGTCTTTTGTGGGCTCTGTTGCAAGTTTCTGCTCATTTCTAGGCGTCCGAAGGATTTGTGTGGTGAGTCACCCAAATCCTCTTTTACGCAAATGGACCGACGTTTTACTTCCCCATCCGATAGAAGGCATGGTATTTCTTGTAACAAAAGCAGATAAATTAAAATCCAAAACGTTTGCAATTAGGTTTGGATCAGAACAGATGACGATTCATGGATGAACTAATTCATCAAATTTGTATTCTCTCTCACACGCTCTTATATTATGATATCTATTGTTGTGTTTTTTTTTTGTTTTGTTGATCAAATATTGCATTAAATTTTATATCTCAAAACAAACCTGCTATTTTAGTTCAAAATTATAATAAACATGTCAAGAACGCAGCGCAGCGGATAGCAAACGAAAACGACGACGACGACAAAAGTCCAAGCAGAGAAACAGCGCGCGCTTGTAGGTAAACAGGCAGGCAGGCAGGCGAGCAAGCTCGTGAGAGAGTTTGAACCTGAGAGAGAGCACGTGCGTGTACGAATTGGAAATTAACATCGTTGTTAGGTAGCCCCTTACAGCTGGCCGCGCAAAAATGGCCAGTTTTGGGCGCTAATAACTTCGCGGGAAAAAATCCTAAAAATATTGTGTCTTCGGGAAAGTTGTTCAAAATTTAATGAAGGTTCTACATTTGAGAAATGATAAGAATCGGATAATTATGGCGCCTTCCACAGGTAAAAAGTAAAACAGTTGCTTTTCTCCATACATTTTGACGATTTTCCCATACAAACTTTAAGCGATTGGAGGGAGGGGTTCCCGTGGTCAGAATGAGCTCAAATTTGGAATTTAGCCTAGTGATGGGTCAATCTTTGATTTCAGGGGGTAGCCCCAAAAAAGTCCGGATTTGGACCACCCTAGTAACCAGCATATCGTCAGCTGTGTGCTATCTTGTGACATAGACCATTTTGGTTGAAAATGAGTTAATGAAGACGTTTTGCTATACTTAACAAACACTACAAGATGCTTTAACCCGGTTCTGGAAACTCGCTTCCGTTTCCCGGATATCGCAATACACACTTGTGACATAGACTAATTTATCATCAAAATGATTGTGCACACTTGTGACACGACATCCATGTTGCTGGAAAATGTGGAATTTTTTTCTTGTTTTTCACAAATTTATGTTGATACACATTTTCTGAAGGCAATGCAATTGTTTGTTTTTGAAAATATACTGATTAAGTCATTTAAACTATTGATTTAAGTCTATTTTAGTTTGTATGGGAATTCTGTGCACACTTGTGACACGTAGTACAATTTTACTTTCGAAACACATTTGTGACATGTGCTTTTCTGATTTTTGATTACATTATTTACTGTATCTTCTAACTGGTGTAACCAAATTAGTTGAAACTTGGAGCGTTTGTTAAGCGATAGTATACGAACCGATTGCTTCAAAAAGTTTTGCTCTACCATTAATAGTTTTGAAAATATTTATGATCAAACTTTAAAAATCGATTTCCTCCAAAAATACTAAATGGTCGTTGTCACAAGATAGCACACAGCTGACGATATACCAACATTAATTATGTTTATTAGGGAACATTGTTTAAATTTTAGTTAACAGATCCGCAAAAAGCCCAGCGCTTTAAACATTTAATTTATTTTTAAAATATTGGGTTTATTATTAACGTTTATCTATAAATTTAAATTTGAAAATAGATCATATTAAATTATTTATCATCAAGCACCACCAATGTATCGATTTAATACAGATATTTAAGCCATTTTTTGGCACAGTGTTTTTATTTACTTTGGGTGAAACAGGAACAGAACAAAACAAATAGTACAGCGATTTCCAAATTTATTGCTCCAAAATCTCCTGTACCTATTCTGTCTGTAGTCCTGATTTTCCCCAGTTGGTGGTAGTCACTTTAAAAATAAATTGACAAATATGATTAATATAAAACATGGAATTCTAAAATTATCCAAAATTTAAAATTGACTGTTATGACTGTACTTGTTGTCGCTTCTTTTTTCACATTTTCAAATACATTTTTCAAGATATTCTAGTCATGTCATATAAAAAAAATAAAACAAACCTATATTTATTAAAGATTTATTTCATTTTTGAGTAATTCCAGCTCGAATCAGGAATTTTTCTGGTACTTTTGTACCGGACTCTCTCCGATTTCAATGAAACTTTGTAGACATGTTATCCTAGGCCTATATAAGCCATTTTTGTGTACATGGAGCCAATAGTACTCGAAAATAACATTTGAGGAGGGCGTAAGGTATTTAAATATTTTTGTATTTTACAATTTAAAAATTACTGTATCTCGAAGCCGTTGCATCGTATCAAAAAGTGGTCAAAGACAAACTGGTAGGAAATTGGACGAACTTTCAGAAAAAAATACACTGAAACAAAAATACAGACCATTTTGGTCGAAAATGAGTTAATGATGACGTTTTAGGCAAACTTATGGTAAATAGGACGAGCTTTCCGGTAAAAATATTTACGAGACTGAAAAACCAAGTCTGTCCTATAGAAATTGCCAAAAACCACCAAAAAACCTATTTTTTCAGCATTTTGCCTTCCTCACTGAGGTAAGGCTATAATCCTGCTCTAAAATTGAACTTTTTATTAAAAGCTCGAAAACCCACCTTCATGTATACATTTCGACTCAGAATCGAAAACTGAACAAATGTCTGTGTGTATGTGTGTGTGTATGTGTGTGTGTATGTGTGTGTGTATGTGTGTGTGTGTATGTGTGTGTGTATGTGTGTGTGTATGTGACCAATAATGTCACTCAGTTTTCTCAGCACTGGCTGAACCGATTTTGACCAAACCAGTCGCATTCGACTTGGTTTAGGGTCCCATACGGTGCTATTGAATTGTTTGAAGTTTCGATAAGTAGTTCAAAAGTTATGTATAAAAATGTGTTTTCGCATTTTTTTTGGATGTTGAATAAATGGCAGTAAACTGAACCAAACATCATCATGTTATACATTGTTAGTTAGGTAATTGAAAGACCTTTCCAACGAGTTCACAACATTGAAGATCTGGCAACCCTGTCTCGAGTTATAATCACTTAAGTGATATTTATGTACTTTATTGTAGCCGGATCTCATTTAAATGTATAAAAACAATGTCCGGATCCTTCATCCGACCCATCGTTGGTTAGGTAATCGAAAGACCTTTCCAACGAATCTAAAACATTGAAGATCTGGCAACCCTGTCTCGAGTTTTGACCACTTAAGTGATATTTATGTACTTTTTTGTAGCCGGATCTCACTCAAATGTATGTAAACAATGTCCGAATCCTTCATCCGACCCATCGTTGGTTAGGTAATCGAGAGACCTTTCCAACGAGTCCACAACATTGAAGATCTGGCATCCCTGTCTCGAGTTATAACCACTTAAGTGATATTTATGTACTTTTTTGTAGCCGGATCTCACTTAAATGTATGTAAACAATGTCCGGATATATCATCCGACCTATCATTGGTAAGGTAATCGAAAGACCTTTCTAACGAGTCCAAAACATTGAAGATCTGGCAACCCTGTCTCGAGTTATAACCACTTAAGTGATATTTATGTACTTTTTTGTAGCCGGATCTCATTTAAATGTATGTAAACAATGTCCGGATCCTTCATCCGACCCATCGTTGGTTAGGTAATCGAGAGACCTTTCCAACGAGTCCACAACATCAAAGATCTGGCAACCCTGTCTCGAGTTATAACCACTTAAGTGATATTTATGTACTTTTTTGTAGCCGGATCTCATTTAAATGTATGTAAACAATGTCCGGATCCTTCATCCGACCCATCGTTGGTAAGGTAATCGAGAGACCTTTCCAACGAGTCTACAACATTGAAGATCTGGCAACCCTGTCTCGAGTTATAACCACTTAAGTGATATTTATGTACTTTTTTGTAGTCGGATCTCATTTAAATGTATGTAAACAATGTCCGGATCCTTCATACGACACATCGTTGGTTAGGTAATCGAGAGACCTTTCCAACGAGTCCACAACATTAAAGATCTGGCTACCCTGTCTCGAGTTATAACCACTTAAGTGATATTTATGTACTTTTTTGTAGCCGGATCTCATTTAAATGTATGTAAACAATGTCCGGATCCTTCATCCGACCCATCGTTGGTAAGGTTATCGAGAGACCTTTCCAACGAGTCCACAACATTGAAGATCTGGCAACCCAGTCTCGAGTTCTGGCCACTTAAGTGATATTTATGTACTTTTTTGTAGCCGGATCTCACTTAAATGTTTGTAAACAATGTCCGGATACATCATCCGACCTATCATTGGTAAGGTAATCGAAAGACCTTTCTAACGAGTCCAAAACATTAAAGATCTGGCAACCCTTTCTCGAGTTATAACCACTTAAGTGATATTTATGTACTTTTTTGTAACCAGATCTCATTTAAATGTATGTAAACAATGTCCGGATCCATCACCGACCCATCGTTGGTTAGGTAATCGAGAGACCTTTCCAACGAGTCTACAACATTGAAGATCTGGCAACCCAGTCTCGAGTTCTGGCCACTTAAGTGATATTTATGTACTTTTTTGTAGCCGGATCTCATTTAAATGTATGTAAACAATGTCCGGATCCTTCATCTGACCCATCGTTGGTAAGGTAATCGAGAGACCTTTCCAACGAGTCTACAACATTGAAGATTTGGCAACCCTGTCTCGAGTTATAACCACTTAAGTGATATTTATGTACTTTTTTGTAGTCGGATCTCATTTAAATGTATGTAAACAATGTCCGGATCCTTCATACGACACATCGTTGGTTAGGTAATCGAGAGACCTTTCCAACGAGTCCACAACATTAAAGATCTGGCTACCCTGTCTCGAGTTATAACCACTTAAGTGATATTTATGTACTTTTTTGTAGCCGGATCTCATTTAAATGTATGTAAACAATGTCCGGATCCTTCATCCGACCCATCGTTGGTTAGGTAATCGAGAGACCTTTCCAACGAGTCCACAACATTAAAGATCTGGCTACCCTGTCTCGAGTTATAACCACTTAAGTGATATTTATGTACTTTTTTGTAGCCGGATCTCACTTAAATGTATGTAAACAATGTCCGGATATATCATCCGACCTGTCATTGGTAAGGTAATCGAAAGACCTTTCTAACGAGTCCAAAACATTGAAGATCTGGCAACCCTGTCTCGAGTTATAACCACTTAAGTGATATTTATGTACTTTTTTGTAGTCGGATCTCATTTAAATGTATGTAAACAATGTCCGGATCCTTCATACGACACATCGTTGGTTAGGTAATCGAGAGACCTTTCCAACGAGTCCACAACATTAAAGATCTGGCTACCCTGTCTCGAGTTATAACCACTTAAGTGATATTTATGTACTTTTTTGTAGCCGGATCTCATTTAAATGTATGTAAACAATGTCCGGATCCTTCATCCGACCCATCGTTGGTAAGGTTATCGAGAGACCTTTCCAACGAGTCCACAACATTGAAGATCTGGCAACCCAGTCTCGAGTTCTGGCCACTTAAGTGATATTTATGTACTTTTTTGTAGCCGGATCTCACTTAAATGTTTGTAAACAATGTCCGGATACATCATCCGACCTATCATTGGTAAGGTAATCGAAAGACCTTTCTAACGAGTCCAAAACATTAAAGATCTGGCAACCCTTTCTCGAGTTATAACCACTTAAGTGATATTTATGTACTTTTTTGTAACCAGATCTCATTTAAATGTATGTAAACAATGTCCGGATCCATCACCGACCCATCGTTGGTTAGGTAATCGAGAGACCTTTCCAACGAGTCTACAACATTGAAGATCTGGCAACCCAGTCTCGAGTTCTGGCCACTTAAGTGATATTTATGTACTTTTTTGTAGCCGGATCTCATTTAAATGTATGTAAACAATGTCCGGATCCTTCATCTGACCCATCGTTGGTAAGGTAATCGAGAGACCTTTCCAACGAGTCTACAACATTGAAGATTTGGCAACCCTGTCTCGAGTTATAACCACTTAAGTGATATTTATGTACTTTTTTGTAGTCGGATCTCATTTAAATGTATGTAAACAATGTCCGGATCCTTCATACGACACATCGTTGGTTAGGCAATCGAGAGACCTTTCCAACGAGTCCACAACATTAAAGATCTGGCTACCCTGTCTCGAGTTATAACCACTTAAGTGATATTTATGTACTTTTTTGTAGCCGGATCTCATTTAAATGTATGTAAACAATGTCCGGATCCTTCATCCGACCCATCGTTGGTTAGGTAATCGAGAGACCTTTCCAACGAGTCCACAACATTAAAGATCTGGCTACCCTGTCTCGAGTTATAACCACTTAAGTGATATTTATGTACTTTTTTGTAGCCGGATCTCACTTAAATGTATGTAAACAATGTCCGGATATATCATCCGACCTGTCATTGGTAAGGTAATCGAAAGACCTTTCTAACGAGTCCAAAACATTGAAGATCTGGCAACCCTGTCTCGAGTTATAACCACTTAAGTGATATTTATGTACTTTTTTGTAGCCGGATCTCATTTAAATGTATAAAAACAATGTCCGGATCCTTCATCCGACCCATCGTTGGTTAGGTAATCGAGAGACCTTTCCAACGAGTCCACAACATTGAAGATCTGGCATCCCTGTCTCGAGTTATAACCACTTAAGTGATATTTATGTACTTTTTTGTAGCCGGATCTCACTCAAATGTATGTAAACAATGTCCGAATCCTTCATCCGACCCATCGTTGGTTAGGTAATCGAGAGACCTTTCCAACGAGTCCACAACATTGAAGATCTGTCATCCCTGTCTCGAGTTATAACCACTTAAGTGATATTTATGTACTTTTTTGTAGCCGGATCTCACTTAAATGTATGTAAACAATGTCCGGATATATCATCCGACCTATCATTGGTAAGGTAATCAAAAGACCTTTCTAACGAGTCCAAAACATTGAAGATCTGGCAACCCTGTCTCGAGTTATAACCACTTAAGTGATATTTATGTACTTTTTTGTAGCCGGATCTCATTTAAATGTATGTAAACAATGTCCGGATACATCATCCGACCTATCATTGGTAAGGTAATCGAAAGACCTTTCTAACGAGTCCAAAACATTAAAGATCTGGCAACCCTTTCTCGAGTTATAACCACTTAAGTGATATTTATGTACTTTTTTGTAACCAGATCTCATTTAAATGTATGTAAACAATGTCCGGATCATCATCCGACCCATCGTTGGTAAGGTAATCGAAAGACCCTTCCAACGAGTCTAAAACATTGAAGATCTGGCAACCCTGTCTCGAGTTATAACCACTTAAGTGATATTTATGTACTTTTTTGTAGCCGGATCTCATTTAAATGTATGTAAACAATGTCCGGATACATCATCCGACCTATCATTGGTAAGGTAATCGAAAGACCTTTCTAACGAGTCCAAACATTGAAGATCTGGCAACCCTGTCTCGAGTTATAACCACTTAAGTGATATTTATGTACTTTTTTGTAGCCGGATCTCATTTAAATGTATGTAAACAATGTCCGGATCCTTCATCCGACCCATCGTTGGTTAGGTAATCGAGAGACCTTTCCAACGAGTCCACAACATCAAAGATCTGGCAACCCTGTCTCGAGTTATAACCACTTAAGTGATATTTATGTACTTTTTTGTAGCCGGATCTCATTTAAATGTATGTAAACAATGTCCGGATCCTTCATCCGACCCATCGTTGGTAAGGTAATCGAGAGACCTTTCCAACGAGTCTACAACATTGAAGATCTGGCAACCCTGTCTCGAGTTATAACCACTTAAGTGATATTTATGTACTTTTTTGTAGTCGGATCTCATTTAAATGTATGTAAACAATGTCCGGATCCTTCATACGACACATCGTTGGTTAGGTAATCGAGAGATCTTTCCAACGAGTCCACAACATTAAAGATCTGGCTACCCTGTCTCGAGTTATAACCACTTAAGTGATATTTATGTACTTTTTTGTAGCCGGATCTCATTTAAATGTATGTAAACAATGTCCGGATCCTTCATCCGACCCATCGTTGGTAAGGTTATCGAGAGACCTTTCCAACGAGTCCACAACATTGAAGATCTGGCAACCCAGTCTCGAGTTCTGGCCACTTAAGTGATATTTATGTACTTTTTTGTAGCCGGATCTCACTTAAATGTTTGTAAACAATGTCCGGATACATCATCCGACCTATCATTGGTAAGGTAATCGAAAGACCTTTCTAACGAGTCCAAAACATTAAAGATCTGGCAACCCTTTCTCGAGTTATAACCACTTAAGTGATATTTATGTACTTTTTTGTAGCCGGATCTCACTTAAATGTATGTAAACAATGTCCGGATATATCATCCGACCTGTCATTGGTAAGGTAATCGAAAGACCTTTCTAACGAGTCCAAAACATTGAAGATCTGGCAACCCTGTCTCGAGTTATAACCACTTAAGTGATATTTATGTACTTTTTTGTAGCCGGATCTCATTTAAATGTATGTAAACAATGTCCGGATCCTTCATCCGACCCATCGTTGGTTAGGTAATCGAGAGACCTTTCCAACGAGTCCACAACATTGAAGATCTGGCATCCCTGTCTCGAGTTATAACCACTTAAGTGATATTTATGTACTTTTTTGTAGCCGGATCTCACTCAAATGTATGTAAACAATGTCCGAATCCTTCATCCGACCCATCGTTGGTTAGGTAATCGAGAGACCTTTCCAACGAGTCCACAACATTGAAGATCTGTCATCCCTGTCTCGAGTTATAACCACTTAAGTGATATTTATGTACTTTTTTGTAGCCGGATCTCACTTAAATGTATGTAAACAATGTCCGGATATATCATCCGACCTATCATTGGTAAGGTAATCAAAAGACCTTTCTAACGAGTCCAAAACATTGAAGATCTGGCAACCCTGTCTCGAGTTATAACCACTTAAGTGATATTTATGTACTTTTTTGTAGCCGGATCTCATTTAAATGTATGTAAACCATGTCCGGATACATCATCCGACCTATCATTGGTAAGGTAATCGAAAGACCTTTCTAACGAGTCCAAAACATTAAAGATCTGGCAACCCTTTCTCGAGTTATAACCACTTAAGTGATATTTATGTACTTTTTTGTAACCAGATCTCATTTAAATGTATGTAAACAATGTCCGGATCATCATCCGACCCATCGTTGGTAAGGTAATCGAAAGACCCTTCCAACGAGTCTAAAACATTGAAGATCTGGCAACCCTGTCTCATGCTATGACCACTTAAGATGCGACTTAAGAGCCCTTGAGTGACATGTGTGTTTTTTGTATTCCGGAACTTAACGAAATCAGACGAAAATTGTGTCCAAACCCATCATATCACATATCACCCATTGTTGGAAAAGGGTGAGGAAGGCACCAACCACATAGGTGGATTAAGTTAGTTTTTATTTTTAAAACCGCTTTATATTCCCAAGCATTGGACTTAGAACAATGGTCAATATAGAGACTTTTATGTAAAATTTTCTGGGGAATCGATTCCCTCTATCGATTCTGAAAAATTTTGACGCTTAGACTACTTTTCAAAAAAACAGTTGTAGTAATTGATTTTTGTTTTTTTTACGAGAGACATACCATCCTGCATTTTTCGTGAGTCTTTTAGTAACATTTTAGGCTATTTCCTCAAAAATTTTGGGCGAAAAAAAATCGTGACATCACCATCAAATTTAATTTTTAAACATAAAAACTGAAAATCTCATAAAAGTGGCGTGTATTTTTGTTTCAGTGTATTTTTTCAGAAAGCCCGTCCAATTTCCTACAAGTTTGTCTCTGACCACTTTTTGATACGATGCAACGGCTTCGAGATACAGTAATTTTTAAATTTCAAAATACAAATATATTTAAATACCTTACGCCCTTTTCAATTGTTATTTTCGAGTACTATTGGCTCCATATACACAAAAACGGCTTATATAGGCCTAGGATAATATGTCTACAAAGTTTAATTGAAATCGGAGAGGGTCGGGTACAAAAGTACCAGAAAAATTCCTGATTTGAGCTGGAATTGCTCTTTAATAACATTGGATTAAAATTTAAGTTCATTTCAAACCACAACAAAGAACAAAAAAACATTGATATTATTGAGCAAATTCTATGATTTTAGAATTTAAAAAAAATAACAGTTTTAATGAAAACATAGATTTTATCACTGTTTCAAAAATTTGCCGAGATCCCGGGAATTCCCGGGATTATAGAAATGTTTTTCCCGTTTCCCGGGAAATCTAATTCCAGGAAAATTGAACGCCCATCTCACCACAAATAACCTTCGGACGCCTAGAAATGAGCAGAAACTTGCAACAGAGCCCACAAAAGACCCGGGTGTCGATAAAGTGGATTGCTTTGCTTTTTTATCTAGTAATTATTTTTGATGCCAATGTTGTTGTATTCAGCAACACATTTTAAATTTTGGAAGATAAACCATCTTTCAAACAACAACTTAAGATCAAATAAATCAAAACATATTTTGAGACTTGTTTCGTTTCGTAAAACATGAGTAGGGCTTGTAGATAATATAAAAATGTTTTGATTTTCAATAAAGTTTCCCCATTTTTAAATTATTCTGTTGAAACTTTTAAAATCTTCGAATTCCGTTTTCAAACAGGTTGATGAAACATTACAATATAAGCAAATCATGTATTATATGTATGTATATTTTAGGGAAATAAATTGGATTAAAACTAAATTTTATCAGTTTTGGTTTTGTTCAGATATGAGTAAAATTTTGACAAAAACTGTATTCGCGATGATATGTAAAGAAAATCTTCGTATGGTTTTAAACCTGGTTGGGAAAGAAAGAATCACAGAATTACATCTGGAGCAACATTAACAATCACTTTGTCATGTTCTGGAACAGAACATTATTAATTTCCCCTTCAAAGTTTTGACTCTGTGACCAACCCTAGTGACCTTGAAAAAACCCTAAAACCTTGCCCTTACTGCCAACTTACTCATGTTGAACTGGGCCGGAATGACGTCCGGATCGGGCTCGTCCTCGTTGGCCAGCTCCTTTGAAGTGTTTTTCTTCCGCAAACTGGCCCGAATGTTCTCCTGATAGTGGTTGTTGTGCGTTTGGCCGGTTTTCAGCTTCAGTTGTGGGTTGTTGTTTTTGTTGTTGTTGATTGAGTCCAAGTTATATTTTGGTGTGTGTTTGGGAAAGGAAGTAGAAAGTAGAAAGAGAGCGATGAGTCAATTTGCATGGGTCCGGTATTGGTTTGTTTGTTTGCAAAACATGGTTTCCGATATGGTATGATGAACTCGAACAATAAGGGAACGGAAGTCAATACTTAGCAATTGCAGAAAAAGGAAGAGATCTTTAACAAACTGTTTTTAATTAACTCTATCGTTCAAACTCAAATTTACTCTGAAAACATGATAAATCATAAAAGCCATATTTTTATGGTATTTTGTAGATGAGACCACCAGAGTCCAGTAAAAACCTCGTTCCCCTATAGTTCATCGCACAGATCAATGCATGCAATGTAACAGAAACCCAACATCCGGAGGAACCCCGGATCCCAGGGCAGCAAGCAGCATTACCTTCAAACAATTAGTTCCGCATTCGAAATCGTTCGAAATCACAATATTTTTTGTTTGCTGTGCAATTTTCATATCACTCCGTTTGCCGTCGTCCGTCGTAGTCCGGCGTCGACAGCAGCTGACCGTCCCCAGGATCGCTTTGGTTGAAATCGAGAGGGCCAATATTATGATGGTAAGCAGGACACCGAGAGTCATCGGGAGCCACTCGGTCGAGTGTTTGCCTTCTGCAATTAACAGTCAGTTACTCTCCTATCACTCTTTAGCAATGGAATTCAAGTGGTGCTTTTCAAGCAAAAGTATCAGTCGAATCAACTGGCCAACTGACTCAGCGCGGTTTAAAACCAGGCAGACCAATAAATTCGACTGACTGGCTAAATGCTGGAGCGGCGGAACTTACCCGACTGGAACGGATGAATGTGGCCAATCTCAAAGTTGGGGATCACCACGCCGATGCTGGAGCCACGCTGGTTGACGGCGTACATCACGCAGGAGAGGGAGTTGTTTTCCAGCGACATCACGTTGGTGAGCCACTCGAGCCGCTCCAGGAAGAAGTACGGTTCGTGTTTGTTCGAGTAGTTGAACCTGGCGAAAGTGGTGAAATAGTCATTAGAATCCTTTTTATTTTTTGATTTGGTGGAACCATATGGTAATTAGTGGTATTTTGAAACTACTGGGCGTCATCTGTACTGTACATAGTTTTTTTTTTACTTTTTTAAATTGGCCAAATCATGGACGAAATCTGTTTTCATATTTTAAACATCAAATTTGAATTAAGTGACCCTATATTAGTCAAATTGGAGTGGTTGATTGCTATTACTGTATCGATATCAAGTGAATATTTTAGATATTCGACCATCGCCATCAAGGATTACATAAATATTTCCAGATATTTTTTTGGAATGGTTTGAGCTCAATTCTTGGCTCAATTACAAAAAATGTGATTCGAAAATCCGAAGATTAAATTACCCGGAGTGATTTTTTTCGCGGTCTTTGGATATCAGTCTAGATTGAAATATGAACATTATTTGAACTGTGTACTAGTTGGTTGTTTTAGTGGCGAAAAGTCAGCTCTGAAAGTTTCGAACGAGTTGAACACCATAACAACCATGCGTCTCCAGCAAAGTTTATTGGAAACTCATTTCGATGGAGAAAAAAATTGTTTCAGTTCAGTTGATGTACCGGAAACCGATTTTTATTTCAAATTCACTATTGTTGGATATGTAACATTCTAAAAACATTCTAAATTTTCATTTGATTTGTAAGTGGATTAAGCTATATTGTTGAAATGGTTCAGCATTTTTCATAGAAAGTCATACTAATCACCTTTCTTTTACAACGCATCAAGTAAAAATTGGTTCAACCGCTTGAGATATGATCCCTTAAAAAATGTAGTTTTGCGAAAATCGTTAAAGTCTAAAAAATTGACCACCCTATTTCGGATAGGACCACCCTAATCACAATACAAAAAAAACTAAAAACATGACTTTATCCACCTTAAGGTGGTTAGTGCCTTCCTCGCATTCATAAAGAGAATACACTACTCGGTGGATCAATCGGACCGCACACTGGACTCACAATCCAGAGGTCGCCGGTTCGAATCCCGCGGCGGGCGCTCTAAAATTCTTTGTGTAAATATGGGTATTCAGCGCCGTCGCTCCGTGCCATACTTTCATAAACATAGGAGCCCAGGGCGGCGAAGTCCTTGTAGATAAAAGGAAGACACTAGTGGTTGGTACTAGCAATGGTGGCCGACAGCTATAAAGTCAACTTCGTTCGCTCGCGTTGGAAAGGTCTTCCAAATATCTTTCCAAAAATGTATGCATGACGGGTTTTTTTTTTTTTCAAAAACCATCCTTTTTACAATCTTCCGAAGTTTAGCTAAAATCGTTTTTTTACATAACTTTTGAAGTACTTTTCAAAACTTTATAATATTAACTAGGGTCTTGTGGGACCCCAAGACGGATCGAATGAGACCAATACGGTCCAAATATATTTTTCGGTGCACGGACTCACATCCAGACACACGCAAAGACATTTGTTCAGAATTTGATTCTGAATCGATAGGTATACGTGAAGGTGGGTCAACGAGGTCGAATAAAGAAGTTCATTTTTCGGGTGATTTTATAGCCTTTCCTCATTGATGTGAGGAAGGCAAAAACGGGTCTAGTTATATTGCCCAAGGAACTCCCATGCCAAAATCTGAGCTCTTTTGATTCCGATTTGACGTGGAAGTTGACTTTGTTTATGATTATGTACAGCTGTAGTAGTGGGAATCATTCGGAAATTATGCTCTTTTAAGCACCCAGCTTGCTTAAAAATCTTTGGAAACTGATTTTTGTAAATATATGGCTAAACAATCGTTTTGAGCCGATTTTGAAGTTCAATTACAAATTTTTAATACAAATTTCATAGTTTTTACGAACTTTACGGTCAATTCTTCTCCAAACTTTAATCCTTTAATAAAAAACTTATTGAAAATTGAAAATTGAAAATTGAGAATTGAAAATTGAAAATTGAAAATTGAAAACTGAAAATTGAAAATTGAAAATTGAAAATTGAAAATTGAAAATTGAAAATTGAAAATTGAAAATTGAAAATTGAAAATTGAAAATTGAAAATTGAAAATTGAAAATTGAAAATTGAAAATTGAAAATTGAAAATTGAAAATTGAAAATTGAAAATTGAAAATTGAAAATTGAAAATTGAAAATTGAAAATTGAAAATTGAAAATTGAAAATTGAAAATTGAAAATTGAAAATTGAAAATTGAAAATTGAAAATTGAAAATTGAAAATTGAAAATTGAAAATTGAAAATTGAAAATTGAAAATTGAAAATTGAAAATTGAAAATTGAAAATTGAAAATTGAAAATTGAAAATTGAAAATTGAAAATTGAAAATTGAAAATTGAAAATTGAAAATTGAAAATTGAAAATTGAAAATTGAAAATTGAAAATTGAAAATTGAAAATTGAAAATTGAAAATTGAAAATTGAAAATTGAAAATTGAAAATTGAAAATTGAAAATTGAAAATTGAAAATTGAAAATTGAAAATTGAAAATTGAAAATTGAAAATTGAAAATTGAAAATTGAAAATTGAAAATTGAAAATTGAAAATTGAAAATTGAAAATTGAAAATTGAAAATTGAAAATTGAAAATTGAAAATTGAAAATTGAAAATTGAAAATTGAAAATTGAAAATTGAAAATTGAAAATTGAAAATTGAAAATTGAAAATTGAAAATTGAAAATTGAAAATTGAAAATTGAAAATTGAAAATTGAAAATTGAAAATTGAAAATTGAAAATTGAAAATTGAAAATTGAAAATTGAAAATTGAAAATTGAAAATTGAAAATTGAAAATTGAAAATTGAAAATTGAAAATTGAAAATTGAAAATTGAAAATTGAAAATTGAAAATTGAAAATTGAAAATTGAAAATTGAAAATTGAAAATTGAAAATTGAAAATTGAAAATTGAAAATTGAAAATTGAAAATTGAAAATTGAAAATTGAAAATTGAAAATTGAAAATTGAAAATTGAAAATTGAAAATTGAAAATTGAAAATTGAAAATTGAAAATTGAAAATTGAAAATTGAAAATTGAAAATTGAAAATTGAAAATTGAAAATTGAAAATTGAAAATTGAAAATTGAAAATTGAAAATTGAAAATTGAAAATTGAAAATTGAAAATTGAAAATTGAAAATTGAAAATTGAAAATTGAAAATTGAAAATTGAAAATTGAAAATTGAAAATTGAAAATTGAAAATTGAAAATTGAAAATTGAAAATTGAAAATTGAAAATTGAAAATTGAAAATTGAAAATTGAAAATTGAAAATTGAAAATTGAAAATTGAAAATTGAAAATTGAAAATTGAAAATTGAAAATTGAAAATTGAAAATTGAAAATTGAAAATTGAAAATTGAAAATTGAAAATTGAAAATTGAAAATTGAAAATTGAAAATTGAAAATTGAAAATTGAAAATTGAAAATTGAAAATTGAAAATTGAAAATTGAAAATTGAAAATTGAAAATTGAAAATTGAAAATTGAAAATTGAAAATTGAAAATTGAAAATTGAAAATTGAAAATTGAAAATTGAAAATTGAAAATTGAAAATTGAAAATTGAAAATTGAAAATTGAAAATTGAAAATTGAAAATTGAAAATTGAAAATTGAAAATTGAAAATTGAAAATTGAAAATTGAAAATTGAAAATTGAAAATTGAAAATTGAAAATTGAAAATTGAAAATTGAAAATTGAAAATTGAAAATTGAAAATTGAAAATTGAAAATTGAAAATTGAAAATTGAAAATTGAAAATTGAAAATTGAAAATTGAAAATTGAAAATTGAAAATTGAAAATTGAAAATTGAAAATTGAAAATTGAAAATTGAAAATTGTAGTTAAGTTTGCAGATTGAAGTTTGAATTTTGAAGTTTGAAATTTGAAGTTTGAAGTTTGAAGTTTAAAGTTTAAAGTTTAAAGTTTAAAGTTTAAAGTTTAAAGTTTAAAGTTTAAAGTTTAAAGTTTAAAGTTTAAAGTTTAAAGTTTAAAGTTTAAAGTTTAAAGTTTAAAGTTTAAAGTTTAAAGTTTAAAGTTTAAAGTTTAAAGTTTAAAGTTTAAAGTTTAAAGTTTAAAGTTTAAAGTTTAAAGTTTAAAGTTTAAAGTTTAAAGTTTAAAGTTTAAAGTTTAAAGTTTAAAGTTTAAAGTTTAAAGTTTAAAGTTTAAAGTTTAAAGTTTAAAGTTTAAAGTTTAAAGTTTAAAGTTTAAAGTTTAAAATTTAAAGTTTAAAGTTTAAAGTTTAAAGTTTAAAGTTTAAAGTTTAAAGTTTAAAGTTTAAAGTTTAAAGTTTAAAGTTTAAAGTTTAAAGTTTAAAGTTTAAAGTTTAAAGTTTAAAGTTTAAAGTTTAAAGTTTAAAGTTTAAAGTTTAAAGTTTAAAGTTTAAAGTTTAAAGTTTAAAGTTTAAAGTTTAAAGTTTAAAGTTTAAGTTTAAAGTTTAAAGTTTAAAGTTTAAAGTTTAAAGTTTAAAGTTTAAAGTTTAAAGTTTAAAGTTTAAAGTTTAAAGTTTAAAGTTTAAAGTTTAAAGTTTAAAGTTTAAAGTTTAAAGTTTAAAGTTTAAAGTTTAAAGTTTAAAGTTTAAAGTTTAAAGTTTAAAGTTTAAAGTTTAAAGTTTAAAGTTTAAAGTTTAAAGTTTAAAGTTTAAAGTTTAAAGTTTAAAGTTTAAAGTTTAAAGTTTAAAGTTTAAAGTTTAAAGTTTAAAGTTTAAAGTTTAAAGTTTAAAGTTTAAAGTTTAAAGTTTAAAGTTTAAAGTTTAAAGTTTAAAGTTTAAAGTTTAAAGTTTAAAGTTTAAAGTTTAAAGTTTAAAGTTTAAAGTTTAAAGTTTAAAGTTTAAAGTTTAAAGTTTAAAGTTTAAGTTTAAAGTTTAAAGTTTAAAGTTTAAAGTTTAAAGTTTAAAGTTTAAAGTTTAAAGTTTAAAGTTTAAAGTTTAAAGTTTAAAGTTTAAAGTTTAAAGTTTAAAGTTTAAAGTTTAAAGTTTAAAGTTTAAAGTTTAAAGTTTAAAGTTTAAAGTTTAAAGTTTAAAGTTTAAAGTTTAAAGTTTAAAGTTTAAAGTTTAAAGTTTAAAGTTTAAAGTTTAAAGTTTAAAGTTTAAAGTTTAAAGTTTAAAGTTTAAAGTTTAAAGTTTAAAGTTTAAAGTTTAAAGTTTAAAGTTTAAAGTTTAAAGTTTAAAGTTTAAAGTTTAAAGTTTAAAGTTTAAAGTTTAAAGTTTAAAGTTTAAAGTTTAAAGTTTAAAGTTTAAAGTTTAAAGTTTAAAGTTTAAAGTTTAAAGTTTAAAGTTTAAAGTTTAAAGTTTAAAGTTTAAAGTTTAAAGTTTAAAGTTTAAAGTTTAAAGTTTAAAGTTTAAAGTTTAAAGTTTAAAGTTTAAAGTTTAAAGTTTAAAGTTTAAAGTTTAAAGTTTAAAGTTTAAAGTTTAAAGTTTAAAGTTTAAAGTTTAAAGTTTAAAGTTTAAAGTTTAAAGTTTAAAGTTTAAAGTTTAAAGTTTAAAGTTTAAAGTTTAAAGTTTAAAGTTTAAAGTTTAAAGTTTAAAGTTTAAAGTTTAAAGTTTAAAGTTTAAAGTTTAAAGTTTAAAGTTTAAAGTTTAAAGTTTAAAGTTTAAGTTTAAAGTTTAAAGTTTAAAGTTTAAAGTTTAAGTTTAAAGTTAAAGTTTAAAGTTTAAAGTTTAAAGTTTAAAGTTTAAAGTTTAAAGTTTAAAGTTTAAAGTTTAAAGTTTAAAGTTTAAAGTTTAAAGTTTAAAGTTTAAAGTTTAAAGTTTAAAGTTTAAAGTTTAAAGTTTAAAGTTTAAAGTTTAAAGTTTAAAGTTTAAAGTTTAAAGTTTAAAGTTTAAAGTTTAAAGTTTAAAGTTTAAAGTTTAAAGTTTAAAGTTTAAAGTTTAAAGTTTTAAGTTTTAAGTTTTAAGTTTGAAGTTTGAAGTTTGAAGTTTGAAGTTTGAAGTTTGAAGTTTGAAGTTTGAAGTTTGAAGTTTGAAGTTTGAAGTTTGAGTTTGAAGTTTGAAGTTTGAAGTTTGAAGTTTGAAGTTTGAAGTTTGAAGTTTGAAGTTTGAAGTTTGAAGTTTGAAGTTTGAAGTTTGAAGTTTGAAGTTTGAAGTTTGAAGTTTGAAGTTTGAAGTTTGAAGTTTGAAGTTTGAAGTTTGAAGTTTGAAGTTTGAAGTTTGAAGTTTGAAGTTTGAAGTTTGAAGTTTGAAGTTTGAAGTTTGAAGTTTGATGTTTGAAGTTTGATGTTTGATGTTTAAAGTTAAAGTGTTTCCAAATGTCACTGATTGTGATTGTCCAATTTTGACACAACTTTTGTATCGCAATGCCATTTATGTACTTGTTTGTGTTAAATTTTCTATTCAGAAGTTCACCAACAAATCTCACTTATGAGTCTCGCAAGGAATTTAAGTTCTATTCAAATAGATCCGCACAGATCCGCAAAATTGTTTATTCGTCAAGCTTATGTAGACTACTTACAATTTTCTCACAAACTAGATATTATTTCTATTGTATAGATTTTTTCGTAGTTCCGGTTTAGACATGTCGAAATGTATGTACTGTGAATTTTCATTATAAAAGCGCATCATTTGATTTAATGGCGAATTTTTTAAATAATTTGTCGTGTATGCAGTTATTCTCACAAGGAATTTAAGTTCTATTCAAATAAATCATGTTGCACGTATAATGCGTTTCATTGCCCCGGTTAAATGTTGACGTCAAATAGTACCTCATTCTTCCTCCTGTTTACTCGTCATCCCAGCATCTTCTTCTCTCCCACAGACCAAACCCCGTTGCGTTTTGTGTTGAAACTCACTCACCTTCTTGCACCGGTTCTTTTGGAGACTAATTCCAGCACAAACATTTGCGGTAAACCCCCGTCATAACCAGGTGCACACTGGACCTCGGCAAACTGTTGCGTCCGGTTGTACACGGTACAGTTGGCCACCGGAGCCGGAAGATCTGCCCTCATTAGCGTTCGTGTTAGAGTGTGAGTGTGATGATGATGACGACGAAGGTGGTGATGATGCAACCCGTGGTTTTGTGTACAGGTCGTCGTTTGCAGGTCAAAACGTTTGCCGGATTTACACGCAATCGCACGTACGTGTGTGTGGGGATGTGTGTTTTTCGGCACCAGAGTTGAGTAGAAGAACAAACAACATGTTATGAAATTGAGGTTGTGGAGTGAAGCATTTCCGAGTAGGTACTTACCTGCCAGAATCATTTGGTACAAGCAGGGTTCGCTTTGGGTTCCGATCTCGTTGGAAGCCCAGCAGGATAGGGTACCGTAGTCCTGGAAAATAGAATATGGTGGGAGCAATGTTAGGATTAACCCGTGTAACAACGCCTGTGATCTAAATCAAAATAATTAGATAATAAAACACAGTACAACTGTGACTTCTAAACTTGTCCTAAACATGTAGATTTTTATTTATCGTACAGCAGGGTTACAAATAGTGTGTCAGAATGTGAAGGGCACAACATTTGATCGATTTATGTATTTTTTCAGATGTAAGATCTTCATCAAATGTTGATAACTGTAAAAAGACACTATTTTTTGGGTTTTTTTCACGTAATGTTTTTAGCTTCCGAAAATAAAAAAAAAATGACTTGATTTAAAAATTGAACAGTACGTGTAATAGTAAATTTCCCAGATATTAAAATGTTTTACTTTGAAAATCTGTCAAAAAATTACTAAGACATTCTTACCTGAATGCTGGACGCTTATTGGTTATCACTCAGAACCACAAAAAACCCTCATTTTATCTATTTTTTTAAATCTACAATGTTTTCAATCAAAATAATTTCGAAATTTTAAAATCCATCTCAATATTTAAATTCATTGAAATTTCGAAATAATTTTTGTTTTAAAAAGCAGCAAACTTAAAAAATTTAATTTTTTCCAACATTGAAAATCGAACCTATAATTTTCAAAACAACTTTTTCAACTCGAGATGACACTGAGAAAAACAAAACAAAAATGAAGGGGATCTTAGATAATATGTAAGAAAAACAAAAAAAAATCTCACAAAATAAGGAGGCTGTATCACGGTTCAATCAGAAAAATCATAAGAAAATTAAAAAAAAATGAAAACTTTTCGAACATTTTTTTCGCAAGAGTATTTTTCTTCATAAAGTATTTTGAAATTGGCAAAAATGAACATTTTTAAATATCACACAATAACAAACACGTTTTGTTGGGCTGACCATTATGTGCACTGTTCCGAAGTTTGGTGAAAGTGGGTTGCTGGAGTCCCGAGTTATAAAAACAAATGTTTACGGTAGTCTAACTTGTACGTGCGTCAAACGCGTCCTGACCTGAAATCCCTTTGGCCAGTTGTCGCACTTATATAAATTTTCAGGGAGTGACAAGAGAGCACGAAAAGATTGAAACTACTTTCACATGTAAATTGACAAAAATGCAAGGAGTTTTTTCGGATTTCGTCTCAGGATTGAAATCGAATTTTGGGGAACTGTGAAGGTCAAAAGGTGAGGCATTAGGGTGGAATAGGAAATTGATTATTTCAGCAAAACATTTTTTGAGTCCCAAACAACCTCCCTGGACCGAGCCACGTAGCCCAGTGGTAACGCTTCCGCCTCGTAAGCGGTAGATCTGGTGATCTTTTCCCTTCTGGAATCGATTGCTTAGTAAAGGGAAGGTAGTGTATCGTCACAAACTGGACCTTATCACGATACCTTAGGGAGGCGACCTATGGTATGTTAACATTAACCTTAACATGTTAACATTAAGTTGAGAATGCAACTGCCACTGAATCCGCTTTGTAAATGCCGGCCCCGGTACTCTTCAAGGGTGTTCCCTTCAGGAACTGGGAAAGATTTATTTACTTAAACAACCTCCCAAAATTTGGGAGCGATTGGTTAAGCCCAAGATTGGCGCAAAGCGAATGAAATTTTTATTGAAATTGCTATGAGCAGTTCTCTAGGATTTCGGTCATTCGATTTTTTTTGTATTTTTTAATCCGACTGAAACTTTTTTGGTGCCTTCGGTATGCCCAAAGAAGCCATTTTGCATCATTAGTTTGTCCATATAATTTTCCATACAAATTCGGCAGCTGTCCATACAAAAATGATGTATGAAAATTCAAAAATCAGTATCTTTTGAAGGAATTTTTTGATCGATTTGGTGTCTTCGGCAAAGTTGTAGGTATGGATACGGACTACACTGGAAAAAAATAATACACGGTAAAAAAAATTTGGTGATTTTTTTATTTAACTTTTATCACTAAAACTTGATTTACAAAAAACACTATTTTAATTTTTTATTTTTTGATATGTTTTAGAAGGCATAAAATGCCAACTTTCAGAAATTTCAGGTTGTGCAAAATCACTGACCGAGTTATGAATTTTTAATCAATACTGATTTTTGAAAAATCGAAATTTTGGTCGTAAAATTTTTCAACTTCTTTTTCGATGTAAAATCAAATTTGCAATCAAAAGTACTTTACTGAAATTTTGATAAAGTGCACCGTTTTCAAGTTATAGCCATATTTAAGTGACTTTTTGAAAATAGTCGCAGTTTTCATTTTTAAATTAGTGCACATGTTTGCCCAGTTTTGAAAAAAAATATTTTTGAAAAGCTGAGAAAATTCTCTATATTTTGCTTATTTGGACTTTGTTGATACGACCTTTAGTTGCTGAGATATTGCAATGCAAAGGTTTAAAAACAGGAAAATTGATGTTTTCTAAGTTTCACCCAAACAACCCACCATTTTCTATCGTCAATATCTCAGCAACTAATGGTCCGATTTTCAATGTTAATATATGAAACATTTGTGAAATTTTCCGATCTCTTCGAAAAAATATTTTGGAATTTTCAAATCAAGACTAACATTTCACAAAGGCCAAACATTCAATATTACGCCCTTTTAAAATGTTTGTCTTGATTTGAAAATTCCAAAATATTTTTTCGAAAAGATCGGAAAATTTCACAATTGTTTCATATATTAACATTGAAAATCGGACCATTAGTTGCTGAGATATTGACGATAGAAAATGGTGGGTTGTTTGGGTGAAACTTAGAAAACATCAATTTTCCTGTTTTTAAACCTTTGCATTGCAATATCTCAGCAACTAAAGGTCGTATCAACATAGTCCGAATAAGCAAAATATAGAGAATTTTCTCAGCTTTTCAAAAATATTTTTTTCAAAACTGGGCAAACATGTGCACTAATTTAAAAAAATGAAAAACTGCGACTATTTTCAAAAAAGTCACTTAAATATGGCTATAACTTGAAAACGGTGCACTTTATCAAAATTTCAGTAAAGTACTTTTTGATTGCAAATTTGATTTTACATCGAAAAATGAAGTTGAAAAATTTTTACGACCAAAATTTCGATTTTTGAAAAATCAGTATTGATTAAAAATTCATAACTCGGTCAGTGATTTTTGCACAACCTGAAATTTCTGAAAAGTTGGCATTTTATGTCTTCTAAAACATATCAAAAAATAAAAAAATTAAAAATATTGTTTTTGTAAATCAAGTTTTAGTGATAAAGTTAAATAAAAAATCACCAAATTTTTTTACCGTGTATTATTTTTCCAGTGTAGTCCGTATCCATACCTACAACTTTGCCGAAGACACCAAATCGATCAAAAATTCCTTGAAAAGATACAGATTTTGAATTTTCATACATCATTTTGTATGGACAGCTGCCGAATTTGTATGGAAAATTATATGGACAAACTAATGATGCAAAATGGCTTCTTTGGGCATACCGAAGGCACCAAAAAAGTTTCAGCCGGATTAAAAAATACAAAAATTAAAATTGAAGAAAAAAGACCGATTTCGTAGAGAATTGCTCTATGGGGATGTCCAGAACAACTCTCCCGAAGACAGTATGATGCTAAATTGCTCCTAATAAAAGTTACAGAGCGTTCAAGAGAGACATTGCGAAATACTCGGTATAAATCATACTTTTTGCCAACACTGCCAACCCAAGCGGAAACTTTCGAATACTATAATTAATTGAGGAATTGGGATGCAATTTATCTACATAATGTCCTCTGAACATTTCTCCATAACGATTTACGTTAGGTTCATCAAAATATAAGAACAATCATGTTTGTTTTGTATTTCATGGAAATGTTGGCAGAAAATGTGAGTTTCACTGATTATTTCAATACACTACTTTTGAAAACTCTGTATCTTTTTTGTAAAGCACTTTAGCACCATATGGTCTTGGGGCGAGATGTTCAGGACATCGAGGCTATAATTCTACGGTGTTAGTTTCATAAAAGAATAAAACATGAAATTTGTGAATTCAAAAATATGAAAGTGCAAGTTTTTCCATAGTAATTTCCAAACAAATTTCATTAGCTTTGCGTCAATCGTGGGCTTAACCAATCGTTCCCAAATTGTGGGAGGTTGGTTGGGACCCTAAGAGGAACCCAAAAAATGTGTTGCTGATTGGATTTTTACCATTTTCAATTTTCCCATATAACTCGATTCCACCCTAGTGAGGCATTGTGAGCTGCACAAAATGGCGTTCTTAACTCAATTTGACCCAAAATGCACGTACGACAAGTTAGCACGACGGCGACGAATTATGCTAAAATTTTATATGGAAGAGTCACAAAAAAAATAATTTTGGAAATTTGAAAATTTGGGTAGTTAAATATTACCTCTTTTTTGAGTAATTTTGTCAAAAAAATGTGTGAATATGTTAAATTCGGTAGAAACTTAAGAAAATTTTGACAGTTTCTGGTATTTACCATTTTCAGATGAAATATGTATTATTATTTTCTCTGCGTTCCTGAGATATAAAATAAAAATTTCTTACAATTGCGATGAAATTAATTTTATTGATAAAACCATTTCTAGGTTTGAAGATAATGTGTTACGATTCAAAATAATTTTCATTAAGAAAATCATGAAACTTTTAATTATTCAAATAAGTTCTGATTTGCTACATTTTGTTTCCTATCATAGTATTCAATTCAATTCAATTCATGTTTATTTGTTGTAGTAATCAGAATACAATTTGCTTAACTAATAACAGAATGCAGAGTTTTGGAGATCCTTACAACTACAAATAAATTCAAATATAATCAATTGGATGAAATAAATTCAGTTTCAGTCGGTTAAGTGAGAGCAGAAAAAACTTTATAAAATAACTGCTAATTCCTATCATAGTATAGTTAACTAACTTTCAAAACTTTTAGAATGTTGTTGTAACTGCTTTCCGAGATAGTCTGCCAATGTTTGCCAAAATAAACCATGGTCTCAAAATTTCAATGAAAAAAGAGTTGAAATGTATATTGAAAATTAATCAATATTCAAAATAATCCACCAGAAGCAAAACGTGATAAAATTACTATCAACGCATTAAATTGTTTTTTTGTGGGCTAGTTGATGCTTTAAATTTCTTACGAAATTTTTAAGATTTTATCAACAAAAAATGTCCTTTAATTTTTCCCTATTTTTAAAGACGTAACTTTCAAGAAGCATTTGCAACGGCCCAACTAATTAAAGATTTACCAATTCAAAAAACAAATAAGCTGTGACTGGAAAATACTGAAAAATAATCAAGTAGGTTGAAACATTGTTAACAGAAATATAAAGTTTTTCTTTTTTAAATAAGAAGATAAAATTTTCAGGACACTCGGGTTGGACTTTTTCCAAACCTCGCTCCACAAGATGAATAATATTGTTCCTTGAGCAGGACTTTGGGTCAAATATGAACAAAATCGGCAAACATTTACCCATTGATACTCGAAGGTAAATTTTGTATGGGAAAAATCGAAAAAAATGTAAGAAAAACCCAATTTTCTTTAGGTTTGGTTTGAACGATGCGCTACTGCCATCCAAATATTCCCAAAAGTTAGATTCTCATTGGACATTTAATGCTCTACATCTTGTGGAACAAACCAAAGCTGTAAACAAGTTATTAGCAATTTAAACTACAAGCTCGGGTAACGTCATGATTCGAATTCCCGGACGCTTCGAAACCCGGACACCTCGTCTCGTTTTATCAATTATTTAGTTCGCATTATGAATGCCATAACTGTGTTATTTGATGAATTCTAAAATCAACTTTCATTTTAAGTTTGTTTGAACGCTGTAGTTAATGCCAAAACAGTTATATAAAATAAAATTATAAGTTTACCAAAAATGTGAAAAATTTCACTGAAATATTTCATAGGCGTCCGATGCACCGGGAAGGCAAAGCAGAAATTTATGGTTTTGATTTCCTTAAATTCTAGAAAAAAAAATTATATAAAATATCGATTGTTTTGATGTTAACAGCTTATTTGAGACCTAAAAAATGCAACTAACTAAAATTTCCATCCAAATTTGTGCAGTTCGTAAGAAAAATCGAGTGCCGGGAATTCGAAGCAAAAGTGTCCGGATTTCGAATCAGCTTTTAGCAGTTTCTGGGATTCTAAGCACAACCAGTCATTTAAATTTTAAAATCCTGATGAAAAATTGTTAGCAAAGACATATTTTGCATGCATTCTCTTAAAACTGACTGTTTATATTACATCCTGATGATATTTCTACATCTCGAACGTGTTACATGTTACAATGGGTCAATCTCAACCAATTTCGCTCAAAATTTACACAGATGCTTAAAATAACTCAAAAAGACGTTTTCCGTTGGTATAGCCGGGGGTTATTTTTTCTGGGCACCCTACAGTGCACGGACAAATAGAATGTATTGCAAAATAGAAACATGAATGAAAGTAGGTTAGTGATGAGAATATCAATTTTAATGTGGAATCACTATTTATTTAGTGTCAATTGTGATTTCTTCGTGGATCGGTTTTTCAAATGATTTAGCTTTAAGGAAGTTTTTTTTTTTTTTCAAAAACCATATAAATTTATGTGACATTCACTCACCTGTTCCGTAACCGGGGTGTACTGCAGCACACTGAAGTTTCCGTGGTTCGAGTACCGGTGCGGGTCAACTTCCAGAATCTCGGCGGAATTGTTGAACCTCCAGTGGAAAGTTCTAGTTTTTGAGAAGAAGAGAAAAAAACGAATCGGGAAGCTTAAGCAAACTCTTTGATGATTTCTCGCCTTTTGAAACGTCGTTCAAAATGCCTCCAGGATTTACGCCACAAAGTTTTGGTTTTAAACCGTTAAACTGACTTTTAATTCAGTTAGCAATTACTAGGGTGGGGAAATTTTTTAATAAGCAGTGCTTCTTGTTTGAAGTTACGCAGTAGTTAGATCGTGGGTTAAAACATGACACGACGAGCTGCATGGGAAAAAGGCTCGAGGATAAAGTTGTTTGAGTCGCTCCAAACGAAAGTATGCTTAATCAGTGTATGTGTGGGTGTGTGTCCCCGACATTTGGCAGAGATATAAAACACAACTTGGTTGGAGTAAACTAAGCGAAAAAATCGGCGAAACATGCGGGGCTAACTTTTTAATAAATAAACACGCTCTTCAACCATGTTGTACCACGAGGGCTGAGACTGGAAAAAAAAGTTGTATTTTGCTAACCAAACTTTGAACGTTAAACTTGTCTCTTTTTCTGCTGATGCTGCTACGGTTTATTCGACAAACTTTGGGCGATGTCGCGCTTCTAGATGGTGTGTATAGCACAAGTCGCGTTGCGTTAAAAAAGTACACAAAAGTAACTGACAAGGAGAGAGAGAGTGTGGGGAAAAAAGTAAGGTGGATTTTCACGGTGCTTGGTGGAATTATTCGACTCATTTGGGTTCGTCTAATGAGATGATTTGGAAGTTTGCTGAAAACGTCTTAATAAGTACGCGTTGATGATTGAAGCTTAACAAATATGTTTTTTTCATCTTCAATATGGATTAACAAAAAAATATTCAACTTAACATAACTTATTTTGTAGATTTTACATCGATTAGTACAATTCTCATGCTATTTCTCTGATTTTCAAACGCGATCAGATCACTTTGCTGCTATATCGGACTAATGAAAAACCACTCCCATCGTTCCGGCTAGTGCAGTTCAAAAGCTCCCAAGTGTTGGGAACCATTGCAAGTGGGTGGTTATGGGTGTAAATCTATTTTTTGTATGTTTGCGTTCAACGGTGTGCTGTGCAACTTTTGCTTACCTGGCGGGTGGATCTGCATGAATCGCGCATAAAATTTCCACATTTTCGTTTTTCGATGCACCAATTAGGACGACTTTTTCGTGTGCACACACCGGAGCATCTGTAAATGGGAGGAATGAATCATTGACTAGGTGTTTTTTTTTGGTTGTTTTTGGTTGGTCCTGGATTGCGGGAGTGCAGATATGGAAATTATCAAGCAATTAGGGTTTTTTTTCTGTTATCGTGGAGAAAGTTGTTAAAACGAATGTAAACAATTGGGAGAGCCAAGTTCGTTAAACTTAGTCAGGGATGAATTGTGGAATTAATACATTTTATTACTATATGAAAAGTTGAACTTGATGGAGAGTGGGGAGACTCGAACCACTTATTTGCTACGTGCAGATCTGTTCAACAAACTTTGAACTTCAACCACGATTTGGAAGCTCAAACATTCAACTAACTTTAGCTTCCAAATACTTGCCAAAATCTTAAAAATGTTTTGTGTTGTTCCCAATGAAAAAATACCCTCCCGGGCTATTTTCATTTCGGAAAGCACAGTAATCTTCCCGTCCAATAAATGTCTCACAATTTTTAAAGTCCGACTCCGACACCAGCTTTTAACAAATTGTTGACCCCGGCACCGACTAGCTTGGTAGACAAGTTTTCAACAAATTTTGAAATGTTTCAAACGGTCATTACCTGCAATTATGAACACATTGATAAATAGGATTATTTAAATACTTTCAAAGTGTCATGTATTTCCCAATTAAAATAAGTTCAAGCTGAAAACGGACTGCATTATCGGATTCTTTGCTGTTCTATTTGACAAGTTTGAAGCGTTGTTGTACCAAAATCAAAAATACCTTTAGATTTAAACGCATTTTCAGTATAAAAAATCTCAAATATAATTGGATGTTGTTGTTTGAAAAATAATGTTTTTACACATTTTATTAAAAGTTAATAAATTAGCTAAACAAATATTTAATTTTACTTTTTTCTTCAAATAAAACCATTTTCAACGTAACCATTTTTTAAGCCCCTTTTTAATTTATTTGATAAGACGAGCATGAGCATTTAGTGATCCAGCACAGCACGGCGTATTTTTTGGGCAACCTTAAGGAGAAAAAATAGTCATCGCTACTTTCAAATGTGTCTTATAGGAAATTTTCTCAGCTTTCCAATGCTTCTTAGAGCGAAATGTTTCATCGGGAAATTTCTGAGATATCTCTATTTTAAGCTTTTTGTTTTAAAATCCTTAATCATTTATTGGAAACTTTTAAATAACAGTCCAGGAAACTTGTCAAATGATGTGTTTCATGTGTCATTTACTCATCAAAATGTGTAAAATAAGACAAAAAATAACTTTGTAGAAGGTTGTAATTCGCTAAACATTAGAATAATGGAGTTTTAACCGCATTGTTGAAGATATGGGTTTCATTCAGAAATAAAAATCATAAAACAGTAATTAAATATGATTTTTACAAGTACAAATAGATTATTACATAACTGTTGTGTACAAATACACTCAACCCCCGGTGGTTGGTCACTTTTTCGTTTGACACTTTTTTAGTTTGTACCCCGTTGGTTGGTCAAAGTCAAACTAAAAAGTGACGAACTGTCACTTTTTACACGGCGCTCACGCATACTATCAAAACAAACGTTTGGTAGTGTGTGTGAACTCCGTGTAAAAGGGGTGTCAAACTAAAAAGTGACCCCGTTCGTTTGACAACAGCAACCATCGGGGTTTGAGTGTAACACCGGTCTGCTCTGATTTACCTTGTTTAACCGAAATTTGGCAGGTTTGTGATTGATAGGGTATTACTAGTTTTTTATTAATATCTATCATATTTCTTTAACCAACCATCTACCAGTTGCATGGATTCAAAACATGTTTTGTATTAGAAATTGAACTGCAAACACCATTAACAACTGTTGCAAGCTTTAGGAGAAATACTTTTCATTAGTATGAAAATGATTGTTTTAGTTTTTTTGTATCAAATTATCAAGGAATTAGCAATATTTCTTCTTTTTTTAAAAATGTTATATATACCTTGATTTTTGTTCAAATATGTAAAGGAAGTGTCTGTTTGTTTTTTTTGTTAAAATAATATTGAATTTTTGTTCAAACAAAAAAAAACAAGTTAGTTACGGTGTTTTCAGCATTCTGAGTTTAAAGACTTGAGTTTCATTACTACTTTTAAGTGCATTTACTGTTAGAAATACACTTAAAAGTAGTAATGACATTTTATAAAATGTTATCTTTATTTTATACTCATGAAAATATGACTTTTGAAGCTTGTTACAGTAATATGAAGAATATTTTTGATTTCAAAACGTATTTGTTTTTATGCTCCTTGTTAATGTTTGCTTAAGAAAATATCGAATTTATTCATTAAAATTCAATAACACCATTAACAACCACAAACCAAAGTTTCGGTTGAACAAGCCAAATCAGATCAGACATGTGATTTTTGTACACAAAAAATAACCAAAACCAAAAGAAAAATATGTAATAACCCAATAATCTTGTAAAAAATCTATTAATACGGTTTTATGATTTTATGTTCTGAATAAATCCCATATATTCAAAAACTCAGATAAAACAAAATTTTCACAATGTTAAGCGAATTGCAACCTTCTACAAAATTATTTTTTGTCTTATTTTACACATTTTGATGAGTAAATGACACATGAAACACATCATTTGACAAGTTTTCTGGGCTGTTATTTAAAAGTTTCCAATAAATGATTAAGGATTTTAAAACAAAAAGCTTAAAATAGAGATATCTCAGAAATTTCCCGATGAAACATTTCGCTCTTAGAAGCATTGGATAGCTGAGAAAATTTCCTATAAGACACATTTGAAAGTAGCGATGACTATTTTTTCCTGAAAAGGTTGTTTTAGAAAACACGCCGTGCACAGTGATCATTCTAAAAATATACATCATGAGAAAATTCTTATCGGGTGAATAATATTTGAAAAATAATTTGAATTTGTCACCCTGATTTGCGGTAATTAAATTTTTGATTCTTATTTTCATAGACATGTCTTTTAAATGCACCTCATAACTTTATTCCTTTAAAAAATGGGTAAGCAAAATATTTTTTTTAATTTCTTCTAATTTAAATTTATTAAATTTTTAAACAAGTTGAATTTTTTAATGAGAAAGTAACCTTCTAAAATGTATAAAAATTTAAGATTATTTTAATTGTTGACAAATCTTTGAGAATATTTGAAACGGCATTGATAATTTAAAAAATAAAATATTCAAAAAAAATGTATTTTTTCTATTTTTCAAAATAAATCAAAATTATATTTTTTCAGTAGTTGTGGAAATTCAAAAATTGTTGAGAGTTCTTCGTATTATTAAAAGTTTTCAAATTGTAAAAAACATAAAATTTTCAGAATTTTAAGATTTTTTGGAACTTTTTGGAGTTTTTTAAGGTTCTATATGCTATTGTGTTTCATATGTTTGGGTCTTTAAACAAATCTAGATATGTCTCGAAAATTCTGATTTTTTTTTAAATTTAAGTATCTTGAAAATTTCAAAATAGGAGGATCTTTTTTAGTTAGTATAAAAGGTTTTAAAATTTTTTTCAAGACAATTTTTTTTAATTTGCGTTTAAGGGGTTACATACATGTAGAAAATCACATAATTTCATACTACAGAAAATTTATTGAATCAAGTTAACAGGTGATTTTCAATCAATCCTGAGAGTTTCATGAAGATATTACATGATTAAACTGAGTTAGATACGATTTTATGCTCAACATTTTGCCGTGCGCAAAGCGGTCTGTCAAACTTTCTAAGCGTTTTTCTCGAAACACCGAGTTGATTTACGGGTGTCATATCTCGAGATAGAATGGACCAAATCAGCTGAAATTCAGGGTGAAGACTCTCAAGACATATCCCGTGTGCATGACGAAGCCCGATTTTGAAATTTTGCTTTTTTAAAAAATACAAAAAACGTCAAAACTTTTTTTCGTAAAATCGCAATAACTTGTGATGTTTTTAAACAAACCCCTTATGTTTAGAGAGCCTAAATGGAGAGGCGAAATGTCACTCTCAGGGTTCCAATCGAACTGTCAAATCGGGGTTCCAATCGAGCAACAAGATCATGCAAGAACAAGGTCGGAATCAATCTAAAATAATGTTGGCAAAAAAAACGAGACTTATAGCAATCACTAGTATTGTTTAACTTTTGTTGATAATAATCTGATAGTTTTTGTAATGTTTGTGCTTGTTCGGTGCAAGAAAAGTGCCAGCACCAAAGAAAAACTACAAGTTTTTCAACCTTAAATTTGAATGACTTTGGGTGTTTGAAATTTCTCCCAGAACATTTCATTTCCCTATGTAGGTCCCTACTTATGTTTATATATCATTTTTTTGTAATTGTCTGTTCTACAACTTTGTAGAACATTGTTACACTCTAAAAAATAATCCTGCAAAGTAAGAAAAAACACGAAATTTTAAAATGAAAAATTATGTTCTAAATGAAAAAATTACCCTTCTGGGACAATGTAGATTCGAAAAGTACATTAAATTTCCCATAAAATGACATGTTCCAAAAAATTTTACAGTCGTGTAACGGAAAATGAGAGAATTTTTTAAACTTTTTTGGTGTTTTTTTCCATGAAAAATACTTTTTTTTCGGAATTCAGAGTACGCCATCAAATCGGGCGTCTTATTTTACATAAAAGTCCCTTTGACACCAAATTTCTACCTCATCACCGTTTCAGACTGCAAATTATTGAAAAACACCTCTTTTTTCGCATGTTCAAAAATGGAAGGGGTCGTACCGCCCCTCCGTCACGAGATATCAAAAAACGGACCTCGGATTCGTGATCAGGGACAAAAGTTACCCCTAAGGACAAAGCTTCACGCAAATCGAAGAGAAGTCGGGGCAACTTTTCCCGATTTCGTGTGAGTTGGTAGAGAATTACCCAAAATTGAGTTAAAAATTTATCAACTTTGCAACCGTGCCCAACAAATTTTACATCACCGAAACAAGTACAAAGTTAGCGATCCGTTTGCCACAAGGTTGCAATCGTAAAATCAGCAGGTAGTACTGCCAAACAGTCCCAACATGTCCCAATGCGTTTCGAAAAAGGTTTTCGTCGTATTTGGCTGCAATATTTGCACTCACACGCCCTTCTCTCTTTTCCTCATCCTCAGTCAGGATGCTCTCGCTGCCATTCCCTAGAGCACCAACGACGACGACGGAACATTCGACAATATGTGTCCTTTCCGGCCAAAGTTCGCTGGTGGGATCACTAGTACCACCACCCACCACCAACACCACATTATGCTGCATGGATTTGCGGACAATTTGTGTGACACTGCCACTGTTTGTGCACATTTGAAAAAAAAAATCGCTTGAATATTTTGTTTAATAAAGTGAACTATGAACGAAAAAAGAGTCCTCAATATCAGTCGTAAACTCACAAAAACTCCATAAAAAAAAGTTTTACAGGCGTCGAAACCTAAATTTTCACTGTGTTCCTTTTTGCGAAAATCAAGGATTTGCACGCTGCAGCAGCTGACCAACAGCCGTCGACCTTGAACTCTTGAACATCGATTTGCAACGCTGATGGGAATATGTGTGTGTTTTTATTGGTTCTCTAAATTTTTTTTCCCTGCAAAATGTTTCTGATAATGCATCAAACCGCAGCTCAGTGCTGTGTGCGTTTTTGATTTTTCGTTTTATGTTTATGGTATTGTGGTCAGATGTTTTGAAATATCATGCAGCCACCGTGGGAATAGTTTGATAGAATTTAAATTTGTGTGTTATTGGTCCGCAATTTGTGGAATTTTGATTTATTTTTAATATCTACAATTATGTTTAAAGCGTAAAGTTATTAAATGCTTGCTTTTCACAGGATTTGTACTCCGATTTTATCTGTAAAATCTGCTAATTTTACGAATTCAATTACAATCATTGAAGTTTTGTAATTATGGCTACCCAATTAGTTTCGCTATTCTTTAACTGCTGATTCATGCTTAATTTGTTTATTTGTTTCCCTAAAACATAGTTTGAAATGTACAAAAATTACAGTATACTTATTTTGACATAAAAACTAGAGGATATTAGTTTAAACATGACCAAAGTAGAGCGTCCCATTTCCTGTCCCAGGAAATCCCAAAATTTCCCGTAAAAAGATATTTCCAGTTTCCCAGGAATTATGTCATTTATTCGGGAATTCCAGTTATACAGAAAGAAAAATATACAGAAAAAAATAAATAAATCTGAATCAAATTTTCAAAAGGTCCCATCTGAATAGGAAACCCATGACTCACAGGTTTGTTTTGAAAATATACTCTAGAAATTGAGAATATCATCTGACTTAATTTTTTTAAATTTACTGATCTTATTGAACTAATCAGCTCGTCTAAACATTTCCTATCAAAGGTTAACAATTTCTCAGAATTCAAAAGAAGAATGTAATTTTAAATCAGATTATTTTTTGGGCAACACAAATTGCGATATTTTGGAATAAAAACGAAGTATTTCACTTAAGGAAAGCATTAAAAACATAACATTTGATAAAATGTATTAACCATTTCCCGCCATTTCGTTTTTTCCATAACCTGATTAATGCAAATTAAATTGGTATAGTTAGATTTTGGAAAAAAAAAACAGTTAGAACTAAATTTACAAAAAAATCCATCATGGGCGTCAAAAAGTTAAAAATGAAAAATGTATCGTTTTATAGAAAACAACTTTTTTTTTCATCAGAACATTTTTAATCGAGATTCATGTATCTGAAAACCATGTCCCAAAAACTATACCATAAATTATGGGTATTTCTGCGCCAACTCACACAGCAGTTGGCCCAACCCTTCTTTCGATTTGCGCGAAATTTTATCCTAAGGGGTAATTTTTGTCCCTGATCACGAATCCGAGGTGCGTTTATTGATATCTCGTGACTAGTGCGTCCAGCCCGGGAATTCCCGGGATAAAATTCCTGGGATTTTTCCAAAACCGGGAATTCTTGAATCCCGTTTTATTTTGGTTTGGAAATTCAGATTGGAATGTGGAAAAAGATGAACAGTTGAATACCTCATAATCGATAAAAATTTAAAGCTTTATAAATTGTATTCAGCATATATCAGCATTCATTAAGTTTATTAAGGAAAACTGTTAAAATCTTAGTTTACTGATCTGCAAAATGACAAGCGCTTTAAATATTTCCTATTGTTATATATTTTTAAAAGATTGAGATATCTACGTTCATTTATGAACTTACATTAAAAAAAAAAAATCAAATCAAATTATTATTCATCAAACACCGACATGTGGGACAAATCAGGACAAATGAAACAAATTAAGAAAGCTTTCAAGCTAAATTTTTGCAAGATGTTTTGAATGACTTTGGTTGACACAGAAACAGAACAAAACAATTTCACATATTTTTTGCTCTAAAATCTCCATTTCTATAATTTGTTAAAAATGGTTTTGCAAAAGTTTTTTTTGCGAAAGTTGAACTTTTCAGCATTTTATTTTTTTTTTATTTTAACATTCCAACGCCCAAGGCTCCAAAAAAGTTGGAACGGTAACTTCCACTCGCTGGTTCTCGGACATAACTCAACCAATCAAGATGATTATTTTTTCCAGTGATTTGTTAGGATGTCTAGATAATTCTAGAACTTTGCAGAACTTAATTTGATCAAATCTGTAATTTTTGCGATCAAAAACATCGTTCCAACTTTTTTTTTCGCGTGTAAAAAAAAATTCGCCAAAAATTCCGTGGAGGCAGTCGTTTTGAAAAAGGTGGAACAATGTTTTCGGTCGCAGAAATTACAGATTTCATCAAATTGAGTTCTGCAAAGTTCTAAGATCATCTAGACATCCTAACAAATCACTGGAAACAAGAATCGTCCCGATTGGTTGAGTAATGCCCGAGAACCAGCGAGTTAATGTTACCGTTCCACCTTTTTTGGGAGGCTTGGGCGTCCGTGTAAGTTGGACATGCGTTGGGCGTTCCAGTGTTAACGGTTAATTTCCATTCAAAAAGCGTCTATTCGGGATTGCAAAAAAAATGCCACTTGTTGTGAAACTTGTTTTTCCCAGCACTTGTCGTATTTCTAGATTACTTTTTCAAAAAAATATTGCGCCAGGAGTATGAAGGACATTTTGAAAAAGTTGTCGAGAATTATCCGATAAATGTACAACTCGTGCTGGAAAAATCTTTATTTTGTCACTTGTTGCGTAAACATTAATTAAATAAAACATGACATTCAAAACATATCTAATATTTTACATTGACTGGAGTCATTTTATTTGTTTTAGCATCTTGTTTTTTCAGAGATATTTTCAAAGAATTTTTTCCAGCTTTTCTGGTCATTTCATTTAAAAAAAGAAATATATTTATAAAGGACTTATTAAATTTGAATTACACTGTAGTTCATTTATAATCCAAAGCATTACAAAGAACAAGTATAAACTGATTTCAATTTAATTTAAGCTATTTAAAAACTTTCGTCCTTGTTTAAATTGAAGTGTAGATTATCACCAAATAATATGATTGAGCTAATTCTATGATTTTAAGCTTGAAAAACATAACAAATATAATAATAACATAGATTTTATGACTGTTTTAAAAATTTCTCGGGATCCCGGAATTACAAAAATATTTTTCCCATTTTCCAGGAAATTCAAAACCCGGGAAATTTGGACGCTCTACTCGAGACAGAGGGGCGGTGCGACCACTTTCATTTTTGAACATGCGAAAAAAGAGGTGTTTTTTTAATTATTTGCAGCCTGAAACGGTGATGAGATCGATATTTAGTGCCAAGAGAAATTTTATGTAAATTTGGACGCCCAATTTGATGGCGTACTCAAATTTCAGAAAAAAAACTTCTTTATCGTCGAAGAAAACACTAAAAAAGTTTTCAAAAATCTGCCACTTAACTGTAAAATTTTTTGGAACATATCATTTTAAGGGAAATTTTATGTACTTTTTGAATCTACAATGACTTCATTTAGAACAATATTTTTTTATTTTAAAATTTCGTGTTTTTTTTAACTTTTCAGGGTTACTTTTAAGTGTGTAACAACGTTTTACAACGTTGTAGAGCAGACAATTACAAAAAATATTACATACCGTCAGTGGGGGTGACATTGGGTCTGGGGGGTGAGATTGGGTCAAAGTGATTTTTTACGGATTTTACCATTTCTCAGATTCTTTTCAATGAAACTGAATTCTGTTAAAAGGGTTGTGTAGGGGACATCTTAAGATGACTTCGCTGAAAAAAATTCGTTCCTAGAACATATCCTGTTATTTTGGCAGATGTCTAAAGTTGGGGTACGTTTTTGGCCAAAAATGACCTCTCGAAAAATCATTTTTCTAATATTTTTGTTAGAATTGCTCGAAAACTACCCGAGTGTTTGAAAATCTCCACTTCAAACATTGTAGCGTGTCAATACGATTCCCTCGAACAAGAAACGCTGTTGGATGACTTGTTTTTACCATATCTTTGTATTTCAGCATCATTTTAGTTTCATTTGACCCAATGTCACCCCCTCTAAGGGGTGAGATTGGGTCAATTTTCAAACAATTGGCATTTAAGGTAGTGTTCATCAAAATCGACCATATTTTGGGAAAATGTTAGTAAACTATCTAAGAACAAATCTACGTTAAAAGATTTTCGATGTTATTTAAATTGTTTTTGTTATTAAGAAATTTCGAGAGGTGTTTCGTTTTTTGACCCATAGTCACCCCCACTGACGGTATATAGAAACATAAGGTGTTCACTTATAAACATCATGAGTTATCGCGATTTTACAATTTTTTTTTCTTTTGAAACAAAACAACTTTTTTTTTCAAAGGTTTAGCAAGTTCCATCAACAAATTTAAACTTGAAAAATCATAAAACCCCAGATTTAATTAACATTTAGGAGATCTCCTTCTTAATTATTTTAGATAGTTCAGAATTGGTTCGAATTTGGATTTTTAGCTAACAAAGTTGTTACTAAAAGGGAATGCAGACTGTGAATTTAGGCTGATCTTCAACCATATTATTCAACTAACATCAAAAGGCCAAAAGATTTTCATAAAACATTGTCGTAACAAGAAGCCAAAATTACAACAGTTCAACGTTGCACTGCAGACCAAAATCGTTAGTTCAATTTGCTCCCAAGCTGAGATAAAAACAAGCATATGCCGCAAATCCTATTATACGACCATGTTGCAAAATGCAAATTGCATTCTAGAAAACATTGCCGAAACATTGTGCCCCGGAAAATCTGTTACCATCAGCGTAAAATGGAAAAATTTAATTCATAAAGCCCCCCGTTGACCACCGTTATAATGAGATCAAATGTGAGAATTTTCCGTACACATACAAAGCGCAGACAAACATTTTAGCAAAATTCAAATCACATGCAAATAGCAATTATTGGAACTTCCCACACTGCGCTGCCGCCCAGGTTGGCCACGCGTGCTGTCCGCTGGTCATCGCCTGACCAGAACCGAGGGGAGGAGAGGGTAAACCAAGCCCATATCAGCCTCCCAAGCCCCAGCGCGATTGGACATGTTTGATTAAAATGCTATTAAATTTAATTCTAGATTATACGCGCTGACCTCAAACTGCATAAATCAATATACAAATGCGTGATGCGCGTGCACGTGGTCCGGCGGTCATCGGGTTTGGCCGCCTCCCCCGGGGCAGGTCAGGAAGGATGTGGCCACTGGCCAAGCTTGTTTCGTTTTCGGGATGCAGCAACACCGGGGTGCTGCTGCAATCCGACGCACAAACAGACCTGCAACCAACTTACTGATTTGATCCGCGTTACGATTTTCTGTGGTTGTCCCTCCGAGGGTGGTGATGGAGGCGGAGGAGGTTCGGGTTACGGAATTTGGAATTGCGTTTGACTATTCGGGGTTTTGCATCGGAAGTGGTGGGTCGAGCGAGCTGAAATGTGGTTTTAGTGCATAAAACATCTGCCTTCTGTAGAGAGTTTTGCTTTGAAGCCACAAATGTTTGCAAAGTTTTTGGAGGTATTGTATTGTTCGTCATTAGCTTAGCCTCAAATAAGATTTTCATAAGTTGTCAAATACAATATTACGAAACATTTAGTATTTTCTATTATCCAACCATTTTCTTTGTCTTGCTGGGCATGTCTGTAACATAACCCCTGTGTTTTTTACTCATTGAGCGATCCCTTAATTGCTCTAAATTTAAGGGATGAGTGTATTTTTTTTAAATTTTTCCACAAAACAAATTATAAGGCGCCTTTATCACAGCTATTTGTCCAATCCTCTTCCCTTCCGACGAAGAACATTACCATTTTTTGTATGACTTTAGGAGCAATAATTAGATCAGCGCGAGAATCACCGGAAATTGATTTGAAATCTCGTTCGCGCGAAATTCCGGCCATTCTTGGCACAATGCTAACAATGTTGGATGGACTTGACCGGATCCAACATAAAAAAAAAGAAAAAAAATCTACTCTAGATGAGTGATGGGCCAAACAATGAGTCTCCGACGCAACACACTTACGTTTCACCCGAAGAAACTGCTGATTGCTGACGGTTTCGCCCTCGTCGTTGATTGCACTGCAAGCGTAATATCCGGCCGACTGCTTGCCCAGCTTCTGCAGCACCAGGCTCTGGTTGGTTTGGATGACCCGGGCGGAAGCGTTGTGCAGGAGCAGCGTGTCCTGGGGTAATGAGTCCAATATCGAAGGAAATGAGCGCGGGGTGGAACAAAAAAAAAAGGAAAAACCCGGTTATGGAAAAAGCATTTCTTTTAAAAGGGCAAGGAAGGGCTAACCCCTTGGAACCAATGCAGCTTCTTCCAGGCCGGATTAGATTGCACGTGGCATTCAAAGTACACGTCGTCACCCTCCTTGATGTCGTCCGGCATCAGCGTCGAGCCCAGCTGGACGCTTACGATCGGTGGATCTGTAGGGAAGAGAAGAAAACCTGTAGTTTTAGCTACACTCACTGAACTGTCACTTTTTACACGGGACTCACACTTCCTATCAAACCAACGTTTGGTAATGTGTGTGAGCTCCGTGTAAAGAGTGTGTCAAACTAAAAAGTGACCCTGTTCGTTTGACAACAGCTGGTGTCAAACCATCGGGGTTTCAGTGTATTTCTTTAGTTTCTACTCACTCCAGAATTTAAAAAAAAAATCAATTTGAGTTTTTTTTAGATGAAAAATGAATTTAACTTTTGGAAAAATAACTTTTTACAAACGATTTTCTTATATTTTCAATTATTAAAGTTTTGGATACGCCACAACATTTAAATTTAAATTAGATTTTTCTATCAGTGATTATCAAGATATTTTATGAAAAAGATTACAGACGATTGAAGGTTGAAAATTAGCCACACCTAATATGAATTGTTTAAACTTGCTGGGGTTTTTTATGGATCAAATTTGCTTAATATGAAGTGAAAACGGTTAAAAAACTTATCAAGTGATGACAATAAAAATACTAGAAACCATCGTTTTCAATCAAAATAAGAGAATTTAGAATATTTTTCCACTTAAAAAAAAACTTTGCAGGGTTATTTTTTAGAGTGTAACAATGTTCTACAAAGTTATAGAGCAGACAATTACAAAAATGTTGATATATAGACATAAGGGGTTTGCTTGTAAACATCACGAGTTATCGCGATTTTACAAAAAAAAAAACGTTTTGAAAAAGTTACTTTTCGCGTTTCTCTTTGTTTCGTCGTCCGTGTCTGTCGTGGGTGACCATGAACGGCCATGATCGATGACGACCAACTTTTTAAAAACGTTTTTTCGTAAAATCACGATAACTCGTGATGTTTACAAGCAAACCTCTTATGTCGATATATCAAAATTTTTGTAATTGTCTGCTCTACAACTTTGTAGATCATTGTTTCACTCTAAAAAATAACCCTGCAAAGTTAGAAAAAACACGAAATTTTAAAATGAAAAATTTTGTTCTAAATGAAAAAATGACCCTCCTGGGTCAATGCAGATTCGAAAAGTACATTAAATTTCCCATAAAATGACATGTTCCAAATTTTTTTACAGTCGAGTAACGGAAAATGGGAGAATTTTTAAAACTATTTTAGTGTTTTTTTCGATGAAAAATACGTTTTTTTGAAATTCTGAGTACACCATCAAATCGGGCGTCTAATTTTACATAAAAGTCCCTTTGACACCAAATTTCTATATCATCTCCGTTTCAGGCTGCAAATGATTGAAAAACACCTCTTTTTCGCATGTTCAAAAATGGAAGGGGTCGTACCGCCCCTCCGTCACGAGATATCAAAAAACGCACCTCGGATTCGTGATCAGGGACAAAAGTTACCCCATAGGACAAAGTTTCACGCAAATCGAAGAGGGGTCGGGGCAACTGCTGTGTGAGTTGGCGGAGAATTACCCATTTGCAATTTTAATTTATTTTATCACTTCCAAGTAAAAGTTAAACTTAAAATTAATAAATCACTCAAAGTTGGTACAAAAGTTCCTTTGCCCGAATCATTAGTTACTTTTTATATTTGAAGATTGGGGTGGTGCTAACTAAGTTTGCTAGTAAAATTTATCAAAACATCAAAAAAAATTATAAGATTATTTTGTTTACAGATTTATTAAAAAATACACATGCATTGTTGGGTACCGTAAACTGGGGTGACTTTGATAGCCCGGGGTGACATTGATAGAAATTTGATTTGGCCACTAATTTTGATACATCCAATGTAACAGTAACATTTTTGCATATATGTTCTATAATAAGCTATCCCTTAATGCTTGCATACTCGAAATTCTCAAAAATGTTTAGATATTAATTTGACGGGCATTTGAAAAACCTATCAAAGTCACCCCGGGCTATCAAAGTCACCCCAGTTTACGGTACCCAAAATTCCGCATTAAAAAAAAAACTATTGACGCTTTAGGTCGCTGCTATGAATATTTAAGTAATGAAAATTTCAATCAAAAAACATAATTGTTTGCAATTTATCCTATGCGCACGTGTATTTTCAAAAAGCTATTCATTGAAATCCTGATAAACGACTTTTATATTTTTGGAATATGTTTTGTGAAACTTTCCGAGGTATTCGTCAAAAATATTTTTAGACAAAGGCGCATTTGCCCAAGGGGTTCCATATATGTAGAAAATCACAAAATTTTATAATACACCATATTCTTGATTTACACATCGAAATGGGGGTGTTTAAATCGAGAATCGTTTAAAAAAAGAATGTCCATGACTTAAATTGAGAATATGACTGAAATTAAGACTGTTTAGGATTTCGTAATTTTTCGGAAAATTTTCAAAATGTATCAATTGTTTATTTTTTAGAAATTTTATTTATACATTTTGGTAGGTTTTGGAACTTATTGGGATGATCTGGGTCATCCAAGAACTCCCTGGAGTTAAGATCTGTTGGTCTACCGCCGTAACGAGCCAGATGTCGCTGGGGTTTGACCCCGGGATATATCCACATAGCTTCAGTGATTATGGTAGACTAGTTTCCTGATGTGTTGGGATGTTCTGGGACATGCAAGGACTCCCTGGAGTTAAGGTCTGTGGGTCTACCACCGTAACAAGCTAGAGGAAAACGGTTTTTTACCCCGGAACATATCCTCATAGCTTCAGTGAGTATGGTAGACAAGTTTGCAAAAATGTTTTAAGGCCGATGCAAATATTTAAAAAAGTTTTTGTCCCTCGGCCCTGGCCGATGTCAAGGGGGGGGGGGGCAAAAAAATAAAAAAATATAAAAATTTAAATAACAAGCCATAGTTTTCACATTTAAATGAAAAAAGTGTTTTAAATGCATTTTACACTAGTTCAGTTGTTTTGCAATTATTAGTTTTCAAAAAATCTAAGATCTGACAAAAACAAAAATTGCATCGAAAAAAAAAAGATTTTGCATCGAAAATTTTCAAAAAATCTTAAGATTTTTTAATAAACCCAAACATGCTAAAAATTATTTTAAACGCAGGAGAATGTATTTTAATTTGATTTCAGCTGGTTGCACTTGAATTTTCATTAAAATTTTGAAGTTTATTGTAAAAATATTTTTTTGCCCCCTGATTTTTCGGGCCAATTTTGAAGGGGGGGGGGGGGGGGTGACAAAAACTTTTAAAAATATTTGTACCAGCCTAATAACATTTCTAAACAAAAAGTCTCCGAAAAAGTCTCCGAAAAATCCGCGAAATCCGATATTCTTAATTTAAGTCATGGACATTCTAATTTTCGGTCATGACTTAAAAAAAGTTGCGTAAATCGAGAATCGTTTAAAAAGGTATCTGAAAAAAAGAATATTGTATACAGAAAATTTATTAAATCCACAAAAAATCCAACAATAACTCCTGAAAGTTTCATGAAGTATCTTCATGATTAAACTGAGTATGAGATGATATCTCGAGATGGGATGGACCAAATTAGCAGAAATGTGAGCATAAGTCTCAAGACATATTCTGTGTGCATGACGAAGCGCGATTTTAAATTTAGCTATTAAAAAAAATATGGAAACCAAAAACTGACGTGTTTCTGTATGCAACACAAAAAAATATCTTTCTTTAAAATAAACTTTTTGAAAATCGACCTTCGTCATGCACATGGGACCGGTTTGACGAGTCTTCTCCAAAATTTTGAGCCGATTTGATCAAAGCAGTGTTGAGATATCGTGGCACCCGTTGTATGAAACTGCTAACTTCAAATAGCTTTATCTCAGCAATTATTGAACCAAATGTTTTCAAAATTGTTTTGTTAATAGATGAAAATGTTTATTTGGGTGTGTGCTCAAACCAACCACTGACATGTTTGCCGATGTACATGTATGTAACCTCTTATATAGATTGAAACGACTTTTGTAAAAAAAAATATTTTTTAGGAGACCTGTACTGGTTTAGCAGCCAAACAAAAAAGTGTATTTTTGGGCAATTTTTCAATGTTGAGCTATAACTTTCATAGTGGTTTATGCAACCAGTTGCAAATTGATATTTTTTTTAAATCGCGAAACATTTTTTGCGAAAGACATTTTTATTTGGCAATTCCGAAAAACACATTTGAAAAGGATTTTTCAGGGAAAAAAATGTTTTCCCGCTTCAAGTTGGCGTCCGTGTGTTTGGTCAAGTCAAACCCCAAAACAAAGTGGAGAAGTATTACTTTTCGAAGCAAGAGCTGAAACACTAAATACAATTATTGTTGAAGAAATTAAGAAATTAACGAGATGAACACAACTTTCCCCCCTTTTATTTTTCTTGTAAAGCGTTTGTTAGTGTGTGTGTGTGTGTGTGTGTTTTTTTTTTTTTTTTTTTTTTTTACAAGGTCGGAATCTGCTACCAGACACCTGAGAATTCATTCCTCAGGTAGTGTGGGGTTGGGAAAACAAAAAGAGTTTTCCTGACCCACTAAACCAGTCCTTGAACGCCGTGCCCTTGTCCCCCCGGGACCACCTTTCGGTATAACTTCGGGGGGAGGCGTTGCATTTTCTGCACTAGTCTACTTACAGGATCCATGCCGGGTGCTAGAACCATTTCCTGTCCTACATACATATGAGTCCATGCGAGGGTTTAACCGCGCCCAAGAATCGCGTTGCTTTTGATCGGCTAGTCATATGCAGCCCTCTCCTTGGACCATCGAGACGTGTACCGATTTGGTAGAGCCAACCGTCATAACGTGCTCTCCTTCACAGCCACACTCGTGGGTTCTCGACTCCTGTGACCATCGAGACGTGTACCGATTTGGTAGAGCCGACCATCATAACGTGCTCTCCTTCACAGCCACACTCGTGGGTTTTCGACTAGGCTCCTAGTCGTTCCTCCTCTGATCGTCTCTCCATTTCCGCTGGAGAGCCGAAGTGATCTGCGTCACCGCTCCGACGACCGCATTCCACTTGGCGATGTCGCTGCACATTCTTCGCACCACATTATCCGGGCTGGTGTCCGCTCCGATAATGGCCAGCATTTCGCTTCGCGCTGCCTCGAAGCGAGGGCAGGCGAACACCACGTGCTCCGGTGTTTCCTCGCAATCGACGCAGTCCGGACAGAGAGGAGACTCTGCATGTCCAAACCTGTGCAGGTACTTCCTGAAGCAGCCATGGCCCGACAGGAACTGTGTGAGGTGGAAGGTGACCTCTCCATGCCTTCTGCTCACCCACGTGGATACGGACGGGATAAGCCGATGCGTCCATCTGCCTTTCTCCGTGGTGTCCCACTCACGTTGCCACCTTGCCAGCGATTCGGCTCTCGCAGCTTCCCGGATACCTCTCGTGCCTCTCCGGGTGTAGCGCACGGTGTCCTCCTCCAGTGTGATGCCGATGGGGATCATTCCGGCTATGACGCCAACTGCTTCCGACGAAATGGTCCTGTACGCGCTTGCAACCCGCATGGCCATCAGTCTCTGCGTTCTGTCGAGCAGCGCTCGATTTCGCTTCGTCCCCAGCGCCGTCCACCATACCGGTCCGCCGTACCTAAGTATGGACGTCGCGACACTTGCCAAGAGGCGGCGCCTACTGCTCCTGGGTCCAGCGTTGTTCGGCATCATCCTCGACAGTGCCATGATCGCCTTAGCCGCCTTCTCGCAGGCGTAATCGACGTGGCTGTTGAAGTTCAGCCGGTCATCCACCATCACCCCGAGGTACTTGAGCGCTCTCTTCGAGTGCACGACGTGTTCTCCAACGTGAATTTGGGCCTGCTGCACCTTCTTGTGGTTACTAACCAGCACCATCTCCGTCTTGTGGTGAGCGATCCGCAGCTTCACCTCGAGCATCCAGTTCTCGATCATTGCGATTGCCTCCATAGCCAGCACTTCGACCTCCTCGACATTTTCGCCGGTTACCGTCAGCACTATGTCGTCTGCAAAGCCCACAATCTCTACGCCGTTGGGTAGTCCCAGTGTCAACACTCCGTCATACATTCCATTCCACAGTGCTGAACCCAGAATGGATCCCTGTGGAACTCCCGCGGTAACAACAACGGTTTTTGTCCATCGGCAGTGTCGTAGACCAGCACGCGGTTCTCGAAGTAGCTCTTCAAGATCATGCACAAATAGTCAGGCACCTTCATTTTGTGCAGCGCTGCTGCTATGGCCGCCCAGCTCGCACTGTTGAACGCGTTCTTGACGTCAATCGTGACTATTGCGCAGCAACGGTTCCCCTGCGTTTTTCCTCCGCGCTTCGTCGGCTTTCTCGACCACTTTCCGGATGGCGTCCACCGTGGATCTCCCTTTACGGAAGCCGAACTGCCTCGCTGCTAAGCCATGCTCGCTCTCCGTGTACTTGGTCAGCCGGTTAAGGATGATCCGTTCCAGAAGCTTTCCGAGGGTGTCCAGCAAACATATAGGCCTATACGATGATGGGTCCCCCGGTGGTTTGCCTGGCTTCGGCAGCAACACGAGCTTTTGAATCTTCCACGGGTCGGGGAAGTGTCCTTCGTCCAGGCATTCCTGCAGGACTGTTCGAAACCTGTCCGGGAATGCTAGAACCGCCGATTTCAGGGCGAAATTCGGGATTCCATCCGGACCGGGAGCTTTCTTCACCTTCAATCTCTTCGCTACTGCCACAAGTTCCTCGTTGGTGATCAGATGACCTTCGGCGTTGCTACCCCTTCGTCGTTGTACGGTGTAGGAGGCCATGTCGTTGGGTCATGTCTTGGGAAGAGCCCTTCCACAATGACCTTCAGCTTGTCGGGACACGTTTCAGCCACCATCGATGGGCCTCTGATCTTCGCCATCGCTACACGATATGCGCTCCCCCAAGGGTTTGCATCAGCGTCTTGGCATAACTCCTTGAAGCAGTTTGTCTTGCTGTGTGTGTGTGTGTGTGTGTGTGTGTGTGTGTGTGTGTGTGTGTGTGTGTGTGTGTGTGTTTTTTTTTTTTTTTTTTTTTACAAGGTCGGAATCTGCTACCAGACACCTGAGAATTCATTCCTCAGGTAGTGTGGGGTTGGGAAAACAAAAGAGTTTTCCGACCCACTAAACCAGTCCTTGAACGCCGTGCCCTTGTCCCCCCGGGACCACCTTTCGGTATAACTTCGGGGGGAGGCGTTGCATTTTCTGCACTAGTCTACTTACAGGATCCATGCCGGGTGCTAGAACCATTTCCTGTCCTACATACATATGAGTCCATGCGAGGGTTTAACCGCGCCCAAGATGTATATATATATATGTGTGTGTGTGTGTGTGTGTGTGTGTGTGTGTGTGTGTGTGTGTGTGTGTGTGTGTGTGTGTGTGTGTGTGTGTGTGTGTGTGTGTGTGTGTGTGTGTGTGTGTGTGTTTTTTTTTTTTTTTTTTTTTTTTACAAGGTCGGAATCTGCTACCAGACACCTGAGAATTCATTCCTCAGGTAGTGTGGGGTTGGGAAAACAAAAAAAGAGTTTTCCCGACCCACTAAACCAGTCCTTGAACGCCGTGCCCTTGTCCCCCCGGGACCACCTTTCGGTATAACTTCGGGGGGAGGCGTTGCATTTTCTGCACTAGTCTACTTACAGGATCCATGCCGGGTGCTAGAACCATTTCCTGTCCTACATACATATGAGTCCATGCGAGGGTTTAACCGCGCCCAAGATGTATATGTGTGTGTGTGTGTGTGTGTGTGTGTGTGTGTGTGTGTGTGTGTGTGTGTGTGTGTTTTTTTTTTTTTTTTTTTTTTTTTACAAGGTCGGAATCTGCTACCAGACACCTGAGAATTCATTCCTCAGGTAGTGTGGGGTTGGGAAAACAAAAAAAGAGTTTTCCCGACCCACTAAACCAGTCCTTGAACGCCGTGCCCTTGTCCCCCCGGGACCACCTTTCGGTATAACTTCGGGGGGAGGCGTTGCATTTTCTGCACTAGTCTACTTACAGGATCCATGCCGGGTGCTAGAACCATTTCCTGTCCTACATACATATGAGTCCATGCGAGGGTTTAACCGCGCCCAAGATGTATATATGTGTGTGTGTGTGTGTGTGTGTGTGTGTGTGTGTGTGTGTGTGTGTGTGTGTGTGTGTGTGTGTGTGTGTGTGTGTGTGTGTGTGTGTGTGTGTGTGTGTGTGTGTGTGTGTGTGTGTGTGTGTGTGTGTGTGTGTGTGTGTGTGTGTGTGTGTGTGTGTGTGTGTGTGTGTGTGTGTGTGTGTGTGTGTGTGTGTGTGTGTGTGTGTGTCAATCCAATACCCGCTAACCGGTAGCGAAATTATGGGAAAGTATAATTTGTATCAGACTTTGTATATGCCGAATGCTGATACAACTTATCTCATTCCCGGTATTAGGTGGTGATAGCCCTCGCGCTGCTTCCAACGACCCATTTCAGAATGGCAGAGATCCGGCCCCGCCTTAACATAGAAGCAAGCACCAGACGGATCCTTGATCTATCTTAAGACTCCCAATCTCTTCAGGCAAATCAGGGATCAGAGCGTATATAATATGAGAAGAATACAACATGTTTTTAACATTCAGATGGCCGACTGGTTAGAGTCCCAGACCATAAATCCAAAGGTGTGAGTTCGAATCCCACCTGATTCAGTTTCGTTTTTGTTCATATTCAAAGTTCCAATTCCTGATTCCAAATTTCAAAGGTACCGACCGGGATTTGATCCCTGAACCTTCTGTTTGTGAGGCAGAAGCCGTAACCATTAAGCCACGGAGCCAGTTACCAACTTGTGAAGCGTTTGTTATTTGCGGCAAAAATAAGAGTAAAAAAAAAACAGTAGCAAAATGTATTTTTTCGCATAAAGATATGAAATTGGGTATTAGAAAAAATACGTCTTTGAAGCAGCTATACACTGAGTTGAAAAAAGCGAACGTTTATAGTAATTTTTAATTTGAAAATGAGTTGAGCCAACAATTGAAATCCAGTGAAATGAAATTACAAGCAAATCGTCGATGGAATCATTCTTCCGGAAAATATTCGTTCCAAGAAATACCCTCAAATGATTGCCCAGCCACCAACGGCAGCACCACCGGGCTAAATCTACTCACACACGACGTTCATCTTCCAGGTCGTTTCCAGGAACAGCCCCTTGACGTCGGGGTTTTCGGCCCGGCAGGTCAGCAGCTTGCCATCGTCCTCGGTGGACGGCGAAAAGCTCAGCGTGGACAGCGTCCGGTTGTGGCTGAGGATGTCATCCTTGGTGCGGCGCATCTGCCGCTTGCCCTTGTACCAGGTGATGATGGCATTTGGGCGCGAGCCGCTGCTCTCGCAGGACACTTCGTACCGCTTGTCGGCCACGACCGAGCCCGGCGGATCAATCACTCGCACCGACAGTGGTTTCACTGGAGGGAAGAAGGTGGGGTTAGGAGCAAGATTAGCACCCGTGATTTTCCGGGGAAGATGATTGGATGGTTACACCGGGCGACAAAACGTTTTCTTTTTTTGAGACTTTGTGAGTTTTAGAAATTCCTTGAAATCATGATCTACAACAACGTTTCCAAATAAAAATTTTTTTTTGTCGCCCAGTGTTTAATTGGCCGCCCACTTACGGTGCATGTCCAGCACGTAGCTCGTTTCCTTCGCCTCGACCAGCCGCGTGTTCATGGTTTGGCAGGTGAAGATGGAGTTCAGGTCGCTGCGCTGGATCGTCGGCCACAGCAGCCGGTTCTCGATGATGTCGCCCGAGGTGTGCTCGTACTGGTCGTCTACGATGACGCCGTTGATGAGCCACCTGACGGAGGGCTGCGGGCGACCTGGCGGTGGGAGAGAGATGAGGATATGGGATTTCGTGCTTGAAGGATTTTTCTTGGTCACGTGGGATGTGTGTGTGTGTGTGTGTGCAACCAACCAAACGGGACCACGCTGTCGCTTCTTACAAATTGAGTTGTTTCCATATATTTTCGATTTCCATTCTATACATGCAAATAACTCGCATAGGCATTTGGTGGGTGTTAGCTCTGCCGAGCTTCGGTGACCCATTTCTACGCAGGCTAGCCATGCGCGAGGTACCTCAGCTTGAACCGACAAGCCCCGCTCTAAAGAACGTTTGCATCAATCGGATACAAACGTTATTCAAAACTTCCGATTTCTTATCTGTGGACAAGAAATCAGCGCGTATTTAGTAAGCAGATGTTTTATATATAAGTTTGTTTTGGATGGATGTCTTGATTGGTGTGAGCGAATGTTAGAATATTAGTGAGAAGATTTTTTTTTGTTTTATAAAAGGAACGTGCTCACCGAATAATGATATCTTCAAGACCAGCTTCATTTGAATTTCTGGAGTTTCCCGTTTTGTTGTTAAACTTGCGAACCGCTGAACCTCCATCGATAAACTTGAAACAGCCAACCGTATCACGATTTGTAGCTGTGATTGATGACGTTACCAATTGGTCCGGAAGTGTAGTGTACCGGATGAAGATCGCCATCTGCTGATAAGTTGCTGCTGCTGGAAAATCCTGACCATGAAGATTTCTCCCGTTGGAATCCGGGAATCAGCTTTGGTTTCTGCAACAGGCTCGAGCTGACACCATTTTTTCGCAGGAAATCACTTCCCCAAGACCGCTTTCCCTTGACCACCAACTTTTCCACCGGATATCACCATAATTTAAATTTTTGGAAGCTTTTTCTTGGTCACGTGGGATCGCTGGAAAATGTTTCGAGAAATCTGGCAATTGGATGACAAGATCTTTGAATAGTAAGCATATCAACTTATGGCAATTAAATTATTCCCATTTGGCAGTTTCCTGAACTTCAAAACTTTTTTTTCAGAAAATCGCGATAACTCGTACTAGTAACAAGCAAACCTCGCAAACACGGCTTGTCTTAAGGTTATTTTTATAAAACTTGAATGAACCTCGCTAATTCACCCTGGAGCTTGCTGGGGGAGTCTGTCCCGAGTCAGGGAAACTGTTTCCTAAAACGAAAAAAAAAATCAACAGGAATGATTGATTGAAACGAAACAGAGTTTCTTTTTCTTTTTTTTTTTAGTTTATGCCAAATATATAATGATTTCATTTGAGGCATTCCTTAGTAGATCGAATATGAAGCTTATTTCCGTAAGTGCCTCGTCAAATTAAATAAAAATTGGTGAGAATACATTAACATGATCAAAAATCTTAACCAAATAATCATAGAATTTAGACAAACATTTAGAATTACGATATTGAATTTAAATAAAATAACACTTTAAATGGTTCATATGGTTCCTGTTTACTTTCTTTGATTTTTTTTCCATCTTAAGTTTCTTTTTTTTAACACGTTTCTTTAGTTTTGTTACAATGTACATCTTAGAATGTATAATAGGGTGGTGTCTTACTAAAGAAAGGTAAAAGATTTGCTTTTGGGTCTGGATAAAGAACTCGAAAAAAAATATTTGGAAACATCTCCAAAAATTCTCTAAGGATCGATATTCGACACTAGATCGATTGGAAGGACTGGACCTTATCTATCTCCAATCTCCGATTTTTTTTATTTGGCTCAAACTTTGTGCCATAGAAGCAATTTTGACAGTTGTCCATACATTAAAAAAAAAACTGTTTCTTTTAAAGTAGTTTTAAGATCGATTTAATATCTTTGGCAAAGTTATAAGTTGTATCTGTGAGTTGTAATGCTCAAAAATCCGTACTTTCAATTTTTGTTTTTTTTATGTGTGTTAGGGGACAAAATCCCGCAACTTTTGAGCTAAAAACGATGCCTTATAGTCAATTTAAAAAAAATATTGGAAAAATACATTTTTAACGGTTTTAAAGAAAAATCAAAACCTGTGAAGCTTCACTTAAAATTTGATCTCTACAAAAAATTACAGTTTTTAGAATTAAAACATAATGCCCGTGCTAAAAATATTTCAATACTAAAAGTTCCAAAAATTTCAAAAAAAATGCGTCTAAGAAGAGGTGAAGAAAGGACCTTTGGTTGCTGATAATAGTAAAACATAATGGAAAATTGAAGTCAAGGTGCAAGTCTCACCTTGACTTCAATTTTCCATTATGTTGTGTCCAATTGGAAATGTTGAAACATGTGTGGAATTTTCTAATTCATCCGTTAATTCGTTTAAATTTTGGAATCAAAATTAATTTTTCGAAATGGATCAAGTTTTTAAAATTGAAAAAATAAACAATATAATTTTTTAAATTGAAGTTTCAAAATTCGATGAAAAATCGTAAAAGTAATTCAGAACAGTTCTCATCAATACCTAACGCTTAGCCGAAGAAACAAAATTGATCAGTAAATTCCTTCCAAAGATATTAATTTTCGAATATTTAGGTTCCATTTTTGTTGGACAGCTGCCAAAATTAGACTTGCATGGGTGATCAATAGGGTGCCCAGAATATGGGACTTTTTCTCAAAATATCGCTCGCCAAGCTGACTATCGTTCTTTGAGCTATTTTAGAACTCTGGGCCAAATATGAGCAAAATCAGTCATCATTTACCCTTTGATACTCGCAGGTGAAGTTTGTATTTTTTATATATTAATTATTAATGTTATACTTTTTTACACAGAAAAAAATATGGTAATATTTATCAGAAAATGGTGACAGATTTTGTGTCACAAAAATGTGTAATATTACATCAGGAATTGGTGAATTTTCATCAGTTTCTGGTGAATATTCATCAGTTTCACACTTTTACACTTTTTTTTGTGATATTCAAAAAATAGGTAATATTTAACCAACCAAAATTTCAACATTCCAAAATTCAACTTTTTTTTTGTCTGTAGCCTGTAACAAAACGCTTTTCGATAAAAACTGTAATGAACTCCTTTTCATTTGGCCCATAAATGCTTACAAAATCCAATGAAAGCCACTGCCAGATGTGACCAGCGACATTTCCCTCCTCCACAATGGCGGCTACGGGTTGGAACTATTGATTCTTACCTCCGGAGACACGACAGGTAATTACGACGTCATCGCCTTCCTCCTTGGGTCCGAGCTTGGTTCCGTTCATCAGCCGTCCCCAGCGGTCCAGAACCACCGGTTGCTCCGGCAGCACTGTAAATAATTAACGACCAGATTAAACATTCAGCTTTTGCATGCTCGCTGCTGGAGTCGGGCTCCCGAGGGGGTGGGGGTGTTGCATACTTCAATTTTAACGCTCGATCCGAAGCCACTCACAAAGTCGAGCTTTTCAGCTCGAGAGGTATGCCATCACCCTCCTTCAGGTAACAACCTTGTGTTGCTTAATGTGTAGCATCATTTGCTCCGGTGAATTTTCGAAAAGGAGGAAGCTTTTATGCAAAATAATGCTCATTCAGCACGGGGACGGGTTGGCAATTGCAGGTTGATCGAGAACTTGGCCGTCTCGTGTGGCTTCCCGATGGGAAAACGAAACAAAAAAATAGCTCAAGTCTGTTGAAGCGTTAATGCGTGCACTTTTTCATAGAGTTTACCCAGGCTGGGTGGTGATGCGTGTGTGCGTTCGTCAGTTATGAATGAGTTAACACGACACTAGTATTCAGGAGTGGTTTTCAGTAAAAAAAGATTGATACAAAAGTGGTGGATAATTAATTCATAAGCTGCTGCTGTGGATGTGTGGAAATTCAAAGAGGATAATAAAGATTTTTGTCGACTAATAGAAAAATAGTAAAAATTGTTGTTGATAATTAATTATTTCTGGGAGTATTCACCTTCTAGAACATTCGCTGCTCTAAATAAGCTTGATATATCCTCGATAAATATATTTGTGTTCAATAATTTGGTGTAAATAAATTAGCAGTTTGCTTTTCACCACCGTAAACCGGGGTGACATTGAAAGGATTTAAATTTATTGTTGGAATATTTATCAACTGGTAATGTTTTTCTCAAGATTATTATTTTTCAAACATGTACTGGGGTAGGCCACACAAGGTCAATGCACCATTTTTGAAAAAATAGTTACTTTTAAAATTCAAGTTCAAGTTCAAGTTTTCAAGGAAAACTCAATGTTAGTTAAATAAGTTTCTAAGCTTTTTAAAAAAGGCATTTTAATTTTAGGTGAAATTGTTGAAAAGGCAGAATTTTGCATGATATTCGTTAAAACTAGTTTTGTTTATGAAATTATCTATTAATATTGGATTTCAAACTAAATTCAAAGCACGAATCAAAAATTTTCACATTGTTTATGAAAATTGTTCAACTGAAAATGCCCAGAAATCTTTTAAGTTAAAAAAAAAGTTTAACACTTCCCTACCATGGTCAGTATGATTTCATAGCAATATGTACTTTTCCTTTTTTTTCGAAAAAATCTCAAACCTCGAACCCCGGCTATCAAAGTCACCCCGTTTTACGGTTTTTAAAAACGTACCAGTCCAAAATTATGTATTATGTTTACTGAATTTCACATATTTTACTAAAGAGCAATTCCAGCTCAAATCAGGATTTTTTCTGGTACTTTTGTACCCGACCCTCTCCGATTTCAATGAATATTTGTAGACATGATATCTTTGGCCTATATAAGCCATTTTTGTGTATATGGAGCCAATAGTACTCGAGAATAACATTTGAGAAGGGCGTATGGTATTTAAATATTTTAGTATTTTGCAATTTAAAAATTACTGTATCTCGAAGCCGTTGCATCGTATCAAAAAGTGGTCAAAGACAAACTTAAAGGAAATTGGATGGGCTTTCTGTAAAAAATACATTGAAACAAAAATGCACGCCACATCTATGAGATTTTTTGATTTCAATGTCTAAAACTTAAATGATGTCACGATTTTTTTTCGTTCAAAATTTTCTAGGAAATAGCCAAAATGTTACCAAAGACTGACGAAAAATGCAGGATGGTATGTCGCTCCTAAAAAATACAAAAATCATTTACTAAAACTGTTTTTTAAAGTGGTCTAAACGTCAAAATTTTTGAAACCGGTAGTGGGAATCGATTTTCCGACTATTTTACATGAAAGTCTCCATATTGACCATTGTCCTAAGTCCAATCCTTGGGAAGATACAGCGGTTTTAAAAATGAAAATATTGAAAAAAAAACGGTTTTTTTGTGGTTTTTGGCAATTTCTATATGACAAACTTGGTTTTTCAGTCTCGTAAATATTTTTACCGGAAAGCTCGTCCCATTTCCCATAAGTTTGCCTCAAACAGCATTTCAATTGGATGTAAGGGCTTACAGATATAAGCTTAATGACATTGCTTATAACTGAAAATAGAATATTTTTTTCAGTGTGGTAGAAACCAGGATAGTAAATTTGATTACGTAAATATAAAAACGATATAAATCAAAAAGCTGTCAAAGGCAAACTTATGGAAAATTGGACGAGCTTTCCGGTAAAAATATTTACGAGACTGAAAAACCAAGTCTGTCACATAGAAATTGCTAAAACTCACCAAAAAACCCGTTTTTTCAACATTTTCATTTTTAAAACCGCTGTATCTTCTGAAGGATTGGACATGGTACAATGGACAATATGGAGACTTTTAAGTAAAATTGTCTGGAAAATCGAATCTTACTACCGGGTTTCAAAAATTTTGACGTTTAGACCACTTTTCAAAAAAACAGTTTTAGTACATGATTTTTGTATTTTTTTAGGAGCGACATACCATCCTGCATTTTTCGTCAGTCTTTTGGTAACATTTTTGGCTATTTCCTCGAAAATTTTGAACGAAAAAATCATGACATCACCTTTATATTAAAGTTTTAGACTTAAAATCAAAAATCTCATAGATGTGGTGGGCATTTTTGTTTCAGTGTATTTTTCAGAAAGCCCGTCCAATTTCCTATAAGTTTGTCTTTGACCATTTTTTGATACGATGAAACGGCTTCGAGATACAGTAATTTTTAAATTACAAAATACAAAAATAATCAAATACCTTAAGCTCTTCTCAAATGTTATTTTCGAGAACTATTGGCTCCATATAAACAAAAATGGCTTATATAAGCCTAGGATAACATGTCTACAAAGTTTCATTGAAATCGGAGAGGGTCGGGTACAAAAGTACCAGGAATTGCTCTAAAATATCACTTCATGAATAAATCCCGTTTATGGTAGGAACCATTTTCTTGGGTGTTTAAACAAAAACGCCAGATTTGCCCTGAGCTCTGAACACTAATTGTATTTTTCTTCAAGACCAAACAAAATTTTACAGTTTTTTGGTACAGAAGGACTCGTTGCGAAACAATCCCGAGCATTTTTTAAATGAATCTTTCATAAATAATTCGAACACCAATCAAAAGAAGAGTTTGTTTTCAAAACGCACCAATTTTTTCAGGTAATTTGGAGGAAGTATTTTGTTGCTCTGGTTGCAATAGTCTTGCTCGGAATATTCAAATAAAGTTCTAAAAAAAAGTAGAGTCAACAGAAATGATGCAGCATGCCAACTGACAAATCATCACAAAAGTGTGCTCTACTTTAAAACGGCGGGATTCTCCAAAAATAATTGTTTTTTTCGATTCCAAAATTGATTCTGCATCTAAAAATGATTTTTTAAATGTGACATTTTTTTCGTTATTTACAAATGTTTTTTTTTCAAATATTTATAACTTTGGTACGAGATTAGAACGTATAGACAATATTTCATACAATTTAACAAAATAAATCTATAAACCAGTAAAATTTAAAAAGTGAAAAAAAACAAAAACTCAGAAACAATCCTATTTTAAAGCTGATTTTTACTTGAGCTTTTGGATTATTTTTATTTGAATTTTTGCTGGTTTTAGAATTAGTTGCGGACTGTAAAAATAAAAAGTATTTTTAAATACTTTAATACTTAAGAATTAAGGATTTTTTTTTCTAAAAGAGTGTTTACAAATATTTTATAAAGTATGGTTTGATTCAAAATAACCAAAATGTCAATAAGTTTCACTTGAAACGTAGAAAAGTTTGCTTCGAAAGAGCAAAAACTTTAAAGTGCTTTTTGATTTTAAATGTATTGAAATCAGTCCAAGTTCATTGAATATATTTCCAAGTTCATTGAATTTTCTAGGAAATACTAAAACACTGCTTTCTGATTTTTTTACCCTTTTTTAACAATTGACGTTAACCTTGGAAAATATTTCAGTTGGGTTTTTGGATGATTCATTAATAACCCTTTTTATTGGCAATTTACTGAGTAATTGGATAAATGCAATCGAATATATGCTTAAAATGTTTGCTATACTTTTAATGACTATACCTATATTAAATAAAAAGTCAGTTTTTATCTTTATAGTTTTAATATTTATCTTTATCTTTCTTCTCTCAACATAAATAAGGGTAGACCGAATAGAGTATTACCAAAAATAGAAATGATTCGTTTAAAATGTACAATTTTAAAAATTAAACTACTTAAATTTCTTTCATTACTCAATGATTACTTTAACTACCCATTAATTACTTGTAATTTTTTCAATCACCATACTTTACTGAATAATCAATGAATTACTAAATCACCACCTTAATTCAAAGTAATTAATTATTATTTGGCAGTCTGAGGCTTTGCTGGAAACCCTTGAATTTTATATCAATCATTTTCTTTTAAACCGGTATTTCGTGCAGGAGCGAAGATTGACAAGTTGTCTTTCGAATTTTTCTCTAAGTGGGAATCAAAATAAGGTTTTTTTTTCCAAACAATCCAATTGCTGGCTGTGCTGTATGATTTTTCCTGTCAAATTAAAAACCTTATGCAAATTAGTTTCTGATAAAGATACTCCTGTTTTGAAAATAAAAGCAAACATCATCTGTTTGACAAATGAAACTTCTGATTTTGGTAAGGTTCAATCGAAATTTGGTTGTCAACATTAAAATTGATTAAAGATTAACGACCTTGCAAAAACTTAGAAAACCTTGAATTTTGTCACAGTCTTTTTAACTTTTTTCAACTTTGAAGCTGGCCACATTTTTTCAATAAGCTTTTTTTGGAAAAATAAACATTCGATTGTGGATGCCAATGATTTAAACTCTGTAAATTAATGCAAGATCCTTTTGCAGAAATTTATTAGAGTTTCGATCGTTCGTACACACTTAGATTTGTTTACCGAATTCGGTAATTTAACATCGGTAAAGTTTAGATCGGTAAACCACCTGTCAAAATGAAGAAAAGAATTACCGAAAATCGATAGTACCGTAAAACGGGGTGACTTTGATAGCCGGGGTGACTTTGATAACCGGGGTGACTTTGATAGGTTTGCGATTTTTCCGCAAAATGAAGAGTACAATTAAAATACGTAAGGAATGGTTTAGAAACATAATGACCGTGGTAGAGAAGTGTTCAAAGTACCTCAAGAAGAACTTTTCATAAAATTTTGACAAGTTTAAAAAGTTAGTTAACTATAGTTAAGAAAATGTTCATGAAAGTCATTATTTTAAACTTCTCAAATTGTCATGATTTTATCAACGAACATGATTTTTAATCGGAAAACGGAATGCATTTTCGGATTCTTTGGACAATTTTCCACTAGGAGAAGGTTAAAAAAGTTTGTAAATAATAAATAATATGTGTTTTTGAAACACAATTAAAAAAATTCTTCAAATTTATAGGCAATTTTAGTTGAACAAATTTCATGTAAAATGTGAAAACTTGTGATTCGTGCTTTGAATTCAGTATAAAATGCAATATAAGTCGAAAATTTTATAAACAAAACTAGTTTTAACAAATTTTAGGCAAAATTCCGACTTTTTAACAATTTTACCTACACCCAAAATTCCGAGTCGAGAGAATTGTTCCCTCAAAATTTATTGAGGGCTCAGAGCCAAAATCGAGAGAATAATTCTATCAACACACACCACCATAACAAATGAGTTCATTCGTTTATTGATACAATAAATCTCCAACAAGTGTCATACATTGACATCTGACCACTCCTTAGCCACCAAGCTGTGGTAGCCGAGGTAGTAAAGTCCTTGGGTTAGTATGTCAAAGGTCTACGGTTCGATACCCGTAGTCGACACTTTTGTTTTTTTGACGGATGAACTTTTTTTTGCAAATGAACCTCGAGAGGAAAATTCTTTCGCCCATCTCGAGCTGTGTTCTCTGTGTCCGTAAATGGTACCACTATTCTTTCGTCTCGAGGCCATTATTCTCTCGAACAACCGCTGCCCAGTTTTGGGTGTAAAATTTATATGTATTTTGCTAAAAAGCATATACATTTAGTTAACTAAATATAAACATTGATTTTTTTTTTCATAAAAACTATATCAGCTACTTTAGTGATGATACAATTTGCGTACAAATAAAGTTTGAACATCTTAAATATGATTTTAACATTAAAAACTATGACTATCAAAGTCACCCCGGAATTAGAACTAAGAATTTTGAACGTTTTTTCTAAACATTATTGAAATTTTTTTTTTCCTTAATAGTGCATGGACTTTGTGTAGTCTACCCCAGTACATGTTTTAAAAATAATAATCTTGAGAAAAACCTCAGCTGTTGGAAAACATTCTAAAAACAAATTGAAATCCTATCAAAGTCACCCCGGTTTACGGTACCCTGAACAATAATAAACTTCATCACCGAATTTCGGCAAGATTTTACAAAAATTGGTAGATTTCAGTTTAGCGAACTGTTCAGTAGTTGAAAAATCGGTCAAATTAACCGAAATTGGTAACAAAGTGAGTGTAAACTTAAAAACAATGGTTTATTTTCGCTATAGCGGAAAAGTCTGATGTCTAACTTAACTTAAAATTAATTAAATCTTAATTTGTCTCATGTGATCAAATGAAATTAGTTGATATATTTTTAATAATATTGTTCAAATAAATACCTGATATTTAAAATGTAAACGTTTATTTTAAAATTATGAAAAATAAAATACAGTTTTCAGGTTTTCGCAACAACTGTCGAATTTCAATTTTCTTTAACTTCAAAATCAACAACCGAGAAATTAAATATCATCAGTCGTGCAGGATCCCAGAAAATTATAACTTAAATAAAATTGAATGTGCTGTCTGAGTGAAAATCTTCGATGAAATAATGTAAACATTTCTCCAATAACTTACCTATAACAGTCAGGTTGTAGCGATACGTTTGCGTTTGAATGGTACGAAAATCTATTCTACAGCGATATAAACCTTGGTCGTGCCGTTTCAGGTCCTGTAAAGAAATGTCAAGAGAGGAATGCACCAATTTAAAACAAGTGAAATCAATTGATTTGACAAACTTTCCCACCATAAATTCATCTCTTGGCTAATGTCCCTTAAGCTGAAATCCCCCCAGCGGGGAAGCAACAACAAAAACAGCAACCTTCAACTCGTTACGTTCTTACCTTTATCAGCAACGATGCAGGTGATTTATCAATATTGAACTTGGCACGTGATCCAAATACCTCCGGCGCTGACCAGTGTGCCGGCTGGCGGGCCATCCTGTCACGTACGTCGAAGCTGTACCGACGACATCGACGGCACGGCCAGGTCCGGTTTGGTCCGATTTCCGATGAAGCGGTGTCCCCACGGGGTTGACAAAGTTTGGTAGTTGGGAAGATAGAGCAGAGCAAGAGTGAAGACTTTAAGTTTGAGGACGTTTTTAGCAATCGGCAGATGCAGTTTTGAAAACTGAAGCCATCTTCGAAACCAATTCAAGTTACGTACCTGTACAGTGGAATTCCGGCGCCATCCTTGAACCAGAGCACCATGCTCACCTCGGTCAGCGGCACCGTAATTGGGCATTGTAACTCGATGCTACGCCCCTCGACGCCCTCAACGTTGTAGGGTTCTGGAAAAAAACACAGAAATGGAACGAGGTCAGTGTCTGTTTTGAAATTAACCTTTGGATTTGAGAGCCCAAAGTTTGGCCGGTTCAACGAAATCGATGGGGCTTCTCGGACGATCTGGCCCGGACATGGCCCTGGAACGGGCCCAGGGACCAGAGCAGATTGCTAGGCGTTTTTGTTTTTGCCAAAGTTATGAATTTCCCAAAATTGAGTTTCGAGCGCGCCCGAAATTTAACGTTTCTGGATGTGGTTTTGAGTGATTCTCGAGGCGAGGGCTTGTGCGGACGATCCGGGGCTTCGGCCAGAACTGATGGACAATAGCACGCGTTCAACAATCAGCGTTGTTATAATCACATTTGGCGCAGGGCACATCCGCCGTCCGATACGCTTTTCATTTCAAATCAATATCCGATCCGGCGAGCAATTTCGACGCACAGCTCCCACGCACAGGTGTGTGGATGGGACCCAAAAACGGTGCCAGGACACGTGGTTTGATTTTTAGAAGCAGGGTTGAATGTTTGGAATTTTGGAATGTGTAAAAGTTGTGAAGAAATATGTTTCGGTATTCACATCTCAAATAATTTTTGATCATTGATCATTTGATTTGATTTAAGGGGTTACATACATGTAGAAAAAAAAACATATTTCAGAAAATTTAATAAATCCACTAAAAACATGATTTTCCATTACTCCTGAAAGTTTCATGAAGATATTTCATGATTAAACTGAGTTAGAGACAATTTACGTTCAAAATTTTGCAGTGCGCAAAGCGAACTGTCGAACTTTGTGAGCGTTTTTCTCTGAACACCGAGTTGATTTAAGGGTGCCACGATATCTCGAGATGGGATGGACAAAATTGGCTGAAATTTGAGATGAAGACTTGCAATACATATTCCGTGTGCATGACGAAGCCCGATTTTGAAATTTTGCTTTTTAAAGGCTTCACCAAAATTTTGAGCCGATTTGGTCAAATCAGTGTGGAGATATCGTGGCACCCGTTTTTTGAAACTGCTAACATGAAATGGCTATATCTCGGCAATGATACAATTTATTTTGATAATAGTTGTAAATATATATTTAAATGCCCTTAAAACAGATTTAAAAAAAAGTTTCAGTGTGTGCTCAAACCAACTTCTTACATTTTTGTCGATTTACATGTATGTAACCCCTTTATTTGTGGCTGAAATATTGCAATGCTCAGTTATTTAAAAAAAAATAATGGACATTTCAAATTTTTTTTTCACATAACAAAAGTAAGTTCAATAAAAAAATATATTTTTTGTGGCTCAAAAACTGGTCCACTAAAACAAACACATAAAAAATATGGTTGAGGGAACTTCACTCATTGTGGAAAAAGGTATTTAAAAATATTGGTGTTAACTCACAATATTAAATGTATAAATATATATTTTCACCCCAATTATGTGTGAATAGCTGCAATTTTTTTTGTTAAATGTTAATTGTTAATTGTTAATTGTTAATTGTTAATTGTTAATTGTTAATTGTTAATTGTTAATTGTTAATTGTTAATTGTTAATTGTTAATTGTTAATTGTTAATTGTTAATTGTTAATTGTTAATTGTTAATTGTTAATTGTTAATTGTTAATTGTTAATTGTTAATTGTTAATTGTTAATTGGACGTTTTTGTATCAGCCAAATTTTAAAAATGATTTTTTAAAGGTACAAAAAAACTCTCTAAAATTTTCCAAAAGGCCATTTTTTGTTGTTATAATGAATTTGCAATTCTAAAGAACATTTGTGAAATTTTGATGAAGTGCACCGTTATCTCTAAAAAAATGTTTTTAAAATAGCTGAGAAATTGAGAAATTGAATACCAAATCGATTTTCAAAATAATTAGACTAAAAGTGCTACAAAATGCTTTGTACATCATTAGAGTTATGTCATTATCAAACTTTGTAAAATATCAATGAATTTATAAAAAAAAAGCATTTACGTCTTTTATTGACCGTTGGTCCAAAAAATAAAACAAAAAAGCTTGATATACCTTTTTTTGATAAAATGTGCAAATACATGCATTATAAAATGTATCGACTATTCAATTTATAATCGTTTATGCATTTTTTTTTTCTGTGAAAATTTTCATTTTAGTCAATAATTTTTTATATGTCCTTTCACTTTTACTGGGATTTTTTTTAAAAAGGGGCATACAAATATAGTATTAAGTGTTTCAAAGCTAAGCTGTGTTAAAAACTTAAAAAAAAACTTAAAATCTATACCCAAAAACGAGACAATTGCGAAGGCCAAACTTATTTCGCTCCCCCGCAGAGTTGCCAAATTTACACCAAACAAAGAACCGTCCCGCTTCCCTTCTCCACTTCCGGAACATGGTGCAATGTCAAGGTGTCAATATCAGATGTGCATCAACCGACGCATCGCACCAGGCACCACGGCTCTGACTGTCCATAAACTTCATTACAGTGAACACTTGCCGATGCCCGATGCCACGGACTCCTGTCAAACTGTGGATTTCCGCTGTCCACGCAAACCCGAAAAACAGGCCCCAAAACCGAAAGTCGCAAGCCTTTTTTTGGCGGGGTGGGGACCATAATCTGCAGAAATTGATGGCTCCAATTATGACAGTAACCGCAAAATAATTTATGCACAAAAAAGGCGTTTACAGTGCACTGGTGCAGCAACAGCAGCAGCAGAGATCGTGAGGGGGTGGTGGGAGCTTTACAGCCTGATGGGGGACAAAAGCTCGGAAAAGCGCAGTGGTGCATGCCCATAGTAGGAGTAGGTAGTATAGAGGACGTGGTGGCGATCCGCCACGTTGCCGCCGCCGTCATTCTAGATTTTTGGGCTTGGTTGGGTTTTTGCGGGGTATAGTTTTAATTACAGTCACTGGCACAAATAAAATGCAATATTTACGGTTTTTTTTGGCGATTTTGCTTTTGCGTATATTTATAAGACGTTTTCCTTCATCGATATTTTGATATTTTTGATCAAATCGATGTGCAGATTCGAATACAGTGGACAAAATTACTTGGGAAATTGTACAATTTGATTAATTTTGAATTTCGAAAGGGTTGACATTTTTCTTGAAAATTTAACATTCTAAGACTAAGAAATACCCTCAAATTTTATTCTGAGTTTGTAAGGGCAGATCTCCTTAAATGCAACCTGGCCCTTAAATTGTGCCAGAAGCTGTCTTAAGATATAAGTGTTTTAAAATGGCCTCTATTCATCATTAAAATGGCTGTAACATTCAGCCCTTAAGTTCTGAATTTATTTTTCAAAATAAAATTGCATGTTGTTTTTGAGCTCTAAATGTGCTCATAAATTCACCTTTCTTTAAAACTTAATCACTACTTTCATAAAATATTTTTTTGCAATTCCGACGTGAAACTATTTACTTTTCCTGTCATTCTTGAACGACGAAATAGCCTACTTTTCTGTACCAAAAATAACAGAATCAAATAGCAACACTTTTCAAAATAAATGCTGAAAAGTTCTACTTTTCAGCACTCAAATGGGTGCTGAAAAGTTGAACTTTTCAGCACTTGTTTTGAAAAGTAACACTTTTCAACATTTGTTTGATTTAAAAGATTTATTGACAAAATACATGAAAATTTGACATAAAATTTCACTCAGTGTGTGTTTTTTGGAATTGCAAAAAATGTTGTATGGAACTCGTTGCAAAACTTGTTTTTTCAGCACTCTTCGTATTTATCCAACTCGGTGAACCTCGTTGGATAAATGTACGACTCGTGCTGAAAAAATCATCTTTTTGCAACTTGTTGCATAAACTACTATTTTGAAGGCTTGCTCTGCTAAAACTAGTCTAGAGATGGAAATTTTGTTCTTCGACAAAGCTGCTTAGATTGACATGACCACCAACTTTTTACAAGCGAATAAAAACAACTCTTCTGAAGACACCAAAGCTCCAAAACTTCGCCAAATTACATTTTCCAGAATTTTCCACTTCACTTTGTGTTTTGAACACTGTACAATGATTTGATTGAAAGTTACATTTTATTTTTTGTCGCTGTCAGAAAATGTTTTTTTTAGATTGACAACACTGTTTTCGATTTTGGCCATCTTATATTTGGGCTCAAGAGTTGGTAAAAATGTCCAAATGTGACTATTCTAAATAGATTATTTTGAAAGATTATTTTGTGTTACAAAAATCTATTTATTAAATAATAAATAGATATATTTTTTAGCAAAATTTTTTTTCCAATATTTTTTTCACTTTTTACCCTCTGATGCAGTTATTTCGAAGAAAAAATATTTTTCTTGTTCTGGAGGTCAATTTGAGAAACTTTGGTTCTACGAAAAACTTTACTTCTCCTATATTTTAAGTTGCATTTATCTTGATAAGTTCATGTTTCATTATGAGAGTATTTTTTCCTTACCTTACTGAGGAAAGGCTATACAATCACTTGAAAAATGAACTTCTTAATACGAGCTCCTAGACCAACCTTCACGTATACATATCGACTCAGAATCAAAAACTGAACAAACGTCTGCGTGTGTGTTTGGATGTGAATGCGTGCACCGAAAAATTCTCGCTCAATTATATCAGCACTGTCTGAATCGATTTTAATCGCTTCCCTAGTAACATTTTTAAACTTACAGGTTTTCTCATGGTTCTGGAAACCCTCATACGGCCTCAATAGGCTTTTATGGCCTACTTAAAACCTAAAATGTTACCAGGGTTTGGTCTCATTCTATCCGTCTTGGGGTCCCATCAATTCTTATTGACCTTTAAATTATTTTCAATCTGCTAACTCTAGGGTTTGTAGGTTGAACATTTCTATTTTACCAAAAACAAAACAATGTTATTGTGAGGAAGGAATCAACCACCCTACAGTGCACAGTGGGCAAAATGGAACCCAAAGTCGGACTTAATTGAACGCGGCTGGTTCCTTGGTGTGAATAATACTGTTTCTAATGTAAAAAAATCCGGGGAATCGATTGATAATGGTTTCATCCACCGCACAAAACGGCAAAGGGTCCATTTTGCCCCAATTCCCCATTTTTTCACATTTTTTCTTGAAAATCGATCTGTATTTAAAGCGGAGGCTTTATGCGGCCTTCCAAAATGCACTTAACTTATGTTAAATGTCCCAGAAATCCAGTAAAAATAACCACTTGCACCGCAAAAATCATCTAGGGTCCATTTAACCCCAATTTCGCTATAATAGCATTTTTGGCCGTTTTCAAATGTAAGGTCAGATTTTAAAAATCTGAAAATATTTTTATCGTAAAGATCAGACAATTTTACATAAGAATGACGATTTGCACTTGAAAGTTTGACACATTTATGTTGACATAGAAATTAAACTAAATAAAAAAATTGAAGAATCACTTTTGGGCCAATTTTCCCAAACGCAGAATAAACTGCTTTTCACATAATTTTATTTTTATCAACATAAATGTGTCAAACTATCAAGTGCAAATCGTCATTCTTATGTAAAATTGTCTGATCTTTACGATAAAAATATTTTCAGATTTTTAAAATCTGACCTAACATTTGAAAACGCCCAAAAAAGCTTTTATAGCGGAATTGGGGTTAAATGAACCCTAGATGATTTTTGCGGTACAAGTGGTTATTTTCACTGGATTTCTGGGACATTTTCACATGAGTTAAGTGCATTTTGGAAGGCCGCATAAAGCCTCCGCTCTAAATACAGACCGATTTTCAAGAAAAAATGGGGAATTGGGGCAAAATGGACCCTTTGCCTTTTTGTGCGGTGAATGAAACCATCACCAATCGATTCCCCGGATTTTTTTACATAAGAAACACTATTATTCATACCAGGGAACCAGCCACGTTGAATTAAGTCCGATTTTGGGTTCCATTTCGCCCACTGTGCAGTGGATTAAGTAACGTTTTATGCTTGTTTTTGCATACTCATTATTGCTTAACATTATATAAATGCCAGTAAAAATACATCCAAAATTTAACCCTTAAAAAATACAAAAAATAAACCTACATAGAAAAAAAAAGTTGAATTTTAAAAGGTTGAAAATTCCGGTTGGTTTAATATTACCTCTAATTTGTGTCATATTACTTTAAAAAAATGTTTGAAAATGTGAACCAGATGAATATTCATTAAAAAAAAATTCATTAAAATTTCATCATTTTCAGAGGTCAAAAAAATATTTTTTTTATTTCTTGATGAATATTAACATATTTTTTTCTGTGGTAGTCTAACTTCCAAACCTCAAGTATTCTAAAATTTTAAGAGTTTTTCTTCCGAACACTACCAAGATCAAAACCTGGTAGAATTTTTTTTAGTGAATTTAGAGGGTAAAGGATTAACTTTGCCGAAGGCTTAAAATCAATCAGACTCAATCTTAGATCAATCAGTTTCTGAAATACCGATTTTCAAACATTTTGATAGGCAAATACCGAAATTACATGGGACAATGTCAATCAAATATCGGATTTATATGCCAAAAATTATTGTATTTGTTGAATGGGTTTATTTTTTTCTTCTGCCTTTAAGTAGAATTAAAAGGGAAAAAGCTGTTTTGAGTTTGAAGTGAAACAAATACTTCAATGTTTTAAACCTTTTTAAATTATATTTATGAACTTTTTTAAAACCGGATCTCACATCATCCGTTCCAAATTTTGATAGGCGAATTCAAAAGTCTGAAGATCTGGTAACCTGTCTCACTGTAGTGATATTTATGACTTTTTGAAGCCGGATCTTAATTATCTAAATGGAAACTACACTCACAGTTGGGCAGCACCATCCGAGAGAATAAAGAACACAATCTGGTAGTATAAAGGTAGGGGAACAGCATCTAATTCCAGCGTGCCTCTAATGTTGGCGAACAGAACTTTGACATTCAATTAAAGCTAATTAAAAGCGTTTTCAACTGAAATCGAGTGATAAATAGCTCAATAAGAAGTGAGCAAGCAAGTTTCTATCAAAAGTTTTGCAAAATTAGTTGTTTAAATAGTGAAAATCAGTAAATTGGATGGAGTTAGGAGCGGGTGCTTAACCTGCCAAACATACGAGAATTCCCCCTACTGTGAACGGACACAGAGGATAAATCCTGAGATTGACGAGAGCGTTATTCTCATGGGTTCATTTTCAAAACAGTTCATCAACCAAAAAAAGTGCCGTTATCGATACTCGAGCCCAAGACCTTTGACATATGGAACCGCGCCTTTGCCGTATAGGCTACCAAAGTTCAATGACAATGAGTTGATCATTTACCAATATAAGCCACTCAGAGGGATGATCTGTTTAAATGAACAAATGAACACAATTTCGTGGTGGTTGCACCGCGAGAGGTTTATTCTTCCATTTAATTTTGGCAGAGCTATTCCCTCGGCTTTCTACTGTGGGTGTATGTCCAGATCCATCATTAGAGTCATCGTTGGTTAGTTAAGTGAAAGATCTGACCAACGTATTTAAAATTTTGAAGATCTCGCAATATTGTCTCAAGTAATGACCTCCTATTACCATTACGGTTGATTTGTTTTAAGGTGAGGAAGGCACCAACCACATACTGCAAATCAGTTGGCATTTAGTTGATTGCACTTACTTTTATCATTAAAATTCCTTAGTGTCAGCCATTTTTTTTAGCTTCGATTTTTGTGACATTTTTGCAACATTCCTAATTATAATGGGAAGCTGCAAAATTAAAAATTAAAAATTCGAGATAAAAAAAACTAAAACTTGGTACAGTGAGTGACTCCAACTTCGTGACACCAACTGCACACGTGGCACTTTGCCGACCATGAGTCCTCGGTGATGGTGATGGCGGCGTGTGTGTGTGTGCGTGCCGCGATGAGGACGATAAATTATGGTCCAGACCGCCCTCAATTTTTGTGCACACGCATTCCACCGCGTCGCGGTTACACGGAGACTGTCCAGTTCCGGGGGCCCCATTCCGGAAGTTCGGTACTTTTAACCCGCTGCTGACGGTAAACAAAAAAAAATGATGGGTGAGGGTTGGTTTGGGTGTTTGCATGGAAATTACAGCCAGATAATCAACCATTTTATTCTGTCCGCGACCAACCAGGACGAAAACAACAACCTGCACACACACAAACACGTGCGCCGAAAAGTGGTTACAACCCGACCGGTGTGCGGTTGATCACCGCGGAAAGGTGCACTTTGGCCAGAAGCCACGGATGCATCGATGCCCGCTCGGTGGAGATGATAAATTATTCCCCACACGGGAACCACACTCACTCGGACACAGTATTTTGCTTTATGGTCTGATGGATCAACATGATTAAAAATATGATGAGCCTTTTGGACGCCGATGCCTGTGCCGTGGGCAAGGTTTGACGTCCCGGGAAATCCTTTGCCTCGGTCGATTTTCGATCACTTTTCGACGATGTTTTTTTTTTTTTTTTTTTTTTAATTTATATTTATTCAAATTTCTTTTCCATGTACATTCATTCAGTTAAAATATTATTGAGTGTCCAATCACAAACGATGACTTTTCACCTCAATTTTAAATACTAGCAACTTTCATTTATTCATGAAATATTGTAGCTTTCGCTATTCAGTGATTTCAAATGTAGGAGGTCCTACATGTACAAAAGGGAAAAGGGATACCTTAAAACTAACTTATAAACTATTTAAAGAGCGGATCAATGCAGCTGAAGACTGCAATGATTTTTGTCGAAATGCATCAATTATCTTATTGGACATAACATCCAAAGTGTCAACTTCGGCTAATTGATGAAGTTCACTGGTGCTGAACCAGGGAGGAAGTTTCAGAATCATTTTCAGAATTTTGTTCTGAATCCTCTGAAGTTTTTTCTTCCTGGTTAAGCAACAGCTTGTCCAGATCGGCACAGCATAAAGCATGGCAGGTCTGAAAATTTGTTTATAAATTAACAGTTTATTCTTGAGACAAAGTCTAGAATTCCTGTTTATAAGTGGATACAAACATTTAATATATTTGTTACATTTAACCTGGATACTTTCAATGTGATCCTTGTAAGTAAGGTTTTTGTCAAAACCAAGTCCAAGATATTTCACTTGATCCTCCCACTTTAAATTTACCTCATTCATCTTTATAATGTGATGACTTTTGGTTTAAGAAAATCAGCCCTTGGTTTGTGAGGGAAAATAATAAGTTGAGTTTTGCAGCATTTGGAGTAATTTTCCATTCTTTCAAATAAGAATTGAAAATATCCAAGCTTTTTTGTAATCTTCTTGTGATGACACGAAGGCTTCTGCCTTTGGCGGAGATGCTTGTGTCATCAGCAAAAAGTGATTTCTGACATCCTGGGGGCAAATCAGGCAAGTCAGAAGTAAAAATATTGTATAAAATTGGACCCAAAATGCTTCCTTGAGGGACGCCAGCACGTACAGGTAGTTGATCAGATTTGCTATTCTGATAACATACCTGCAGAGTACGATCCGTCAAATAATTTTGAATAATTTTCACGATATAAATCGGAAAATTAAACCTTTTCAATTTCGCAATCAAACCTTTATGCCAAACACTGTCAAATGCTTTTTCTATGTCTAGAAGAGCAGCGCCAGTAGAATAGCCCTCAGATTTGTTGCTTCGAATTAAATTTGAAACTCTCAACAACTGATGAGTAGTTGAATGCCCAAGGCGAAATCCAAACTGCTCATCAGCGAAAATTGAATTTTCATTAATGTGCGTCATCATTCTATTAAGAATTATTCTTTCGAATAATTTACTAATAGATGAAAGCAAACTAATGGGCCGATAGCTTGAGGCTTCAGCAGGATTTTATCCGGTTTCAAAATCGGAATTACTTTGGCATTTTTCCAACTACTGGGAAAATATGCCAAATCAAAACATTTGTTGAAAATTTTGACCAAGCAACTTAAAGTTGCTTCTGGTAATTTTTTAATTAAAATGTAAAAAATGCCATCCTCACCAGGGGCTTTCATATTTTTAAATTTTTTGATAATAGATTTTATTTCATTCAGATCCGTATTAAAAACTTCATCTGATGAAAATTCTTGTTCAACAATATTCTGAAATTCTATTGAAATTTGATTTTCAATAGGACTCAAAACATTCAAGTTGAAATTATGAGCACTCTCAAACTGCTGAGCAAGTTTTTGAGCTTTTCCCCATTAGTTAATAGAATATTATCACCATCTTTTAAAGAAGGGATGGGTTTTGAGGTTTCTTAAGAACCTTTGAAAGTTTCCAAAAAGGTTTGGAATAAGGTTTAATTTGTTCGACATCTCTTGCGAACTTTTCATTTCGCAGGAGAGTGAATCTGTGGTCAATAACCTTTTGCAAATCTTTTGAATTCGCTTCAGTGCAGGATCACGAGAACGTTGATACTGTCTTCGGCGAACATTTTCAGACGAATCAGAAGCTGAAGATCGTCATCAATAATGGGAGAATCAAATTTGACTTGGACTTTAGGAATAGCAATATTCCTAGCATCCAAAATTGCATTAGTTAAAGATTCCAAGGCTGAATCAATATCAGCTTTGGTTTCTAAAACAAAATCATGATTTAAATTATTCTCAATATGATGCTGATACCTGTCCCAATTAGCTTTGTGGTAATTAAACACAGAACTATTGGGTCTGGTAACTGCTTCATGAGAAAGTGAAAAAGTTACTGGAAGGTGATCAGAATCAAAATCAGCATGAGTCACTAAAGGACCACAATACTGACTTTGATTTGTCAAAACCAAATCAATTGTTGATGGATTTCTAACAGAAGAAAAGCAAGTTGGCCCATTCGGGTATAAAACCGAATAAAGACCAGAAGTGCAATCTCTGAATAGAATTTTACCATTGGAATTTACTTTAGAATTATTCCAAGATTGGTGTTTGGCATTAAAATCACCGATGATCAAAAATCGAGATCTATGCCGAGTAAGTTTATTCAAATCCCCTTTGAAATAATTTTTATTTTCCCCAGTGCACTGGAAAGGCAAATATGCAGCTGCAATCATAATTTTCCCAAAAGAAGTTTCAAGTTCAATGCCCAAACTTTCAATAACTTTTAACTTAAAGTCACGTAACGTGCTATAAGTCATACTACGGTGGATAACTATTGCAACTCCACCGCCATTTCGATTCATTCGATTATTAGTTATAACTTTATAATCTGGATCACTTTTCAAATAAGTGCCAGTTTTTAAAAATGTTTCGGTTATAACAGCAACATGCACGTTATGAACTCGTAAAAAGTTGAAAAATTCATTTTCTTTCGCTTTTAAAGAGCGAGCATTAAAATTCATAATATTGATGGAATTACTTAGATCCATGATTAAACTTCAGGGTAAGAACAACATCATTCGCAAATTTTAATCCAATCTGGATTGCTTCCATCATGGATGTAGCATTACTCATTGTTTGAATCAAACCAAACAGTGAGTTTTGCAAAAAGTCATTTTTCAAACGTAACATCGCCGAGATCAGAAGATCCCAAAGCGTTGCCAGCAGAAACATTTTCAAATGAAATTTGAGGTACCTGGCCAATTTCAGGAAGAATTGCAGAGGATTTGAAATTTTGGATGTACCTGAAACAGCGGCAGCATAAGAAATACCGTTGCCTGTTTCAATGGTAGAAGTATTTTTCTAGCTCATTCGAGTGAGATAGCAAAAACGTTTGATTTAAAGTTTCAGGTACAACCTGACTTTGAGAAAATTTCGGTTTGGATTTCGGCTGATGCTTAGCGCGAGAATCCAAAACCTTTTTTCTGATGGGGCAATCCCAGAAATTTGATTTGTGATTTCCACCACAATTTGCACATTTAAATTGGGTGACTTCTTTCACGGGACAATTGTCCTTGTCGTGAGAAGAATCCCCGCAAACCATGCATTTTGGAACCATGGCGCAATGATCAGTACCGTGACCGAATGCCTGGCAACGCCGGCACTGGGTCAGATTCTGGCCATTACCGCCATGTTTCTTAAAATGCTCCCACTTTACCCGTACATGGAACAAAAACTGTACTTTGTCCAAAAGTTTCAAATTGTTGATTTCATTTCTGTTGAAATGAATCAGATAAAATTGTGAAGTCAAACCAAAGCGAGAAATATTCCCGTTTGATTTTTTCTTCATTGGTATTACTTGGGATGGGGCAAAGCCAAGCAACACCTTAAGTTCGTTTTTGATCTCATCCACCGACAAGTCGTTGGAGAGACCATTCAAGACCGCCTTGAATGGCCGAGCATTCTTGGTCTCATACGTGTAGAAATTGTGTTTGTGGTTTTTCAAATAACCAACAAAAGTTTGGTGATCTTGTAAAGATTCCGTCAACAAGCGACATTCTCCTCTTCGACCAAGCTGGAACGAAACCTTCAAATTGCAAGTTTCCTTGCAATTCTTCAGTTGCGTTCGAAAGCTGGCCAAATCGAAGACGGAAGTCACTACAATTGGCGGAGCCTTTACTCGTTTCTCGACGGCAGAAGGCTCAGTACGAGGAGAAGGTTCCTTGTCATCAGTTTCGGATAAAACACCGAAACTGTTTGTCAATGGAATTGGAGGATTGACCTCACATTCAGAATCAGAATCAGACCTCAGAAGAGGCTGTTTTCTTTTTCTGTTTCCGTTAGCCGGTTTAGCGTTCAAACGCTTCACCGACGTAACGACCAAATCTTCAGAAGATTTGCGTTTACCTTTGTTTTGACGCATTTTGCAAGCAAAGTTCTCTTAAAAGATGGCTTCGTTTGTAAAATACAACAAAATTTCAGGTGGTGTTAGTCTTGAAAAGACTGTTTAGAATTTTGGAAAATAACTCAGGTAGTCTTTAAAAAGACTGTGAATTTTGTTTTGAAATAACTCTGAGCTTAGGTAGTAAAAAATACCGCAGCTCTAGTGTCCGTTCACCACGAAGGTTCGCAAGACACTGGGACTGGTTGACTTTTCGACGATGTAATTTTACAGTAAATGGAGGCTGCTTGGCGTTCAGTGAAGCAAAGTTACTTTACTGCTGGCGTTTCCCGATATTAAAATAAATTAAACATGATAACGATTGTATCGATGGGCCCATGTATATTGAGAATCATTATTTATAAAAGTTAATGATGATGTTTAATTCATGACCATTGCCAAATGCTTTCAAAAATGCCATTAGTAAGGTGCTGAAAAAAATTAATCAAAATTCTTTTCTATTAAATATTGTATAAAAATTAATCGAAATCAGGCGATTTCGTAGAGAATTCCTCATTTGTCACAACTTTTGTGAAGACACAAAAGTTCCAAAATTTCACAATTTTCCAGAAAATCTGTAAAAAAATCTGAAAGTATGTCCAGATCTATCATCATGGTTAGTTAAGCGAAAGATCTGACCAACGAATTTAAAACAGGACTGTTTAAAAATATATAAACTATTTTGGTAACAAATGTTTTTTTTTACTAGTGTTAAACCCTTTACAACCCAACCCCGCCGGGCTTCGATCTAAAAAATCACCAAAAATCTATTTTTCAATCAATTATTGATCTTATAAGCAATAGGCATTATATTGTAAGTAAAAAGAAGTATGCTGTATATTTTGTAGTGTCCTAGACTATGCCTCTACGCATTTTTTTATGATTTAAATGATAATAATGCCATTCTAGAGCAAAAAAAATGTGGAAAAAACAAGCAAAAAAATAAAATTTTACTGTAAAAACATGAAAAAATTAGAAAAGCAAAATGGATTGATGGGAGGTGTAAGGATGAACAAATACTACCAAAAACAAAGCTGGAGTTTTTTTTTGAAAAGGTCGTATAAACCAAACTTTCATTTTTTGCTTTTTGGGTGTTTTTTAATACCCCTGACTCAAGGCGGTTCTAAAAACACCCAAAAAGCAAAAATTTAAAATTTGGTTTATATGTCCTTTTCAAAAAAAAACTCAAGAAAGATAAACTAATCAAGATAAATGCAAATAAAAATATTAACAATAAATCAAGAAAAAACACAAAATAAGAGAAGAAAAGTTTTTCGTAGAACATAAGTTGCTCAAAATTATCTCCTGAACACGGGAAAAATAAAAATCTACGGATAAAAAATTTGGGCAGTAGCGAGTTAAAACACTTTAATTTCAGAAATGATGATTGCAAATGCAATTTTTCTCATTTTTTGCCCAATAAAAAGATGGGATATTGTTGAGGAGGAAATGAGTTGTTTTTTTTCAACTAACGATATCTCAAAAAGAGAGGAAGCCTTTGCGAAAATGTCGCTTTGGGTAATCAAATCTTGAGAACAATTTCTTTATTTTGTCTTTTTTCAGGACGTTGAGCTGAAATGTGACTGCTAAAATGTTCTTGAATTAACCCTCTACAACCTAACCCCGCCTTTAGACGGGCTTCGATCTTCCAACCGATTTTTGATCTTTAAAAAGCATTGGAAAGAAGAACTCTTCAAATTTTAGAAAATTTCAGGGTTGGAAGTTAAACTTGTTTTATGTGACTTTGCCAATGTTTTTAAAAATGTCATTTTTTTAGGGGTCAACTTTGGCAGTGTTTTTTACTAACATTTCATATATTTTCAATAAAAAGAAGTATGCAGTAATTTTTATAGTGTCCCAGACTATGCCTCTACGCATTTTTTGCAATTTAAATGATGATGGTGCGATTCTATAGCAGAAAATGGGAAAAACATGCAAAAAATTGAAAAAGTGACTGTAAAAACATGAAAAAATTAGATAGGCGAAATGTAATTATATTAGATGGTAGAGTAGGCCAAATACTACCAAATACAAACATAAACTAAATAAGATAAATGCAAATTAAAATACTATAAATAAAACAAGAAAAACATAAAACAAGAAAAGTAAAGTTTTTCGTAGAACAAAAGTTGCTTAAAATGACCTTCTGAACACGGGAAAAATAAATATTTTCGAAAAAAAAATTTGGGCAGTTGAGGGTTAAGTTCCCAAGTAACATTTTTTTCCAGGAGTTCTACAAGAGCTCTTCAAGATAGCTACAGCATAGCAGTTTGGACCGCGGTAGGAGGTAATATTTCAATTCCAATGTGGTGTTTATCAAAACCTTAAAAAAATTGCAATTGAATAATAAAAATTCAAAAATAAACCTTGCTTCGTGGCCCCACTTTTTGTTCTTAGGAATGAAAAATACGAATATAATTTTAGACAAGTTTTTACACTTTCGCTCTTCACACAGCACAAGTTAAAAAATACCTTTGGAATTGGTTACATAAAACTGTGACAAGTTAGCAGAAATGGTTTAACCGTCACGCTTGGAACTCATCAAATTCACATTACATTCGTGACAATGAGCTTTCCGTTTCGTCAACCAGCAAACTTGTCTTGCGCAAATTGCTTTCAGCTTTCAAAGGGATCACATTTCGTTGTAGTCGTCGTCGACGTCACATTATTCACATATCACGGGTTTGGCCAAATATATAGTAGTTGTTCGCCTAATGTTCCCCCAAGTGGAACGAATAAAATTAAATATGACACACAACTCTGGCAGACCATCCGCCGCAGCATCATCATATCAAGTGAGTAGAGAAAAGTGTATCCACTGCGGGTTGGAACTCACTACTTGTGAGCCGAAACAAGATCAACGAGAAGGAACGCGATGGTAATCGTTTAGCATTCTTTGCTGCTCAAACATTGTATCGTATATTATGGTCTGCTGGGTCTGCTGCACGGTGGGGTTGAAGGAGGACAAAATTGTTTTTTTTTATGATCTCATTTGGAATTTAAATCTGAATTGAATTGAGGTAACCGTTAACCTCACAAGGTTTGTAATTAATTTATTTTTTTTTTCAAATTGTGTCACTTTGTCATCTATGACGTTTCAGTGTGTCTTGATAAAAAGAGAGAGAGAGTTGCAGATGATGAAAGCGTAACGGATATGTGCGTGTTTATGAAAAGGATATGTGACAATATACAGTAGAAAGATAAATATTCTGTGTGATTTATAGTACAACTCATACGCTCTCCCTCCCTCTAACGGCAACAAATCCTCTCGTGCGCGAGGCCAAACGAACGCATATTACAAAGGAATGCAGAGCACACCAGAGAACAATAGCCCCTCTCACTCTGCACTCTTCCCTGCTCCTCCAACTCCAGCGGCAAACAACGCGACAGAGCAGACAAGTTCAGGAAGCGGAAACTGTAACCATGAGGAGGAAGTGTGTGTGTGTGTGTGTGTGTAGACAAAAGCTTTAGTGGCGTGTAATATTAAAAGTTTAATTTCAAAGGTATACGCGTTTAATATGAACGTTCGCGCGAAGGAAGAAATCGGACTGTTTTTTATGCGCCTCACTCCCTTTCTCCTTGTTATAAAGTTGCATCGTATTCTTGTTAAGAACTGGGCCTTGATGGTGCCTTTAATGTTGTTTGTATGAACCGGAAGTTAGCTCGCGAGATGAGCCTTTTGATGGTTAAATTATGAGCTCAATGTATTCACACACACACACTGTGAGTGGTGTGATTTAATCGTGTTACAGTTTTACGAGAGCTCGCGGTGTTGATTCTGTTTTATTGCGACACGTTCTTTGCATAGGTATTAATTCAAGAAAGATCTTGGACGATGACCTATTTATTTTAAATGACGTTCTGAATAAACGTTCAACATGTGTATGTGTAATTTATGTGAATTTCGACTATTTTTTGTGCGATCACACTTTTACAACCTTAATTGAGATATAATACTCTGAGATCAATTTGTGCGCGGCCAACTTGAGGCTTTGTGTATGAAAAGAAAAGGTGTTTTCCTGTTGCCTTATTTTGTGTCACTTAAAAATGTGTAAACTTCCATCGTTTTATGTATAATTTCACTTATTGCATAGAAACTGAGGTAAACATACATGGATAAAATGTAAAGTTCAACCATCAAATATTTCAGCCTTCAAACTACACTTTTCTTTAATTGTAAATTTGTTTGGAATTAGAAGTTAATTAATGGTTTAATCAGGACTTCGTGTGGGATGTCAACGAATCCGCTCATCGAAGCACTCCTCCGTCAACAGCTGTGATATTAGTGTTTAAGCCAAACATAGATCTAGGGTTTTTTCTCAAAATTTATTTTCCCTAAAAGAACACCCAGTTAGCAAAATCTAAACGTAGAAAATCTCCAAATCTCTGAATTGCAAATGTAACATCCTGGAGCAGAACAGTTAAATTCTAATAAAAACACAGTTGAAAAAATGAATGGTTTAATTAAGTGTGAAGATCAATTAACAGCTTGACTGCATGTAAAATATCATTCAACTACAAGAAAATGTATTTTGGTATTTTTGATGAGAAATTTCGAACTTGCTTCTGTGACCAGTTTATTGAAATGAGAAAAAAAACATGCAGAAATTATGTTTTTCATGACAAATACTGGTTTCAGCTCTTGAACAAATGGTAAAGCTTTCTAGTGTGGTTTTACTCCAAACAAACCAATTTGGTGTTATTATTAGGATGTAACAAAAATGACTTTTTGGCGGGCATTCACGGGTTTTTTTCCGGTGGGCATACTGAGCCCAAATCCCAAATATGAGCTTGATTTGACCAGTAAAAAAAAGATTTTTTCAAAATTGACACTTTTTGAGGCATTTTGGCCACTAAAGCGTTTATTTTCAACATCACTGGCGTGTAGGCTAGATCCTTGCGCATCTTTTGGTATTCATAACATTGAAGGTGGAGCACCCTGGACCTTCAAAGTTTGACTTTTTTTTTTGAAAAATCGTCCCTGGCAAAAAAGATATGCATCGCTCCTCTTCTCTCTGGTTGTCGTATTTTGGCGCAAAACCACAAAACATCTGGGACACACTTTCAACTACATTTCCTTAAAATATCTCCGTGTTTTTCTTTTTTTCTGTTCAGTTCTGAGGACAGATTCAGATTCAGCGGGCATAATTATATGAATTAACAAATAATTTGGAAATTTTCGAATTTCGTCAGGGTTATCCCATACACTTTTTTCTTGAAATTAGACATTTTCAAACTTTTCAAAAGAAATCTTCAGTTTAACGAAAGATACCCCCGGTAATTTGTCAGTGCTAGATATCCACTTTCGATCTCAACCTCCCATTTCTCCTATTTTTTTTAAACTTAACCCTAAATTGCCACGTTTAAAAAAAGATATTTGAAGGTTTGCTTAACTAATTTCTCTAGATTCAATCGTAGTTTGGTAAGTCCAACAATTTTCCAAAAGACAAAAAAAATCACAGAAACTTTCCTGGAAAGTTAGAACTTTAAATCTCGAACCTTCCTTATTTACAATCAAGACAAATGTTGCCCCATCTCATTAGAAACAACTTTTTTGAAGACTAGAGCTCCCTTTTCCGAAAATACATTTGTCAAAAACATCAAAAATTTGATGAAAAATAAAAGGTGATTAAACATTTTTTTATTTTTTTATTCACAAACTGCACGGTTGATTGATTGCTCAAACCAACAAAGGTGACATTCCAATTTGAATACGCTTAATTTTTCCCTCTCAATGTTTTATGTGCAAGAGATTTCGGTTCCACAAATAAATCTACTTAATGAACCGTAGAAACAACCAATCATTTTGCTCACACAAGTGCTGCTTTTTGATGGTGGAATCGATAGACGAATTGGGAAAATTAATGAATCGCGCAAATGAATCGGAAATTTCAGGCGCGTTGGTTGGGAGTGGTATTTGAAGTATTTCGCCAAGTTTCCTGTACAGACAGCTTTCAGCTTACATACAGTTAAAAATCATGCACTCATTACGCAAGTTGAAACACGAACCCCCTTCACACCTCTGGCCTTAACACGAAATGCATTTTTAAGAGCATCATTTTCGATGAAAAGCTCTTATTTTACGCGGGAATGGCGATGATGAACCTCATTTTCCGGACGAATCGAACAAGGCAGCACAATCCTGTCGTATTATTTATTTCCGCGAATCGCCGGCCACCACCAGCTCTGCGTCGCATCTTTTGTCAAGTTATTTATGCTCGACAATATGATGATCAAAAATAAATAAATTATGTGAAACCAGCCATAATGCCATGCATGACAAGTGAAATTGCACGAGAAGCGAGTATGCTGATGGAATTTTGGTTTGGGGGAACATAAAAATCAGAAGCATTGTGTATTTAAGAGCAGACCAAAATATTGAATTAAAAAAAGATTGCATTCTATCGCTTTTGCCTTTCTCACTGAGCTAAAGCTATAATCTTGCTCTAAAAATGAACTGTTCACAGAAAACTCGTAGACCCACCTTCATGTATTAATGACTCAGAATCAAAAACTGAACAAATGTCTGTGTGTTTATGTGACCAAAATACTCAATGAGTTTTCTCAGCACTGGCTAAACCAATTTTTGTCAAACCAGTTGCATTCGATTTGGTTTAAGATCCCATACGTACCTATTGATTTTTATAAAGTTTCGATATGTAGTTGAAAAGTTATGTATAAAAATGTGTTTTTGTGCTTATCCAGATGTTGAATAAGTGACCGGAAATCGATTTTAATATAGTCATTTTATATATCGTTGGTTAGGATTTGACCTTTCCAACGATTCCTAAACATTGAAGATCTGGCAACCCTGTATCGATGTACTTTTTTGTGGCCTGATCTCACTTAAATGTATTAAAACTATATCCGGATCCATCATCCAGCCCACCGTTGTTTAGATAATCGAAAGACCTTTCCAACGAGTCCAAAACATCAAAGATTTGGCAACCCTGTCTCGAGTTATGACCACCTAAGTGATATTGTGTACTTTTTTATAGCCGAATAAAATCTTTTTTGTATGGAACGTGGGAAATCGCTGAACTCCAACCTAGGGAACAAAAAAAAACATTTGGGTAATTCTCTACCAACTTACACGGAATAGGGAAAAGTTGCCCCGATCCCTCTTCGATTTGCGTGAAACTTTGTCCTAAGGGGTAACTTTCGTCCCTGATCACGAATCCCAGGTCCGTTTTTTGATATCTCGTGATGGAGGGGCGGTACGACCCCTTCCATTTTTGAACATACGAAAAAAGAGGTGTTTTTCTATAATTTGCAGCCTGAAACGGTGATGAGATAGAAATTTTGTGTCAAAGGGACTTTTTTGTAAAATTAGACGACCGATTTGATGGTTTACTCATAATTCCGATAAAACGTATTTTTCATCGAAAAAAACACTAAAAAAGTTTTAAAAATTCTCCCATTTTCCGCTACTTGACTGTAAAATTTTTTGGAACATGCCATTTTAAGGGAAATTTAATGTCCTTTTTAATCAACATTGACCCAGAAGGGTCATTTTTTCATTTAGAACAAAATTTTTTATTTTAAAATTTCGTGTTTTTTCTAACTTTGCAGGGCTATTTTTTAGAGTGTAACAATGCTCTACAAAGTTGTACAGCAGACAATTACAAAAATTAATATATAGACATAAGGGGTTTGCTAGTAAACATCACGAGTTATCGCGATTTTACGAAAAAAAAGTTTCTTTTTGCGTTTCTCTTTGTTTTGTCGTCCGTGTCTGTCGCGGGTGACCATGAACGGCCATGATCAACGACGACCAACATTTTCAAAACTTTTTTTCGTAAAATCACAATAACTCGTGATGTTTATAAGCCAACCCCTTATGTCTATATATAACTTTGTAGAACATTGTTACACTCTAGAAATAACCCTGCAAAGTTAGAAAAAACACGAAATCTTAAAATGAAAAATTTTGTTCTAAATGAAAAAATGACCCTTTTGGGTCAATGTAGATTCGAAAAGAACATTAAATTTCCCATAAAATGACATGTGCCAAAATTTTGTACAGTCAAGTAACGGAAAATGGGAGAATTTTTAAAACTTTTAAAGTGTTTTTTCGATGAAAAATACGTTTTTTTCGGAATTCTGAGTACGCCATCAAATCGGGCGTCTAATTTTACATAAAAGTCCCTTTGACACCAAATTTCTATCTCATCACCGTTTCAGGCTGCAAATTATTGAAAAACACCTATTTTTTCGCATGTTCTTAAACGGAAGGGGTCGTACCACCCCTCCGTCACGAGATATCAAAAAATGGACCTCGGATTCGTGATCAGGGACAAAAGTTACCCCTTAGGATAAAGTTTCACGCAAATCGAAGAGGGGTCGGGGCAACTGCTGTGTGAGTTGGCGGAGAATTACCCATTTTAAAATTTTGTATTTTTTCTAATTTTGCATAGTTATTTTTTAAAGCATAACAATGTTCTACAAAGTTGTAGAGCATATAATTACAAAATTTTTTATAAGTAAACATAAGGGGTTTGCTAATAAACATCACGAGTTATCGCGATTTTACGAAAAAAAAGTTTTGACAAAGTTGGTCTTCGTTGATCATGGCTGTTCATGGTCACCCGTGACAGACACGGACGACGAAACAAAGAGAAACGCAAAAAAAACTTTTTTAAAACTTTTTTTTCGGTAAAATCGTGATAACTGGTGATGGTACGAGCAAACCTCTTATGTAAATATAACATTTTTTTTGTAATCTTCTGCGCTAGAACTTTGTAGAACAATATTACACTCTAGAAAAAAACAGCAAGGTTAGAAATAACACAAAATTTAAAAATGAAAAATTTTGTGCTGAATGAAAAAATGACCCATCTGGGTCAATTGAAAAGTACATTAAATTTCCCTTTTAATGACATGTTCCAATAAATAAATACAGTTGTGTCACGGAAAATAGCTGAGTTTTTTTAAATTCAGTGTTTTTTGTTGAAGAAAAATTCGTTTTTTTAATGTTGAGTACGCCATCAATTCGGACGTCAAATTTTACATAAAAGTCCCATTGAAAACACCTAATTTTTCACATGTTCAAAAATAATATGGGTCGTACCGCCCTTCCGTCACAAGATATAAAAAAACGGACCTCGGATTCGTTACCAGGGACAAAAGTTACCTCTTGGGACTTGTGGTTTGGTTGAGCGTTTTAGCAGAATGCATTACTGTGAATACAAAGAGACGAGTTGTTCCTTTTAATTCCGCTATATATTTTTAATATCTTGACAGATACCTATTTCGTCTACTACTTGCATACTTCATCAGTGTTCTGTTCTCGACTCTTGGGACAAAGTTTCACGCAAATTGAAGAGGGTCCGGGGCAACTTTTCCCGATTTCGTGTGAGTTATTTACTTTATTTTGCAACTGTTCACAAAAGAGAGAGGGGGTTTGGTTTGAAAAAAGTGTCCACATGGTATATGGATGGTTCATAACTAACTTTGAACTTTTCTGAATTTGTTGAAAACAACTTCTTGAAGTACTTTAAACACAGTTTAATATACTCAGTATGATTCCATACAATTTGTTGTTTTTATATTTGTTTTTTTTTTTTCATTTCGCAAAACAAAACAAAAATCAGCCTATTAATTTCACCCCGGTTTATGGAACAATAAAATAAATAAAGTCCGGGACCGTGGTGAAGGGTAAGCGTGGTTTCCTTTCACGCAGTCGGCTTGTGTTAGTAAATCGTCAGCTGTGTGCTATCTTGTGACATAGACCATTTTGGTCGAAAATGAGTTAATGAAGACGTTTTGCAATACTTAACAAACACTACAAGATGCTTTAACCCGATTTTGGAAACTCGCTTCCGTTTCCCGGATATCGCAATACACACTTGTGACATAGACCAATTTATCATCAAAATGATTGGGCACACTTGTGACACGTCATACATGTTGTTGAAAAATGTGGAAAAATTTTCTTGTTTTTCACAAATTTATGTAGACACATACTTTCTAAAGGCAATGCAACCATTTGTTTATAAAAATATACTGATTAAGTCGATTAAACCATTGATTTGAGCTTATTTTAGTTTGTATGAGAATTCTGTGCACACTTGTGACACGTAGTACAATTATACTTTTGAAAAACACTTGTGACACGTGCTATTCAGATTTTTGTTTACATTATTTACTGTATCTTTTTTTTCGATTTTCTCAAAAAGTACTAAATGGTCGTTGTCACAAGATAGCACACAACTGACGAAATGTTGGCCCCGGTCTAACCTAAAGGGTTAGGTCGATAGCTCAGTCCAGGTGTAGGAGTTGGACTAACAATCCAAAGGTCGTCAGTTCGAATACCGGGATGGATGGAAGCTTAGGTGTAATAAGAGGTTTGCAATTGCCTCAACAATCAAGCCTACGGACACCTAGTTTCGAGTAGGAATCTTCTAATCGAGAACGCCAAGGCAATGCTGCAGAGCGAATAATTTGATTTTTTTGAAATTAAAGGTTTGTTAAACGATAGATTTTCTTAAATTTTTATGCATTTTAGATACTTAACGGAGCACATAAACTAATGCTTTTGTCACCAAGATTTATATTGCACACATTTCATTATCTTCAAATCTACGGTAACAATCGAAATAATGTTTTATTCATACCCTAATGTAGGGGAGCTGGGGGTAAGACGGCCACCCCACTGTTTTACTAACTATACTAATGAATATTACTAAAATGTTAAGCAATACTGTTCCTCATGCTAAATAATGCATATGGAGTCACCTTTGCCAAACCTATTGTTTGAAATAGTATAAAAATAGCTCAAAATAAACAAATATTTTTTCTACTTGAAACTGGATGTAATTTTTATGGTTTACAACTTAAGCATTTTGATTAGGTAACAATATGTAATACTTCCTTAAAATATTTTTTCATGTTAAATTTAAGTTTTCCCAAGATTATGTCCCTCGAAAAAGTTTTAAAAATGCGTTGAGGTATTTGCAAAAAATGTTTTATAAAATAAGTAATTTGGGGGCAAGATGGCCACCTCCACGGGGGGTAAAACGGCCACCCGTTATTTGTAAATTTGGTTTGATAAAGGTTGCATTTTTGAAGGGTTGTTGACTGTTAAGACATATTTCAAAATGCTGTTGAATGCCGGTTCGTCAAAATTCCTTACTGTGATACAGCCAAATTCATGGAATTGTATGAAATCCATTCAAACTTTTAATAAAAGTCGCTAATTTAATATTGTTTACATAATTTTGATTTACAAATTCTAATCGAAATACACAAACCAGTTAATTTGCATTAAATTGGGTATATTTTCGTGTATAAATTCAAAGTTTTTCATGAAATGTGGTCGCAATAATATGAAATTCACATAGCAAAAATATAAAATTTGTTGAATAACATTTTTCTTCACATTAGAAACTAGTTTTTTTTCAACCAAAATAGTCATGATTTTCAGAGAAGTCTTTTCAGCCAATCATGTAGGTATTTGGGTGGATTTAGCAAAGTTATCAAGTTAATTTATAGCACTGACCGTCTTACCCCACATGGGTGGCCGTCTTACCCCGCGAGTTTCATATATTTCCGATTTAAATTATTTTTTTAAAATTGCTGAAAAGTATTGAAAATTGATTTTTAGACCAACTAATTTATGTCATTTCTATAATGGACTATTAGTAGAACAATATGTACCTGATTTGAGATCAAAATAATCTGTAGTGTTAATTTTATGAGACTTCTCCCTTAGGGTGGCCGTCTTACCCCCATCTCCCCTATTGTCTAAAAAATGTTTACAACAATTATTGACTATTTTAACAATCAGGTTCTTATAGCATTGGATCTGGAATAATAAAACATCAACTTCCTCGGTTGCTATGTTCCCTTAAAGTTCACATCCGTGATAGGAAAGAGAGCATTTTTGCCTGCGAATTCCCCAACTCAACATTGGTGTCTGTAAACCGGCATAAAACAACTTTCTTCTAAATATCGTTTAAACCAGCCCTCATATTGCTTCGCCCAACGTAAATAAAAAAACAAACGGAAAAGCGAAAGCACTGTGTGTAAATTTCCCAAATTAGTTTTGCCCAAACAGTTATTTCGCCGTTGTTTCCAACTCATCGATTACATCTCGGAACTCTCCACAGTCAGTCCAATCTCCGCTGCCTGCAATCGACTGTGTTGTTGCGATGGATGTAATTCCGAAAACCACAACTTCTGGCAAAACGAGCGATTGTGGAGGCTCCCCCGAGGCACAGCAGAGCATTGCAATTGTGCAGAAATTCACTTTCGAACTTGACGGGGAACCGGAAACGTGAAATTTTCAATTGATCAAATTTACTTTTATAGTTGTTGGCGATGGTTTTTGGTGGATTTTCCTTCTCGGTGCTGAACCTGGCGGGGCTGGTGGGTGGAATTTTCCAAATTGAAGCTCGCCCGGCTTCGTTCACGTTATCGTTGTTGGTAAAACGGAGACGTTGAAGAAGAACTCGTGGAAGACGATTTGGTTGGTTGGAAGAAGATAGCAAGGCGAGATAAACTTCCGCTTCCGGGGCGCTTCGACAGCTCCTCGGGATGATTCATTGCCACGCGAGAAAGCAAGGAAAGAAGCTTTTCCCGAGGTTTACCTCTGGCAAGCGCCTTAAGGCAAGTCGAGAAGACGCTCACCGCGTGTGGATCTCGTCTGCTGGCGAAACACAAATTATTGCTTTAATTCAATCAAGTAACGAAATAAGATTTAGGAACACTTATACGCAAGATTAGCGTCGTCTGCTTGCGTCCTCGGCGATGACTTCAAGGTAGGAGGTGCCTTTTTGGAGAAGTCTGGGGCGTTCGGGGCGTGGGAGTTTTGGCTGAAATTAGGTTGGTGCCTAGGCGATAATAAAGCAAAGTGCGAGACGGTGTGTCGCAAGTCGCAGGATCTCGGCACAGAATTACGCTGTGTGTGTAAGTCGATGTGACGAACAAATTAATTCCACCAAACCAAGTTCGTGGTAAATTTTCTTAAATGTCACGATGGGTGGAAGAGGATTTTTGAGGGAGTGAACCTGGTGTAATTTTTTCCTAGCATAAGTTATAGAATGCTGTTATTTTTAGGACATTTCTAAGAAAATTTAAAACGTTGATTGCTCAGATTCATGCACTCTTCATGGTCTAATAATAACATTCCACATCTTGCAATTTTTCATTTTAAAAATTACTGTCCATGTTTGCCCACTTTTTAATTAAATATTTTTGAAAAGCTGAAAAAATTCTCAATTTTTGAAAAGCTTTTCGGAACATTGTTGTTTCGACCCATAGTTGCTGAAATATTGCAATGCAAAGGTTTAAAATCATGAAAATAACGTCATGATTCGAAATCCGGACACTTAGTAGCATATCATTTTTGTTATAGCTGGCAAAAAATCATATAATAAGTTAGAAATGTAAAAATATCATCAGGATGAAAATTTAAAGAGAATGCATGCAAAATATGTCTTTTCTAACCGTTTTTCCTCAGAATTTTCAAATCAAAATGACTTGTTGTGCTTCGAATCCCGGACACTGATAAAAGTTGATTCGAAATCCGGACACTTTTGATTCGAATTCCGGACACTCGATTTTACTTATGTATCGCACAAATTTGGGCCGAAATTTTAGTGAATGTCATTCTTTAGGTCTCAAATAAGATGTTAACATCAAATCAACCCGAGCAGACGGAAATAACTTGGGAATAACATTTTTTGATATTAGAAAATACTAGGCCAATAACATTTTACGTTATTTATAACAAGATTTGTTATTCGTCGTTATGATTTTTTTTGTTATTGGAATGTTATTGTAATATCAGACTAATAACATTTTTAGTTATTCTTCGAACAAATCTTTGTTATTAATTTTTGTTATTTTAACAACTAATCCGATCATTCCAATAACAGTTGGAGTTATTCTTTCATAACAAGAAATGTTATTCCAAAGTTGTTTTGGCTTTCAACCAATACCAGACCAATAACAAATTTTGTTATGATAACATAAACCGTTATTAAACAATTATGCAGAAATGGATTTTTCAGGAAGATTCCATAACACTTTTTGTTATTTTAACAGAATTTGTTATTGAAATGGCATGAATTTTGTTATTACCGTCTGCCCGGGAATCGATATTTTGTATAAAAAATTGCTAGAATTTAAGAAAATCAGAACCAAAAATTTTTGCTTAGTCTTCCCGGTGCTTCGGACGCCTATGAAATATTTCAGCAGAAATGTTTCACAGTTTTGGTAATTACATGATTTAATTTAATTTAATTGTTTTAGCATTGGCCACAGCGTCCAAACATTTTTGAAATGAAAGTTGATGTTAAGAATTCATTAAATAACACAGTTTAGACAGTAATTATGCGTACTTATATCCACATAATTGATAAAACAAGATGAAGTGTCCGGGTTTCGAAGCGTCCGGGAATTCGAATCATGACGTTAGATGTTTACTGAGTCTTACCCAAACAACCCACCATTTTCTAATGTCGATATCTCAGCAACTAATGGTCCGAGTTTTAATGGTAATATATGAAACATTCGTGAAATTTTCAAAACTTTCCAAATACAATATTTTTATTTTCTTAAATCAAGACTAGCATTTCAAATGGGCGTATTATTGAGTTTGAAAGAGTGCTATAGGATCTATCAAACAATAACTTTTTCAAATTTAGATCGGTTCAAATATCGATTAATTTCTGCACAGATTTGCTAAAAATGTGTTATCATGAAATTTACGCATTGGAATTAAAGTAGCAAACCAATTAATGAGACTAGTGGTAATTTTCTGCAAAATAACACTAGAAATATTTTTGGATATGTTTTTTTGTGAGAATTTTAATGTACTTTTTGAATCTTGAATATTCCAGACGGGGTTTTGCCTTCCTCACGTTACTGAGGAAAGACTATAAAATCACTCAAAATATGAACTTCTCAATTAGACCTCCTAGACCCACCTTCATGTATACCTATCGACTCAGAATCAAATTCTGAGCAAATGTCTGTGTGTGTGGTGGGATGTTGATCAAAAAATTGTCACTAGATTATCTCGACATTGGCTGAACCGATTTTGTTTGTTTTGGCGTCATTTGATCCGTCTTGAGGACCCATAAGTCGCTATTAAAAATTATGCAGTTAAGTTAAGTACTTCAAAAGTTATGCTGAAAAAACGATTTTAGCAAAAGTCCGGAAGATTGAAAAAAGGGTGGTTTTTGTAAGAAAACCCGTCATGCTATACATTTCCAAAAAGGTATTTAAAAGACCTTTCCAACGCGTCCAAAACATTGAAGATCTGACAACCCTATCAAAAGTTATAAGCACTTAAGTGTTACATATGCACTTTTTCGAGGCCGGATCTCAGATATGTTGATGAAAATGCTGTCCGGATCTCTCATGTGACCTATCGTAGGATGAGTTCAAAAGACCTTTCTAACGCGTCCAAAACATTGAAGATCTGACAACCCAATCAAAAGTTATAAGCACATAAGTATTATTACGCACTTTTTGCATTTTGGATACACAGAAAAAAATAATGTAAATTTGGAAGCTGTAATTTTGGAAGGTTGAATATTATCTCTTTTATGATGTAATTTTACCTCAATTTAGACTGAAAAAGTGACATTGCACCAGAAAAGTAGTAAAATTACACATTTTCAGAGGTAAAATTACACCTTTTTTCTGACATAAAAGATGTACCACTTCCCAGATGTAGTATTACCACGATTTTTTTTTCTGTGTAGCACCCTTTAAATGTGAGGAAGGCGCCAGCCACCTAAGGGTGGATTAAGTAACGTTTTTTCATTTAGAACAAAAATTTAATTTCAAAATTTCGTGTTTTTTTAACTTTGCAGAGTTATTTTTAGAGTTTGATAATGTTTTACAAAGTTATAGAGAAAACAAAAATTTGGTTAAATGAAAAAATAAGATTTGTTTAAAACAATTACAAGTAGAAAGTGACGAGTGTGAATTCCCGGGAAATCGTCCATATTAGGACCTCTCGATTCCCGGGAAATTTGGTCGAAACTCCCGTGAAGTTTTAAACATATAAATATCGAAGCAAAATTGTATAAACTAATCAGAAAAACATTTGAAAAATTCAAAATTGTTTAGAAAATTGAATGTTCAAAATTCGATGATCAAGTTCGGATAAACCAATGCTTCTCTAATCATCTTATTCAGAAAGTGTACATTTTAAATTGTCGAAAATAGTTATATTTTTTAACAAAAATCTATAAACAAGAGTGTGCAACTTTTGAAAAATCAAAATATAAAAAAAAATTGCAATTCCGTCGTGAAACTACTTACTTTTCCTGTCATTCTTGAACGACGAAATAGCCTACTTTTCTGTACCAAAATAACAGAATCGAATAGCAAAACTTTTCAAAATAAATGCTGAAAAGTTAAACTTTTCAGCTCTTGTTTCGAAAAGTTACCCTTTTCAACATTTTTTGATTTAAACGAAGTATTGACAAAATACATGAAAATTTGACTTAAAATTTCACTCAGTGTGTGTTTTTTTTTTGAATTGCAAAAAATGTTGTATGGAACTCGTTGCAAAACTTGATTTTTTCAGCACTCTTCGTATCGTACGACTCGTGCTGAAAAAATCCTTTTTTCGCAACTTGTTACATAAACTACTATTAAACAATAATTTTGAGTCTTAAAAAGTTCAAGAAACGATTTTGTATTTGCAGATTCAGAAAACAAAATCAAACGGTTTTATATAGTTCCTCAAAATAATGATGCTATTTAAATTAACGTTTCATAGAATTAGTATGAATAAATTATAACTGAATTCATTGAAAAGAAACTAATTTATAACTTTTCATTTACAATTTTTGGCACTATTAGCTTGGTAAAAAAAACTCCCGGGTCCCGGGAATTCCCGGGAAATGGCCAAGTTCAACTCTCGATTCCCGGGAAATTGAAATTCTCGAGAATTGTCACACTCTAATTACAAGTTATCACGATTTCAGAAAAAAAAGAAAAAAATGGTATTGGTATTTTTGTATTTTTCGATGGCAAAAAAAGAACATTTACAAATCGGGCAACCAATTTTCCTTCATAGTCTCTCTGACTCCAAATTTCCAAACCATCCCCATTTCAGGCTGCACATTTTTGAAAAACACGTCATTTTCGAAAGTTCAAAAATGAAAAGGGTCGTTCCACCCCTCCGTCACGAGATATCAGAAAATCCTGCTCGGACAGGACCCATAGGACAAAGTTTCACGCAAATCGGAGATGGGTCGGGCAACTGCTGTGTGAGTTGGCGGAGATTGACTTATGTATGATTATCAACAAATTACATATAAATAATTGAAGGAATCTATCTATATATATATAAAATTTCGACGGTTTTGTTCGAACGCGAATCAGTTCAATACGGAGCGTCGGATCGAGGTGCTCTTTGTTGCGTTGGGTTCGTATAAGTCCAAGGAAGGTTCTTACGCCAAAAAGTTACAACTTTGGCCACTCTGGAACCGATTCCGGAGCATCCGCAAATTGTATGGAGAAAGTTACGTAAAATCATATTTTGATCACAGGAGGCTGAATAAGCAAAAAATCAAAAAACGTCAACCAACGAAAAAAGGCAGAACGAAGTTTGTCGGGTAAGGCTTGTTTGATATAAATTTTAACTAATTCAGAGAATGCTTCCCAAGACCAAGAATACAAATTTATATTTATTTGGTTTGCAAGACAATTAAAAGCATTTCATCAATAGTGAAAATTGTATCGATGCATCGGTTTGCACTCAAGGTTTACAATAGTTCACCCGATCTCATTAATAAATCAGCATGCAATATTGCTTGATTCAGCAAATATGTATAATTTCTCCACCATCGGAAAATGAAACCCAATTTTAAACCACGGAATCATAATGCCACAGACAAATGGATGATTTTTTTCATTATTTTATTTTAAATAAATATACAAATAGCTCTTTAAGAATTCAATCAAATACGGAGAATCTAGAAAAAACAAACATCTCTCAATCTGTGACCGAACGCATGTTCGCACTTATGACTTGTCATCGTCATCTCATTAGCGCGCCCCGGGGAGCGCAGTCAAACGGTCACCTGGCCACAAACAATTGCCGCCGAGTGCGTTGTGGGGACGCCACCACGTGTACGATTTGTCGATATTTATCCACTTACCGTGTTTGTCCTTCTCGTGTGTCAATTTCCCATCTGCTAAATTTATAATTAGCACCAGTTTGCAGCATAAAACATTCAGGAAACCATTAAATTTCATTTTCAGCTCCTCACGCGTGACTTTGTCCACTTTGTACACTTTTCCCACTCCTCACCGACGGACCGGGCCTTTAGTGGCTTTTATTCAGTCCAAACAAATGGCGGCTGTTGTTGTGCGGTCGATTGCATTTAATGATGCGCCTGCTCCTGAACTGAACTGGTTCAAAGTTCCACGGAACCCAGTGAGTTGAGTTGTTTGGCTGCACCGGAATGGATGCGCGTTGTCCTGCGTATCTGCAAGAGCGGAAATACAGTGGGGAAAACTTCTGTTAGCGAGATCGATGTTGTTTTGGGAATGCTGAGGAGTGTATTAGACTAAAAAATAGGAGTTCTAAAATACGTATACAGTACTTATTTGGTAAATTGATGCCTCTGTTTTCCCTTTTTATTCAATGTTTGGCCCTTTTAAAATGTTATTCTTGATTTAAAAATTTTCAAAATATTTTTTTCGAAAAGATCGAAAAATTTCACGAATGTTTCATGTAAAAACATTGATAATCGGACCATTAGTTGCTGAGATATGGTCATTAGAAAATGGTGGGTTGTTTTGATGAGATTAAGAAAACTTCAATTTTCGTGTTTCTTTTTCTTAAAGCGGCTCTATCTCAGCAACCCGAGGCCCAATCTTCAATGTCTCTTAGACAATTTTATAGCAAATTTTCTGAACTTCTTAAAAAAAATATTTTTAGAAATGGTCACTCATGGTCACTATTTTTAAAAATTGAAAAACTGCAAATATTTCGCTAAAATCAAACTTTCATTGGCTATATCTTGAAAACGGAGCCCTTTATCAAAAAATCTGTAAAGTACTTTTGGATTGCAAATTCAATTTTGCATTAAAAAATAATGTCAAACTTGGTTTTGCATGAAACTTCGATTTTTTTTCCAAAAATCACTATTTTTCCAAAAATTCATAACTCGACGGCAGATTTTTTGACCATGTTTTTCTATGGCTCAAAAGTTGCGGATTTTTGTCCCCTAAAAAATATCAAAAAATCTCGAAAATCAAAAACTACATATTTTTTGAAATTGAGTTTTAGTGAAAAAAAGTTGATTAAAAATCAGCAATTTTTTTCCGTGTACCTATTTTTTTCTCAAAAGTCCTCAACAATACCTACAAATTTGCCGAAGACACCAAATTGATCAGAAAATTCACTCAAAAGTTACAGCTGTTTGAATATTTACATATTATTTTTGTATGGACAGCAGCCAAAATTGTATGAAGTCTTGCATGGATAAACCAATCACACAAAATAGTTTATTTGGTCACATGGAAGGCCCCCACAAAGTTTGAGCCAAATAAAAAAATACAAAAAAAATAAAAATGGTCGAAATCGGCGATTTCGTAGAGAGTGGATCTATTTGAGAAAAAATATATGGCTAAGAAATATATTTTTAATTTTATTACTTTACTTATCGGACTGCTAATATTGTGAAAATTAGTACTCTCAGTGTCATCTAATTAGCCCAATTTTTTAAGTTGCGATATCTTGAAACTAATGATTAAATTTTAATATATTATTTTTTTGAATTTTTTTGTGCTTTCTAGCAAAATTCAAAATAAATTCAAAAATCAGCCATAATATTTAAAAGTGTCCACAATAGTTCTTATCAGCTATTTGAAGTTGTTACTCTTGAAGCTTGCAGAATTGCAGAAATTCTGCAGCTTCTGCAGAACTCTGCAGCCAGCATAAGTCACTTTTTTGCAGCACGTTCCCAGAGTTTTCAGCTTGCTCTCTTCATCTCTCTCTTTTGCAGAAGTTCTGCAAGGCGAGAAGCCGCAAAACTTTTGCCCGGGTTCCAGTACTTTTTCTGCAATACTGTACACAGTTGATTTTATTTAATATTAAGGTGAAGCCGTTGATCATTTTCCAAGAAAATTAATCATCACTATAAAAAATTGTGTGTTACATTCAATTTAATGAATTTCAGCACCAAATGGAATCAGCATGTGAGCAATTCTCTGAGATTTCGGCCATTCGATTTTTTCTGTATTTTTTAATCCGGGTGAAACTTTTTTGGTGCCTTCGGTATGCCCAAAGAAGCCATTTTGCATCATTAGTTTGTCCATATAATTTTCCATACAAATTTGGCAGCTGTCCATACAAAAATGACATGTGAAAATTCAAAAATCTGTATCTTTTGAAGGAATTTTTTGATCGATTTGGTGTCTTCGGCAAAGTTGTAGGTATGGATATGGACTACACTGAAAAAAACATGATACACGGTAAAAAAAAATGTTGGTGATTTTTTATTTAACTTTTTGTCACTAAAACTTGATTTGCAAAAAAAAACACTATTTTTATTTTTTTTTATATATGTTTTAGAGGACATCAAATGCCAACTTTTCAGAAATTTCCAGAATGGGCAAAAAATCTTTGACCGAGTTATGATTTTTTTAATCAATACATTATTTTCAAAAAATCGAAATATTGGTCGCAATTTATTTTTTTTATGTAAAATTAAATTTGCAATCAAAAAGTACTTTAGTGAAATTTTGATAAAAGGCACCGTTTTCAAGTTATAGACATTTTTATGTAACTTTTTTCAAAATAGCCGCAGTTATTGATTTTTTAAAAATAGTGCCCATGTTTGCCCATTTTTGAAAAAAATATTTTTGAAAAGCTGAGAAAATTCTCTATATTTTGCCTTTTCGGACTTAGTTGATACGACCCTTAGTTGCTGAGATATTGCCATGCAAAGGTTTAAAAACAAGAAAATTGATGTTTTCTAAGTCTCATCCAACAATCCACCAATTTCTAATGTCGATATCTCAGCAACTAATGGTCTGATTTACAATGTTAAAATATGAAACACTCGTGAAATTTTCCGATCTTTTCGAAAAAAATATATTCAAAAATTTAAAATCAAGACTAACATGTCAAAAGGGCATAATATTGAATTATTGGTCTTTTTAAAATGTTAGCCTTGACTTAAATTTTTTGAAAATATTTTTTTCGAAAAGAACGGAAAATTTCACGAATGTTTCATATTTTAACATTGTAAATCAGACCATTAGTTGCTGAGATATCGACATTAGAAATTGGTGGGTTGTTTGGATGAGACTTAGAAAACATCAATTTTCTTGTTTTTAAACCTTTGCATGGCAATATCTCAGCAACTAAGGGTCGTATCAACTAAGTCCGAAAAGGCAGAGAATTTTCTCAGCTTTTCAAAAAAAATTTGTCAAAAATGGGCAAACATGGGCACTATTTTTAAAAAATCAATAACTGCGACTATTTTGAAAATAGTTACATAAAAATGGCTATAACTTGAAAACGGTGCCTTTTATCAATATTTCACTAAAGTACTTTTTGATTGCAAATTCAATTTTACATCAAAAAATTAAATTGAAAAATTTTTGCGACCAATATTCCGATTTTTTGAAAAAAATGTATTGATTAAAAAAATCATAACTAGGTCAAAGATTTTTTGCCCATTCTGGAAATTTCTGAAAAGTTGGCATTTGATGTCCTTTAAAACATATCAAAAATTAAAAATAGTTTTTTTGCAAATCAAGTTTTAGTGACAAAAAGTTAAATAAAAAATCACCAACATTTTTTTTACCGAGTATCATTTTTTTTTCAGTATAGTCTATATCCATACCTACAACTTTGCCGAAGACACCAAATCGATCAAAAAATTCCTTCAAAAGATACAGATTTTTGAATTTTCACATGTCATTTTTGTATGGACAGCTGCCAAATTTGTATGGAAAATTATATGGACAAACTAATGATGCAAAATGGCTTCTTTGGGCATACCGAAGGCACCAAAAAAGTTTCACCCGGATTAAAAAATACAAAAATTAAAATTAAAGAAAAAGACCGATTCCTTAGAGAACTGCTCAAGTGCCGGTTGTTGCCTTCTTGAAGACACTGAATATATATAATTTTGTGGCACAGTCATTGGCGTCCTAGTTGGCAATCATTGATCATTGAAAAAAAATCAATCACAAATTCAAAACTTAAAACAATCAACAAATAAATGCCAAATTCTGCATTGATAATCATATTGTTTAGGCTCGTTTGAAAATGTTTTGAACTTTTACGGAATTGTAATGTACATCACCGCAAAAACTTTTTTTTTCTTGCAAAAATTAAATTTTCGTCAATACTTAGACATTTTGGAAGTTTATGATTGCAAAACAACTGGACAGAGGTGTAATGCATTTTAGCACACTTTTTTCATTCAAATGTTAAAACCGTAGCCCGTAATTATTTTTTTTTACTTTTTTATTTATTCAGAATTTTAGAATTTGAGCGTACCGAGCGTCAATACATTTTATTTAAATTTTAAAGATTATAAAATATGATGTGTAACCAACGAAACTTTTGTTTCAGAAAAAATAAGGAGGTATTAGACTATGACAAAATACAAACTCGCACTTTTTGACAGTTTGCCTGATTTGCTTGCAGAAACGTCAACCTGTATGTTTGTTTGTTATAGTCTAATATCTCCTTTATTATTTCTTGAAGTCGCAAAGTTCGACAAAATAATTATTTTTTTGTTCAAATAAGAATACATGCAGAATGCAGGTGGGTAATTCTCCGCCAACTCACACAGCAGTTGCCCCGACCCCTCTTCGATTTGCGTGAAACTTTGTCCTAAGGGGTAACTTTTGTCCCTGATCACGAATCTGAGGTCCGTTTTTTGATATCTCGTAACGGAGGGGCGGTACGACCCCTTCCATTAATATGCGAAAAAGAGGTGTTTTTCAATAATTTGCAGCCTGAAACGGTGATGAGATAGAAATTTGGTGTCAAAAAGACTTTTATGTAAAATTAGGCGCCCGATTTGACGGCGTACTCAGAATTCCGAAAAAAACGTAGTTACTTTTTGCGTTTCTCTTTGTTTCGTCGTCCGTGTCTGTCGCGGGTGACCATGAACGGCCATGATCGATGACGACCAACTTTTTCAAAACTTGTTTTCGTAAAATCGCGATAACTCGTGATGTTTGTAAGCAAACCCCTTACGTCTACATATTAAAATTTTTGTAATTGTCCGCTCTACAACTTTGTAGAACATTGTCACACCCTTAAAAATAACCCTGCAAAGTTAGAAAAAAACACGAAATTTTAAAATGAAAAATTTTATTCTAAATGAAAAAATGACCCTTCTGGGTCAATGTAGATTCGAAAAGTACATTAAATTTCTCATAAAATGATATGTCCCAAAAAATTTTACAGTCGAGTAACGGAAAATGGGAGAATTTTCTATAGTGTTTTTTTTTTCGATGAAAAATACGTTTTTTTCGGAATTCTGAGTACGCCATCAAATCGGGCGTCTAATTTTACATAAAAGTCCCTTTGACACCAAATTTCTATCTCATCACCGTTTCAGGCTGCAAATTATTGAAAAACACCTCTTTTTTCGCATGTTCAAAAATGGAAGGGGTCGTACCGCCCCTCCGTCACAAGATATCAAAAAACGGACCTCGGGTTCGTGATCAGGGACAAAAGTTACCCCTTAGGACAAAGTTTCACGCAAATCGAAGAGGGGTCGGGGCAACTTTTCCCGATTTCGTGTGAGTTGGTAGAGAATTACCCAGGTACAAGTAATTATAATCCAATTAAATTTACCTATTATTTTAAAACACATATTTAGTCTGTTCAAAAAGAATTGAAGATCAAAAATTAATCCTTCAACAAACATTTATTTTAAATTTATTATAAAATAATATCGTTATTAATAAAACCAGAAATCTAAAAAAGCTACCCCAAAACCCTTTTCAAAATATTCAAACGTCCCTTCATTAAAACTACTTGAAAACAAGTTTATCAAATTTATTATAACTAATAATAAAATGCTTGATTTCACCCAACTCGCACATTTCATATAAGCGTGTACTCACATCAACTTGCAGTCACTTTTCAACACGAAAGAGACTAGAGAACTTGAAGGAAAGTACGGACACGGTTTTGCTGCAACTTCAGCTTCTCAGTTACTTTTGATGCAGAAAAGTACGGGAACGCTCTGTTGCCGATTTCGTGCAGAATTGCAAAATTCTGCAGTACGGGAAAAGACCTAGTTTCACGAAAGTTTAATTATGAATAGAAAATCAAAATAATAAAAAAATAAAGTATCATTATTTGAACTACGTGACACCAAGAAACAAAATTTTTAATGAGTTGTTCTACAAAATTTTAACTTTAAGAGGTTATCTTCAGCAATCAACAATAAGATAAACAAAGCTATACAAAGTTTTTTTTTTTGAAAAATTCTCAGCTTTTCTACATAATTTTTGCAGGGGTGCTTTTCCTTCAAGAAGTATTTTTTTGCAGGGTGCTTAAAATAAAACTTCAAAAATTACTGCATACTTCTTTTTACATAAAATATGAGAAATGTTAGTAAAAAACACAGCCAAAGTTGACCCCTGAAAAAAAAATCAATTTTCAAAAACATTGGCAAAGTCACATAAAGCAAAACAAACTTCAAACCCCTTAATTTTCTAAAATTTTTAGAGTTCTCCTTTCCAATTCATTTTAAATACCAAAAATTGATTGGAAAATTGATTTTTGGCGATTTTTTAAATCGAAGCCCGTCTAAAGGCAAGGTTGGGTTGCAGTGGGTTAACTATTGAAGAATGCAATTTACCACATGACTTACGACGATCCCAAATTGTCTTGAATGAACGGAAAATTTGAAACATGAAATGTTGGACTAAAAACATATGTTAAATATGTATTCATAGTACCCAAAATCAACAGAACTTCATGTCCGTCGTATCATGCTTAAATTTCCATTCAATGTTGATCTAAAATTCGTTTAATGTTAAAATTCGCAACCCATATAAACTTGTACTAAAAATAAAACTATCGATATAATGCTAGGTGAAACCAACACCCTAAATGGAAAAGCTATTTTTTGATGGACACTTTTTCCGACAGCCGTTTCCTAATTCCACCAGCTGTCCGATCCGGAAACAGACAATATCATCCCTCAGCGGGTAGGCCACCCATCCAACAGCCAACTATCCACACGCACTTCCGCTTCTGTTCTACCCAACTGGCCGCGTCGACAGTTGTCGGTCGTCATCCTTCAACGGGCCTTCGTCATAATTACGCAATTTACTTTCACCGCTCGGTTGCATATAATTAAAATTGACGCCCCGTGCTCACTAAATTGATTTGTGAATTATTGGAATTTTCGGCCCGCGCCCACTTTCCGTCCATTTGGGTCTGTCAAACCCCAAGCCCTGTCAAAATCCGAACTAGGCATTCCAATAGAGAGACAGAGAGAGAGAGACAGAAAAAAAAAATGCAATTTTGCCACCCCGTTGCGTAATGTTTCAATTTCATTATTTTTGTTTCGCTGAAAAATTATTTACTTTTTTTTAATGCGACAGTTTTAATCAAGCGAATAACGTGCCAATCATAATAACAATCAGCGTCACTTAGTGCACAGCCAGCGGCAGCAGCTTTTGACCGATTGTTTGCGATTCGATGAGAGACAGGGAGTTCTGAAGGGTGGAAGATGAGGTCATTGGTCCACGTGGGGTCTCTCAATATCCGCGCTGGGGACACTGCACAGTGGTTCGAAAGCAAAGTATAAAGATGCGAAAAATGATTAGCGACATACATAAATGAATACATACATGAGCAGTTCTCTCAGATTTACGTCATTCGATTTTTTTTTGTATTATTTAATCCAGCTGAAACTTTTTTGGTGCCTTCGGTATGCCCAAAGAAACCATTTTATATCATTAGTTTGTCCATATAATTTTCCATCCAAATGTGGCCGGATGGATACGGACTATACTGGAAAAATATGATACACGGTAAAAGAAATATTGATTTTTTAATTAACTTTTTGTCACTAAAACTTGATTGCAAAAAAACTGTATTTTTATTTTAATTACTTTAAGAGGACATCAAATGCCAACTTTTCAGAACTTCCCAGGTTGTGCAAAAATCTTTGTCCGAGTTATACATTTTTGAATCAATGCTGATTTTTTTCAAAAAATCGAAATATTGGTCGCAAAAATTTTTCAACTTGATTTTTCGATGTAAAATAAAATTTGCAATCAAAAAGTACTGAGCGAAATTTTGATAAAGTGCATCGTTTTCAAGTTAAATCCATTTTTAGGTGAGCTGTTTTTTATTTTGTTTTGTTTAGGTGTTTGAAAATAGTCGCAGTTTTTCATTTAAAAAATTAGTGCACATGTTTGCCCACCATTGAAAAAATATTTTTGAGGAGCTGAGAAATTTTCATACATCACTTTTGTATGGACAGCGGCCAAATTTGTATGAAAAATTATATGGACAAACTAATGATGTAAAATGGCTTCTTTGGGCATACCGAAGTCTACCAACTGTACGGATTTTTTCCTTATCGTACGGATTTTCGACCCTTTCCGCGGATTTTAAACAGGCCGGAATTTTTGTACGGAATTTATGCAATGTCCGGATTTGTACGGAATTTATATACATTTTAATAAAAATCATTGCTTTTTTAATTGTGTCAAAGCTTTTGCTAATTAGACATTTTTATTTAACTGTCAGTTTGATTTTAAGGAGATTACTTGAATAATTTTCCGGGTTTTCCTCAGTTCAAACTTGATTGTCAATAATTGTTCTTTTCAAATTCCTTACAAAACTAGTTGTAATGTACGACAAGACTATTGACGGACGTGACAGGTCGGCAGTTAGTTTTCATCTTTTTTTCTCTAGTATTTTTTATTTCCTTTAAATTTGGAATACATCATAGGTTTCTTGTGTATAGATCTCCGATTAGTTAGATTTTCTTATTTAATTAACTAATAATTTAATTTATTCCGGGCCTTCTTACTTTGAATCACAATTTCAGATTTTCTTTATTCAGTGTTAAACTTAGATTACCGTAACTGCTCAAATCATCCAAGTTCTTACTACTCACATCAACACTAATTTTCTTTCACCTCCCCCCTCCCGATCCCCTATATCTTCCGGTGGTGTTCATTTGGTATGCAATACTAGTTCGGCCACTACCCTTTTTTCCACAAGAAACCGGACTTGGACTGACTTGAGGCCGCGTCCCCCACCTTGCTCCGTAAAACGAAAACGAAAACGAAAACGAATAAAAGATCAAAAGGCTTTCTAAACAACCTGGAAGCATGTTGACAGCTCCCATACAAACTGAGCGTACTCCTTTTTGTGGGCCCAGTGGGTCTAAGATGGCGGCCTTCAATGCCATTTTTTTTTTGAAAATGGCGAATAGTTTAAATAAATGTTGTTTTTGCTTTGTTTCGGTTTAAAACGACAAAATAAGCATTCTGGAGTCATTTTGAAATAAAACTTGTTCAGAAATACGCCACGTTCAAATATTAGTCTAGAACAGTTGAAGTGAGCGTGCCGCGAAAGCCGTCACGAAAAAAAGTTTCGCATGCAGTTTTCGAGTTACGTATTTAATGGGTGGTCTCCGACTAGGCCCACTGGCCATCTGTCGGTGAATACGCGCAACTCACGAAAACTGTCATCTTAGGGTCCGGCTGTTTCTAAAGCTTGTGAAAACCTTGTGTTGTGCTTGTATTTATAGGACCTTTACATTAAAAGCTCTAGAAATGTTTTCGTGAAAACACTGACAATGATATTATTCGTAGAAGCAAACTTGATATTTCGTAAACTTTTAAACGTTTTACAAAAATATTGCTTAATCCCAAATTCTAAATAATTCCTTGACATTTTTTGTTATTCCATGGTGCTATGTCGGAAAAGTATACGGATTATTGCTCAGCAAGAGTTGGTAGCCTTAGGCATACCGAAGGCACCAAAAAAGTTTCAAAAAATACAAAAATTAAAATTGAAGAAAAAAGACCGATTTCGTAGATAATTGCTCACATACGTACATGCAGACGATGTTTCTCTTTAAAATTTTGAAATCATTTTTACGAAAACTTTTTTTTTATATTTTTAGGGACTGAAAATCGCTTTTTCTTAAATCAAGTGAACCTTTTGATTTTTTTTTTTCATTTTGGATACTTTCCTGAATTTTCTTTCGAAACATAATTGATAATATTTCTTACAAAAAAAAAACAAACATTTATTAAAACTAATTTTTAATTACAGTATAGACTCGATTATCGTAAGACCTTGGCATTTGGCACTTTGTATAATTGAAACTTCGGTTAATCAAATCACGATTTTTATTCGATGTCTTATTTATGTCTACAATCGTTAAGTTTAAGTATGACCCTCAATTACTTTTAAGTCATTTAGAATGTTTAAATCTAGGATCCACAAAACTCGAATTTGATGTTTAAAGAAAGAAAATAAAAAAATACGAAAAAAATGTTTGATTCGTGATTTGATTATCCGAAGTCCCTTACTAACTTTCAGATAATCAATCTTCGGTTAATCGAGGCTTCGAATAATCGAGTTTACAAAAATATCAAAGAATTTATAGAAATAAAAAAAAACTCAGGGATTTTACGTTTGGTTCCAATTTTGTTTAAAGTTTAATGTAGTTGTAGTATTTATTCAATTCAAACAGACGGAATTTGGTTTAAAGTTGTCGATATGTCTCGGGTTACTGCGCGCCAGTTTTAAACAAAGCCGATCGATAGACTCGAAAATGCTTTGAATTGCTCATCTGCACATTTGAAAATGTGTGTATAATGTAACTGTTGCAGCCACCCTAACTCCTCTTTAGTACTGTGTAAACAAGTACCCCTCGCCAAAGCAGTGTACACAGAAAAAAAATGTAAATTTACACGACATTGAATTTATGTTTCTATCGTAAACATGCTCAATGTAAATTTGAAATTCATTGTAAACAGTTGTTTTGCACTTAAAGGGCCTTCATGTAAAATTAGATTCAACGTAATGCATATTTGTTATGTAATTGGTTTTGATTTTGTTGTCAACATGGAGATTTGAATTCGTAAAAAGCATGTAAATAATTATTCAATCTAAAAATTGCTTCACGTAAATATTAAAGACGTAAATTTCATTTGAATTGTTGTTTGTTCTTGTTCCTGACAGTTCAACATTGTTGTCGATTTCGGGTGGTGTTGTCGAAAAGGCCGGCGTGTTTTTCAGAAAGATGTGAACTTTTAGTTTGAATTCTAGTTATTTATGATCACTTACTATGTTTAAGTGCAATCAACGAGAGATTTATTACAGATAGCAACAAAAATTCTGCCAGTCGAATAAAACTGACAAGAAAACGAGAAATACCAAAATGTAAACAAAATGTCAGTGTTTTGAAAAAATCTTCCAATCCGGTGAGATTCACCGGCTTATTTTGCCGGAAACGTTCCAACCGGAATAATCTTTACAGGAAACTATTCGGTGAGGAGAATTCTGAGTCCTCCAGCTGCTTATTAGCAAGTAAGTTAATTACTCATTTCGATAAAAGATTTGCGTCACGATTGTTGATTTTGCCCATGATGTTTGGCCTGTTAGCAACGGAATGTTGCTGGTAATTCCTCGCCCATATCTTCTTGTTTTTAAGGTAAGGTTTAAGCGGTATACGCACTTCGGAAGGAACCGGTCAAGAAAAAAAATCAAATGGACAGCAGCGGCAGCGCAAGCAAGTCAGAGAGGGTGAAGAAAGGCCCCAAGAAATCGCTCCCTCTCCTTTGTTCTGCTGTTCGTAAAGCTGTTTCTTGACCCCTTTCCTTCCGATCAGCGTACTAGCCTTTAAGGAGGAATTTCCGATTCTGTCAGGTAAATCACTTCCCCGTAAATAATTATTCCACAATGCTATCTCATGCCAAACGAACACACCCCCCGGGATCATCTGGAGAATCTATTTCAGCCCGTGTTTACCGATAAGTAGACTTCGTTGGCCAGCTAGTCCTGCTACAAAAGTGAATCAGCTCTTCAGTTGCCTTTTGATGGTGCAGCGTCCGGATCAAGTTCTTCCAGTAAGGGCCAGGAGGAGCATCAACAGCGGCACACCAAATTTGACCGAACATTTTCCACCAATAGGTGATTTTGCAAGAGCTATTCCAGGCTTATAGTGATAATGTAACGAAAAAGTAAGTTATTTAAATTTTAAACGTTCACTTTTGTACACTCCACACTCCACCTTTCGCGAGGAACTTCGGGAACTTCTCGATTGAACGTTTCAGCATTGCGTTGCAAACATTGCATCTCGCTTTGTAAGATATCTTATCCCATAAGTGTGAGCGAGACGTACTGTTTGCGCACGCTTCTTATATGCGCCTCTTTAGAATGTTCAAATCGCAGGGCCAGAAGTCAAACTTGACAAGTGGCAAGGGTGTAAACTGACCAAGGTACATGCGCTGTTTGTCGGAGTTGAGTGTGCACAAATCTGCAGAAAAATGCACCTCGATTCGCAAAGTTAATGATCGTTAATATTTTTGAATTTATAAATTGAATCGTAATTTTCCTAACATTCTGAAATAATTTATATCGTAGTTTTTATGAAAATTATATGGATTTCTAAAAATCCTTTTTCGTCAGATTTTACAGTTAGTCTGAACTGGACTTTTTGATTGTTTACTAAATCTTAAAACTTATTTTAATGGAGCTCATATTTATCTTTGGTATGTTAATAAAAAGAAGATAATTTTGCAAACTTTTGATACAAGTCTTTTTTAATGCTGTCTATTTATTGTTTGATTATTGTTAGTTTAAATGTTATTTAGGAGATGTTGGATGCACCATGAAACTGTATGCTTTTCCCAAGGCTATCCTATTTTTTTATTACATTCCTGTTAACATAGTTACCTACATAGTCAATTTGGTCCTAAAATTCAATTTAGTTTGTTGAATTTATTACTGACAACAATGAAGTTTATTTTTCTGAGCACAATAAACTTTGAACTACCACAAATTGTTTAAAATAGATTTTTACTTGCTTGACAGCTCGTTCTATGAGGTCACACAAGGCAAAAGATGATTAATCGAATCAAAATAGTCTTTAACTGTTTTTACATTTTTTGTATAACTAGGACTGCTTGAAAAATAGAGTTATTTTATTTTAGAATAATTTGCTACTAAAATTATAAATCGTTGCTAATAGGTTTTTCAGAAATTATTCCTCCAATTTCAATAACGTTTGGTCAGCCAGAATCAAATGTTACGTACTCAATTCGTAACCCAAATGTCGTGGGTTCAAATCCCGAGGAGGGTTGTTTATAAGTTTGAGGCCGAGCCATACTCATCACTTAACGGTGCACATCAACCAGAGCTTTTGCACCCAGATTTTAGTTACAGACACTTTAGTATCTTTAAAACTACGGGAACTATCGATATGATTTTTCATTCATCCCCAAAGTACTGTCTACAAAGTAATTTACAACAAAGTTTGACTAATTTTACAATCGCGTTGTTCCGGGATTGGGTCCGTAAGTTTGACAATTTTGGAATAAGAAGACAACAACTTCCTTCGTTGCTGTGCACCCTTAAATGGAATATCTCTATTTTGCTGTCATTACAGTTTTCCACTTTAGTCAAATTTGAACATTTCATAACTCATTTCCAAAAATATGTTAGATTTGTCAACAACATATGTAATAAGTGCTATATTAACAAAAATAAAAATGTTCACTAAAGCTTAATTTGAAAATTTTTAAATCACTTTACAGGTGGTCCAAAGGGCCATTTTACATGATCATTTAAAATGGGTCCGCGGGCCACATTTGGCCCGTTGGCCATACTATTGTCACACCTGCTTTAAAAGGGTGACGACGGGTGAACTAGGGAAACATATATTTACTATTGACTTTGAGTGTAGGGAAACAAAATCTGAAAATCTCAGCAAATCTGCAGATATCTGCATGCCTGGCATCTCTGACTCCGACAAGATATCCGACATTCAGTTTAGCAGCAACCATGGCTTTCTACCTATGATATACAGCCTTGAGCAGCAACGTCATTGATGCGAAACGTCAAAGTTTTGGTTGTAAACAAATCTCGCTATCGCAATCGTCCAATTTTCTCATCATCTAGCCGGCAACTTCGCGACTTGTCCACAATAGTAGGCGATTCAGAGGCAGCACCACCTTCTACGGTCGCTGTTGCAGGTTTCGGATCAACCTAAGCTGAATTCCTAAAACTCAGCGTTCAGCAAGACGGAGATTATTACGGTAAGTACTCGCAATCAATTCCAGTCCCTTTCCTTTGTTAACTCCATGTCTCATTAAATTTTCCAGTTTACGGTCGACTCCTCATTCAACGAAGATCAGTGATCAGTTTGGCACAAATTAATTTGAGGATCATTCGATTTGTAATCAGAATCAGCCAGAAGCGATATTGATTTCGACGCTATATAATGATAATTTCTTGCATCTACAACACCATAACCGCAACGATAAGAGGCCACCACGCAGCAGACTTCCTCCAGGGCAAAACTTCGCCAAAACGTTAATTTGTGTCCCAAGAAAATAGTCTGTATGAACCTCTGCCAGCAATTTGCCCTCGAAGATTTCCGACCGGCTGACGTGCGCCAGAAAGCTGAGTTTGTATGTGCCAATATGACCCAGAAATTGGAACATTATAGCCTGCAAGCGTAAGTACAAAATGTTCATGAGTCTAAAAGTGTATAAATAAGTTCGAAACAAACATCTTTTTAGAATGCAGTTTCTTTTCAACTGTAAGCTGGCTGAGTGCATGTCCATCTGACGGCAAGAAATGCAGTACAACGGTGGAACTAACGAGGGCAACAACAGATCTGATCTGATTCTGATCGAGCCTCGAATCAACGCCAACCACATCCCAAACCGTTTGCACAGCCTGGAACGATCGAGACTGCACAACTAAAGAACATAACACGGATCAAGAAACTGCCAGAGTTTACCAATGGTGAGTTAAAATGATCTGGGAGTTTCAAACCTCAAAAGATTATTAAAATAATAGTTTGTTTCTTTTTTTTAGATTAATTTTCGTGGATTTAACCTGACAATTTGACGTATACGCAGGAAATATGCAGCGGGTTTAAGATCTCATTTGAAAAGGAAATCTTCGAGGCCACTTATCCACCAACAAAAGTATCAGAAACGTGTTTGGTAAGTTCATTCCGTATTGCCAAAATCACCACCACACTGCAGATAGTTTCAGTACCGTCATCTGGGGTGAATCGGGACTACAGTCTGAATAGGGACAGCAGTGTTAAGAGCACTTAAAGGTTTTAAATTTGGAAATGGATGTACACATTTTGTTAGTCTGAGTCTGTTCTATCCGAAACCAACCAAAAAAATCAAAATATTTTATAAATACCCCAGTTGACGGTACTATTTTTTAATTTTAAAGTATTTTCTATTTTAATATTTTGCAAACTTCTTTCAGAATGTATGTTTATAATGCTCCGCTGAATCTATTCTCCGACATAATTTCCAAACGCATATTTTTCCAAATATATCTTTGGTCAACTTTAAGCTGTCAAAGTATAAAATATTCAAATTTGGCAAAATTGTAAACAAAAACCTATTGCTCTGTAGCCAGATTTTTATAGAGCGTTTGAAAATTACATCGGATTCGAGATTCAGCGGAGCTAAAAATTTTGCTTTGGTAAATTTACATTAGTTTCATCGGAAATTTACAAATATCGAACATTTTGCTGTTGCATGTTTACATTGGATGGCATTGAAATTTACAATGAAATTGATTTAAATTCGCATCATTAATGACGTGCACTTTTGGTACATCATAAATGATGTAAATTTACCGAATTTTTTTTTCTGTGTAGTTAATTACTACCCAGTCAAATCAATCCGAATTTTGAAACAGAATCTAATTAGAATCGAATACAAATTCCGTTTCAAACGCAACAACCGGTTCGAACACGGAACCAGTTGTTGCGTTTGAAACGGAATTTGTATACGATTCTAATTAGATTCCGTTTCAGAATTCGGATTGAGTTAACTGGGTAATGTCACCACACTGATACACAAACACAACGTAGGGTAGATTTGGCATTTGTTTATGTACGATTTAACGATCTGTGATTGAAGAAGCGATTAGTTCTACACAGAAAAAAAAAATCCGGTAAATTTACATCATTTATGATGTACCAAAAGTGCACGTCATTAATGATGCTAATTTACATCAACTTTATTTTAAATTTACATGCCATCCGATTTAATTGTGTAGAACAAAAAGCGTTTTGAAAACATGTAAATTTCCGATGAAATCTACGTAAATTTACCAAGATTTAAATTTTTTTTACTCCGTTGAATTTTAAATCCGATGTAAATTTCAAATACTTTTATGGCCAAAATGTAGTATGAAAGATCACTCTTTTGTTATCCTTTCTAATCAATTCAAGCATATGATTCCATTGAAATAATGCTTATTATTGACCAGATAAACAAAAAAGAATCAATTCAAACTAAAGGCGATCAAAAGCTTGAAAAATAGTATGGGATTTTCAATTCAACGGAGTAAAAAAAATTCCACAAAATGCATACTTGTTTGTCATAAATTCAGATTGTGATTTTAGCTCTGCGGTTTTTACTCAGAAAAAATGGCAATACTTACAGTTAAGCATTTCAAATCGTGCACCTTGCACCTATAGCCGAGTACTCATCTCGATCAACTATCACTTCAGAACTTCAGAACTAGAACTGGTGATGAAGTCGAACACGGACGGCTCGACCGAAACCCTCTGATGCAGATTGACGTCGCGCAGCAAAATACTTTTACTTACGCTCGAACGAGAGCAGAAATAATCCACAACATCATTTCTGCCAGAGAGCCTCTGGTCACTGTAAGGCCGTCGTTGCGTCCTGTTGCGTCAATCCAGCGATCGGCCAAATTCAAATCCCTTTTGAGGTTCCTGGATGGGCTGAATGGATCAGCGGCTTTGTCGAGCTGTATAAAAAAAAAGTATAAATTAATACTCCACAATTGTTGCTATTCTATTACAACTTACCAGCTGCGTGTAACTCTTCTGGGCTGCTTCCTGCCGACGACTGGTGTCCCTGGATTTAGTTAGCGCACACACGAATACTTCTTAGCGAGCCGACACGGACACCTGCCAGACGCAGATGATGTTGTCGGAGTAGCCGGCGTACAGGGTCTGTGCGTCGGTGGACCGGGCCAGCGAAAGGCACTGCGGCAGGATGGCATTCGACGGCTTCAGTTCCTCGACCATGGCCAGGTCCCAGATCTTAATCGACGGTCCGTAGGCGAAGCACAGCCAGTACCGGTTCGGCGAGAAGCAGAGCGCGTTGATTACATCATTGTGCTCCAGCGAGTGCAGATATATGTCATCATTCAAATCCCACAGGAACGCCGCCGGACGTGCACAAGGAACCGTCGGGCGACACCGAGTAGAGGTAGCCATTGTGGCCCAGATGGTCTATCTTCAACTTGCAGTTGGCTAGGTCCCAGACCTTGATTAGGTTGAAGTGGTTCGGTGAGAAGCGTACACAGGACACCCAGTCGGAGTGACCTTCCTCTTGGATGGTGTTCTTGCACTCGGCGAGCGTATTCCACAGCTTGATGGTCCTGTCGCGCGAGCCGGACACGATCTGACGATTGTCCACGGAGAACGCAACCGACAGGACGTCCTTGGTATGGTATTCGAAGCGGTGGGTCGACTTGCCGGCGACCAAGTCCCACAAACGGAGGATCTTGTCCCAGGAGCCGGATAGGGCGTAGTTACCGTCCCAAGAAAGCACAACGTCGCTGATGAAATGCGAGTGGCCGTACTGGCGCTTCTGCGGGATGCCGTAGCTGACGTCGTCCCGGGTCAGCCCACACGATCAGGGTCTTGTCGCGCGACGGGAATCATGTCCGTTTACTTGGCGATCTGGTTAACTGAGCCGGAGTGGCCAACCAGCTGGCCGCGGAGCTGCAGCGTCTCGGTCATTGTTGATTAGAGCACTTCAAACTTGGCAGCGTGATGCGTGCCGCACTGTTTTACGTTTCGTGGAGAAAAGTACTTTGTAATCGTCCGGCATGATTCTGAAACAAACGAATTATGATTATTGTAAATTATCACAAAAAGAAAACCAAAACAAACTTGCATATTATTTCAGTCACAGCAGGTGGGAATTTTTTATCGAATTGAGACGAAAACGGATAATCCTGAGAACAGCAAAAATGACAGCTCACGCAAAAGAATGTCGACTCAGGGTTGCTACGGTCAATTTATCTGTATTTCCTGGCGTCATAAATCTGTACATCAGCGTTAGAATGCCAAAGTATTCAGAAGAAAAATGATATTTTTTTGATTCATATAAAGTCTTTGGCAGAAAAAAAAAAATAATCAACTTGTTTAATTTATATAAAAGGTTTAAATTTTTTTTAATATGATTAAATTTTAATTGGTTAAAAAAATATAGTATAAAAGCTTTTGTTATAATCGATTGAAAATATTTTAAACCCATCTCATAAAGCTAATTTACCAAAATTTACAAAAAATGATTGCGTATGCTCAACTCGAGGGGAAACAAGAACTTTGGGGTCCCCGGAATCACGCTCACCTATAAATTTTTATAGGTGTATTGTTTTTGTATTTTCAAAAAGTTCTACCAAAAGGAACATAAAAAAATCTGAAAAACAAAAATTTTATAAAAAGAAATCAAAATTTCATTGTTGTCAGAAAAGTACTCTTTAACGCAAAATTTATCGCTTCATTCAAAAACATAACCAATCTTACTCAATTTAAGGACCCAATTCCCATAACAAAATTCGCTTAAAGTTTTGTCGACTCCAACAAAGGCTGCACCTATAACGTACATCACTTTGATCTGGTAAGATACCGTTATTTGCAGTGGTCAGCTGTCAAGTTGACAACGTCGATTGTGTTTTTTGCAAAAAAAAATCGCGGATTGCTGGAAAAATCACAAAATTAATTCAATTTTTATGTGTGTCGCGGCCACCCTTCATGAAGATCATTACGTTTGCGCGGTTGATGTGCGCCTTTAGCCAATCCTCAAGCGGTTCCTTGACACCTCCACCAACTGATGTTGCTGCTCCGGCCAGCTTTCGACACTTGGTCGTCAGCGCGGCAATGTCCACACGGTCCACACCATCAATTCGATCAACGGCCTTTCCCACCTGGAAGAAGTTCACCGTCGGAACGGCATCGATCTGGTGCTTGAGCACCACCTCGAACAGTTCATCCGCCGGAACGTCCACGAACTGAACCGCGGAAAACTGCTTGGCCAGTTCCATCATCACCGTGAGAATCTGCTTGCACTGTTCCGCCCAGTCAGCGGAAAACAACGCCACGGTTAGGGCCGGCGATCTGATAAGTTTGTTGTACTGGTCGACACTGGTCACGATCGTGATGGCCATGCTGCTGCTTGTGGAAGCTATCGTAACGGAGAAAAGGGAGGAGCTGCCCAGCCGGATAATCTCTGAGGTTGATTCGGGAGGAAAAACAAGCCGTGCGCGAGCGACGAGAGTTTTCCAGACGAAATCACAAATTTGGCGCCCTGAAAACGACAAAGAAGTGACACACACCAAGTAAATAAGATAAGTACTTACTTTTCTTTTGATTTGATGAGGCTGACAGTACGTTGACGATGCGACGAAACCCACTAGAAGAGCTGCGGAGGTGGATCGCTTTTTTCCACTCCGACTCCGGTTTCGTAAGATTCAGCGACTTCTACTTCGATTCCAGCTTTCCAAACAACTTTTCCTAGTTTTGACTCCACAATCCAGCAAAGCAGTCTTGAAATCTGTCCGTCAGTATCAGCAGCGGAAACACTTTTCTTAACTGCACAAATTGTTTTTCATTCTCCAGCAGATGCAAGTGGGAATAGAAATGGCTTTCTGAACACCGACCGAAAATGTCCCCAACTGCAATAGAGACTGCTTATTGAATCTTGGTAGTTGGTTAATCGACCGGAAAATAGAACAGATTCCGCGAGCAACCAAGCTGACCTGCGAGAACACAACTTTGTTTTGATTTTGCTTGCTGTCAATCCCAAACGCAGGCAAAACTTAACCAATTTTACATTGTTTTAACGTTTACGTTAAACATGTTTTAAATAAGATTCATGGTTTACATGCTTTTCGTGCATTCATATCTGTTGATTTTCATGAACGAACTCTTCGTTTACGTAAAATTCATCAAAAACATTGAATCTGATTTTACATGTTGGCTCTTTAAGTGAAATTCAACCGTTTACATCGGATTTCAAATTTACATGAAGTGAGTTTACGTTTGAAACAATGTTTACGAGTCAGGTAAATTTACACTTTTTTTTCTGTGTAAGAACAAATGTTACATTTTAAGTTAGGTGCAATAAAACGGTCTCTTTCTACTTAAGCCTCCGAGCAGGCAAGTCGCCTCTCGGAGCACTCGAATCCGGCGTTTTATTTATACCGCCCTGAACTCTGGTCCACTGGTCGTCCGCTTCGTCTGCTGCAGGAAGAACCGGTAAACTGGTGGTTCTGGCCCCCGCAGTGTGTAAAGTTTGAAGGTGTAATTTTGGAGGGTTGAATATTACCTCTTTTATGATGTAATTTTACCTCACTTTAGACTGAAAAAGTTACATTACACCAGGATAGTAGTAAAATCACACATTTTCAGAAGTTAAATTATGCATTTTTTTCATAAAAGATGTAATATTACCATGATTTTTTTTTACTGTGCACAAAATCAATTCGAAAATTCATTCATTAGATGTTTGAACCTTTACACCTACGAGACCGGTCAGCTGCAGCTCAAAACTGAGCAACATGGAACAATAAACAAGATACAAGGAATAGAAAAATCTGTTTTTCTTTAATTTCGGTAACAAGACATAGTAAAACAAACTGAAAATAATTTCACTGTAGGGTATTATGGTGATAAAGTTGTAGACTTGATTTTGTTAACAAATTGTCAGAGAAGCAATGCAACGCAATCCACTTTAACGACCTCCGGGTCTTTTGTGGGCTCTGTTGCAAGTTTCTGCTCATTTATAGGCGTCCGAAGGTTATGTGTGGTGAGTCACTCAAAACCTCTTTTACGCAAATGGACTGACGTTTTACTTCCCCATCCGATAGAAGCCCAGGAGGATAAGGAGGGATCGGCAGCCGAAGCCACTAACCACCGCGCCACGAGGCCCTCCTTGTCAGAGAAGTAAAATTCATAATTTTAAACTAAATTTTTTGGTGATTATCAGGGATGGAATAATCGCAAAACAATCAATTTCGCTTGCGAACATTCTTCACCCTCTAAAGAGAGCGGCGAATCACGCAAAAGAAAATCGTTTCCGAAATTCTCCAAGAAAATCAATCTGCTGATGATTTTTTTGTGAATTTCCTTATAAGCTCCACCTAAAATCACTTATTTCACTTTGTTTACACACATTGCCCATCTACAAAATGTGATAGGTCATTTTTCGACGTGTGACGTTACAAGTGTAGTAGTGAAAAAGATGTTCTGCCGAATAATCAAGATGATGATTTTTTGGATTCCTTTTACCGATCTTTCGTGCGCGAGAGAGGAGAGCCATGCTCTCTTCCGATTTTTTCTTTTGATGAAAATCCAAAGATTTTCTTTTGATGATGATTATTGCATCATTGGTGATTATGAAAATTGTCACTTTAAGGGCTATTCGAATGAAATTTAAAAAAAAATATGCCGAGATAGTTGCAACTTCCAACACTGTGAACCATTTCATGTCACTACTTTCCCTCTCTAGCAACTCCAGCGCGGGGACTCAATTGAAAGTGGGCCACGTGGCGAATGGGCAAGTGAGCTGAACGAACGAACGAACCCTGCCGGCATCCAATTGTATAATGAATGAATTTTCAATTCGGAAAATAATGCAATAATGATATAATTTCGAGCCCATACGTGTATTGCACATAATCAGAGTACTTTTTTTCCTTCTCTCATTTCGCTCTCCGTTCATTATTCCATTTCATGGTTTATCGCAGTGTGGGTGTGCAATTTTCTGGGTGGCGCGAAAAAAGGAAATCCGTCATTTGGGGTGAATCGGGACAGCTATTCTTATGATGTTTTTCACAATATTTTGATATTTTTAATTGATTTTAGTTAGATTAGATTCAGAGCAACAAAATTAGTGCACATGTCCCAAAATCACCCCAGTTGACGGTATCACCAATATTGCCGATCTGGCACCAAAATAGGATGCGCTGGCGGGTTGGGGAGAAGGAGTCGCGATCCCGATTGGAGAAAATTGATTTCAGTAAGTTTCAATTAGACGAGCACCGGGGTGAAATATTGGGCCACTCGCATAAAAAATAGTAATTGCCAGTGGCAATTAAATTCGCGCCGCAGCAAATGAATGGCCATGATCTATTCATGGCGTGTGCTGTGCTGTAAGAGGATCAGGCCAGATCCTGGGAGGTGGAGGGTGTTATCATTTGATTGAAACGGTGGGTCGAGAGGTGTGGGTTGGGGAAGCCAATTGATATTTTGATGTGAGTGGTTTTGTGGAAATATTTTAAATTGAAGTTATTGGATTGTGAATTGGCAATTTGGCATGAAAAGTATGTGCAGACCGTCGAATCTACAATTTCTAGTCATCCATTTCAATACTTGGTGCTTTTTTAATTTAACCTTTCGTCATTTCCAATTTTCCGATTTTTTTTTTATTTATATAGGTAAGCCAATGTTAACGAGAAATGTGATTAAAAAGGAGAATGGGCAAATATGTATGGGAGCTGGTCCAAGGATGTACATGGGTCATTCTCTACCAACTCACACGAAATCGGGAAAAGTTGCCCTGACCCCTCTTCGATTTGCGAGAAACTTTGTCCTAAGGGGTAACTTTTGTCCCTGATCACGAATCCGAGGTCCGTTTTTTGATATCTCATGACGGAGGGGTGGTACGACCCCTTCCATTTTTGAACATGCGAAAAAGAGGTGTTTTTCAATAATTTGCAGCCTGAAACGGTGATGAGATAGAAATTTTGTGTCAAAGGGACTTTTATGTAAAATTAGACGCCCGATTTGATGGCGTACTCAGAATTCTAAAAAAGTTTTAAAAATTCTCCCATTTTCCGTTACTCGATTGTAAAAATTTTTGGAACATGTCATTTTATGGGAAATTTAATGTTCTTTTCGAATCTACATTGACCCAGAAAGGTAATTTTTTCATTTAGAACAAAAAATTTCATTTTAAAATTTCGTGTTTTTTCCAACTTTCTGGGTCAATGTAGATTCGAAAAGTACATTAAATTTTCCATAAAATGACATGTTCCAAAAATTTTTAAAGTCGATTAACGGAAAATGGGAGAATTTTTGATACTTTTTTAGTGTTTTTTTCGATGAAAAATACGTTTTTTCGGAATTCTGAGTACGCCGTCGAATCGGGCGTCTAATTTTACATAAAAGTCCCTTGACACCAAATTTCTATCTCATCACCGTTTCAGGCTGCAAATTATTGAAAAACACCTCTTTTTTCGCATGTTCAAAAATGGAAGGGGTCGTACCGCCCCTCCGTCACGAGATATCAAAAAACGGACCTCGGATTCGTGATCAGGGACAAAAGTTACCCATTAGGACAAGGTTGAAGTCTATATGGGAAAAAATGACCATGTGTGAGATTCTTGTAGGAAATTTATTTTCCTACAACTTTGTCGAAGGGTGCTAAACGATCCGAGTTGATCCTTATGAGTCATTAGCAATGCGATGAAAAGAAATCGGCTTATGTACTTTAAAGTATATAAGGGGCATATAAAAAGCATATCAACATGAAAAAATAAATTTAAAAAAATTCACCAAAATTCAGGTTCAATTCGGATCGTTTTGCACCCTTCGACAAAGTTGAAGGAAATTAAATTTCTTACAAGAATCTTCCACTTGGACAACTTCGGGCGAGACCTGCGCCACCTAATGCCAAAATCCTGAAGCGATGATTTTCCCCATACATTTCCGCGGTTTTCCCCATAAAAAAACTTCAACGATAAAAAGCGACCCCTTAACCTTAACCGATTTGGCTCAAAATTGGCACAGTTACTTATTATTGCCTAAAGAATCTCTTCAGATTTTCCAAAAAATACAATTTTTCTTGTCACCCTAATGGTCAGCAACCAAAGGCTGTGTCAAAAAAAAAAAAAAACAAAATATCAAATTATTCGCTCTACACTGTAGAGTCTGCAGCATTGCCTTGGCGTTCTCGATCGCGGGATTCCTACTCGAAGGCTTGATTGTTGAGGCTATTGCAAACCTCTTTTTACACCTTAGCTTCCATCGACCCCGGGATTCAAACTGACGACCTTTGGATTGTGAGTCCAACTGCCTACTAGCGACTCCACCGAGGCAGGACCCAGGGAGACGACTCCTACACCTGGTTTGAGCTAACGACCTAACCCTTTAGGTTAGATCGGGCCAACATTTACTTCCCCATCCGACGGAAGGCGTGGTCAGACAAATCTCGTCTCGAAAAATGCCACCGGGACCGTCTGGGATCGAACCCAGGCCGGCTGGGTGAGGCATCAACCATGCTCGTTTTAGCTGCAAATGAAAATTAAAATTGAAAAACTAAATTAAAAATTGCTTTGACCATTTTTTTTATCATATAAAAATGATTTTGCAATTCAAATTTGAAGGACAAAAGTGATTTTTAAAATCATAAAAAATCCTTGTATTATTTTTTCGATGTATTCCACATGCATACTTAAAAGTTTGCCGAAGACACGAAATCGATCAAAAAATTCCCTCAAAAGATATTCATTTTTGAATTCATGCTTCAGTGGTGTAAACTTACGTCTTTCGGCGCACATTGGCAGTTTTGTGACGTGCTTGTCATAAAAGGAAACTATAATTATGTAGGTTTGAGCGCAGTTCTAAAATTGTTTGTCATTTTTCCAACATCTGTCGCCTCGCATTAACCGGCTCCTGGGTTAACGTCATGGCCCGAAAATAAACATCAAAGAACCTGATGATCCAAATAATGATCCGTTGACCGACCGTCCGACCATCCGTCGTGGTGGTTAACGCATTTTGGAAAAGGCTCTTCAAATTTCCACAAATAGCCAACAGCTCCAACAGCAGCCATGTGTCAGAGAGTGATAAGCAGTGAAGAAGAAGAAGCGTCCAACGGCAGCTGATCCCCAACCCTTGGAATAACCCTTTCGGCCACGACCTTTCCACTTGTTCTTCCGGTTCTTTCCAACCGACCGACCGGCGGCCATAACAATCGATGGCCTCGTCGTCGACCGGTTTGTTCGTGAGTTTCTGCTCGGAGCAATTTTCCTATAATATTTAATGGATCATTGGCTCAGAAAAGATTTAATAAATAAAAATTTCAAAATTTTCCAAATGTTGTTACGTGATTGAAATTTCAAGTTCGTGCCGTCTTGCTGTTGGCCTCAAGTTCAACCGTTCATTGTCGTTTAACCAGCGAAGCAGGAAAACCCCGTTTCGTTTTTCCGCTCCCGGAGCACGGACGGAAAACTTCTGAGGGACGACCTGGGCTTCGAACAAGACGATGTGCAATCCTCGTTGAAGACGATGACGACGACGAGACGTGCTGCTTCGTTGTGCTTTCCTGTGACACGATGGTGTTCAGTGTTGACCGGGGGAGAGTCTCTTTGCCCAAATGATCCATTGTTGCGCTGAACGAACCGTTGTTGGACCGTTTAGGCCAGACCGGGAATCGAAGGATGGGGGCTCAGGTGCATTTGGGCGGGTTAAGTCGTCAGGAAGGAACAGTGATAGCAGCGGCCTTGAATTGACGGAAAATAATCACGATTTATGGAATGTTCAATGTCAAGATAAGCAGTGAGAGATGCGGCTGAGTTTTTTTTCTTGAAATCAACGATTTTTCACATTTTATATTTGGATGCACTTATTTATGTAATTTTTCCTGAACTAAAATAAACCATTACAGAATCCCTACAAATGTCCATAAGGGTGATGAAAGAAAGTTGACTTTTTCGATTTTAGGGAATCTTGTGGGTGTTGCAAAAAGTGATTAAATTAAAAAGACGTTTTTATCGAAATAGATAGCTGAGAGAAAAGCTCTGCCAAAATCAAATGAAAGAATAAAGCTCTCGCGAGTGAACTACACTCAAACCCCGATGGTTTGACACCAACTGTCAAATCAACGGGGTCACTTTTTAGTTTGACACCCCTTTTACACGTTTGTTTTGATAGTTAGTGTGCGTGAGTGCCGTGTAAAAAGTGACAGTTCGTCACTTTTTAGTTTGACTTTGACCAACCAACGGGGTACAAACTAAAAAAGTGTCAAACGAAAAGTGACCAACCACCGGGGGTTGAGTGTATTACAAAATGGTGTCAGTTCGTTCATTGGGCAAATTCATCCCATTGAGTGTCTTATGTTGGAAAATGACCAACTTTTAATCATCGAGCCGTGGTAGCCGAAACGGCAAAGGCGCGTATTCGATATGCCAAAGGTCTTGTGTTCGATTTTTGATAACAGCGCTTGTTTTTAATATCGCTTTCACCAATACAGTCGAATTTCTGCCCATCTATTCTACCAAATATGAATTAAATTAGTCCTTAAGTGAGCGAAATTGAAAGCACCCTCTATCCCCCTCAATTATTTCCCTCGCACTATCAATGGTTTCATTTATCACGTTATATTGCGGTGTGCCAAATTCCATTCTGCCCAACCAGCCAACAAACCAGCGCAGTGCAATGAACCGATCATTATCACCCGGTAGGAAATATGTGTTTGAAGTGAAAACCAGAACACTCCACATATTTGGGGGTCCTTAGCTGCTGCTCGATGGCACACAATCGATTCATAAATGCTCACCGACCGCCACGACCATTCATTGCACTGCCAAAGAGAGCTCAAGTGCATTTTGCGGAACATTATTTCGTCGAGGGGGAGTTTGCATCACAACCACTGAACAACCCAAAAATGGTACCCAAAATGGGGGATTCATGAAGTTTACATTGTTCTGTGCTGAAACTACTCGACCGGGCTCTCTGGAATGTGGTGTGGCAAGCGCTAAACGGCTCCGAAGAGGATCTCAATGAATATGTCATTAGGATGGGACGAAATGGTAGCGTGTGGGCACTTAACTGAGTTATAGTGTAATATTGTGACAGTGAAAGCGACTGCTGTAGCGGCAGCTGCTGGATGCTAATTTTAAGTGCAGACCAATTGAAAGCTTTTCATGGAAATACTAGCAGAATTGGATGGCGAAAATTTACCAGGAATCGCTTGATGTTTTAAGACTGACAGTTGTCACTTAAAATTATCATAAAAGCATTCTTTGAAAAATTGAGAAAATTAAACGAAATGAAAAAAAACAGTACAACAATAAAGTAACAAATTATTATGAAGTGAAATCGCCTGATTAAAAATGTAATCAACTATAAACTCAGGTATAACCGAAAAAGGAAGAGCTACTAAATCACTGAAACGACTGAAACCCAAATTTTTTAATTTCTCTCGCTTTGGTGTTTATAATTATTATGAAGCTTTGAGCATAAGCTTTGTAAAAATCATTATAGAGACAACGTTATAGGTGAATCAGGAGACAATCAAAAAGATTTCAAGCTTGAAGATCTGGCAACACTGTCTGAAGTTATGATATCTTAAGTGATATTTATGTACTGGTTCGAAGCTAAATCTCACTTAACTGTGAAAAAAAGTTTTTTCTGTAAAACTTTGACTAGTGTTAGATTCTTATATGAAATAATTCAAAATCACGGTAAATCGTCAACTTCTTCATAGTAAAAACATATGGCATATAACATCTGGGAGTGGTAACAGATTACGTGCTAAAAATGTGTGTTTGTATATCAGTACTTCAACCAACTATCATTTTTTTATCAATTCAAAATGAAGTGACCCAAAAAAAACTTTTTGCTATTGAGGTATTGAGGAGAAAATCGTGACGTCAGAAATTAACACAAATCACTCAAAGTTCATTTTATGAGTGAGTCTTTAAACGATTGACAGCTACACTGCCCCCATTTTTCTGTGGGTGAGAAAAGGAGGCGAATACTTTATGAAAATTATACCTGTCAAAATTTCCAGCCTCAAAATTTTGTCGCGAGTTGATTTTCTACTCTATTCCGTCGTGAAACTACTTATTTTACCTGTCATTCTCGAGCAACGAAACGGCCTACTTTTCTCTACCAAAAATTACAGAATAGAAAATTAATGCCTTTCAATACCAGTGCTGAAAAGTTCTACTTTTCAACACTGGAATGGGTGCTGAAACGTTGAACTTTTTTTTTTATTTATTTTTTCGTTTTTAACGGTGCGTTAGCACGTGGATGTTTGACATAAAACTCCATTCAAAAATCGTGTTTCGGAATTGCAAATGTTGCAAAAATGCAATGTTGCAAAAATGTACGACTCGTGTTGAAAAAAACCTTTCTAATTCTATTTCATTTTTTTTTCTTATGAGTCACGTAAGATTGTTCTCATCATGACATTATATACTGAAAGAACTTTAGCAAAACATTATAATGAAATATGTAAAACTGACTTATAATAAGAGTTTGTGAATTTGTTCAACAAGTTTGATCTTGTTTAATTATAACAGAAAAATAGCCAAAAAATATATATTTGAAAATAAATTAATGGGCAAGCACATGCTCAGTTTATGTTATATTTTTTTCATTCATAAAGCTATAATGTGTTCTCTGATATGCTTCTATTTTATCTATTTTACGTTTTATTGAATTTCAAATCAAAACAAGATTTAATTCTGTCTTGCGAAACTTCGATTTAAAAAAACGCCAAAAATCAATTTTCAACCAATTTTTGATCTTTAAAAAGCATTGGAAATAAGCACTCTTAAAATTTTAGACAATGTATGGTTTGGAAGTTTTAGTTGTTTTATGTGACTTTGCCAATGTTTTTAAAAATGTCATTTTTTGAGAAGTCAACTTTGGCTGTGTTTTTTATTAATATTTCGTAAATTTTGAGTAAATGTAATGTATGCATTAATTTTTCTAGTGTCCCAGACTATGTTTTTACGCATTTGTTTTACAGTTTAAATGATAATGGTGCCATTTTATAGCAAAAAGTGTGAAAAACGAGCAAAAATTGAAAAAAGTGACAGTAAAAACATGAAAAAACTAGATAGGCAAAATGTAATGATAGGAGGTGGTAGAATAGACCGAATACTATAAAAAAACATAAACCAAACAAGATAAATGCAAATTAAAATACTAAAATTGAAACAAGAAAAACATAAAACAAGAGATGTAAAGTTTTTCGTAGAACAAAAGTTGCTCAAAATGACAACCTAAACACGGGAAAAATAAAAATTTTCGAAAAAAAATTTGGGCAGTAGAGGGTTAATGTACGTTTGAATATTCTTCGACATTTCAACAGACTTTTTAAAGTACAATAAACATATTCTTAAAGGTTGTCATCTCCCCCTTCACATGATTCTTTAGAAAATCACAAATCAAACATGAAATCTGCATTTTGTTGCACGAACTGCGTTTAAAATATAACGCAGACACTGATTCCGATGGTTTCATTTGTCAAGCTCCCTCCATATCGTCGTGAGTGTGCTATCTTGTCACACGTATACTTTGTGAAAATTTAAGTACAAAGACGTCATTTTGTTAAGCTTTCAGTGCGTCACCATCTGGCCTTAATAGATCCACAAATTTGATTCTAATCTAGACTATGAAAACCGTAGATACTCCGTGCAATTTTGACACTGTTCATATGAAATTAAGTTTCAAACAAATGTGCAAATTTGTCACATCTTGCATTTGCGACGCAAATTAAATGGGATTTTTGGTCAGATGCTGTTTGACCCTCTGACACGAACGCCTATGCATTTCCCCCCAAAACGTCAAAATGACGATTGCGTCAATATAGCAAGATCACGCCGAAACTTTCTACAAGGGCACCATTTTCTCTGTGATTCCTGCCCCGTGTATGATAAATCAATTACTACAACGCCACTTTGGGCGAAAACCGGTGAAACAAAGAGCTTTAGCTTTCCGGGAAATGGGTTGACTTTTGCACGACACACCACCGTTCACCACCACCACCACGCTGAAGGCGCCGGAGAACAATCATATTTGCAGTGGGTGAAAATGGGTTTCTGGGTGGCGGGTGTGGGTGGCAGTGATAAAACTTTCCTTCGGGGAACATTTCCGGTCACGAAAGGGGAATGTTTCTTCGGGTTTCATTCAATGAATATTGATTGGAATGGCGTGTGTCTGATGGTTGCAGCGGATCCTGGAGAGCTTCCACGAGGGGGTGGGGTCACGAGCTTTTCATGCAGAATGTTACAGAAACGGATGATACAAAGGGGCTGCTCCGCTTTGACAAAGTTTTGACAAAAGGTGAGCAGAGCGCGCGCAAATGATTAATCTGTCGCATACAAAAACACCTCTCGGTCCTCCAACTCAACCCCCCCACCCACCCCAGTAATCTCAGTCACGACAAATGCCACGAGGGCATCCGGGAGCATGTATTAATTAATTGCAGGTCGGATTCGATACATGTGATCCCCGATCATCATCACGGAACAATTAGCAGCAACGTGAGCCTGGAGAGATGAGCCTCCTCCTGAGACATAATTAAAATGGTACAGTTTGATGCACCCGCGAGGGACGACACAGGCAGTGTGATTTGCAGCAATATTTGATCGGTTCGCGGAACATGAATAAAAACTGCTGGCATCACGTGAGTCACTTTCATTATCTGTGTGGTTCGTAATGAGAGCGCGTTGACAAAGTATACATAGGTGCAAGCAATTAGTGCAGTATTCTTTCTTCATGTTCAGCCAACTAGGCTGTTGTTAGAATTGAAGACCGTTTGTTATTGTGATAAGCATTAGAAAGTTGTTGAACTAGTTTCGGTGGACGTATTGAGCCCAAACCCAAAATTAAACCTTTATTGGACGTAACAGGAGCTAGCGCATTGCATTTGATTTTAAATGGGATTAAACCCGTGAAAAAAGATTTTTTTTAAATGACTTTTTGAGGCATTTTGGCCACTAAAGCATTTATTTTTAAAATCTTTGGCCTGTAGGCCAGATCCTTGCGCATCTTTTGGTATATATAACATTGAAATTTGGAGCACCCTGGAGCTCGGTACAGACCTTCAAAGTTTGTCATTTTTTCGAAAAATTGACCCCAGCAAAATCAAATGGAGTCTAGGGCGTCGCGAAGCACGACGCATATTTTTTTTGCCGGGGCAGATTTTTGGAAAAAATTGTAAACTTTGAAGGTCTGTACCGAGCTCCATGGTGCTCAAAATTGCAATGTTATATATACCAAAAGATGCGCAAGGATCTGGCCTACACGCCAATGAACGCTTTAGTGGCCAAAATGCCTCAAAAAGTGACATTTTTGAAGAAAAATCATGTTTCACGGGTTAAATCCCATTTAAAATTCAAATGCAAAGCGCCAGCTCCTGTTACGTTCAATCAAGCTCATATTTTGCATTTGGGCTCAATACGCCCACCGAAACAAACCCTTGAATGCCCGCCAAAAAATCATTTTTGTTACATCTTAATATATATTCACCTCTCTTGCGGATATATTTAAAAAACATCTTTTCAAAGTGTTTATTAGTAGGCATTAATGCTTAAATAAGACCCAACCTTTAAAAAATCCGGCAACACAGTCCTCTTTATGGCGCTCAAAATACTTTTATGATCATGGTTGCCAGGTTACCTGATAAATCTGAACATGCTAGATTTTTCAGGTGTCAGCCAGAATAAATAATAATGTGCCAAATTAAGTTTTTTTAATGATTTTTAATTTTTTGCCAATTTTGATTAACTTTTTAATTAAAATGAACGTTTTAGTTTATATTAATCATTTTATCAACCTACAAACTTCTACATACTATCATTTTATAAATTCTACATACTTTTGAATTAATTCATACTCTTCCCTTCAACTTTCATAATTTTAAAATTTTCGTCAGCCAGAATTTTCCAGATTTTTAACAGATACTTAACCAAATATTTTTAATTTTCCCCTGCCAACCCTGGTTGTAATGAAAACAATGTAATATTCGATTTTCAGTCAGATTTCAGCATTTCAAAGAGTATGAATTTAGAGATAACGATGAATTTTGTTTTGATATCCGGCTCCGTGGCTTAATGGTTACGACTTCTGCCTCACAAGCAGAAGGTTCAGGGATCAAATCCCGGTCGGTACCTTTGAAATTTGGAATCAGGAATTGGAACATTGAATATGAACAAAAACGAAACTGAATCAGGTGGGATTCGAACTCACACCTTTGGATTGATGGTCTGGGACTCTAACCAGTCGGCCATCTGAAGGTTATAAAACATGTTGTATTCTTCTCATATTAAATACGCTCTGATAGGGAGTCTTAAGATAGATCAAGAATCCGTCTGGTGCTTACTTCTATGTTAAGCGGGGCCGGACAATGCCCAACGACCTCGGAATTGGGCCGCTAGGATCTCTGCCATTCTGAAATGGGTCGTTGGAAGCAGCGCGAGTGCCATCACCACCTTATACCCGGGACTGAGATAAGTTGTATCAGCATTCGGCATATACAAAGTCTGATACAAATTATACTTTCCCATAATTTCGCTACCGGTTAGCGGGTATTGGATTGGACCACACACACACACACACACACACACACACACACACACACACACACACACACACACACACAACGATTAATTTTGTTATGATGACTGTTGAGTGTGTCTGGGACCAGTTTCAAAAGGTTTAAAATTAGAAAATCAAAAAAAAATCAAACCATCCACATTAACGACCCCCGGGTCTTTTGTGGTCTCTATTGCAAGTTTCTGCTCGAACCTAGGAGTCCGAAGGCTTGAATGGGGAGAGCACCCAAACCTCTTTCTACTCCAAGGAACCTTCCACCCCAGTGTTTGAACTGGCGACCTTTGGATTGCGAGTCCAACCGCCGCCAGCGATTCCACCGGAGTAGGCTTGGAAGGGTGTGTTGTTTGTACTTATGGCATGGAGACGACTCCTACACCTAGAATGACTTAACGGCCTAACAACCAAGGCCGGGACCGACATTTTACTTCCTCATCCGATGGAAGGTTGGAGCAGATGGGAATCGAACCCAGAATCATCCGCTTACAAAGCGGACAGCGTAACCATTCGAAAATCAATAAGATCTATAACTAGAGTAGTGAAATTCAGCGATTTTGAGACAATGTGAAATTCATGAATTTTGAAAATTTCACAGGCATCCCGTGAAATTTATAAACAAAATGGCATTTTTTATTTTGGCTAGACAATGCGGTTGAATCTGATTTGATTTATAATTCAATGACATGTAAAATAGATAACATAGAAGGAAATTAGAGAAAAATATTTTGCTTTATTAATTATAATTATTTAACAAGTTTCATGCAGTAAAAATGTCATGTAATGTTAAGTTTCTTAAAAAAATATTGAGATATTGTCTATCAGTCTCAAGTTAACAATTAAGAATTTATGAACTATATTTATTGTTGATTGAAGATAAATATAATGTGAATTTTGGTGTTTTGAATTATAATCCCCGTGAAACTTGCATTTAAAAAAATGAAAAATCACTAAGCTATCCTAAAATATACAACACATTGAAGAAAAAACCGCAAAACTTCTGAAACTTGAACCCCAAATACATAACGGTGAAAAAAAGCAGATCTATCACTATTTCGAAATGCATATTTTATGCAGTACTATAATTGTATAGTTTTAAAGGGATTTTATAGAAAAATAGGACGTAACATTTAAAAAATGATTGAAAAAAAAACCCTCTGTTTTTTTAGGCATATGTACAAATTTTGAGCGAAATGGGTTGAGATAGGTTGAGATATGGATTTATCAATTTTAGGATTTTAAGACAATTTTTGCATGGACTGCTGTCAAATTTGTATCAAAAAGTGTATAGACGATCCAAATCACTTTTTGGCCATATTAAACAAAATAAAAAAGGGCTGTAAATTTCTGAGAAAATTATTTCTTTTCGGCAATGATCAGAACTATAATAAAAGTTCATATTACGTATTACAAAAAAAATCTTTTTTTATTATTTTTCAGTAAAAAGTATTTAAAGGACGCGCAAATAAACAATTTGAACCTTATGTGAAGTTTATAATTTGTAAATTGGACACAAATCGATCGAAAAGCTGATTGGTTTAAAAATAGCGTTTTTAACCTTTAAATCAAAGATATTTTCTTGTTTGTAAATAAATTCAAAAATTACTGATCAATCATGAAGAATTTAATATTTAGAGAAAGGAGGATCATGCACGTACTAATTTTCTGAAATTTTAAAGGAATCGGCAAGTCAAACCCTGAAACCCATTCAAGCACACCTAAAACAACTGAAACATGTTGACGACAGCGAAATCGGCCCGAAACGCAATCCATCTCATCTCGTCTGACCCGATGACGACTCCTAGCCTGGGGTGAGGCATCACCAGGTCACGAAAGGCGATTCATTATGATTTATAATTGGCTGTCCGTCCATATTGTGGGCGCCACCACCTCCGCACCAGTTCAACGACGAAGGTGTGCACAATGAATGGGCGCAACAGTTTGTGTGTGGTCCCTGGCAAATTTTATGCACGGGTTAGAACCTCGGAGCAATTAGTCAAGCTGGAATGAAAGTGCAAACATGGAATCGGCAATGAATTCGAAGGAATTTGCCCCTCCGGCAACCATGCTTTGAAAGCATCAATAGGATAGAATTGGGGTACAAAAGACTTGACGTCTATTATGGTCGTACGTGGAACTTTTAGGCTCATTTGAATGTAGAGCATTTTCGTGGAAACATTTACATCAATCAGAATCAGAAATGAAAATGCTGTTTCCAGTTATTAGTTGAATTAGTTATACCTGGTTTTCAGGACGAATGGAAGAATTGAATTGCCAAAATTTAAGATTTAACTATATTTCAGTTAATCAATCATCTTTTGTCAAAAAAGCTTGAAAATATTCCCTTACAATGAATGACACACCTGGATTAAATCGTTGCTTCTCGAAAAAGCCAAAACCACAAGGATAACAGATGAATCCCTCCTCAGTTTATCCTCCCCCCACTATCCGGCATTACTAAAGTTATTACATCAGTGATAAAAATGTACCTCCAGGTTACAACGCACAATAACTTGCAGGTAAGAGGGATGACAATGGAATTTCGGTTTCACCTCATCGTTTCAGAGCAGTTCAGAGCTGTTAAAAGAGAGCAAAAATATTGCAACGTTGTTGAACTAAGGGCAACCTTCTACAGAACACGACGACGACGACGACGACAGTCATTTCGAGATTGGAAAAGTGTGGCTTTTTCCACACCAGAGCCAAAGTCAACCCCGAACCTTGAATGAAAGCATTTGCACCCCCCACAACAATCTGAGGTGGGGGTTTGGGAGAAGAAGCTGCTGGTGCAATTTCATGATACGTAGTTTATTGTGCCACCTTCTGAAGAGCTTTTCCTTTTCGGTGTACACAGAGAGATACAGAGTGTGAGTAGTGTATTCTCGAATTGGTAAGCAGGAGGTCAGGATACTGCATCCTATGGGGTGTGGCTTGAGCTGGTCTGAATCTGAACCAGTTGAGTCAGCAGATCAATGTATTGATAAATATCAAGCTAATTTTATTAATAGAAGATCATGATTCTATACAAAAGAAAAATAATTGGTAAAAAAGTAAATCTTTCCTTGTTCCTGAGAGGAACACCCGTGAAGAGTATCGGGGCCGGCATTTACAAAGCGGATTCAGTGACAGTTTATTAATCAACTTAATGTTAACATATTAGGTTAATGTTAACATTCCATAGGCTGTCTTCCTAAGGTGTCGTGATAAGGTCCTGTTTGTGACGATACACTGCCTTCTCTTTACTAAGCAATCGAATCCAGAAGGGAAAAGATTACCAGTTGTGTTGATCCAAGCCGAGATTTGAACCCCGATCTACCGCTTACGAGGCGAAAGCGTTACCACTAGGCTACGTGGCTCGGTAGGTATATAATAATAATTAGTTCAACTTGAAATTCCAGCTTATTTCAACTTTTACAGTTTAGAAGATCCGTTGCCCTGAAGTTAATAAAATAACTTCAAATCATTTATATTTATCACATTTGATTAGATAAAATCATAAAATTAAACTAATAGATTTTAATTTGAGAAGCAACTTTGTCAAAGACTGTTAAATAAGTCAATTTCTAAGTAATAGTGTTTTGATGTTCTTTTCGTCTTTGACTTGTTTTATAAATCAGTAAAAAACTTTTATTGCTTTCAAGTATAGGATTTCCCAGGAAAATATAATCATAAAAAATCGTTTTAAAAGTGAAAAACTTTTATCCAAATAAGCTACAATTTATTATCCAAAAACAGGCACCGAAAACACCGATCAACACAATTTCTGTATACAGTCATGCCTCGGTTTAGCACCGCATATGGGGGATGCAAAACCGAGGCGTGCATAACCGAGGCACAGAGCTTATGAGATTTCGGCTTTATGGGAGACATTGGCTTTAATCGTAAGAAAAATCATGCAAACATCAAAAAATTATAGTGTTTTGGAATCGGGATTATGTCAGCTATCCATTAAAATTAATATTTCATGAAAGTTTTCACAAAAATACGTATTTTTCCTGTATTTAGAAAATGCATTTTTTTTCTCTAAAGAAACCAAAAATATATTTTTATTGCAATATGGGTATCAAATGATCAGGTGTTTTCATACATTTCAGATGTAATAACAACCTTTTTAAGAAAATACTCCAAATTTTCACAAAACTACGTTTTATCGAAAAAAAAAACTCAAAATTTAAATTTTTACAGTATGAGTATCAAACGATCGGGATTTTTTCATACATTTCGAATGTAATAACAACATTTTTAGAAAATACTCAAAATTTTCACAAAACTACGTATTTTCAAAAAAATACTCAAAATTTCCGTTTTCAAAAAAAAATTGTTATTACATTCGAAATGTATGAAAAAAATCATGATCGTTTGATACCCACATTGTAAACTCGGAAATTTTGAGTATTTTTTTCGAAAATTCGTAGTTTTGTAAAATATTTTAGTATTTTCTAAAAATGTTGTTATTACATTCGAAATTTATGAAAAAATCCTTATTATTTGAAACCCATATTGTAAAACTGAAATTTTGAGAAGTTTTTCAAAAATTCGTAATTTTGTGAAAATTTTGAGTATTTTCTAAAAATGTTGTTATTACATTCGAGATGTATGAAAAAACCAGATCATTTGATACCCATATTGCAATAACAATATATTTTTGGTTTCTTTAAAGAAAAAAAAATGCATTTTCGAAATACAGGAAAAATACGTATTTTTTGTAAAAAAAATTCATGAAATTATAATTTTAATGGATAACTGACATCGATTAAAGCCAATGTCTCCCATATAGCCAAAAATTCATAAGCTCTGTGCTTCAGTTAAGCACTGGACCGTGCTTAACCGAGGCAGCTGAACGGTGCAAAACCGGGGCAGTGCAAAACCGAGGCGTGCAAAACCGAGGCATGACTGTAGGTGTGTAGGCTTAACTCGTGGGGAAGCATGAAATTCTGAGTTCCAGAAATAAGCGCACTTCGAATTTGTTCAAAATTAAGAGGCGAGTGGGTTTTCTCCGAAGTTTGAACGAAGAATAAGTGCGGTTTGAGCCTGCGATGTCGTTTTTTACCATTTCTGTAGATCGGTGAAATCAATCTGTATTTTCATGGAATCGATGCTGAATTTTTAAAAACAAATTATTTTTCTGGAGGTCGTTTCTGGTCAACAACCTAATCAATTTAATGAGCAATTCTTACCGAACTTCGGAAATGGATTTCAATTCAATTTCATTTTTTGTTTTATTAGTGGTACTTAACAGTTTACATGTTATGATTTTTAAATACATTAGATAGCGATATGAGATTCCTTTCAACTATTACTAGGTACTTTATGGCTTTGGATCAATCTTTGTGAACAGCAGTCCAAACTAAAATGGAAAGTAAATATTCGATATTCTGTATCTTTTTAAGGAATTATATAATCGATTTGATGTCTTCGGCAAAGTTGTAGGTATTAATGAGTACTATTCAGTAAAAAGGAGGATTTTGTTGCTGATAAAGTAAAGTATTTGTTTCACAAAAAAAAACAAAATTCATATTTTTTTTAATTTAAGTGTTGCAAATCTTAAGCCATTAGATGCATGGACAAAATTTTTGTAGAGATCCTTTGAAAAATAATAATTTAAGGATGGGAACAAGATAGGAATCGTGCCATGAACAAAATTTTCACTTCAGTTTTAAATGCGAAATCAAATTTAAAATAAAAAAAATCCTCTGATAAAATGTATCTTTACCAAGTTTTGACACAAAGAATCGGACTTTTTAAGTAGTGTCCATATTTGTCCATTTTTGAAAATATTTTTTTCCAAATAGCTGACAAAATTCTCTACAATTGACGTTTTTGGACTTTCAATATTGGACAATTATTGATGAGATACAGGCTTGAAATTAATAAACAAATTTTAAATTAGATTTTTCTTAGTGTCATCCATTCATACTTTCTTCGTCGGATTTTTATAGTTTAATACAAAACATTTGTTAGATTATTGGATAGTTCCTTTTTTTAATCTTTCCATATATATACGAAAAATTTGAAAAAAAAATGACCGAGCCGCGTAGCCTAGTGGTAAATAAGTGGAGAATGAGAAGACTTGATATCTTTATTCGAATGGTGAAATGTTCTTTTTACTTAAAAAACTTTTTGCAAGGGTTGAAAGCTTAAACATTGAATTATGTTTAGCTGAGAAAGACATTTGAACAAAATAGTTCTTTGAATGCCGTTTGAAAAATATAATTTCCAAATGTTGATCCCTCTTGAATATTTTGTAGAAATATCTAGCTACATACATACATACAAACATATCGAAAAATCTTTAAAATCAACGTACCGTAAACTGGGGTGACTTTGATAGCCCGGGGTGACTTTGATAGGTTTTTCAAAAGCCCGTCAAATTAACATCTAAACTTTTTTGAGAATTTTGAGTATGTAAGCATTAAAGGATAGCTTATTATCAAACATATATGCACACATCGTCCCGCCCGTGTGGATCAAACGGACCGCGCACTGGACTCACAATCCAGAGGTTGCCGGTTCGAATCCCGCGGCGGGCGCTCTAAAATTCTTTGTGTAAATATGGGTATTCGGCGCCGTCGCTCCGTGCCATACTTTCATACACTTAGGATCCCAGGGCGGCGAAGTCCTTGTAGATAAAAAGGAAGACACTAGTGGTTGGTACTAGCAATGGTGGCCGACAGCTATAAAGTCAACTTCGTTTTTTATGCAAAAATGTGACTGTATTTGGATGAGTGGCCAAATCAAATTTCTATCAATGTCACCCCAGGCTATCAAAGTCACCCCAGTTTACGGTATTTTGGAAAATGGAGTTTTTGTGAAAAAAAAGTTTATTAAAAAATCGGCAAAAAAAATATCTGTGAACCTTTTTTTTCTGAATAGTCCTCAGCAATACCTACAACTTTGCTGAAGACACCAAATTGATCAGACAATTCACTCAAAAGTTACAGATTTTTAATCTTCACGTAGGCCGCGGGTAATCGGCTCCCCTCGCACTAACATTGACACACAAGATCCTCTGAAATTATTAAGTCAAATGTAATTACATAAGCCGACTCGGTCCTAACCAGGTCCCAGCACCAAAAAGGACCTAATAAAAATAATTTTATGAAAAAAAAATCTTTATGTACAATTTTTGTATGGACAGCTGCCAAAATTGTATAGAGACTTGTATGGGTGAACCAATGACACAAAAAAGCTTCTTTGGTCATAGGAAAGGTCCCCACAAAGTTTGAGCCAAATAAAAAAATACAAAACATAAAAAATGGTCGAAATCGACCGATTTTGTAAAAAATTGCTCATGAATGTTTATTATTGATATAAATTAATATTTTTTTTATAATTGACTGCAATTTCACATAAAACCTAGACGATTGTGTTAATTTTTTTTATTTGAAAAATATGTGTAAACTTACAATATTCGCATTCAGAACAAATGCACCTACAAAATACAATCGTCCAGATTTCCTACCGACCAACCATCATACACCGTACTACACACATTCCTCGATGGAGTACTTGCAATCTCGAGAATGTCTTCGTGTGGGGACACTTGAAAAGAAAATCCGACAACCGGGCTCTCACTGCAGCGGGGCGAAAAGGCCCACCCCCCCGGGCTGTGGGAAAAGCTGTGGAAAGACAGGAATTATTGAATTGATTGATAATTTGGCTCGGCAACATTGGCAGAGCTGGGTCTGCTGCTGCTGCACTGATAGAAGCCCACACACTTTTTGCCGAACGGACGAGAGGATTAGTTATTGCTGCTATTTTATACAATTTATGTCGATTGACAAGTTTATAAATTTCCTCTGTTGCAGCAAGTGTGCCCACCCTCAGGGGGAAGGAAACAGATTCTGACTCAGGACAGAACTGGATAGATGTTCGGCAGAAGTGGTTTTGTTGGACTTTTTTTTATTTGGTGTGTGTGTTTTATCAGTGTTTGAAGATTGCACTACTCAACGAGATTGGCACATGACTTAATTTGATTTTATGAGCATGCTGGAGCAAGAAATTTCCTCAATAACATAAATTATTTACTCCGAATCTGGTGCAAAATTAGAAGCCACACAAAAGTTTTCTTATGAATTTGATTAAAAACTCTTCTGGAATCAAACCAGATTTCGTTTTGTCATGCATATTAATTAGCTTTGAGAACTATTTCTGCGGTGCACCGCCACTCTCAGAGTGGTTTATCACCTGGATAACTCAAAATAATTGGATCAAAGACAAGGTTGTTTTTGGTTCGGAATGAGGTTGTGGCCGTACATTGCAGGATGGTTCCAACTTCAAAGGAGAGGCGATCTAAGCTCTACAGAAAAATTGATGTTTTGAATCTTATATAAAATTAAACTCAAATCTGCTATTTTACGGTCAGGTGGAAATAACAAAACAGATGACATATTAATAAAAAAAATCTGTTTGCAAATGTAAATAGGTTATAGCAAAAGATCAAATAATCAATCAAGTTATATTTTAACAAAGAAAAAAAAAGCTAAGAATCAGGAGAAACTTAAGTATCACTAAACCAACTATTTTGTACACGCACAATTACCATCACACAACCACGTGAGCTGGACTTGCCCCCTCCCCCTCATCAACTCTGACCTTGGCCCGCGGGAAACTTGGCGCGCCACAATTTGCGTTTGTGATGATTTGTAATAATCCACCGTTAAGTCTCTGCCACCGCGCTCCGTCGTGTGCGTAAATATGGGCTCACTTTCCACGTACAATTCCCCTAATGGTGATTATGACAATGGCACAAGAGAAAGGTCTTGCCTTCGTTCACCCACCCCCCACCAGTCGTCGTCGTCGTCACTTATGGAATTATGCTCATGCACTCAAAAGAACCCCTCCCTCGAACCCCCACCACGTTGAGTCTCACCCACCCGGAAAATCCCGAGCAAATAAAAGAAAAGTACACCCGAAGGGACAACAAAATAAATCTGGAAAAAGCATGCCCGCGAGCGGATTTTCGCCTAATGTCACTTAAATTACATTAACGTTTATGGGCTCCAGCAACACACATCATGCGGCTAGTCAAAGTCAGCCAGCCAGACAGGTATTGATGGAGGAAAGTTGTGAGCGTTGAGGCGAAATTATGAGTAGTTGAAATATGACTTAAAAATCATTATTATGTTGAACGACTTGCCATGCATCGCGCAATTTAAAAGGGGAGGTTTTAAGGAGAAATGTTCTGAGTTTGAGAACTCGTTTTTATTTATTTAATCGAGATTTGATGTACAAACGTACATAACCCATAGGACAAAGAACTGAGATGTACATTTCCTCAAAAAAACAATTTAAAGCTACCAAAACAGGTTCCATACGTTGCACACAACGAATCAATGCATAATTGGATCCTAAGTTTTTCACCACAGCTTGTTTTATTTTGGTAAATAAATGTTTATCTCAGTTTTCACTGTTCTATAAAAACTAAGTCTGAACACAACAACAAATAACGCAACATTGTTGCAAATAATTCAAAGAACACATTTAGTGAATTTTATTTCAATTTAAGTGTAAGTTAGAAAAAAAATCATTGATACTTATTTATTCCCGGGTTGGTTTTCAAAAGGACGTAAAGCCGTATGTTGATAAAAGTGTGAGGTTTATATTGGCACTATTTGATTAGGATCGCAGCAATCCTTAGTCGCGGTTGGTTGACAAGAATTTGAGCTTAGCGTTTTTTTGGTTTCTCCTCGTTTCGAATTTTTCATCGTGACGTTTTACGGTTCGCAATTTTTAAACTTTCCAGCGGGACATTCCGTAAGAAGTTCTTTCGGTAGTGTAGTGGTTTTGAGTGGTACAAGAATTCAGACGGATGTTTGCAGGTTTTCATGTGATTTGGGTGTTGTGAAGAAGTGACACTTTGATGAGAAATCTCGGTCACCGAACGGAGTTTTTTGAAGCCATTTGTTAAATTTTGGTCAGAAATTTCTGCCGATACAGGAGGTGGCCTTCAAGAGAAAAATGGGTGGATTTTCCAAGTTTTTATTGTTGTAAAGTTGTGAAAATTGCTGAGGAAAATGTTGAAGGAGTTAAGTAGTGAGTGAAGGGGACGGGAGTAGGCAACGTTTGCTGAGATTGGTGGCTCGATTTCTGAGCAGCTCAAAATGCAGGCGGCTCGAGAAGTCGGATGATGCTGCTTTTCGGGTGAGAAACTTCCAATTGGAAAAATGGAGCAGCCGTGACTGACTGGTTACGGTGTTCGCTTTGTAAGCGAATGATTCTGGGTTCGATTCCCATCTGCTTCAAACGAGAAAGATCAGGAAATATGATTTTTTGAAACTCTAAACATGAACGAAACATCAAAGTCGCTCGAACCGGGGTTCGATCCCCCGTCCTTTGGATTGGTAGAATTAGGAATACTACTACTACAAACTATATACGTGCTGGGTCTTTGTCCATTTGACAAGGACTCGGAAGTGCTAAATAACGTTTGAATCCGATTGATGCAAACGTTCTTTAGGCGGGGCTTGTCGATTCAAGCTGAAGTACCTCGCACGGCTAGCCTGCGTAGAAATGGGTCACCGAAGCTTGGCAGAGCTAACACCTGCCAATGCCTATGCGAGTTATTTGCATGTATAGGATTTAAAATCTAAAATACATGGAAACAACTCAATTTGTAAGAAGCGACCGCGTGGTCCCGTTTGGTTGGTTGCACACACACACACACACACACACACACACACACACACACACACACACACACACAGGTTTATATTGGCACTATTTTTATTTTTGTCTCAGGGGAAAGAGATTTCTGTGGTCAGATCGAAATTTTTAAAAAGCGAAAGACTTCACCGCCCTGAGTTCCTAAGTGGAGAATTAGGGCAGTTTGTCGGAGTTGTAATCAAGCAAAAATTGCATGCAATATATGTGAGTAGAGAACACTAATTCTCCATACAAACTTTGGAGAAAAACCATTCGGCCCAGTCTAAATATTTTTGAAAAATTCAAAGTGCACGTGTTTCTGGGGACCATTCACTTCATGCTTCCCCACGAGTTGTTGTTGGTCAGTATTATCACATAGGTGGAACTCCATACAACCTGATAGCTCAAAAAGTGGGACGATTGTTGAGCTCTGTCACTGGTTTAGTGGAAATTCGTCCATGCTTGTCACAGCCTACTCAGCATCAACAACTGTAAAATTTGAATCTATTATACCTCTTGCAAATTGACAGAACAAAATATGTATACCACTTGTATGTTGACAGAAGCTTCAAGCATTCATTCATTAAATGAAGGAGTTTATGTTGCTTTGGTGACGCGATTTCTTTGCTAATGATTCAATTTTTATGCTCTTCCTCAACAATTAAAGCTCTCCCTCGTTATTCCCTGATGGACGATGGGTTAATGACGTCGTTGATTTGAAAATTGAGAGGAACAGATCTAAGAGCTGCGAATCTCCTCCTCTTCCCATATTTTTGTTCGATGTCAAAGAATTCAAGCCATGTACTACCGGTACTACCTAAATACCTGTTTGCATTCGAATTAAATGATAAGCCATGATATCTGAAAATGCAGTTTTAAATGTTTTTTCCGGCATTTTGGAGCAGGAAAGGTAAAAGAATCGCAAAAACAAACAGCCACACGAGAGTCGCACGAGAGGCAAAACGCAAAATTCAAATCATGGAGTGCTGCGATGTTGTTTACTTGAGGCAACTTTTCAGTATACCAGTTTTGATTGGTCGAAGGGTCAATGCATATTTCATGTAGCCGGTGCCTGTTTACGATTTAATAAAATTATCAACTATGATTTATCTTTGCTTCTAATCATTATTTAAAAAAAAATGAATGAAAAAGGATAAAATTTGGAATATAAGAAAACTTGCTAGAAATTTGAAATTTGGTTGTGAGTGATACAAAAACATATGACACATTCCAGCGTCACGAAATTTTCCACTTTTATGCGAAATACGTAGGATATTAAAACCTGTTCCAAATATAAATATTATTACAGATTCGGATTGACAATTGAATTTTGTACAAGTAGTGACTATGGTAATCTTATTTTAAGTCGATTTTTTCATTTGCCACATCGATCACTCCGTGACGTTGCAACGGATACAAATTAATAAGGCATGTTGTAGTTATTTTAAACATTTATAATTGGTATTATAGCTGTGATTGAAGATTGAACCAATAAAACAACGAACAAATAATTAAAATGATAGGCTGATAGGTCTTGAGCCAAAACGGGTCGTTTTTGTCGCTAGAGAATGTGCCATATGCATGTACCATAATATTAAGAAAAACATCTCGAACAATATTATAAAAAAACAATCGAACAAATGCTATTTTGCGCCACCATAAACGTTCTTAAGATATTGGGCACAGATGAAAAAGAAAGTAGAATTTGAATAAAATTGTGATCAACAAATGGGACTAGATTAAATTAAAATAAAAAGATTACTCACTAGCTACATCTACTGACAATAATTATTAGAATCTACAGAACAACGACAACATCAAGGGATGTGTACGTGTGAGAAAAATTGTCCAAGACATTGTGCACATTGAAATTAATCATTGTAATCGGCTATGAAATTATTTGGCTGGCCGGAAACATTGTTTTCAAATGAGGCAAGTTTTGTAAAAAGAGTTCTGCTGAAAATGCTGTTGAAGTTTAATTGCACGCCGAAGTACTGCTAAGTCAACATTATGTTCTCGATGGAAATAAATGTTGTTATGATAATTAAAAATAATTTTCCACTTTTTATTATTTTATGAAATTTAAAATATTCTAATTACATGCACAATGGACGACCCATCGATGCAAAACTGCCATAAAAACTTGTCGAAAAGTTGGAGCTCTCCACCGCTAGAGGCAGCACCGTGCATATCCTCGTTTTTGAACCTCAAGTTCCACAGATGTGGTATTATGGCTCAAAATCTCGCTTACGTCCAAAACAGGAATATTGAAGTTGAGCAAATTTTTTTTTTCAACATCGCAAATAGATTTTTTTTAACCCGGGACCGTGGTGTAGGGGTAAGCGTGGTTGCCTCTCACTCAGTCGGCCTGGGTTCGATCCCAGACGGTCCCGGTGGCATTTTTCGAGACGAGATTTGCCTGAACACGCCTTCCGTCGGACGGGAAGTAAATGTTGGCCCCGGACTAACCTAAAAAAGGTTAGGTCGTTAGCTCAGTCCAGGTGTAGGAGTCGTCTCCCTGGGTCCTGTCTCGGTGGAGACGCTGGTAGGCAGTTGGACTAATAATCCAAAGGTCGTCAGTTCGAATCCCGGGGTGGATGGAAGCTAAGGTGTAAAAAGAGGTTTGCAATTGCCTCAACAATCAAGCCTTCGGACACTTAGTTTCGAGTAGGAATCTCGTAATCGAGAACGCCAAGGCAATGCTGTAGAGCGAATAATTTGATTTGATTTTGATTTTGAAATAGATTTTTTTGTATTTTTTTTATTTGGGTTATTTCAAATGTCCATAATATTGAATGTTTGACCCTTTTGAAATGTAAGTCTTGATTCCAAAAATTCATAACACGGTGACAGAATTTTTGACCATACTTCACTATGGCTAAAAAGTTACGGGTTTTTATCCCCAAAACATATAAAAAAACCTCGAAAATCATACAGATTTTCGAATATTTACGTACCATTTTTGTATGGGCAGCTGCCAAAATTGTATGGAGTCTTGTATGGGTGAACCAATGAAACAAAATAGCTTTTTTTCAAAGAGCGGATCAATTTAACTGAAGACTGAAATGATTTTTGTCGAAATGCATCAATTATCTTATGGACATAACATAAGTCTAGAATTTCTGCTTATAAGTGGATACAAACATTTAATATATTTGTTACATTTGCCTGTATACTTTTAATATGATCCTTGTCAGTGAAGTTTTTGACAAAAGCAAGGCCAAGATATTTTCACGGCGTGTTTTCTAGAACAAACTTTTCAGGAAAAATAGTCATCGCTACTTTCAAATGTATTTTATATGGAATTTTTTCAGCTTTCCAATGCTTCTAAGAGCAAAATGATTCATCGAGAAGTTTCTAAGATTTTTTTTTTAGTTTTTTGTTCTAAATTCCTTCATAATTTATTGAAAACTTTTTAAAAACAGTTCAGAAAACTAGTCAAATGCAGTGTTTTATGTGTCATTTACTCATCAAAATTGACAAAATAAGACAAGAAACAACTTTGTAGAAGGTTGCTAATCGCTAAACAGTTTGAAAATAACGTTTTACCTGAGTTTTTGAATATTTGTTGTTTGTTCAGAAATTAAAATCATAAAACCGTAATATTTTTTTTTTTTTTCAACAATTAAAAGATAATTACATAATTGTTGTGTGCCAGTATCACGTGTCTGCTCTGATTTAGCTGATACAACCGAAATTTTTGGTTTGAGATTGTTGAGGTTATTATTGGATTTTTATGAATCAAACATGAACCAGGAACATGGATACAAAACATGATTTAAAATCGAAAATGTACTACAAATTACTGTTGAACGCTTTAAAAGTCATATTCTCATGAGTATAAAATAAAGAAAAAAATGAAATGTTCTTCTGTTGAAAATGCATTTTAAAGTAGGAGTAAAATTCGTTTTTTTTATCTCTGAATGTTGAAAGCATCGTCAAAACTTTTTGTTTAGTTTTAATCAAAAATTTAATAGTATTTAACAAAAAGATCAAACAGAAACTTCCATTCAAAACTATTTGAACAAAAATCAAAGTATTTGTAAAACGATTTAAAATGATAAGACACCTATAATATTGTTGATCACCTTATAAAAAAAACTAAAAAAAAACACAATTCATACCCATTAAAAAAGTTTTTCTCCTAAAGCTTGCAACAGTTATTTGTAGTTCAATTTCGAGTATAAAACATGTTTTGTATCCACGCAACTGTTTAATGTTTGGTTGAGAATGTTTGATATTTAATCATAATAATCCAATAATACCCATAAGAATCTGAAACCTGCTATAATTTCAATTGCATCCCCGGATAAAAAATTACCATTTGATTACCATATTGGATCATACAATGACACTTTGAGAAATGGTAACTATTTGTGAAATCGTTTTTTCAATTTCCCAAAATTAAAATTTAACTATATTAAACTATTTGTGAACTGTTTGATTTAAGGTTACTTTTTGCCAAATAGTACTTAAACCATTTATTTACCATACAACAAACAGTTTTTTGACGAAAATAGTACTGAGTTTTTTAAGGTTACCATTGCTAACCACCCTTATGCCAGATGGTTAAACCATTTGTGAGATAGTAAAAATTCATGCCAACCATATAAATACCATTTTTAAAATAGTAGTCAAACATTTTTGGAAATGGTAGTAACAATATAGTTTAAAGTTCAATTACCATATGAAAAAAAGTTTTTATATGGTACTTTTTTATGCGGGTCTGCTGATATTTTTTCAACAAAACATATGTAAATAGACCATTTTATATGTTTTGTGTAAAAATATCAGCAAATTCATCGAGAAATTTCTTAGATATCTATATTTTAAGTTTTTTGTTTTAAAGTCCTTAATCATTTATTGGAAACTTTTAAATAAAAGTTCAGGAAACTTGTCAAATGAAGTGTTTCATGTGTCATTTACTCATCAAAATGAGCAAAATAAGACAAGAAACAACGTTGTAGAAGCTTGCAAATCGCTAAACATTTTAAAAATTAAGTTTGCCTTAGAAACATTGGAAAGCTGAGAAAATTTCATATATGATACGTTATAGGTCCGGTGATTTAGTGGTTAGCGTGGTAGCCTCTAGACCCCAATATGGCCTGGGTTCAATCCCAGACGGACCCGGTGGCATTTTTCGAGACGAGATTTGCCTGACCACGCCTTCTATCGGATGAGGAAGTAAAACGTCGGTCCATTTGCGTAAAAGAGGTTTTGGGTGACTCACCACACATAACCTTCGGACGCCTAGAAATGAGCAGAAACTTGCAACAGAGACCACAAAAGACACGGGGGTCGTTAAAGTGGATTACTTTGCTTTTTACGTTTGGAAGTAGCGATGACAATTTTTTCTCCGTAAGGTTATTTAGAAAACACGCCGTGATTTTACTTGGTCCTTCCACTTTAAAATTACCTCATTCATCTTTATAATGTGAGGACTTTTTGGTTTAAGAAAATGAGGGAAAATAATACGTTTTGTTTTTTCAGCATCTTGAGTAATTTCCGTTCTGATAACATACCTGCAGAGTGCAATCCGTCAAATAATTTTGAATATTTTTTACGATATAAATCGGAAAATTAAACCTTTTCAATTTGCTTTTTCTACGCCAGTAGAATAGACTTCAGATTTGTTGCTTGTGATGGTCAAAAGATGAGGCATTGTGAGCTGTACAAATAGACGTTCTTTACTCAATTTGGCCAAAACAGCACGTGCGTCAAGATAGCACGTCAGCGACGACTTGCAGGTGTAACATCACTCGTCGAAAAATAGCTTGACAGTATGTAAACAAAACGAAAGAAAATGATCTGAGTTGTGAGATTCACACAAAATCTTCTACTGATTGATTTTCTTCGAAAAGTTCGGGAGCGATTTTCTTTTGCGTACTCTCTCTCTCGTAGGCAAGCGATTTTTTTGCGTTTACTCTATCCCTGGCTGTGATCTAGTTTTAAGCTTTTCTTATCTGTCCTCTGTGCTAAGCAGGGGTGCCAGGTTGCCAGATAAATCTGGCATTGCCAGATTTTTTGCGTGCCAATTTGAAAAAAAAAATATTTTCTATTGCATCCACACATTGTTTTATTGACGTATTTTGTTTATTTTGTGAAGCTATAATGTATAAAAAGTGAAAATACACTGTTTTTGAACACAAAATTCCTTATTACTTTGAGAAAAGTGGCTTGCCAGATTTTTCCCAGATTTTTTGCCAGATTTTTTTCTCTTCAGACCTGGTAACCCTGGTGCTAAGCAAATTCAGTTAATTTTATATTTGATTTATCTTACCTAACCAAAATCGAATGGTTGAATAAACCACTCGTGGGTGAACCACCATGCAATTAAGTTCATTCGTTCATTGAAACTGTTCATCCCTTATCGGCTTATATCGACAAATGACCATTTTATATTCATCGAACTTTGGTGACCGATACGGCAAAGGCACGGATTCGATATGGTGAGGTGGCGGGTTCGATTCTCGATATCAGCCCTTTCCTGGTAGGTGAACTTTTTTGGAAATGAATCCTTGAGAATAACGATCTCTGGATTTAACCTAAGTGTCTGTTCACAGTACCTTCACCCAAAACTGGGCAGCGATCGTCCGAGAGAATAGTGTTATCATTTACGGACACAGAGAATACAGCTTGAGATGAGCGAGAGAATTATTCCCTCGAGGTTCATTTGCTAAAAAAAAGTTCATCGATTTAGTGTCTTAGATAAAGTGTTATGTTAAGATGAGAACTTTAAATCCTCGTTTCGTCTCTGTCATCTCAGGTTTTTATTAAAACAATCAGTATATTATTTATTAATTTTAGTTCATTTCTCAAATTACTTCCACAATGCATGAAAGAGCAACCGTGTCCTCTGATACTAATTCTTCATTTTCTCTTGAACAAAACCAAATTTAATTGTTTTCGATTTCGGAGCATTTGAATGAGAAAAAGCGCCTTCATGTTGACATAATTTGAGTCACCAACCCATAAACGAAACAAACCACAGAGTCATCAACCTTCATTCCGGCGCCTCAAATGTATACCTTTTCTTAGTAAATCACCGAGCAAACAAACCTACCAAACCCATAAATATCGGATGAACAAAATAATGTGTCCTCTCCGTCCTTGGACTATCTCTCACCCACCTAATTTAGAGCAGCTCCTTGAGACATGCAATCTCTTCTTCACACGTTCCAGCACAAGTTCCTTTTCTTTTTTTTTTCGGTTGGTGTTGTTAGCTTTGTTTTGTTATCCTAACCTACAAATTTAGTTTGCTTGCTTCTTCTTTCGGTGACTATTTTGAGCGAACGAGTACTCATAGGTCGGGGGTGGGTGACGAAAGTATCTTCGATTTCCCAAAGTTTTTGAGGGTGCACGGAGAGAAGTTTGTAAACTTGTGGTGAAATTTTGTTTACGTTCAAACAAACAAGATTTCTCACCGTGCAAGTTGTTTGTGTGAACACGTGTGTTTGTGCTGTTACCTTACCTTAAGGTCGTAAATTCCTCCACCACCGACACGTGTGAATTTCCTTCCTTTTCCTCGCACACTCGGCTAGGTTTGATGTATGTGCGGCTCACGGCGGCTGGCGACAACTTTTGATCTCACCTTAATTTTGCTTCACTTCTGGGTTCTTCGTGCTCGGCCTCCACCACCGAAGGAAATAATTCACTGTGATGTATTGAGCCGGTGTGTGTGTTTGCCTACATTAAGGCGAAACGAAAGGCGTAAAGTTCGTGCACACTTACACTCACACGCACACACAGCTAAACTTTCGCTGTCATCGTCCTTTTTTCCTGGCTGCTTCTTTTTGTTTTGGAAGCGATGAAAGCTCTCCTTCTTTAGAACTTTAACGAGCTCGCAGTAGTTCCGCTGGTTCGTCCTCCTTAAGGTCTTCCACACTAGTTTCACCACCCCCTCGCTCGCACAGTTTTCCTTCCCGGAATCCTCCCCCAAAACGGACGAGAGCGCTAATCACCTTTCATAAAACAGCGCGCACCTTTTTGTGTTTTCCCTCGACTTCCGGGGAAAAACTTCCGTGGAAAACCGACGCAGCACGCGAAATCGAACACCTTGGACTTGTGCCGGGAGACGTCGGAGGGGGGCGCTAAATTTTATTTAGCGAAATGGAAAACTTTCGCCATGTGTCTATGTGCGGGGGCCACAAATATCCTCTACACACTAGGAAAAACAGCAGCAGCACACCACCAGCGCAAACAACAACAAAAACAACACCAACTTGGAGGACAACAGCACGCTCTTCAGCTGTCCAAAATGGGTAAGAAAAAAGGCATACCCCAGGGCTTACCACTCCACTCCCAATTCGGTTGTCTTCTCCAAACCTTCCCCCCTTTCTTCTTCTTCGCACACACAGTCACACACACACTGTCTTATTTGTGTAATGGACGACGACGACGCACTTTTTTGGGTGAAAAAACGACGCGCGGAAAAACCTCGCCGAGCTGCGATTCACCGTGTGCACGTGTTGCGCCACCGTCAGCAGTCCGAGGAAAACTGGAGAGGAAAATCCTCGCGCGACGAACTTGAACTCGCCAACGCGAATGCAAATGGGATTCGTCCTGCGAGAGAGAGAGGTGAAATATTTGAGAGAGAGAAAATTTCTCTCACTGCAGCAGTACAGCAGCGACCGCGCGGACACGTGAGGGAGTGAAAGCGTCAAGTGCGTGCGTACACGGAAAATTGAGCGTTGGGTGGATGAACGGCGGCGGTACACGGAAAATTGGGAGCGGAGTTTTGAGTTTTCTTTGCGGAGGGGTGCGAAGTTATTCATTGCTGATACGGGTGAAGGGGAGAAAGTTCGCAGAGTCACGTGGTGTTGCGTTGAAGCGATCCACGTGGTTGTTGAGTACACTGTGAATTTAGCTGGCTGTTTTAGGGTTCATCCATCATTTTACTGTTTGAGGATGAATATCACAATGTGTGTCTCAGCACGTCTAGTTAGAGGTCTTTGTTAAGATTAAGGTTTCAGCGATCAAGCCATATGAAAATATTTTTTAAGAAAATAATGTCCATTTCTATCACCAGATTTGATACGCAATGTTAAAAAATAAAAGTAAAACTGTTCCATTTATGTTATTAAACAACAAATTTTTTCATGGAAAAGGCCCCCACAAAGTTTGAGCCAAATAAAAAAAAACATATAACATCCATTTCCGGAATTTGGGAAAAAAATTCTCAGATGAATGTATAAAGCCTGGGTTTAAATTAGTTTTTAATGAAAGTTTATGTAATATTACATTATTATATTATATCCAGAAACATGTATGTAGCCCATCAGAATGAGAAACCTACAATGCGAAATCCCTCCCAAAAACTCCCATGCGAAATTTGAGCCAAATCGGAACACTTTTGATCTGGATCCTTCTGGTTTGACGTGGAATCGCTGATGTACGTTTATCCTTTCCACTCTCCATCGGACTGATAGCCGTGCGGGTTAAAGCGCAGACCGATCTATGTGTTCTTGGTTTAAATCACGTTTGCGTAACATCAATGTTATATTTACTAATAAAATCGCATGGTTCTGGCTTACACACCTGGTAATATTAGGTCATGTTTTTTTTTTGTGTAATTTGTTTCTGCATTCTTTTCATCAACATCAACAAACTGAGTTCGTTTCGTTATAACACAAAAAACATGATATCGATTTTATAATATAATTATAATATGGAAAGGCCGCCCAAAAAAGTGCCTTTTTCGAGTATTTTACTTACTGAAGTCATTCAAATGTGATCGCCTGGGGTCGTGTACAGACATATTCCATAAAACTTATGTTTGGGCATGGCAGATCGTTTTGGAAAAAAAATTTGGAATCTGTGAGTGAAAAAATTTCACAAATCATTCCACAAAATGAACCAACAATATTTGCAACCAAATTTAATACACACAGCTTGTAGGAAATTTCACGGAGAACATTTTTTTAACATTAAACTTACGTCCTCGCAAACCCAAGATATTTTCATTTTATTGAACAAAAAGTGACTAATTCTTAGTGATTTTTCACGATTTCGCGGACGGCGTGAATCATCAGATTTCACGAATTTCACGCCGTCCGCGAAATCGTGAAAATTCACTAAGAATTAGTCACTTTTTGTTCATTAGTTTTCAATTGAAAAGCCATTTGAATTGCAAACATCAACATCAACATAAAATTGTTTCAACTTTTACTGATAAGTGCATGCTACGAATACTTAAATGATGTTAGCAAGAGTCATCAATCATTTGATTGCGGTTATTCTCATACCAAAAAGTTTTTTTTTACAAATTTTGGCTTTTTCAACAAAAACTGGCTGAAATTGACTAATAAGTATCTTGTGATAAGTTTTTAAAAGATCTCATAGATTTATTTTAATTGAATTTTTTTTTGGAAATCAGATAAAAAAAACCAAATGAAAAGTAAAATCATTTGGGTAATTCTCTACCAACTCACACGAAATCGGGAAAAGTTGCCCCGACCCCTCTTCGATTTGCGTGAAACTTTGTCTAAGGGGTAACTTTTGTCCCTGATCACGAATCCGATGTCCGTTTTTTAATATCTCGTGACGGAGGGGCGGTACGACCCCTTCCTTTTTTGAACATACGAAAAAAGAGGTGTTTTTCAATAATTTACAGCCTGAAAAGGTGATGAGATAGAAATTTGGTGTCAAAGGGACTTTTATGTAAAATTAGACGCCCGATTTGATGGCTTACTCAGAATTCCGAAAAAAACGTATTTTTCATCGAAAAAAACACTAAAAAAGTTTTAAAAATTCTCCCATTTTCCGTTACTCGACTGTAAAAAATTTTAGAACATGTCATTTTACGGGAAATTTAATGTACTTTTCGAATCTACATTGACCCAGACTCATTTAGAACAAAAATTTTCATTTTAAAATTTCGTGTTTTTTCTAACTTTGCAGGGTTATTTTTCAGAGTATAACAATGTTCTACAAAGTTGTAGAGCAGACAATTACAAAAATTTTGATATATAGACATAAGGGATTTGCTCATAAACTTCACGAGTTATCGCGATTTTACGAAAAAAAAGTTTTGAAAAAGTTACTTTTTGCGTTTCTCTTTGTTTCGTCGTCCGTGTCTGTCGCGGGTGACCATGAACGGCCATGATCGATGATGACCAACTTAGTTAGAAAAAACACGAAATTTTAAAATGAAAAATTTTGTTCTCAATGAAAAAATGAGCCTTCTGGGTCAATGTAGATTTGAAAAGTACATTAAATTTCCCATAAAATGACATGTCCCGAAATTTTTTACAGTCAAGTAACGGAAAATGGGAGAATTTTTAAAACTTTTTTAGTGTTTTTTTGGATGAAAAATACGTTTTTTTCGGAATTCTGAGTAAGCCATCAAATCGGGCGTCTAATTTTACATAAAAGTCTCTTTGACACCAAATTTCTATGTCATCACCGTTTCAGGCTGTAAATTATTGAAAAACACCTCTTTTTTCGCATGTTCAAAAATGGAAGGGGTCGTACCGCCCCTCCGTCACGAGATATCAAAAAACGGACCTGGTATTCGTGATCAGGGACAAAAGTTACCCCTGAGGACAAAGTTTCACGCAAATCGAAGAGGGGTCGGGGCAAGTACTGTGTGAGTTGGCGGAGAATTACCCATTTATCTTTCACGAACATTTCAGATTTGTACTAAGTCCTGTTTAATTTTCACGATATTTGATTATTTTGGTGTATAGTTTCCATGGAAGTTAAAAAATTACCCCTTTTTTGTTTGTTCTTTTCTGATATAAAATTGAGCATAAAATGAAGTTTTTGTAATTTAAACAAAAGATTTTCAAGGTTATTTTGGTGTTTTGAAATTAGGGTCCCCGGGAAATTTTCAATGTTTGAGCGTGAAAAATCACTAAGCCTAGTTATCACCAAAAAGTGCTTCTACCATTTTTGCAAAGGTTGCGTTAGTGCGTTCATCCCGGGAATTCCCGAGACAAAAATCCCGGGATTTTTCCAAAACCGGGAATTTTAAAGACGAGATATATTAACGTATATTTTTGATTTCAAATTTGAAAAAAAAAATCTCATATTAAATTATTTTTGATCAAACATCGGCATCTTGGGCAAATAGATGCAAATGTAACGAATACAGACAGCTATTTAAGCCAAAAAAATGCATGATATTTTGGATGACTTCGGTTAAAACAGGAACAGAACAATACAATTAGTACACCGATTTCCAAATGTATTACTCTACAATCTCCTGTACCTATTCAGACTGTAGTCTCGATATTCCCCCGGTTGACTACCGCCAACTTGAACTTGAAGATTATTTGTAAAACACGTTTTATAAAAAAACATATATATATACAGCAATTCCATTTGAAAAGAGCCTAAACCAAAAAAAAAGTTCTCCGATCGGGCTCAAATTTTTTTGGGGGTTCCTTGGCCAAAATAATTAGACCCGTATTTTTTTGTTTGGCCATTAGGGTGACCTACATCGTGCTAGGGTGGTTCGAAAAATGGCAATTTTCGTCATTTTTCGCAAAAACACTTTTTTCGAAAAATCATATCTCCGCGCCATTTCATCCGATTTTAACTGTCTTAGACGCAAAAGAAAGGTGATGAGTTTGGCTATTTGGAAAAAATAGTAAGAAGTTCCAACAATCTAGATTAACTATTGAAAAAGTCGTATGAAAACTTAAAATGGCGTTTTGACCGTGTCTGGACCAAAGAGCCTATGTCTGAAAATATTTTTATCGGATTCCTCGGAAAATTTCACGTAACATACATATCAAAAAATAGGCGATGTCGAACCGTACGTTTCCAAGATATGATTTTTTGAAAATAAAAACTGAGTTTTTCGACGCGCCACGCGCAAAAACAGCAAAATGACGAAATCGGCAAAAAATCAACTTTTTTCACTAAAACTGCGATAACTTTAAAATTTCAGCTATGACCTATAAATGTTATGGTACCAAAAGTTGCGTCTTTCAATTACAAAAAATTTGATACCCAGACATGTATAGGTCATCGCTGAAATTTTTAAGTTATCGAAGTTTTAGTGAAAAAAGTTGTTTTTTTGCCGATTTCGTCATTTTCCCGTTTTTGCGCGTGGCGCGTCGAAAAATTCAGTTTTTATTTTCAAAAAATCATCGCCAATTTATTGATATGTTACGTGAAATTTTCCGAGGAATCCGATAAAAATATTTTCAGACATAGGCTCTTTGGTCCAGACACGGTCAAAACGCCATTTTAAGTTTTCATACGACTTTTTCAATAGTTAAGCTAGATTTTTGGAACTTCTTACTATTTTTCTCAAATAGCCAAACTCATCACCTTTCTTTTGCGTCTAAGACAGTTAAAATCGGATGAAATGGCGCGGAGATATGATTTTTCGAAAAAAGTGATTTTTGCGAAAAATGACGAAAATTGCCATTTTTCGAACCACCCTAGCAAGATGTAGGTCACCCTAATGGCCAAACAAAAAAATACGGGTCTAATTATTTTGGCCGAGGAACCCCCAGAAAAATTTTGAGCCCGATTGGAGAACATTTTTTTCGGTTTAGGCTCTTTTCAAATGGAATTGCTGTATATATAAATATTTTATTTTTATTTATATTTTATTTTTTTCAAAGAACAAAAAACAATATTTAATTTCTCTTAGGCTATTTAAAAACTGTCGTCCTTGTTAAGATTGAAGTGTGGATTATCACCAATTAATATTATTAAGCTAGTTCTATGATTTTAAGGCTGAAAACATAACAAATATAATGAAAACATAGATTTTATTACTGATTCAAAAATTTCCCGGGATCCCGGAAATTCCCGGGATTTGAAAAATATGTTTCCGTTTCCCGAGAAATTCAAAACCCGGGAAAATTGGACGCTCTAGGTTGCGTATATCTCATGTACATCAAGAGCTAGAAGTTTGGTGTCTTCGACAAACTTTAATAAAATTTTCTCCTCTACAACTTTGCCAAAGACACCAACTTCCTAAACCATAATCCAACAAAGTTAGATTTTGGTTGGCACCCTAGAAGGTCATACCCCTGTATGTCATTAACTTAAAAAATAGTCCTTGTCAAGTAGAACAACTCTTCCGAAGACACAATATGGCTAGGACGCCAAATAAAGGAGATAACAATTTATTTCACTTAATTTTGCCATTTGCATTAAAATTTAAACAAATGGTGATCAGAAATGGTTATTAATCGTGTTTTTTACCGATGTACATAAAATTGGCATAGGGCTTTAGGACCCGATTGCCAGTTCTTTAATATATTCCTTAATTTAAAAGATTGATATGGTTCTTAACATTCTAGTCTTAGAGTTTTATTATAAAAAGCCATTTTCCTTATTTCGAATAATTCATTAAATTAAACTTTAATTTATATCATGAAACGAAATGAAATCAGTAATTGGTGACATCATGAATCACCAATGACAAACTGTTAAGCTTAATTTTAGGCTAACTGACTATGTACTAACTGATGCGCAGTTGTTGGTCAAACGGATAATAAAACGAGTAAATTATATTACTCTTAACTGAATTTAAAGCGTGACGCCATCATGGTTGTAAAACAAACAAAATAATCGCTTAAACCTAATCGTACAAATTTACGAGAATCCGTCAAAACAATCGTGATTATCGCCAGTGTTAGGTGTGTCTCGTCGCCAGTTAGTTGTTAAATTTATTTCGAACCCATTATGATCGAGGCTTCGAACCGGTTCCAGAACGGCGTCATCAATTCACCCCTTGCAACGAGCAAGAAAGTCTGTAATTTATATTCGATGCACGGCTGCTGATGGGCATTCAAATTCCCGCCAATCGATTTGATTCATGACCCGTTGCCACGTGGTTTGGCGCGATCGTGTGTGGCTCAAATCATCCCGTGAACAGGATCGCGGCTCTGGGGTGATTTATTGACAGGGCATGATTAGTCGTTGAATGTTGTAGGGTGTTTCCAAAGGAAGTTTTTGTTCGTCGAAAAGTGACCGGTGATGGTGATTAAATGGTTAGTCTGATCGAACTTGAAGTTCAAATTAAACGTTAATGATACGCACCGACTTGGACTTATAAATTTCGATGCTCATGATGTTGCATAAAGTCGAGGGGATTTTCGGGCCACAACGCGCACCGATCGAGTGATGGTGAATTGCAAATTTGGTGTAGCAATTACACAACTCATGCTGCTTTGTAGGTTTCGAAAAAGTGGAGTTCCCCTTTAGAGATTTGCTAGAAATTAACAACCGGTTTGTGCAAGCTGCTTTGCTTTGATAAAAGATCCGGATGCAAGTGGCAATCAAAGTTTAATGCGAAATGAAACTCTTGGAAATTCCACTTTGACAAGTGAAGCCACCTGAAAACGGTTGGAATGAATGCAAAACAAGAGCAAACATCACTACAAAGTGACGCAAATATTGCCTGCCCAAGGGTGGGTTGGTGGTTGTGGGTGGCACCCAGCAATGTCCACTTTGTCTTTGTACTAAAGTAGAACAAGAAAAAAAAAACAAACTTACAAACAAAGTACCAAAGCAATGCAAACAGTCCACCTTTGACTGAATGGTTGCGTCCAAGAGTGAAAGTTCTGTTGGAAATGAAAACCGGGAAATTATTATTTGTGCTGTTTTTTTTTTGCAAACCAAACCAAGCGTCACAATAAACGATGGACGACGAACGACGACGGGTCATTTGGACCAAGTGGGAGGGGGACGAGGTTGGTGGCGGCTAGTCAAGTGAAAGGTTTTAATTTCTAGTTTTTCATTTGCTTGCATTGGAATGGTAAATAACTTCTCGGTGGTATTTGCACAGCGAAATTGCTCTAGTGGCGATGTTTGCTTAAGCCGGAGTGAAATGTCCGATTGCGCAGAAATGGTTTTATTTTTTTATTTTTGCCTGATTGCTTCTCATGAATTCTGGTAATAATTTGTTAAAAGGAAACCGTTTAACTGTGTGAGTAATTTTCTGCCAACTTACACGAAATTTGAAAAATGCCCCGAGCCCTCTTTGATTTGCGAGAAACTTTGGCCTTAGGCGTAATTTTTGTTCCTGATCACGAATCCGAGATTTAAGTTGCGATATCTCGTGACGGAGGGGCGGTACGACGCTTATTATTGAAAATTCGTAAAAAAAAACTTGTTTTAATCATTTGCACTGGTGGTGATTTGGAAATTGGTTGAAAAATTGAACAAATTTCCGAAAACAAATATTTTTTCATCAAAACATCTCAATTTAAATTTTTGTTTGTAACTTTGCAGTGTTTTTTTAAAGTGTAACAATATTCACTTATGTTGTAGAACTGAAAATTCATTTTTTTTTTGTATGAATCCAAACATTTTCTGTACAGTCCAGACTCGATTATCCGAAGCCTCAATTATCCAAAGTTTATCTGAAGTTTATCTGAAATTCGATTGTCCGATGGTTTTAAATCTTTTATGTATCTATTTTCGATCGCCGTGCATTTTTACTTTAATTGCTTTAATTGATATTTTTAGGCGAATAAAGAACACAATTTTAAACTTTTTTCTTACGTTTCGGCTTACTTTAAAAAGGAAAGTAAGCCGAAAGGTAAGAAAACAGTTCAAAATTGTGTTCTTTATTTACCAAACAATATCAATTTAAGTAAAAAATATACATAGCTTACAATCGAATAATCTAATCATGAACAATTTTTTGTGTTTTTTTATTTTTAGTCATTTTAGTCAAATTTGAATAGTTGATTGTCAGTTGAAAGACAATAAGCATTTTTCATTGCTTCATCACCGCCGTTTTGGCCGCCATTTTGGATTTAAAAATTCTAAATCCCTTTAGCGTAGTTCAGGGGTCATACTAAATCTCCAGAACCAAAAATAAAAAATTTCGTGATTCGATTATCCGAAGTGAAATTTTTCGAAGGCCTTCAGATAATGGAGTATGGACTGTATCTCGATTTCCTAAAAACAAAGTTTTGAAATACCATCATCAGGGGTGATATCGGGTCTAGGGTGAGATTGGGTCATACAAAAATGAAGAAATTTGTACATCATGGTTTTATTTTGTTGGTATTCCCACGCTTCCCACGCAATATGTTAAGTAATTAACAATAACTGTACTGCCCATGTTCGCATAAATGTCCCATATGCAAAAACAGCTAGCTGAGATTTGAAGTTTGTCCCACACATAAGGCTACGTGTTAAGTTTTCGCGAAAAAACGGGATTTCGTCCTGATTTCTAGAACAAAGTACTGGATGTTATAGGCTCTTTTGAAAGAGCACACACTTACGAACCAAACTGCATCAATAACTCAAAAACGATGAAAATGCATATGGGACATTTATGCGAACAGGGGCAGTGTAATACCAAAAAATGTGGTATTCTGACTAAGAAAATGTCCAACAATTTCAAGTCATTTCTTTCGGGGGGTAAGATATTAATTTATAAAATCAACTTCGAAATTCTCTGTTTTCAATATCTGACAAATTTATCAATTTTGCAATATCAAAACAATATTTTAAATTGGTATGATACCAAACTTTGCTCTTGCATTATCCTTAAGAAAATTTTAAAGTGTTCAGGAATACCAAAATTTGGTATTGATACCAAAAAAAAGGTATTATTACGCATTTCCCTTGTTGTTTACCCCTGCTCGGGTGAACACAAAATACTTGAATGTTGAATGTCTTCAAACCATTGCAACCATATTTGAGAAATTGGTTTGTTTGCGGTGTCAAAATTTGTACTTTCAACAAAATGATACAGTATTGTCTTACACTAATTTGAAGTAATCCAATTTCTCTGAAAATTACGCCACAACAAACCTTCTCCTTCTGGTGCATTCAAAGGATTACCACCAAAATACACTCGTTCATCGAATTTCCTAACCCGGATGCTTGTTTGCTTGTTTTGGTTTCTTCGGCAACAAGCACTGGTTCCAATTTCCAAATACTACTCCCGAAATCAGATTAGTGTCACTGTTGTCATTACAACGGTTACTCTCGGTATTTAGGCTTGAAACTGTACCCGTTTGCAGCAGCCTGGTCGAGTGTCCAACCGTTGTGTGCGAAGGTAAACATATCCGATCCTTTTTGAGTCCAGGCACACCACATTTGAAGTTCGTAACAAGCCTGCCAGACAGAAACCCATTACATCACCTGATAGGCCATCTCTCGGCAGAGTGCAAAGAATCGAGGCTCTTCAACCTTCTTCGCTCCGACGAAACTCGACGACGACCGGTGTGCGTTCCACGTGCTTCTCGTATGAAGTTGCAAAAGAACTTCCTCCTCCACCCCGTCCGAAAAGAACGACTCGGATGATTAAAATCCTTTTGATTAGAATCCTCTTGGGTCTGCTTTTTTGATTTGCCTACCCTCTCTGGGTGCCGAGGAGTTCCTGCAGAACTGCAGGTCGCTTTACAGGATCCAGCGTTGTTTGCTTATTTTTTTCCTGCTTCTCTTCCGGAGTTGGGGGAAACTTACCGCCCAGTTGTTGTTAGCTAAGCCTATCTGCTTTCGTCATAAGCTACTGTAGGAAGGGAAGCTTCCCACAATGGCCCCTTCTCTTCTGCTTCGTGGGGTGGGTGTTGTTTGTGCATTTGCAAAAAGAGCTTTTATTTACCTAACCACAAATGTACAGTGGAAGGTTTTTACATTACCAACACAAAGTTCATAAAATTAAAAAAAAAAATTTTTTTTCCTTTTTAACATTGAATTTGAGTTCTGCAACCCCATTTCAGTCAAATTTGAATCATTGCCAATGCCGGAGATTCAACTACTATGACCTATACTACCGCCAAGATTCTTCCACTGTGCCAAGACTTTGAGGTTGATTAAGACCACAATTTTACTCGTTTCTGAACGTGCACCTGTGGGGTGTGGGTGTGCAGCAGCGGTGTGGTGTGCAAGCAGGTGTGCTACAAAGCTGGCAACCCAAGCCCAAGCTAGACGAAACTACAAAGGTGAATGCAAAACGAGATATCATTCACCCCATCTTGTGCAAATAGGACACGTCAGGATTCAATTCCAGCGCAAACACAGAATTCTATGGCGACTGCTAATGAGAACTGTGCATTCCGCAACCACCCACTCTCATCTTCCTTTCTTTCCTCACAGTTGGAATTTCCCCTTCCGATGAAAACTGGCGCGACATGCCACAATTGAGCTGAGAGGATTTTTCATTTAGTTCAGGTAAGCAAGAATGCAACACACACCCCCTTTTGCTCCCGTGGGAAAATGAAGGAAAACGCGGAAAACGACGCATTGCTCCCGACTTTAGCGGTTCCTTGTGAGTTTGTTGCCGCCAATGCCAAGGTAGAAAACGGAAAGAAACAGCCTAGTAAGTGAAATATTGTTCGCAATTGCATAATTGCTAAACGAAGCTGACATGGTTTCAGAGTAGGTATACTTTGCCTGTGTCTAAACAAAAATATCTTTAATTAGTTATTTAAAAGAAAATATTTAAAAAAAAATATTTTTTTTTTGATCGTTAGAATGGTTTGACTTTTCAAACATGTAATGATTTTTTTTGCTATTGGGAACTAAATGTATAAAACCTGAATTATTAATTATTCAGCAATTCCCCACGAAACCAGCATGGAAAAAAATAAAAGTGCTCGGATCGGGCTCAAAAATTTTCTGGGGGTTCCCTGGCCGAAATAATTAGAACCGTATTTTTTTTTGTTTGGCCATTAGGGTGACCTACGCCGTCTTAGGGTGGTCTGAAAAATGGCCATTTTCGTCGATTTTCGCAAAAACCACTATTTTCGAAAAATCATAACTCCTCGCCATTTCAACCGATTTCAACTGTCTTATACGCAAATGAAAGGTGATAAGTTGGCCTTTCAATCTAATCTAATCTAATCTAACCCTAGCGCAGCCAGTCTTTCGAGGGCATCCTGGAAAATGCCTTAGGTTGATTAACGCCTAGCATCCTCTTGTCATTATTAACAATTGCAGTGCCCCAATGCAATAAATTGCTTTGAAACATCACAAACGTTAAAGCGGCCAGGCCAACTGCGTAAAGTTTACCGCAAAGATGATTCGTTGAAGTGGATTGAATTTGAGCACGAATGTTCAAACAACAATACATTTCTGAATCTACAGGGGGGAGGAAGAAACGTGGGGATCCCCCGCTCACGTTCCTGTTTGTTTAGGCAATTAACGTTGGGAGTCACCATGCTAAGAAGTTTTGGTGATCCGGGACCCTCGTGGATGGGACATCGAATTTCCGCGAATGCCCTGGACACTATTTGCCGTGGTTATAGCGCCACAACTCGCTCACTGTTGGTAGAGGAGAACATTATTATTAAAAAGTAATAACATTTATCACCAATGCTACTGGTGAGTTTGACATTAAAATTCTAGATTAAATTTTCAAAAGATCCTATCAGCGTAGGAAACGCATAGGTTTTTTTGAAAATTTACTCTAGAATTCAAATATGTTTAGTTGTCGTAATTCCAAAAACGTGTGAACATATGTAATTATTTTACATTGCAAAATAATAATAATAATAATAATAATCAGACTTACCGTAACGAGAATGCTGCTGAAAAAACTTCTAAAAATGGAAAAGTTTTACCTGATAGCACCACCCTATTGATATCCCCTACCATTTCCAGTGTAGGAGAGGCGACGAGTTACTTCAGCACATTTTCATGCTCTCCAACCCCGCTAAGCAGGCGCCGTAGTCTCGAAAGGTGATAAGTTGGCCTTTCAAAGAAAAATAGTAAAAAGTTTGAAAAGTCTAGCCTAACATATGAAAAGTGCGTATGAAACTTTAAAATGCCGTTTTGACTGTGTCTGGACCAAAGAGTCTATGTCTGGAAATATTATTATCGGATTCCCCGGACATTTTTACGTAACATACTAAAAAATGGGAGGAGTTTTGTTTCGTGGGGAATTGCTGTGCAAATGCATTTTTCTGGAAACACGATTTTCATTTACAGGTGACATGATATCTCAGGATTGGATGAACCAAATTTTGAGAAATTTAAGGTAAGATACATTCCGTGTTCATGACGGGACAGAATATTGTTTTTTTTTCTTTTTTTTTAAGTCCAATAAATCATCAATGATGGAAGATCATTGAATATTTTACAATTTTCTGATCTGAATAAAAAAAATATGTTTAGGGATGGTTGAAAATGAAAATAAAAAAATTAAAATGTGGAAGGTGTAAAATTTTCAGGTCTGATAATACCTCTTTTATGATGAAGGGGAGAGTGGGGAGACTTGTTCCCCTTTTTTGTATCGCACATAACTCTGTCAATTTCCCACAAAACTCCAAACTTTTAATTTTTTGTATTTTACATAACACCTGTACATTTGTGTTCAAAATATAACAAGTATTGTACACAGAAATAAACTGTGTAAATTTGGAAGGTGTAATTTTTGAAGCTTGAATATTACCTCTTTTATGATGTAATTTTACCTCAATTTAGACTAAATTACACAAAAAAGTAGTAAAATAACACATTTTTTCTAACATAAAAGATGTACCGTAAACTGGGGTGACTTTGATAGCCCGGGGTGACTTTGATAGGTTTTTCATATGCCCTCCAAATTAATATCTCAACATTTTTGAAAATTTTGAGTATGTAAGCATTAAAGGTTAACTTTTTATCGAAAATATATGCAAAAATGTTACTGTTCCATTGGATGTATCAAAATTAGTGCCCAGATCAAATTTCTATCAATGTCATCCCGGGCTATCAAAGTCACCCCAGTTTACGGAACCTCTTCTCAGATGTAATATTACCATGTTTTTTTCTGTGTACGTAAAACATTTAAAAATTAAAATATTCTTTTTTAGACCAAAATTTAGCATGGTTACAAAAGCCGATAATTTTTGTTTACTAAACATTTGATAAATGGTTCAAACTGCAGTAAGTTATGTACAACTATACTAATGGAAACAATGTACGAAAACCCAGCCCAATTAATAAAGCTTGATACTGATTCCATTGACTATTAGAATGCAGGGATTAAGTCTCCCTTAAACGCACCTTTTTAAACAATTGATTGAAAAAATAGTATGACGATTAATTTAACGTCAAATGCGTAAGGGTTTTGAAGTTGATACAATTATCAAACAATTCTTGTATTAAAAATATTTTTTTAAATAAATTTTGAGTGTTTTCTATACATATCAAAACAAAGAAAAAAGATCTCTTGGAGGGTATTTTCAGCAATTTTTAGAAAAATGTGTGTAACTCAACACAGCAAAGAAAGTAGTAATTCAGCTGCGTGTAAAAGGCCTGGGTGTAGAATAAATTTTGCATTATTTAATGAAATTCTGTGTAATATTACATTCTGAAATATGTAGCCCATCAGTATGCGAAATCTACTTGACCGAAATGTCAAGCTTATATATACGTTTAGCCTTACCATTTTTCATCGGTCTGATGGCCGAGCGGGCTAAGGCGCCAGTCCTTAATGATGGTGCTGGGTTTGAATCCCGTCAGTTGCAACTTTTTTTGTGTTTACAAAAATTGTACATGCTGTGTGTAATATTAAGTGTTTATTTTGACGAAGGCGATTTTACCATCGGATTTTTTGCTGTGAATTTAAACATTTTTTCTTTGTTTTCTAAAATGAGTTTTAGTCAATTTCGCACAACTTTCTAGAACAAAGCCAATTTTTAACTTAAATGCTGACGAGATGTGTCCCCGGGGATCAAGTCTCCCAGTTCTCCCGTAATTTTACCTGAATTTTGACTGAAAAGTTCCATTACATCGGAAAAGAGATAAATTTACAATTATCAGAGGTAAAATTATCAAAGGTAAATAAAATAAAATTTCTAACAAAAAGATCAATGATTTTTTTTACCTTTAGTCTTTTTTTTTTGAGAATATAATTAATTTGATTAAAAATGCATAAATAAACGTTGCAAAATGTATAATGAATAGTTTACAATAGATTTTAATATTGTTTTCAATGAGCATTTCAATAATAGTTCTTTTTTGTCTGCTGATATTTTTGGGAAATTTTGAAAACGTTATCGGTTTAATTTTCAATTCAATTCGAATTCAATTTCTAAAGAAACAATGGTATATTTTTTTCGAGCATATTTCATACTATTCAAAAATCACCACGATTTAAAAAAAATGATTTCGATAAGAAGTTATGACAAACACACAAAAAAGGTAAAAATATTGCATTCAATCATAACATTTGGAAAAAAAATATGCGCGCTTCAATTTTTGTGCTAAAAAGTGAATGAAAATATTTTCAGAGCATATACCTACTATTCCTGAATTGACTGTTTTTTTTCGTACAATTGCTAAAGATACGAAATCGAACAGAAATCACACAAAATATTTGAAAAGCTATAGAAATCCAAATTAAAAACTTTTCAAATATTATCCAGATTTTATAATTTTCATTAAACTTTTTTTAAGGTGTGAAAGGGATAAACTTTATGTTTATTTGTTATTTGTTTATAGGACCTTTTCAAAAAATGTGGAGATATGTTTAAAGTCAAATTTAATTTAAACTGAGAAATCCTTGGTTCAATATAATAGCCGAAATCAATCATTTTATCATTTAAATACATAAAAGAAATCGATTGAAGATTTTACAGTGGAACTGTTCAAAGATTTCAAACAAAGGGCTGGTTCAAATATTACATAATACAATAAGGGTAAAGGGGTTAACGAATTTGTAACAGTCTTTGCATTACAATTTGAATGGAAGATGTGGAAGTCTAAAATTGCCAAATATTGTGTATGAAAGAACCTAAAGAACTATTTGCTGCTAATGTTAAGGAGTTATAAGACTATGACAAACAAACTCGCAAACAAATAAAACTTTTTGACAGTTTGGCAGTTTTCCTGCTTTGTTCGTTTGCCTACATTTATTTGCAAAAATGCCATCCTGCATACATTTGGCTTTGTTTGCGAGTTTGACAAAATGTCAAGCACAAAAAAGTGCGAGTTTGTTCATTTTCCATAGTCTAATAGTTCCTTTAAAAACAAGTTTTTATTCCAATAAATTGTACACGTTTTCTGGATAACCATAGACAATACACTTTTTTACAGATTGTGCCTACATTATTACAAGTAACTTTCTTTGTGACTGTTTAGTGTTTATCCAGCTGATATAACACGTTAAACATGTTATTATTAATAAGGTGAACAACACTTAGCACTTTCCCGCCGATTCTCCTTTGTTCATTCGTGGAAACTAAATCTTGCCGAGAGACAATGCACGTTAACCATAAAACACCCCAAATCCCCAAATTTCCCCGTTCCCCCTTTCAAACAACAAGTCACCGATCGCACAAAGATTCAGCTGTTCAAACTGTTTATCCAATAATAATGGGGAAAGATACAATTAACTTTCCATTTCAACTGCACCACTTTTGTGTGGGAGTGTTTCAACGTGAACGAGCAATTTAATGTTCAACACTCCGCCCCTCCCTCCCGCTATAGACAACAAATGTACTGTGTTTCCTTAACCCCTAGCTGGAAAATCATTCTATAGGGTGTCGTCTAGTTTAGGAGAGGTTTGGATTTAGTTTTGATCAATTCGAAATTTTAGGTGTTTTAAAGTGAAACTACTTACTTTTCCTGTCATTCTTGAACGACGAAATAGCCTACTTTTCTGTACCAAAAATAACAGAATCGAATAGCAACACTTTTCAAAATAAATGCTGAAAAGTTCTACTTTTCAGCACTGAAATGGGTGCTGAAAAGTTGAACTTTTCAGCACTTGTTACGAAAAGTAACACTTTTCAACATTTTTTTGATTTAAACGATTTATTGACAAAATACATGAAAATTCGACTTAAAATTTCACTCAATGGGTGTTTTTCGAAATTGCAAAAAATGTTATATGGAACTCGTTGCAAAACTTGATTTTTTCAGCACTCGTCGTATTTATCCAGCTCGGTGAACCTCGTTGGATAAATGTACGACTCGTGCTGAAAATATCCTCTTTTTGCAACTTATTGCATAAACTACTATTTTATTTAAAAAAAAGTTAAGAGTAAATTTAGGATAGAACACCATCCCCTAACCCCAACGATTTGACCGCACAAGCTCCTCTCTGGGCACAGACGATGATTCGCCAATACAATCCGGTCCGCTACACCCGCCGGGGAATAAATCACCGCCGTGGCCCGACTGCAAGTGAATCGATGGCATCAGAACGGATTCTCCCAGAATGTGTGCCCGCCAAATCCATGACGTCATAACTCAGTTCGTGAGTTGCGTCCTAAACAAGAAAATCAGAACCAGAAAGGTGGCTGGTGAAATTTTTGATTTCCTAATTTTTTAGATATTGCCTTGTTTGGTCATGATTTCAACTGGATAAAAAGACACACCTTACAGTAGCAAACTTGTTGAACAACAGTTCTAAAAGCTGTTGTGAGATCATTTTGAGTCAGACAGTCAGTTGTAGAAACTGCTGTGTAACTTGCCTGCTACTCGGGGCTTAAAAAACCCTCAGGTGGAAATCACTTGAAAACTTTGAACTTTGTTGCAAAATTTACGGAAAACTTTTGCGTTAAAATTTAGTGTTAGATGCATACATTTTAAAATCAAGCCACATGTATTCATTTTATGTTCAACCTTTTTAAAAAAAATCATTTTTTCATTTTATTGGCAACACTGCCACACGAATATCATCCGACATTTATTGCAGCAAAATGAAATTATTGATAAATCGTTATTTTACGCAAATTAACTTATTATATGAAAAATTTAATGAAAAAAAAACAGAAAATTTATATTTTAAAGTGCAATAATTCGTTGCTTAATTAATATAACAAAAAAAAAACTTTACCAAAGAAGCCAAATCAGACACAATTTTTAATATTTGAAAAAAAAAATCGTATAGACAGCTGTCAAAATGGTGTGGAGATTTGTATGGACGATCCAATGATGTAAATCTCACTCTTTGGTCTCAGAGGGTATATTAAGCCTAAATTGGTGATATTATTGTCTACCACGATAAAGCTTATTTTACTGAATACAATAACCCAATAAATTTAAAATTGATTTTAATTACATTTAAAAATAATATTGACAGAAATCCTACTTGACAGCTCGTACCATTTGATCTATCGAAAAATGTTTTGTTATCTATTAATTTTTTTGCATAAAAATAAAAAGAATGATAAGACGTTGTTTAAACCATGTTTTTTTTACCGTTGTTCATAATAATTTAAATATTTTGTAAATTTGGAAGGTGTAAAATTTGATGCTGTAATAATTCCACTTTATGATGTAATCTAACCTCAATTGAAGTTGAAAAAGTTAAATTAAACTAGAGAATAAGTCAATAAACAAAATAGGTTTCAAAATTTATGTGTCAATTTTTATGTACAACGGTAAAAAACAAGATTAAAAACCATTTCTGATCACTTTTTTTCATTTTAATGTCAAAAAAAAATTGATAAGACAACATTTTTTCGATGGATGGATGGATCGAACGAGCTGTCAAGTAGGATGCTTTCTGTCAAGAAGAACCGCAAAGTATTTTTTTTAAATTGATTTAAGCTTTATCGTTGTAAACAGTAATATCAAACTTTATAACTTTCTAGATACTTATAATCTACAAGTGAACATTAGGGTGGTCGAAATCCGGGCTTCCTCGGGCTATCAACTGAATTCAAAGATTGACCAATCACTAGGTTTTTTTTTTTTTTTTGATTCGGCTAAATTCTAAATATGAGCTCATTCTGACCACGGGAACCCCTCCCTCTAAGTTCTTGATGTTTATATGGGAAAAACCGTCAAATGTTTGGAGAAAAGCAACTGATTCAGTTTTTTACCTGCTGAGGGCGCAATAACTATCCAATTCAAACCAATTCTAGGAACTAAGATCTTCTTTAAGTTTAGAAAACTTTCCCGAAGACACTATAATTCTAGTATATTTTGCTAAAAGTTAGGGAGCGTTCTTTTATTACGTAACGCAGTTGGGGGGGGGGGGGGGGGGGGGGTGTACGAAGGCCTTGTTACGCTCCATACAAAAAAAAATGAAATTGAAATTTGGAAATTTGGTGGGGGAGAGAGCAAAGAATTATTGAGAAAATTCATTTGGTAATTTAAAGCAATAAACCACTCAAATTTGACTAAAATTGGGTCGCAGAACTCAAATTTAATGTTTAAAGCAAGATAATATAAAATACGAAAAAAATATTCCTCAGGATTCGATTATCCCAAGTCCTATAAATCGAATTGAATCGAATCGAACTTATTCGATAATCGAGGATTCAATAATCTAGTCTGGACTGTAAGTCATTTTATTTATGAAATTTTTGTTGTTTAGTAAACTTCAGCAAGTAGCATTAATTGTTTAAAAATTATAATAAAATTTTATCAAATAAATTCGATTTCATTTTACTAATCTGAGCGCACGTGGATGGTTATTTCTACAGCAGTTCATTCATAACTCAGCCCGTTTACGCCTAAATGTAGACTTATAAAGCGTTACACATGTTTGGTTTCATTCATCATTGAATCATTTCAATCGGGTCCTTTATTGATTATTTCATGTATTTGAATCAATTACTGGGCGTTCTAATTAATTTGTTTCAAAACAGTTATAATTAAAATAAATGAGATTTTCCTCAAGAAAGCGTTTTCGTAATTTTTTTTATTTCAACATACTTTCCATACAAATTAAAATTTATGTATATAAACAGTGTCAATCATGTTACTTTTATAATCTAAAATAAGTTGCATTCTTCTTCTTTCCTTCCAGATCCTGGCCCTCGCCAGCGTGGCATCGGCAACGCCCCACTTGTTCAAGAAAAAGATCATCTTCGCCTCGGACAACGAGGGCGGTTACGGTGGCCAAGGAGGAGGTGGAGTAGGAGGTGGCGGCGGCAGCTTTTCTCTCGGAGGGCTGGGCCTAAGCTTCTCGGGTGGACTGAACGGCGGAGGTAGTGGTGGCCACGGAGGCGGAAGCTACGGTGGTGGCCAACCACATGGTGGTAGTTCAGGAGGTGGATTCTCCGGAGCTTCCGCGCACGCTTCAGCGTCGGCGTTCAGTGGAGCGAGTGGAGGTGGAGGTGGATTCAGCGGTGGAGCTCCTGCAGGAGGTCATGGTGGCGGTGGATTCAGCGGGGGAGCTCCTGGGGGAGGCCACGATGATTATGGTAGCAGCTATTCTCCTTCCTACAACTATGGTGGACAGGGTGGTTCTTCGGGAAGTTTTGCAAATGCTGGAGCGAGTAGTTTTGCCAGCGCTGGTTCCGGATCTACCGGAGGTGGTGGTCACTTTGGTGGACCAACGGGAGGTTCGGCTGGGTTTGGACCTGGATCGGGGTCAGCCGGTGGACAGGGTGGCCACGGAGGAGGTTACACCAAAGAAGTGACCATCACGAAGCACGTGGATCGACCGGTTGTGGTGGAGAGACCCTACCCGGTTTATGTGCAGAAGGAAGTGCCCGTTACGGTGGTTAAGGAAGTGCCCGTCGATCGACCCGTGTTGGTGCCGTATCCAGTTGGTAACAACGGAGGTGGTCACGGAGGATCGGGCGGTGGAAACTACGGGGGAGGTGCCCAGGGAGGAAGTTTCGCCACGGCTTCAGCGTCAGCATCTGCCGGTAGTTTTGCCTCTGGTGGAGGCTCCGGAACGGGTGGCAATGGAGGTCAGGGTGGATATGGACAAGGAGGTTACGGTCAAGGAGGTTATGGACAAGGAGGAAATGGACAAGGATATGGAGGTGGTGGCTACGGAGGAGGAAGTCAAGGTGGTGGTCATGGAGGTGGTCACGGAGGTGGCTTGACGAAGACGATCACGATTCAGAAAACATTCAACAAACACAAGCACCATCATCATGGTTATTAAGTAAATGAACCGTTAAAACTCATGTTTGTAAATATCCATTAAATAATGCACAAGTTTTGTTATTTTTGCAAATAGTATATTGTAATGCACAGTATTGTTTTATGCTAAGATTACTTTTAAGCTCGTTGAAACAGTGTAATTTCATTTAATTTTGGCAATTTCAACATGGATTTCTCAACTAAGATTTCTCTATATACTAAAGATATAATTTTTTTTTTTTTCAAATGTTACGACCAACTTTCTGTGAATAATAAATATTACGCTCAAAAGTATTTATGTAGAATCCGATTTTGTTTTCCTCATAATTTTTAAGGGACCACATCCTGTGACAGGTTGCTAAAACTTTCAAATTGAACTATTGTCACGATTTTTCAATTGTAAAGAGTTGTTTCACCCTTTTGAACAGTGCTGAGTATGTTAACAAAAATATTACCTCCAAACTTAGCAAATGTCCTAGAGCTAGAAACTTTTTTACCTCTTCATCCGTACATGAAAAAGTACCGTCAGATAATTATGTACTACTGCACTGCTGCTGCTCAGGATTAGTAACAAACTGTTGCACTTTTTTGCTGAATTAGCACAGTTAGTGTCGACCTACGCGCTACTGCTGCTCTTGCTTGGCTTGATAAATTGAGCAATTTGGGATGCCTTGAAGCACTAATTTTCACGCACTGGTAGATTAACTCTTTTTTGCCATTGGCAGTTTGGTGCTTGGAAACGGACTTGGAGTCAGGCTCTGAAAGAACAGCTGAGAATTTAAGTTTACTTAAAATTATTTGATTAAAGTATTTAAAAAAACGTATTGCTTTAATTTATAAATTGTCAACTAGTTTTATATTTTCTACGCACTCAAGACAAAATCATTTCAAAACAATTGCCGTTTAAAAGCTGCTCGTAAGTCGCTGTGTGTGATTCTGTGTGTGCTTAATGACCATGTTTAACATGTCCGCTGGAGGCTAAAATGCAAATTTTGATGGACTTTTCGCTATCGTTTCGCACCTCTGCTTTTCGTTGTTGTTGTTGTTGCTTTTCCACGCTAAACTTTGTCTGGTACTCTTGTCAAGTTCGAATGCGCGATTTCTTCCAACAACAGAGCACTTAACCCTCTCAGCTTGAAATGAAATTGAGCTGAAATTTATAAAATTAAAAATTACTTTTAATGTTTTCAGTTTAAAAGCTCTCCATAAACACCGCAAGATCAATCAATTTCCCAAAATCCGTTTTATTGAAAATTTTATATGTTTTAGGTAGAGGTGGGCAAAAAAAGAGCGAGCCGCTCAAAGAGCCGGTTCACTAAAAAGAGCGAAAATTTATTGAACTTAAAAAAATATAGTATTGAATTTGTTTTTGAGAATTGAAAATAAAATCTCAAATTTTTCAATGCTTATGAAAATTAATTCCAAAAGTAAATGATTTATTAAACAATATGAAAAAAAAACTATTGTACATTGAAGTATTACCGGAATACAAATTTGAGCATTTCAAACTGCATAATTTGTAAAATATTACCAAAAATTTACTGAATAATTTAGAGATTTTGGAAAAAAATCCTTTTAGCAATTACAGACTTAATTGATTAAATCAGAATGTAGAAAAGAGTTCGCAGAATGCTTTCTCCAAATAAAATATCAGCATTAGTTCAATTCTTGCAGAAAGAAACGCAATTTTAAAATTAAAAGCAATTTTTCCAACATCCTAGATTTAAGTTTGGATGTCATTCAATTACTTGAATGTATAGGCTCGAGTAGAAATCTTGACCTAGAGACCGCCAAGACCTATGGTTTTAAAGGGCATCTTCTCGTTTTCAGTTTTAATTTTTTTTATATCAAATTATTTGTAAAAGTCCAATGTGAAATAACTTATAAAATCATACGATTTTAGAAAAACCTTTTCATCAAAATTTTGAAAAAGAGCGAAAGAGCCGTTCAAAGGAGCGGCTCTTTTTAATGAGCGAACGAAAATGAGCGGCTCCTAAAAAAGAGCGGTTTTGCCCACCTCTAGTTTTAGGGGACAAAAACTCACATCTTTGAAACCATTCAGAAGTATGGACCAAAATTTTGTCGACGAGTTATAATTTTTTTTTAAATAGTGCTTTTCGTAAAAAAAATTAATTTCGTACTTAACATTTTTTGACCTCATTTTTATGTAAAATCGAATTTGCAATCGAAAAATACGTAACAAATTTTATGATTAAGAGCAACGTTTTCAAATTATAGCCATTCAAAGTTTAATTTTGTCCGATAAATTCTTGTTTGTTTTTATTCTAAAATCCATAATTGTTTACTTCAATTAATTTGAGGACAGATAGTGATGACTTAAAAAACAGTCCAGACTCGATACATCGTAAATATCTCAATTCAGATAATCGAACCTTTTTTATAATTCAAATCACGAAATTCGTTTTCTTGTTCAAATGCTCTAAATTGATCTGGGATTATAGCGGTAATGAACTATATTTATCTGATAATGCAAAATATAATTCAACTTTTATTCTCGATGACAGCCTAAGGCAATAGAGGGTTAGCCGAACTAAAAAAAACCTCATTGATCAGCTCCTCACCCATAAAAAGAGTGAACTTGGCCGTATGTAATCATGAATTAATTTTCTCGACACACACACACACACTTTGGCTGCGGTGGCACATTATGTTCGGATCACAATGGAGACATGAATGCAAGAGAAAAAAAAGTGGTAAGGTCCTAGGATTTAAAAGACTGTAATTTTGAACTCGTTGCGTGCGCCAATTTTGGACTTTAATAGGTAATGAAGTGTCTCCGCTAGGAATCGGCGATAATTATAATTATGAGTGATGAAAGTGGTGGGTTTTGGCTGTGTTTAAGATAATTCATTTAGTGTTATGGATCTTAATTACTGCAGTACAATGTGTATCACAAAGTTGATCCCAGACTAGCTTTTAATTTTGTCTTATCGAAAACGTGTTTCCCACTGAATTATGTCCACATTATGTTATAATCATAAATTCAACCTCAACCCATCAGTTAAACGATTAGTTGGCCTATACCCTCCCAAAAAAAAAAACAAACCGTTCCCATGGTTGTTACCCCAAAAAAAATCCATCAAATGTATCACCCAAAGTCCACAGGAACGGCCCAAGGCCGATCAGCTGATCGTCGGGTGTCTGCTTGAAACTAATACCATATTTGAACAAATTACGGCTGCAGCAGCAGCACCATAACGGGTTTGCGCCGGAAATGAGCATGCCAAAAAGAGCGAAACCTGAGCCCATCGCGGCGCGGTTACTTTTTGGACGGATTATGAAAGTCGTCGTCGTCGGGCTGGCGAGTTGAACTTTGACGCTTTCCGGTGCAGAACAGCCCGTCAAATTGCAGGCGGCTGCTACGGGGAGGGTTGGATGTGTTAGAACTGCTTAAAAAACTGTGATTTTTTGATGTTCTTATTATTTTACACTTGGTTTGGGGTCATTCAGAATGTCCAAAAATCCATAAGAGAATAAATATTTATTACTTTTAATTACTAGTTCTGTTTTATGGGGGGTATGGCGATTTTCCGCGATCCATACAAGAAAGTTTTTTTTGTATGGACAATTGTCCACGAGGGGGGGGGGGTTACAGATTCCCAAAAAAGTGTCCACGTGATTTATGGATGGTCCTTTATCCGCAGCCTCGAATATCTGAAGTTTCAATAATCCGAAGTTCGATTAACCATTGTGTGAGCGTGAACATTTTTCCTTTTTTTTATTTTCCTGCTTTTTACATGAAATTCGAGTTCTGTTACCTCATTTAAGTCAAAATTTAATATTTGATTTATTTGATTGAAAGAACCAATATTCAAGGTACCGTCAACTGGGGAGAATCGGGAATGTAGTCTGAATAGGGACAACACGTTTTAGAGCACTTAAACGCTTTAAATCTGGGAATGAATGAATACATTTTGTTGCTCTGAATCTGGTCTAACCGAAACTATTTCAAAAAATCAAAATATTACACAGCAAAAAATCCGATGGTAAAATCGCATGCAAAAGCATGCACATCACCTTCGTCAAAATAAACACTTAATATTACACACTGCATGTACAATTTTTGCAAACACAAAAAAAAAGTTGCAACCGATGGGATTCAAACCCAGCACCAACAGTAAGGACTGGCGCCTTAGCCCACTCGGCCATTAGACCGATGAAGAATGGAAAGGATAAACAAATATATGCGCTTGACATTTCGGTCAAGTAGGTTTCACATACTGATGGGCTACATATTTCAGAGTGTAAAATCACATACAATTGCATAAAATAATGCAATATTTATTTTACACCCAGGCTTTTTACACGCAGCTGGATTACTACTTTATTTGCTGTGTAGGCTGCAAAATTGCTAAAACCAACAAACTAGCTCATGTTTCTCGGCACTGGCTGAACCGATTTGACCAAACCAGTTGCATTCGACTTGGTTTAGAGTCCCATAGATCGAGTTTTATACAGATTGAAGTTTCGATAAATAGTTCAAAAGTTATGTATAAAAATGTGTTTGCACATATATCCGGATCTCACTTAAAAGTATGTAAACTATGTCCGGATCCACCATTCGACCCATCGTTGGTTAGGTTATCAAAAGACCTTACCAACGAGTCCAAAACATTGAAGATCTGGCTACCCTGTCTCGAGATATGGCCACTTAAGTACTTTTTTATTCCGGATAAAAAAAATAGATGAAATTTGAGTACAACCTTATCATATCAGCCATTGTTGGTAATGAGTGAGGAAGGCTCCAACCACAGAGGTGGATTTAGTTAGTTTTTTAATTAGCCTTAACTTATCATCTGTCAAAATGTTAAAATCAAGTCATACATTTGAAAAAAGTTGAAATAATAAAAAAAATCAATTTCAATTCAGCACTATCCACTATCTAAGTATGATGAATATTTAAAAAAATAATCAACAAACTTCATACTATCGAAAAAAACCTCAAATTTATTGTTTTTTTTTATATATGGGTATTAAACGACCGGATATTTCTCATAGGTATTGCTAAAGCATTGATTTTTTTTAAATATATATTTTTTTTTTGCAAAACTACGTAATTTCGAAAAAATACTACAATTTGAAGTTTTTGTGACATGGGTATGATCGGAAATTTTTCAAAAATATCGATTGTAATAAGGTCATTCTCCGCCAACTCACACAGCAGTTGCACGACCCCTCTTCGATTTACGTGAAATTTTGTCCTGATTAGTTAATTTGGTCCTTTAACACGAATCCGATGTCCATTTTTCGATATCCCGTGACGAAGGGGCTGTACGACCCCCTTCATTTTTGAAAATTCGAAAAAAATGTGTTTTTCATTAATTTGCAGTCTGAAATGGTGATGATTTAGACATTTTGTATCACCTCTTATTTGATGTTTTTGTAAGACAAATGTTAAGTGATTGGGATTTTTTTTTTAGATTTCAAAAGTATTACCTTTTTTTCAAATACTAGTTTATTTCCCAAAACCGCGCATTCAAGAAAAAATCTAAAATTTGTTATTTTTTTTAATATTGGTATCAAATAAACGGGAAATTGAAGATCAGTTCAACCCAAATTGCAAAATAAAACAATAAAGATTTTTCAAATAGGGGAACTATACCCTTTTTCAGCCTATTTCTATTATCGGCCTGTCAGCACTTTGATCGTGAATTACAGCTTTCATAAAGTGATTCTGACTGTTCCAAAGTAATAAATAGCTCAAATAAAAGTGAGCAAGCAAATCTCCATTGTTCATACATCTGTAAATATTGATTTAATAGCGGAAAACGGCAAAAGTGATGAGAATTGGTCGAACGGCTTAGAGTGATTAAAATGGGTATATTTCCCCTACATAGTTTTGTGAAAGTTTTGAGTATTTACAAAAAAAAAACAAACTGTTTCTGTTGATATCTCTGCAAAAATCTCGATTATTTGATACCCGCATAAAAACTACGTAATTTCAAAAAAAAATCTGCCGCTATTAAAACTGTGAGAAGTTTCAGACCATTTGATACTAATTTTGATAAAACTACAATGTTGAAATTGTAGTATTTTTTCAAAATTCGTAGTTTTGTAAAAACAGCATATCAGCTTTACGAATCATCAGCAGGGCAGTGCAAAACCTAGACCGTATAATAAATCACATAATTATTTTGACCTGCAAATAAAATTAGAATTGAAAAAAAATACAGTGGAAAATTTTCGGGGATCATTTTTTATACTTTAAAAAAATCATCTATCGAAAATTGTATTTTCGTGAAAAAAAAAACTATACTACCCTGTGACTTAAAAGTCCCCTTAAAAAATATAACTAATGGAATGTAGGAATTTCCTGCGAAACAGAAATTATTTTATCAGAATTTATTCGTGCTCAATATGCTGGAGACACAGAATCGATCTAAAAATAACAATCCAAGATTCGAAAATTATGCAAAATGTGAATTATGCAAGGGGAAAACCACTCTGATCAAAGTGCCCTGGGCACCATCGGGCACGTTCTGGGGCACCTTCGGGCACCTTCAGGCACCTTCAGGCACCTCCAAGCACAAGCTCGGGCACCTTTCTTTCTGACTTTGACAATTGAAAAAAAAAATTCAAAATATCAAAGTAATCAAGTTTCTTTCTCTGACATTTTGAATGTTTTGTTTCTGGTTGCGAAAATGCACTCAATTAAACTGATTTGTAATTGATTTATCGTGAAATCATGTGTAATTAAAACATTCATTCAGTTTATAGGCCAGCCATCGAAACAAATTTTGATTGACTAAAATAATTCTTATGGTGCAAAGTGGAATGAGATGGAAAGTAGTTTCTTAACCATAACTTTATAAATATTAAAACCACTTTTTTTCTAGATGTCGAAAGAAAAACTCGTTCCTAAGGATGACTTCGGTTGAAGCAAAATTTTAAAATATCAAATCCGGCCTTGGAAAATGCTTAATTTTTTCAATATTTTATAATGTATGTCAATTTTACAAAATAAAAATAAAACTATGTTTAAGGGTGCACAGCAACGAAGGAAGTTGTTGTCTTCTTATTCCAAAATTGTCAAACTTACGAACCCAATCCTGCAATAACGGGATTGTAAAATTAATCAAACTTTGTTGTAAATTGCTTTGTGGACAATACTTTAGGGGATGAATAAAAAAATATTACGAAAGTACCCGTAGTTTTGAAGATACTAAAATGTCTGTAACAAAAATCTGGGTGCAAAAGCTCTGGTTGATGTGCACCGTTAAGGTGTAGAAATTAGTTTTGTATGGGTCAATCGTTTCATGGTTCAGAAAATGATCACGTATCGACAACAAATTTTAAAATAGGAGATCGTTGAATTATGTACATTTGAAAGCTTTCAATGTGATTGTTGTTGAAATAGATGTAACCCCGTTGATTGCAATATTTTATTATTTGAACATTACAAAATGATGAAAAATCAACCCGTTGTTTCAAGTAAAACTTATTCAATGTTCTTGTTATCTCTAATTAAAGCGTTTTTTTTTTTTTTTTCGTTGAATTTTATTGAACAGATGGTGATTTTGTCGAAACACACTCTATTCGGCCACGTTAGACCACGAATTCTTCAGTTTGGGAACCAGCTTCGGGTCATCGCTGAAATATTCATTAACAGAATGAGCTGGGCGGGACCACTTCTTAGTGGTTTGTTCAAAATTATTTCCTTCGGGTTTTTTTTTTCCTGGAAGAGCAAAGTATCTGATCAAATGACATTCTATAACTTATTAAATGCTGCTTACCAAAAAAGAAATGAGCAAACTTTGCAACATAAGAATTATTTTAGTCAATCAAAACTGAAAATTAATTTCATCCAAGCGAAATCAAAAAATCAAAACTGGCAAAACTGTTCAAACTTCATAAACAAACAAAGTTACACGGTTGCTATGCACCGTCGAGTATTTTTCTTGACTGCAAGGCTCACTCGGGCACCTTCGGGCACGTTTGGGCACTTCAGGGCACAGCCTACTCGAGGGCAATGAGCAGAGTGGTTCTTCCCTTGGAATTATGAAAAACATGTATTCAAATAAAAACGCATAGTGCAAAACTTTCAACCCACACTGTACCGCCACAATGCACCCGAATATGACCTGAAATCCGCTCCCAAGACGGCCTCGACCGGCAACGACCCGTTCGGTCCAGTGATCTTGGAACTCCGACCGTCCGTGCCTTGATTTTACCGGTGCGATAAATCTAAATGTTGTGATCTCAGATGAAGTGATTATGAAAACTGAAGAGTTAGGGGTCTCTCTCGCTCTCACTCTCGCACCAGTAAATCTTTTGACAATAAGCTGTGACTTTCGTAACTTGGGTGTAAAAAAAACCCGTCTGGACCAATATTTTATCGATTTTTATTAGCTATCGCTTACCGCTCACTTGCTTCATTTGTCTTTATCTGGTTATTGTTGCAGTCGAAAGTGGGTTGCAGTTTAAAAATATATAGGTTTATTAAATACCCTTGCGAAAGGTGCTTCATCATACGTGGAACATATTTCACCACCTGGATCGGACCGAAACCTGCCTTTAATGGTCCAAACTAACCAGCTTTTGGCTTGACACAGAGTCCGACTACTGTTATGTAAATTGATTGCTTATTGCGAATTGATTGCGCAGAAAGCCATCCAATCAGATTGGGGTTAAAAGTCCGAACAATTGTGAAGAGGGGGCTGTAATCTTGAGACGTTGAAGGATGTCCAGTTGGGCGTTGAGCCATACAAACTATTAATTACAAGGTGGTGGTCTTCAAACTGCAAAATTTGATAAATTGACAAGAATGTGATGGCTAGAGCTCCGATGGGTGTTGGCTCACTCATGAAGTCATGTCAAGGAAGTTGTTTAACCTTTCTTTAAAAAAAACAAAAATTAGACCAAATATATGTTGCTCTATGACAAGAATGCACAATCTCTACGATATAACACACATTTGACACCTCATACTTTGGTCGAAAGCTCGTTAACACGAAATATGATTAGCTTCAATTTGTAGAAAGACACGCGATCCCAGCTCGAATCCCCGTGCGCCCCCACGAAACGAGGCAATTAATTGGATTGCAATTAATTAACCTGGCACCGGGTGACAAAAGGTGGGTAGATCCCGAATCTGGTCGTATCATTTTTCACGCGCCGTTAGTGAGGCCATTTAGAGGTTGGCGTCGTCCACGTCCACTGCCTGTGAATTGCTTGTGAAATCTTCATAACTTTGTGTCTTCGATAGCCAGGCAGCCAGCACACGTCGCTTTGGCTGTTAGCATTTAGAAACTTAATTACTTGTCCACCTGGGAGTAAGCCATCGCGATAAAGTTAGAGAGACTCGGAGAATTGTGGAGGGGGACCACCTAGAAGTCTCGGTCACTGCGCAACTCTTGGCAAGGACCATCGGTACTTGTTTGGTGGAAACTACTCGCCATCGGTCGAGAGATGATACAGCGAGATGTGAAATTGCAATTTTACTCAATGGACGCCATGGTGCAACCCCCCGGGTCGTGGTCATTAGAAGCTGCAGCAGCCGGCAACGGTGTGGACAAACTACTGGCAACGGCTTCTCTTTGACCTGGACCTTTGAGGAGGACTAAGTGTGAAGGAAGTTGTTGAACGCAACATGCATTCTTACAAAGCAGAAAATGTTTCACAATACGTGACTATGTTGGAACATCATGTAAAATTTTGTTGAATTTATGCATTTGCAGGTTAAGGAATATTTGCCTTATTTCCATCTAATTTGGGCATTCTACCTTATAGAACTTTTTTGCAATAGTTTGAAAGTTTCTTGATTGCTATTTATTTTCTTGAAATCGGTTGTAAAAGTTTTCAAGAACGCCAAAGTGTTGATATGCCAACAATAGATGCACGAAGGAATTGTATGCCATTCTTCTAGTAGTTTGAGCAACAAGTGGTAAAGGGGTAATTCTCCGCCAACTCACACAGCAGTTGCCCCGACTCCTCTTTGATTTGCGCGAAACTTTGTCCGAAGGGGTAACTTTTGTTCCTGATCACGAATCTGAGCTCCATTTTTCGTTATCTCGTGACGGAGGGTGGTACATTTTTCATTACACTTTCATTTTTAACATTCGAAAAAAGACGTGTTTTTCAAATAATTTGCAGCCTAAAATGATGATGGTTATGAAATTTGGTGTCAAATGGACTGTTACGTAAAATTTTACGCCCGATATAATAACGCACTCAGGCTGTAACATTTTTTTTTTGTCATGGCGTTTTATGGGAAACTGCATTTATTTTTTATTTTTTTCTTATTTTTCCCGTGCTTAAAAAGTCATTTTGAGCTACTTTTGTTCTACGAAAAACTTTACTTCTCTTGTTTTATGTTTTTCTTGTTTTATTTTTAGTATTTTAATTTGCAATTATCTTGTGTAGTTTATCTTTGTTTTTGGTATCACTACATTTTGCCTTTCTATTTTTTTAATTTCCACTATTCCAATCTTTTGCCTGTTTTTTTTACATTTTCTGTTAAAGAATGGCACCATTTTCATTTAAATTTTGGAAAAATAGAGTAGAGTCACAGTCTGGGACACTTCAAAAATTATTGCATACTTCTTTTTGCTTAAAATGTAGGAAACGCTAGTAAAAAGTTGATCATGGCCATTCACGGTCACCCGCGACAGGCACGGACGACAAAACAAAGAGAAACGCAAAAAGTAACTTTTTCAAAACTTTTTTTTCCTAAAATCGCGATAACTCGCGATGTTTCTAAGCAAACCCCTTATGCGTATATATATAAAAAAATGTAATTGTCTGCTCTACAAATTTTTAGAACATTGTTACACTCTAAAACATAACCCTGCAAAGTTAGAAAAAACACAAAATTTTAAAACGAAATTTTTTGTTCTAAATTAAAAAATGACCCTTCTGGGTCAATGTAGATTCGAAAAGTACATTAAATTTCCCATAAAATTACCAAAATTTTTACAGTCGAGTAACGAAAGATAGCAGAGTTTTTAAAACTTTGTTTAGTGTTTTTTTTCGATAAAAGTAAGTATGTTCTGAGTAAGCCATCATATCGGGCGTCTAATTTTACATAAAAGTCCATTTGACAAAAAAATTCTATCTCATCACCGTTTCAGGCTGCAAATTATTAAAATCACCTCTTTTTTCGCATGTTAAAAAATTGAAGGGGTCGTACCGCCCTTCCGTCACGAGATATCAAAGAATGGACCTCGAATTCGTGATCAGGGACAAAAGTTACCCCTTAGGACAAAGTTTCACGCAAATCGTAGAGGAGTCGGGGCTGTGTGAGTTGGCGGAGAATTAACCAATTACAATATTACCATCTGACCTCAAAATAAGTACGAGATCTCCTGTGAGTGTTGATAAGACTACCAAAAATGTGAAAATATTATTAAAACGGTACAATTTATAACCAAAACAAACAAAAATATGCTGATTCGTTTAAAATCCAAAATTAATAAAAGTGACTTACAGTTGAGCATAAACCCAACCAATTACACTTTCTGTAGTGATTTTTATACTCAATGGGCCTAGAAACATTTCTCAAAAAAGAATTCATCAAAATAATGATTTGATTATCAGAAACATTGCGGTTTTTGGGAAAGAGGGTAGGTAATTTTATCAGAAAATCTCCCAACTTTCCAATGAAACCTTTATAACTTTTTTCTTTATTTTCAATCACTTTGCGTGCTTCAGGAAAAATGTTCCTTGCACCATTTACCATAAGAAATTATAGACTTATAACAATACTAAATTGAAATAGGCGAAATCGTCCCATAGGAAAAAACTTCAAAAACTTCAAAAGAGGATAACTTTATTTTTTCCCGACCAAAGATTTTCGTTCGCCCCGCAAATGAACGGGAATGTTCCAAACTTTCATATATAAGATAATTTTCTTGCTATTTCTCAAAAAATAATACCCCTCCAAAAAAGACCCCGTGCAACTTAACACTTCCAACTGAGCTAATATCCACTCAATTTATGTTGAAAACGTCATTTTGAAGCAACAGTTGATCGTCAAAGTGATTCTTATTATTTTATTGTATTTTATCAGCTACTATTGAGCCACTGGGCATCAAAAAAATAGGTTTTCTCGTAAACAGCGTTCATTTTCCCGGGATACTGAAATTGTTCTGATTCTGGTTCTTATGAATGTTTTGCAAAAAAAAGAAAATGTAGGGCAACAATTTCAATACAAATAAGCTTAAAATTCAATTCATTGCTTGACTGACGGATTTTTTAAAATTTTATGTTCAAAACAATTTTATGTGTGTCTCTTGTATTTTTTTCTATACATGTAATTTTGTAGCTAAGTTGTTGGACAGTTACTAACATACTACTTACTTCATGACCCAAAACCATAAACATGCTTTTAAGATTGCTTCTATGACCAATATCCCGTAAGTTTGGAAACATTTTTCCAGACAACCAAACATTTGCAAACAACAGATGCAAGAAAACAAATGTTTGAGAAATCACAACTCAGTGTGTAAATGATTGGAATGAGCTTTTGAAAAATGTTTGTTGTCTGGAAAAATGTAAAAAATCAGGTCTCACATGTAGAAATGGTCAAAAAGCACCAACAAATCACCAAAACACCTGTTTTTTCTACATTTTTATTTATAAAACCAATGTAACATGTCAATATGGAGATTTTTATGTAAATAGTCTGGAGAATCGATTTCTTCGTTCGGTTTTTGATAATTATGACGTTTACAGTTATTTAAATAAAGGTTTGTTTTGCATTTTTTAAGATGGTTGCTCCAGCCTGCATTTTCCGTGAGTCTTTTTTTTTAACAAGTTAGGCTATTTCCCCAAAAAACATAAACGGAAAAAAAAGTGGGCTCACTTTCAATTTTGTATTAACGTGAAGACTTCCATCACTGCCCATAATTGAAAATTCGGCTATTATGCCAAATCAAGTATTCCGAGAAAAACGCGTTTTAGTGTTTGTCACAAAATCTCCGGCAAGGCAATTTCCCATAAGAGTGGCATATTAGCCGTTTGGTTTTTCGCATCGGCAGCCAAGTCTAAACACTATTTCAGTGAAATTCAAGTTCCAGGAGATGCGTTGGAACATCCTCTACCACCTGGTGCTAATATCTCGTTTTTGCCAAAAGTGGATATTAGCCGTTTTTTCAATGGTGGGCAGAATCATTGCCATGATTTTTCGTTCAAAGATATAAATGTTGCGTCACTATCAATATTTTCACAAAATTCCTTCTACAAGTTGTTTAGAATAGAACCCTACAAGTGTTGATACTTTTTAGTAATGATCATTCCATTCCTTGTAAAGTTATGGAAATCATCATTAATCAATGATTGCCACAAAATTATATATATATATATTGAAACACATTTAACACAAAATTAATGAAAACTTTGCACAAAAACAAAAGACAATACGCGGCGCTCTGATTTGCCTTTCGTCGTCACCGTGACGTAAATTGATCTTCACCTAATTTATTCACGGCTACCATGGCCGCTGTGTGGCAGTGCGTGGCCGAATGGTTACGCTGTCCGCTTTGTAAGCGGATGATTCTGGGTTCGATTCCCATCTGCTCCAACCTTCCATCGGATGAGGAAGTAAAATGTCGGTCCCGGCCTTGGTTGTTAGGCCGTTAAGTCATTCCAGGTGTAGAAGACGTCTCCATGCCATAAGTACAAACAACACACCAGCCTACTCCGGTGGAATCGCTGGCGGCGGTTGGACTCGCAATCCGAAGGTCGTCAGTTCAAACACTGGGGTGGAAGGTTCCTTGGAGTAGAAAGAGGTTTGGGTGCTCTCCCCATTCAAGCCTTCGGACTCCTAGGTTCGAGCAGAAACTTGCAATAGAGACCACAAAAGACCCGGGGGTCGTTAATGTGGATGGTTTGATTTTGATTTTGATGGCCGCTGTGGGGTATTGTCTGATGGACAAGTGTAACGGTCAGTCAGCAACTCTTCGTAGATTCACGGGACGAGCAAAAAAAGGGGCACGCGTCGTCAACACGTGGTGGCCTTGGAGGTGCCACTCTGCTTCTGCGCTTGTAAGCTAACTGTTGCAGCCAATCTCGGTGGGGATCGAAGTATCGAACCCTAACTTTTCTGCTTCGACGAGAGACGGAGTTGAAGTTGTTGAAAGCTTTGCTGATCGGACGTGAATGCTACTTATCGAAGTGCAAAATTTTTCAAGTTTTTGTTTTGCGACTTTTGCCTTTGATTCTAGTTTTTAGTGCTGTTGATTATACCCATTTAATTCAAAATTTTGTCTGCAACGCCGCAATCCGATTAAACGCTAATGACCAGCAATCCACGCCACCGTTCAAAAATTCACACAGCATAATCTGTTCCGCGATCCAACCACCGCAAAGTCCGCCGCGGATTCATTTTCTTTATTTGGTCAATTAATTTACAACCGGTAGAGATCGCTGATGAACACAATTAAAAATTATCTGCAATTTCCACCTCCTCCTCGCGCGATACTTTTGCTGTTATTACCAAGATAACTGTTGAACTCTTGGTTGAAAATGTAGGTACCTTTTTGGGACAAGTTCACGGGCTCTGCACGGTGTTTTTGAACACTCTTGTAGAGCGTTTTGATTCGTTCAGGTTCTGTTTTTTTTTCGCGCGCGCGCTCTGCAGACCGTAATTACGCGTCGTCGAGGCTTCGTCAAATTAAGCCTGATGGCAGTTAATGGTACGGTGGCACAGGGTCATCACGGTGCTGCTGCAGACTGAGGGTTTGTTTTTTAACTGTGAAGATGATTTACTGGGGCTGGAGATCCTGTACTTGACCGAGAGTTCAAAAATGTTTGCCACTGCAGCGTTTATTGAGCAAAGTTCTCTCAACTTCTAAACTAATCAGTTGAATTGATTCTTACGCTATTAATTAAGTCTACGATTTGTCGTAATTTGGTTATCTCCGACGATTTCCTCAGGATGTGCTTTACCGGTCCAATTCTTCAGCGACGGGTGACGATATTGGTTGAGCCAGCAGTGCCAGTCAACGCCAACGACCTGTGCAGTGTCTCCGGAAGGCAGCATGGTCAACGGTTCGTTCTTACCCAACGCCAAATGTATACGGTCAAAATTGTGGTCGATCATAGAATAGTATAAAGAGTGAACGTGAAGAAGCCAATTGTCATCCTTGGTTTTTTTCATATAATTTTGAGAGCAATTCAAACAAAATGTCTAAAATCGGATGGTGAAGTAAAACGTCGGTCCCGGTTTCTCCTGTCTCGTCAGAGGCGCTGGAGCAGAAATCCCACGTTAGAGGAAGGCCATGCCCCGGGGGGCGTAGTGCCAATAGTTTCGTTTTTTTTTCGTCTAAAATCTAATAAGGGATTAGTCTGAACCACTAATCTATGCCCTGACTATTGTCAACCTCGCAACACAAAACTTCCCACGAGCCTTGGGCGCAAAAGTGGCAGCAAAATGGCACATTCACAATGCAGCACAACGGTGACTTCAAAATATGGTTCAGAGCCAAACTGGTAGCGCACCCGGGGCTAATTGCCGTAACACGGGGAACACAATCCTTTGGAACAAACAAAAAAAATCGCACCATTTTGTGGCGAAACTTTGCATTTTTTCGCCAACCGTCTTGCTTTGGTTCAAGTGCAGATTTCTTAATGATTTTTGTTTTGCTTTACAATAGTGGGTGGCACTTGGTGGGACGGACAGTGATGGTTTTCAAAAGTACCGCACGCCGCCGGCAGAGTTACAGGTGGAATAACTCTTCAGCGGGCGGCTGACAACCGCGGGTTCGAGATCAGTATCACGGAACGGGTTGATTAAATCAAATCATGACACGCTCGTGACAGCTGTGGGAAGAGCCGCGTACACAAATTGAGTAATTTACTGGCGCTGATTGTTGCGTGTTAAAGGGTTTTGTTTTCATTTGAAAACCGAAAAAAAATCCGCCCGGATTATTGGATTACCGTGATTTATTTTGCGTGACTGAAGCTTACTCAATTATGAAATTGTGACCCTTAGCTTTAAGTAATTGCTGTGACAATATGTTTACTTAATTTGATTTGGGCACAATGGAGTTTGCCCTTGAAGTCCATAAAAAATAATAAATTTGTGACATCTAAAATCAGAATCAAATTAGACACTAGCATAGACTCATATTGAGCAGAGTAGAGAAATATTCAAAGCATTTCGATAAGTGTTTTCAACTTTTAATTTTTTTTCTTCACTTAAAACCGGGCATCGCTGTCGAGAAAATAGTGGTACCATTCACGGACACAGAAATTCAAATTTTCAACTCCTTTAAAAGGAATAAATATAATAATAAATTATTGGGGTACTGGTGTGAAATTTCCAGGTAATTCCGAAAATGTCAAAATTGAAACCAAAAATTTCAATTTTAAATTTCATTCTTCCCTTTATCGTAGAGGGCTCATATTTGACATGAGTTTATTTCATTTATAGATTAACGAATGCTGAAAGTTTCATCCAAATCGAGGCACCTCGAAACAACTTTTGCTGTCACAGCAAAGTGTGTGTCACACACTCTTGAAAACCCCGCTCTTGACTTTGGATATTTTTCAAAATTTAGTTTATAGCAAAACTGTCTAATTATCCTGTATGTTTTTTCCTTCTTTGTATTATATAAAAATTACAAAAAAATGTAAAAGAAACATTAATCTGTGAATTTGTCAAATTAATCGTAAATAACGACCGTAGTAATTAACTATTTGACGTAATTAATGCGAATTCCAAACATTTTTTATATGAAGTTAGCCAAAAGTTTGTAGCTTCTGCAAAATTCTGTACCAAGCTACAGTAACTTTATCACAGCATGTTCCCGAACTTTTCTGTAACTCACTTGTTTGAAGAAGTTCTTCAAGAGAGTAAAAAAGGGAGAGTCAGCAGTCAGCAGCAGATTTGCAGAGTTCTGCTAGTACGGTAACAAAATTCAAATTAGAATTTTTAGGCTGAATTATGTTTAAAAGCACCATAGGAAAATAAAATTTTGGAAAAATTGTTTGGTTAAACCCAATCTATGATTAGAAATTAGAAATCACCAGACAAACTGAGCAAGTTGAAAATGATTGTAAAATAAATCGAAATTTTATTAGGTCACGACTCATTCATTTGAACTATTTAATCAGTAAAATTGTTTCTTTCGAAAAAAAGGTGCAGGTGGTTATGTTCTACATGACCAATATGACAAAGAACTTTGTACAAAACTCTAAAAATCATGCTATTTTGACAAAGAACTTTGTCCTAAGGGCTCTATTCTGGTGAGGTGTCAATCCAGAAAAACGAAAAATGTCGCGCGTTACGAAAATGTTGCATGCTTGGTACTGCGGAAGGGGTCAGCAACGAATGAAGTGTGGCAACAATGGTGCAACATTCTCGCGTGACAGTTCCAAGAAAGCAGGAGACGAGGCAAAATTTGCACCATGTTGCCACATTTCATGCGGACTATAAAAGCTAACAGATAGCCTCTGAACAATTTTAGTTTTAACCGAAAAGCCATCAGAGACGGATCGACGGTGGTAATTTTATTGCTCACACACACATGCACACATTGAAAGACACAGGTTGTGCACCAACTTGGGAGGAATTCTGTTCTAACGAATATTGTTAGAACGGACAAACGAAAACCAGATTGATTTCAGGCAATGGGGTTGGGACCAAACTGGTAGGATATTGGCCACACCCGGAGTGGCCATGGCCCTGAGGGAAGGTTCTACCGGGGGGACATTTATCGAACCATACGACTTGGGACAATATGGGTATCAAAATTCATGGTTTTTGATACTGGTGGTGAAAATGGCCATTTTGACAAGATTGGCCACACCCGGAGTGGCCATGGCCCTGAGGGAAGGTTCTACCGGGGGGACATTTATCGAACCATACGACTTGGGACAATATGGGTATCAAAATTCATGGTTTTTGATACTGGTGGTGAAAATGGCCATTTTGATAGGATTGGCCACACCCGGAGTGGCCATGGCCCTGAGGGAAGGTTCTACCGGGGGGACATTTATCGAACCATACGACTTGGGACAATATGGGTATCAAAATTCATGGTTTTTGATACTGGTGGTGAAAATGGCCATTTTGACAGGATTGGCCACACCCGGAGTGGCCATGGCCCTGAGGGAAGGTTCTACCGGGGGGACATTTATCGAACCATACGACTTGGGACAATATGGGTATCAAAATTCATGGTTTTTGATACTGGTGGTGAAAATGGCCATTTTGACAGGATTGGCCACACCCGGAGTGGCCATGGCCCTGAGGGAAGGTTCTACCGGGGGGACATTTATCGAACCATACGACTTGGGACAATATGGGTATCAAAATTAATGGTTTTTGATACTGGTGGTGAAAATGGCCATTTTGATAGGATTGGCCACACCCGGAGTGGCCATGGCCCTGAGGGAAGGTTCTACCGGGGGGACATTTATCGAACCATACGACTTGGGACAATATGGGTATCAAAATTCATGGTTTTTGATACTGGTGGTGAAAATGGCCATTTTGATAGGATTGGCCACACCCGGAGTGGCCATGGCCCTGAGGGAAGGTTCTACCGGGGGGACATTTATCGAACCATACGACTTGGGACAATATGGGTATCAAAATTCATGGTTTTTGATACTGGTGATGAAAATGGCCATTTTGACAGGATTGACCACACCCGGAGTGGCCATGGCCCTGAGGGAAGGTTCTACCGGGGGGACATTTATCGAACCATACGACTTGGGACAATATGGGTATCAAAATTCATGGTTTTTGATACTGGTGGTGAAAATGGCCATTTTGACAGGATTGGCCACACCCGGAGTGGCCATGGCCCTGAGGGAAGGTTCTACCGGGGGGACATTTATCGAACCATACGACTTGGGACAATATGGGTATCAAAATTCATGGTTTTTGATACTGGTGATGAAAATGGCCATTTTGACAGGATTGACCACACCCGGAGTGGCCATGGCCCTGAGGGAAGGTTCTACCGGGGGGACATTTATCGAACCATACGACTTGGGACAATATGGGTATCAAAATTCATGGTTTTTGATACTGGTGGTGAAAATGGCCATTTTGACAGGATTGGCCACACCCGTAGTGACCATGGCCCTGAGGGAAGGTTCTACCGGGGGGACATTTATCGAACCATACGACTTGGGACAATATGGGTATCAAAATTCATGGTTTTTGATACTGGTGGTGAAAATGGCCATTTTGACAGGATTGGCCACACCCGGAGTGGCCATGGCCCTGAGGGAAGGTTCTACCGGGGGCATTTATCGAACCATACGACTTGGGACAATATGGGTATCAAAATTCATGGTTTTTGATACTGGTGGTGAAAATGGCCATTTTGATAGGATTGGCCACACCCGGAGTGGCCATGGCCCTGAGGGAAGGTTCTACCGGGGGGACATTTATCGAACCATACGACTTGGGACAATATGGGTATCAAAATTCATGGTTTTTGATACTGGTGGTGAAAATGGCCATTTTGATAGGATTGGCCACACCCGGAGTGGCCATGGCCCTGAGGGAAGGTTCTACCGGGGGGACATTTATCGAACCATACGACTTGGGACAATATGGGTATCAAAATTCATGGTTTTTGATACTGGTGGTGAAAATGGCCATTTTGATAGGATTGGCCACACCCGGAGTGGCCATGGCCCTGAGGGAAGGTTCTACCGGGGGGACATTTATCGAACCATACGACTTGGGACAATATGGGTATCAAAATTCATGGTTTTTGATACTGGTGGTGAAAATGGCCATTTTGACAGGATTGGCCACACCCGGAGTGGCCATGGCCCTGAGGGAAGGTTCTACCGGGGGGACATTTATCGAACCATACGACTTGGGACAATATGGGTATCAAAATTCATGGTTTTTGATACTGGTGATGAAAATGGCCATTTTGACAGGATTGACCACACCCGGAGTGGCCATGGCCCTGAGGGAAGGTTCTACCGGGGGGACATTTATCGAACCATACGACTTGGGACAATATGGGTATCAAAATTCATGGTTTTTGATACTGGTGGTGAAAATGGCCATTTTGATAGGATTGGCCACACCCGTAGTGACCATGGCCCTGAGGGAAGGTTCTACCGGGGGGACATTTATCGAACCATACGACTTGGGGCAATATGGGTATCAAAATTCATGGTTTTTGATACTGGTGATGAAATGGCCATTTCGACAGGATTGGCCACACCCGGAGTGGCCATGGCCCTGAGGGAAGGTTCTACCGGGGGGACATTTATCGAACCATACGACTTGGGACAATATGGGTATCAAAATTCATGGTTTTTGATACTGGTGGTGAAAATGGCCATTTTGATAGGATTGGCCACACCCGGAGTGGCCATGGCCCTGAGGAAGGTTCTACCGGGGGACATTTATCGAACCATACGACTTGGGACAATATGGGTATCAAAATTCATGGTTTTGATACTGGTGGTGAAAATGGCCATTTTGACAGGATTGGCCACACCGGAGTGGCCATGGCCCTGAGGAAGGTTCTACCGGGGACATTTATCGAACCATACGACTTGGGACAATATGGGTATCAAAATTCATGGTTTTGATACTGGTGATGAAAATGGCCATTTTGACAGGATTGACCACACCCGGGTGGCCATGGCCTGAGGGAAGGTTCTACCGGGGGACATTTATCGAACCATACGACTTGGGACAATATGGGTATCAAAATTCATGGTTTTTGATACTGGTGGTGAAAATGGCCATTTGATAGGATTGGCCACACCGTAGTGACCATGGCCCTGAGGGAAGGTTCTACCGGGGGACATTTATCGAACCATACGACTTGGGGCAATATGGGTATCAAAATTCATGGTTTTTGATACTGGTGATGAAATGGCCATTTCGACAGGATTGGCCACACCCGAGTGGCCATGGCCCTGAGGAAGGTTCTACCGGGGACATTTATCGAACCATACGACTTGGGACAATATGGGTATCAAAATTCATGGTTTTGATACTGGTGGTGAAAATGGCCATTTTGATAGGATTGGCCACACCCGGAGTGGCCATGGCCCTGAGGAAGGTTCTACCGGGACATTTATCGAACCATACGACTTGGGACAATATGGGTATCAAAATTCATGGTTTTTGATACTGGTGATGAAAATGGCCATTTTGATAGGATTGGCCACACCCGGAGTGGCCATGGCCCTGAGGGAAGGTTCTACCGGGGGACATTTATCGAACCATACGACTTGGGGCAATATGGGTATCAAAATTCATGGTTTTTGATACTGGTGGTGAAAATGGCCATTTTGATAGGATTGGCCACACCCGGAGTGGCCATGGCCCTGAGGGAAGGTTCTACCGGGGACATTTATCGAACCATACGACTTGGGACAATATGGGTATCAAAATTCATGGTTTTGATACTGGTGATGAAAATGGCCATTTTGATAGGATTGGCCACACCCAGGTATGGCCCTGAGGAAAGGTTCTACCGGGGGACATTTATCGAACCATACGACTTGGGACAATATGGGTATCAAAATTCATGGTTTTTGATACTGGTGGTGAAAATGGCCATTTTGATAGGATTGGCCACACCCGGAGTGGCCATGGCCCTGAGGGAAGGTTCTACCGGGGGGACATTTATCGAACCATACGACTTGGGACAATATGGGTATCAAAATTCATGGTTTTGATACTGGTGGTGAAAATGGCCATTTTGACAGGATTGGCCACACCCGGTGGCCATGGCCCTGAGGGAAGGTTCTACCGGGGACATTTATCGAACCATACGACTTGGGACAATATGGGTATCAAAATTCATGGTTTTTGATACTGGTGATGAAAATGGCCATTTTGACAGGATTGACCACACCCGGAGTGGCCATGGCCCTGAGGGAAGGTTCTACCGGGGGGACATTTATCGAACCATACGACTTGGGACAATATGGGTATCAAAATTCATGGTTTTTGATACTGGTGGTGAAAATGGCCATTTTGATAGGATTGGCCACACCCGTAGTGACCATGGCCCTGAGGAAGGTTCTACCGGGGACATTTATCGAACCATACGACTTGGGGCAATATGGGTATCAAAATTCATGGTTTTGATACTGGTGATGAAATGGCCATTTCGACAGGATTGGCCACACCCGGAGTGGCCATGGCCCTGAGGGAAGGTTCTACCGGGGGACATTTATCGAACCATACGACTTGGGACAATATGGGTATCAAAATTCATGGTTTTGATACTGGTGGTGAAAATGGCCATTTTGATAGGATTGGCCACACCCGGAGTGGCCATGGCCCTGAGGAAGGTTCTACCGGGGGACATTTATCGAACCATACGACTTGGGGCAATATGGGTATCAAAATTCATGGTTTTGATACTGGTGATGAAAATGGCCATTTTGACAGGATTGGCCACACCCGGTGGCCATGGCCCTGAGGAAGGTTCTACCGGGGACATTTATCGAACCATACGACTTGGGACAATATGGGTATCAAAATTCATGGTTTTTGATACTGGTGGTGAAAATGGCCATTTTGACAGGATTGGCCACACCCGTAGTGACCATGGCCCTGAGGGAAGGTTCTACCGGGGGGACATTTATCGAACCATACGACTTGGGACAATATGGGTATCAAAATTCATGGTTTTTGATACTGGTGGTGAAAATGGCCATTTTGACAGGATTGGCCACACCCGTAGTGACCATGGCCCTGAGGGATGGTTCTACCGGGGGACATTTATCGAACCATACGACTTGGGACAATATGGGTATCAAAATTCATGGTTTTGATACTGGTGGTGAAAATGGCCATTTTGACAGGATTGGCCACACCGGAGTGGCCATGGCCCTGAGGAAGGTTCTACCGGGGGACATTTATCGAACCATACGACTTGGGACAATATGGGTATCAAAATTCATGGTTTTGATACTGGTGATGAAAATAGCCATTTTGACAGGATTGGCCGCACCCGGAGTGGCCATGGCCCTGAGGAAGGTTCTACCGGGGGACATTTATCGAACCATACGACTTGGGACAATATGGGTATCAAATTCATGGTTTTTGATACTGGTGGTGGCCATTTGATAGGATTGGCCACACCCGTAGTGACCATGGCCCTGAGGGAAGGTTCTACCGGGGGGACATTTATCGAACCATACGACTTGGGACAATATGGGTATCAAAATTCATGGTTTTTGATACTGGTGGTGAAAATGGCCATTTTGACAGGATTGGCCACACCCGGAGTGGTCATGGCCCTGAGGGAAGGTTCTACCGGGGGGGCATTTATCGAACCATACGACTTGGGACAATATGGGTATCAAAATTCATGGTTTTGATACTGGGTGATGAAAATAGCCATTTTGACAGGATTGGCCGCACCGGAGTGCCCATGGCCCTGAGGGAAGGTTCTACCGGGGGGACATTTATCGAACCATACGACTTGGGACAATATGGGTATCAAAATTCATGGTTTTTGATACTGGTGATGAAAATGGCCATTTTGACAGGATTGGCCACACCCGGAGTGGCCATGGCCCTGAGGGAAGGTTCTACCGGGGGGACATTTATCGAACCATACGACTTGGGGCAATATGGGTATCAAAATTCATGGTTTTTGATACTGGTGATGAAAATGGCCATTTTGACAGGATTGGCCACACCCGGAGTGGCCATGGCCCTGAGGGAAGGTTCTACCGGGGGGACATTTATCGAACCATACGACTTGGGACAATATGGGTATCAAAATTCATGGTTTTTGATACTGGTGATGAAAATGGCCATTTTGATAGGATTGGCCACACCCGGAGTGGCCATGGCCCTGAGGGAAGGTTCTACCGGGGGGACATTTATCGAACCATACGACTTGGGGCAATATGGGTATCAAAATTCATGGTTTTTGATACTGGTGATGAAAATGGCCATTTTGACAGGATTGGCCACACCCGGAGTGGCCATGGCCCTGAGGGAAGGTTCTACCGGGGGGACATTTATCGAACCATACGACTTGGGGCAATATGGGTATCAAAATTCATGGTTTTTGATACTGGTGATGAAAATGGCCATTTTGACAGGATTGGCCACACCCGGAGTGGCCATTGCACAGTGTTCGGAATGGCAAAATTAAGTGGAATAAATTGATAACTCTTTTATTTGACGTCCTAGCCACATGGTGTCTTCGGAAGAGTTGTTGTTCTTGATAAGGATATCTTTTGAAGTTATTGACATACACGGTTATGACCTTCCAGGGTGTCAACCATAATTAACTTTGTTGGATGACGTTGTAGGGCTTTGGTGTCTTGGGAAAGTTGCAGGAGAAAAATTCATGAAGGTTGATCGAAGGCGCCAAATTTGTAGCTTTTAATCTACTCGAGATATACGCCAGTTTGCAAAAATGGTCAAGCATTTCTGGACTTGAAATTTTAGCGTTTTAGCGGCCTACTAGGTTCTGAAGAGTTGTGTATGACATAAAATTATATATCTTTGCCGAGGACAGCAAAATGTTGTGAGCCTTTATTGAGGAGTTATAACTTTTTTGAGTGATTTTTAGCCTATTTTCAAGTTGCAATGTTTTCAAAATGGCGCATTTTGGCGCAAAACCTAATAATGCACCTGAAAGTACACACTTTCCACTACATTTCTGAACAATATCTCCGTGTCTATCGGTGTCGATTTAGAGATACAGTGGACTCTCTCGTTGTCGATCTTCTCGATATCAATATTACTCCAGCTGTCAATAAATTTTTCAGTCCTTCAAATAGATTGCTTTGATTTTTGTTCTATAATTTCATAACTCCTGCTCTCGATGGTCCCTTCAAGATCGACAACGAGAGAGTTCACTGTATCTCGATTTGAATTTGACGGTTTTTAATCAATTTATTTATATTTTTTAAGCGGAATCTGATTGAAACGTGGTAATAATCGGTAAATTGAAAGGGTAAATTGATTTTAATATTGCTTATTGCGAGATAAAATCACGTTTCTCCTTCGCTGTGAGTGACAGGAGATTATTGCCGCCTTATTACCACAGTGTAAAAATCAGCAAGTTGAACTGAAATAATGATTGATTTGGCTGTCAACTTGGTTTGTTTTGAATATTTTCCAAAATCAGCTCAAAACTCAAGGCAACCTTTGACAACAGCCAAAATTTGTGCTGCGGTTGTCTTGCGGCTGTCATGCGACCATTATCTTGCGGTCGTATCATCGCGCGTGAACTCTAATTATTGACGCCCGCAGTAAAACATTGTTCATGCTTAAAATTATGATATACATTTTAAAATTATGAATAAATACATGTTTTCCCAAAATTAATGTAAGTGAAAATTTTAAATAATTGTTCGTATTCAAAATTAAGTATTTCCTTTTATATTTGGTCACTCTGGAAAGGTTGTCGTATTTTGTCATAGACAATGTAATTTTCATAAAATCGATCAATTTACCGATTTTCACTTTGTATTTTTATATATGTGTGTCAGAAGAAGACGTGTTTTGATTTTCATTGCGCGGCAAAGTGCTTACGGATGGAGGTGGAAGAATCCTCCGATGGGGACGTTTCGTTCCGTAAACGGAACGCGGAAGCGGAAGAAGATCAGCGACGGAGTCGTTGGCGGAAATAGCCAAAGGCATCTTCTCAGCAACAACAAGTTCAGCCCGCTGGTGAAGAACAACAACAACAATGGTAAACAAGCCGGGAAAGGAGACGTCCCAACGGTACCAGTGGTTCCAGTGGCCAAGAAACTACCACCTCTGGTGGTAAAGAATACGAGCTACGCCAAGCTGAGGAGTGTAATGTTGCCGTACAACCAAGCCAAGTTACAAGCTAACTCCGTTTGGGATCAAATTGCTGTTCCTCCGAGGAGCGTTTTGAGACCGCGCGGGCCCATTTGATTGCGAACAAAGTGGAGTTCTACACCCACGAGAAACGAAGCGAGCAGCAACTCCGCGTCGTCGTCAGAGGACTTCCGGCTTCACCGAATTCGTCAGAAGAACCTCAGGAATCGCAAAACCTGGATGCTATGGAGGTGCACGCCATCAAGAGAAGGGAGAGTCCGCCTCGTCAGAAACCCCGTACATTGTCACGTTCCCCAAGGGGTACACCAACTTGAAGCAGCTGAGTGAGATCAAGCGCAGGAGATTTCACATCCGGTGGGAGGCCTACCGGAACAAGCGACCGAACGTGACCCAGTGCAGGAACTGCTTGCAGCTGGGTCATGGAACCAGGAACTGTCACCTCAAGGGAGGTGCAACAACTGTGGGGTCCCACAAGACGGACGAGTGCGAAGTCCAGGAAGCCCAGCCAAAGCGGTGTGCCAACTACTCTGGAGCCCACGAAGCTACAAGACCCGCTTGGACCAAGTAACCCTAGTCAGTTACATGATCTCCAAGTATGGAATGTAAGGAGTTGTTTATGTTGTGTATATTTAATATGTTGATCGATCCTCGGTCCTAACCTGGTCTTAGCACCTAAGAGGACCTAATAAAAATAAGCTTAGAATAAAAAAATATAAGTGTGTGTGTGTGTGTGTGTGTGTGTTTGTGTTTGTGTGTTTGTGTGCAACCAACCAAACGGGACCACGCGGTCGCTTCTTACAAATTGAGTTGTTTCCATGTATTTTAGATTTTAAATCCTATACATGCAAATAACTCGCATAGCATTTGGCAGGTGTTAGCTCTGCCGAGCTTCGGTGACCCATTTCTACGCAGGCTAGCCGTGCGCGAGTACTTCAGCTTGAATCGACAAGCCCGCCTAAAGAACGTTTGCATCAATCGGATTCAAACGTTATTTAGCACTTCCGAGTCCTTGTCAAATGGACAAAGACCCAGCTCGTATATAGTTTGTAGTAGTAGTATTCCTAATTCTACAATCCAAAGGACGGGATCGAACCCGGTTCGAGCGACTTTGATGTTTCGTTCATGTTTAGAGTTTCAAAAATTCATATTTCCTGATCCTTCTCGTTTGGAGCAGATGGGAATCGAACCCAGGATCTTTCGCTTACAAAGCGAACACCGTAACCAGTCAGTCACGGCTGCTCCATATTTCCAATTGGAAGTTTCTCACCCGAAAAGCAGCATCATCCGTCAAACGCTATTTCGTCACGAATCCGGCAACTTCTCGAGCCGCCTGCATTTTTAGCCGCTCAGATATCGAGCCGCCAATCTCAGCAAACGTTGCCTACTCCCGCCCCCTTCACTCACTACTCAACTCCTTCAACATTTTCCTCAGCAATTTTCACAACTTTACAACAATAAAAACTTGGAAAATCCACCCATTTTCTCTTGAAGGCCACCTCCTGTATCGGCAGAAATTTCTGACCAAAATTTAACAAATGGCTTCAAAAACTCCGATCGGTGAGCGAGATTTTTCATCAAATGTCACTTCTTACAATACCCAAATCATGAAAACCTGCAAAAATTCCGTCTGAATTCTTGTACCACTCAAAACCACTACACTACCGAAAGAACTTCGCACGGAACTGTTCCGCCGGAAAGTTTAAAAATCGCGAACCGTAAAACGTCACGATAAAAAATTCAAAACGAGGAGAAACCAAAAAAAAAACGCGAAGCGCAAATTTTGACAAAGAACTTTGTCCTAAGGGCTCTATTCTGGTGAGGTGTCAATCCAGAAAAACGAAAAATGTCGCGCGTTACGAAAATGTTGCATGCTTGGTACTGCGGAAGGGGTCAGCAACGAATGAAGTGTGGCAACAATGGTGCAACATTCTCGCGTGACAGTTCCAAGAAAGCAAGAGACGAGGCAAAATTTGCACCTTGTTGCCACATTTCATGCGGACTATATAAGCTAACAGATAGCCTCTGAACAGTTAGTTTTGACCGAAAATCCGTCAGAGACGGATCGACGGTGGTAATTTTATTGCTCACACACACATACACACATTGAAAGACACAGGTTGTGCACCACCTTGGGAGGAATTCTGTTCTAAAGAACATTGTTAGAATGGTCACTCGGAAACCAGTATGATTCAATGCAATGGGGTTGGGACCAAACTGGTAGGATATTGGCCACACCCGGAGTGGCCATGGCCTAGAGGGAAGGTTCTACCGGGGGGACATTTATCGAACCATACGACTTGGGGCAATATGGGTATCAAAATTCATGGTTTTTGATACTGGTGATGAAAATGGCCATTTTGACAGGATTGGCCACACCCGGAGTGGCCATGGCCCTGAGGGAAGGTTCTACCGGGGGACATTTATTGAACCATACGACTTGGGGCAATATGGGTTTCAAAATTCATGGTTTTGATACTGGTAATGAAAATGGCCATTTTGACAGGATTGGCCACACGGGTGGCCATGGCCCTGAGGGAGTTTTACCGGGGACATTTATCGATACGACTTGGGGCAATATGGGTGTCAAAATTCATGGTTTTTGATACTGGTGATGAAAATGGCCATTTGATAGGATTGGCCACACCCGGGGCCATGGCCCTGAGGAAGGTTCTACCGGGGGACATTGAACCATACGACTTGGGGCAATATGGGTATCAAAATTCATGGTTTTGATACTGGTAATGAAATATGGCCATTTTGACAGGATTGGCCACACCCGGAGTGGCCATGGCCCTGAGGAAGTTTCTACCGGGGGACATTTATTGAACCATACGACTTGGGCAATATGGGTATCAAAATTCATGGTTTTGATACTGGTAATGAAAATGGCCATTTTGACAGGATTGGCCACACCAGGGTAGCCATGGCCCTGAGGGAAGGTTCTACCGGGGGACATTTATCGAAATACGACTTGGGCAATATGGGTATCAAAATTCATGGTTTTGATACTGGTGATGAAAATGGCCATTTTGATAGGATTGGCCACACCCGGAGTGGCCATGGCCCTGAGGGTAGGTTCTACCGGAGGGACATTTATCGAACCATACGACTTGGGGCAATATGGGTATCAAAATTCATGGTTTTTGATACTGGTAATGAAAATGGCCATTTTGACCGGATTGGCCACACCCGGAGTGGCCAGTGCCCTCGGGAAGGTTCTACCGGGGGGACATTTATCGAACCATACGACTTGGGGCAATATGGGTATCAAAATTCATGGTTTTTGATACTGGTAATGAAAATGGCCATTTTGACAGGATTGGCCACACCCGGAGTGGCCATGGCCCTGAGGGAAGGTTCTACCGGTGCAATTGATTAAATAAATTGAATTAGAATTAATTATTCAGGATTAAATAAATAGGCAAAGAATTAAAAAATATAAATATAAATAGCATGATTTTTAGAGTTTTGTACATAGTTCTTTGTCATATTGGTCATGTAGAACATAACCATCTGCACCTTTTTGTCAACCAACCGCGACCAAGGATTGCTGCGATCCCACTTTCATTTTCACTTTGTATTCATTATGATTTCGAAAAACATTTATAAATAAATTGATCAAAAATCGGCAAATTCAAATTGAGATATCTGAAAATATACAAAAATAAACACGGAGATATTTTCAGGAAATGTAGTGGAAAGTGTGTACTTTCAGGTGCATTATTCGGTTTTGCGCCAAAATGCGCCATTTTGAAAACATTGCAACTTGAAAATAGGCTAAAAATCACTCAAAAATGGTTATAACTCCTCAATAAAGGCTCACAACATTTTGCTGTCCTCGGCAAAGATGTATAATTTTATGTCATAAACAACTCTTCAGAACCTAGTAGGCCGCTAAAACGCTAAAATTTCAAGTTATCTCAGAAAAGTGCTTTTTGGACTATTTTTGCAAAACTGGCGTATATCTCGAGTAGATGAAGAGCTACAAATTTGGCGCCTTCGACCAACCTTCATGAATTTTTCTCCTCTGCAACTTTCCCCAAGACACCAAAGCCCTACAACGTCATCCAACAAAGTTAATTATGGTTGACACCCTGGAAGGTCATAACCGTGTATGTCAATAACTTCAAAAGATAGCCCTTATCAAGTACAACAACTCTTCCGAAGACACCATGTGGCTAGGACGTCAAATAAAAGAGATATCAATTTATTCCACTTAATTTTGCCATTCCGAACACTGTGCAATGGCCACTCCGGGTGTGGCCAATCCTGTCAAAATGGCCATTTTCACCACCAGTATCAAAAACCATTAATTTTGATACCCATATTGCCCCAAGTCGTATGGTTCGATAAATGTACCCCCGGTAGAACCTTCCCTCAGGGCAATGGCCACTCCGGGTGTGGCCAATCCTGTCAAAATGGCCATTTTCACCACCAGTATCAAAAACCATTAATTTTGATACCCATATTGCCCCAAGTCGTATGGTTCGATAAATGTCCCCCCGGTAGAACCTTCCCTCAGGGCCATGGCCACTCCGGGTGTGGCCAATATCCTACCAGTTTGGTCCAAACCCCATTGCCTGAAATCATTCTTTTTTTCGAGAGTCCGTTCTAACAATATTCGTTAGAACAGAATTCCTCCCAAGTTGGTGCACATCCTGTGTCTTTCAATGTGTGCATGTGTGTATGAGCAATAAAATTACCACCGTCGATCCTTCTCTGATGGCTTTTCGGTTAAAACTAAAATTGTTCAGAGGCTATCTGTTAGCTTATATAGTCCGCATGAAATGTGGCAACATGGTGCAAATTTTGCCTCGTCTCCTGCTTTCTTGGAACTGTCACGCGAGAATGTTGCACCATTGTTGCCACATTTCATGCGGACTATATAAGCTAACAGATAGCCTCTGAACAATTTTAGTTTTAACCAGCCATCGAGACGACGATGGCCTATTTATTGCTCACACACATGCACGAAAAGACACAGGATGTGCACCAACTTTGCAACGAATATTGTTAGAACAGACAATCAAGAAACAGATGTTTCAGGCAAAAATTGGATCAAACTGGTAGGATATTGGCCACACCCGGTGACCATGGCCCTGAGGGAAGGTTCTACCGGGGGACATTTATCGAACCATACGACTTGGGACAATGGGTATCAAAATTCATGGTTTTGATACTGGTAATGAAATGGCTATTTTGACAGGATTGGCCACCCGGAGTGGCCATGGCCCTGAGGAAGGTTCTACCGGGGGGACATTTATCGAACCATACGACTTGGGACAATATGGGTATCAAAATTCATGGTTTTTGATACTGGTGATGAAAATGGCCATTTTGACAGGATTGGCCACACCCGGAGTGGCCATGGCCCTGAGGGAAGGTTCTACCGGGGGGACATTTATCGAACCATACGACTTGGGACAATATGGGTATCAAAATTCATGGTTTTTGATACTGGTGATGAAAATGGCCATTTTGACAGGATTGGCCATACCCGGAGTGGCCATGGCCCTGAAAGAAGGTTCTACCGGGGGTACATTTATCGAACCATACGACTTGGGACAATATGGGTATCAAAATTCATGGTTTTTGATACTGGTGATGAAAATTGCCATTTTGACAGGATTGGCCACACCCGGAGTGGCCATTGCCCTGAGGGAAGGTTCTACCGGGGGGACATTTATCGAACCATACGACTTGGGACAATATGGGTATCAAAATTCATGGTTTTTGATACTGGTGATGAAAATTGCCATGTTGACAGGATTGGCCACACCCGGAGTGGACATTGCCCTGAGGGAAGGTTCTACCGGGGGGACATTTATCGAACCATACGACTTGGGGCAATATGGGTATCAAAATTCATGGTTTTTGATCCTGGTGATGAAAATTGCCATTTTGACAGGATTGGCCACACCCGGAGTGGCCATGGCCCTGAGGGAAGGTTCTACCGGGGGACATTTATCGAACCATACGACTTGGGACAATATGGGTATCAAAATTAATGATTTTTGATACTGGTGATGTAAATGGCCATTTTGACAGGATTGGCCACACCCGGAGTGACCATGGCCCTGAGGGAAGGTTCTACCGGTGCCATTGATTGAATAAATTTAATTAGAATTAATTATTCAGGATTAAATAAATAGGCAAAGAATTAAAAAATATAAATAAAAATAGCATGATTTTTAGAGTTTTGTACAAAGTTCTTTGTCATATTGGTCATGTAGAACATAACCACCTGCACCTTTTCATCAAAATGTCACTTCTTCACAATACCCAAATCACATGAAAACCTGCAAAAATTCCGTCTGAATTCTTGTACCACTCAAAACCACTACACTACCGAAAGAACTTCGCACGGAACTGTTCCGCCGGAAAGTTTAAAAATCGCGAACCGTAAAACGTCACGATACAAAATTCGAAACGAGGAGAAACCAAAAAAAAAACGCGAAGCGCAAATTTTTGTCAACCAACCGCGACCAAGGATTGCTGCGATCCCACTTTCATTTTCACTTTGTATTCATTATGATTTCGAAAAACATTTATAAATAAATTGATCAAAAATCGGCAAATTCAAGTTGAGATATCTGAAAATATACAAAAATAAACACGGGAATATTTTCAGGAAATGTAGTGGAAAGTGTGTACTTTCAGGTGCATTATTCGGTTTGCCAAAATGCGCCATTTTGAAAACATTGCAACTTGAAAATAGGCTAAAAATCACTAAAAAATGGTTATAACTCCTCAATAAAGGCTCACAACATTTTGCTGTCCTCGGCAAAGATATATAATTTTATGTCATACACAACTCTTCAGAACCTAGTAGGCCGCTAAAACGCTTAAATTTCAAGTTATCTCAGAAAAGTGCTTTTTGGACTATTTTTGCAAAACTGGCGTATATCTCGAGTAGATGAAGAGCTACAAATTTGGCGCCTTCGACCAACCTTCATGAATTTTTCTCCTCTGCAACTTTCCCCAAGACACCAAAGCCCTACAACGTCATCCATCAAAGTTAATTATGGTTGACACCCTGGAAGGTCGTCACCCTGTATAATAACTTCAAAGGCCCTTATCAAGTACAACAACTCTTCCAAGACACCATGTGGCTAGGACGTCAAATAAAAGAGATATCAATTTATTCCATTAATTTTGCCATTCCGAACACTGTGCAATGGCCACTCCGGGTGTGGCCAATCCTGTCAAAATGGCCAACCACCAGTATCAAAAACCATGAATTTTGATACCCATATTACCCAAGTCGTATGGTTCGATAAATGTCCCCCGTAGAACCTTCCCTCAGGGCAATGACCACTCCGGGTGTGGCCAATCCTGTCAAAATGGCCATTTTCATCACCAGTATCAAAAACCATGAATTTTGATACCCATATTGCCCCAAGTCGTATGGTTCGATAAATGTACCCCCGGTAGAACCTTCCCTCAGGGCCATGGCCACTCCGGGTGTGGCCAATATCCTACCAGTTTGGTCCCAACCCCATTGCCTGAAATCAATCTGGTTTTCGATTGTCCGTTCTAACAATATTCGTTAGAACAGAATTCCTCCCAAGTTGGTGCACAACCTGTGTCTTTCAATGTGTGCATGTGTGTGTGAGCAATAAAATACCACCGTCGATCCGTCTCTGATGGCTTTTCGGTTAAAACTAAAATTGTTCAGAAGCTATCTGTTAGCTTATATAGTCCGCAAGAAATGTGGCAACATGGTGCAAATTTTGCCTCGTCTCCTGCTTTCTTGGAACTGTCACGCGAGAATGTTGCACCATTGTTGCCACATTTCATGCGGACTATATAAGCTAACAGATAGCCTCTGAACAATTTTCACTTCATTCGATCGATTCCCGCTCGGACCGCCGGCGAAGTAAGAGGTCGATTTCGTCGCGCATCTGGAGAAATTATCAACACCACTTCAACTGCTGTTGTCGGCAGCTAACTCGAGGAAAATGGCGCCGGGAGGCGGAGGAACGGGCGTCAAACGTCAAAAGCCAGACGATGACGAGGCAACGAAAAAGTTGCTTCAAAACAACAAATACTTCACGTGGGATGACCCGGACAGTGAAATAAACGTGCAACGGTGCGAGAAGGAGAAAGCGCCCCCCTTCTTCATCCCGGACAAAGACCTCACTCGTCTGCGAACTCTGGCCAACAATGCCAAGGTGGCCGCTACCTACAAGCTCACCGGCCAAGGAATCAAGATCGTGTGCCCCACGGTGGAGGAATACAACAAAATGGGCAGGCTGCTCAAAACATGGAAATACCACTTCTACACGCACGACCTCCCGGGTTCTCGGCCTTTCAAGGTCGTCATCCGAGGCCTGGGTTTCAGTGTGGAATCGGTGACCGCTGCTGAAACAGGAAAAACTCGAGCCACTCAAGGTCTTCAAGATGACGCGGAGAGACCAGCAGGAGAAGAACTATCAGGACCACTTGTTCCTCGTCCACTTCCCGAAAAGTGCCACCACCCTGAAGCGACTGAAAGAGAGGCGCTTGACCAGATCATCGTCAATGGGAGACCTATCGAGGCGCCAACCGATCGGTCACCCAGTGCCAGAATTGCCTCGCCTTTGGCCACGGCACGCGCAATTGTTTCATGGACACCAGGTGCAAACTGCGGTGGGAAGCACAAGAACGAGGATTGCATCGCGGAAACCAAGTGCGGTAACTGCCAAGGCAAACACCAAGGACCGACGCCAAGTGCCCGGCCAGGAATAAGTTCATCGAGATCCGGAAGAAGGCTTCCGGACCCAAGAAGGTGACTCGCGTCCAGCCGGTCATCAACAACGACAACTTTCCACCGCTGCCGGTTCCAGTGGTGGTTCCAAAATGCACCCCCAAAGTGCCGATTCCCGGCTTCGAAGGTAAGCGACAACAAATCCCCACACCAACGTGAGGATGGACCGAGTGCTGGCGCCGGCGCATCACAAGAACTTTTCTCGAAGGAGGAATTGGTCCGGATCTTCTTGGAGATGTCGGACGCATTGAACAGTTGCGTAACCCGTGCTGAAGTAATCAAAACCCTCGGGGTGTTTGTAATCAAATACGGACGATAAGTCCTCACAAAATCATAACTTTTCGTTATGTTGTTATGCTGTAGTTAGGTTAGGTTTTATTTAATAATTAAAATTCTAATGGTCACTGACCAAAATCCACATTAAAATTAAAAGAACAGCAAACAAAGTTATATGAATCAACAAACTAAAGATGAAAAGTTAAACTGTATCCCTTAACATAACAAATGTATACAAAACGATATAAACTGGAAAAATAAAAATTTGTTAAAAGTCAAGTCTCTGAACAATTTTAGTTTTAACCGAAAAGCCATCAGAGACGGATCGACGGTGGTAATTTTATTGCTCACACACACATGCACACATTGAAAGACACAGGTTGTGCACCAACTTGGGAGGAATTCTGTTCTAACGAATATTGTTAGAACGGACAATCGAAAACCAGATTGATTTCAGGCAATGGGGTTGGGACCAAACTGGTAGGATATTGGCCACACCCGTAGTGACCATGGCCCTGAGGGAAGGTTCTACCGGGGGGACATTTACCGAACCATTCGACTTTAGGCAATATGGGTATCAAAATTCAAGGTTTTGGATACTGTTAATGAAAATGGCCATTTTGACAGGATTGGCCACACCCGGAGTGGCCATTGCCCTGAAAGAAGGTTCTACCGGGGGGACATTTATCGAACCATACGACTTGGGACAATATGGGTATCAAAATTCATGGTTTTTGATACTGGTAATTGAAATGGCTATTTTGACAGGATTGGCCACACCCGGAGTGGCCATGGCCCTGAGGGAAGGTTCTACCGGGGGGACATTTATCGAACCATACGACTTGGGACAATATGGGTATCAAAATTCATGGTTTTTGATACTGGTGATGAAAATGGCCATTTTGACAGGATTGGCCACACCCTGAGTGGCCATGGCCCTGAGGGAAGGTTCTACCGGGGGGACATTTATAGAACCATACGACTTGGGACAATATGGGTATCAAAATTCATGGTTTTTGATACTGGTGATGAAAATGGCCATTTTGACAGGATTGGCCACACCCGGAGTGGCCATGGCCCTGAAGAAGGTTCTACCGGGGTACATTTATCGAACCATACGACTTGGGACAATATGGGTATCAAAATTAATGGTTTTGATACTGGTGATGAAAATTGCCATTTTGATAGGATTGGCCACACCCGGAGTGGCCATTGCCTGAGGAAGGTTCTACCGGGGGGACATTTATCGAACCATACGACTTGGGACAATATGGGTATCAAAATTCATGGTTTTTGATACTGGTGATGAAAATTGCCATGTTGACAGGATTGGCCACACCCGGAGTGGCCATTGCCCTGAGGGAAGGTTCTACCGGGGGGACATTTATCGAACCATACGACTTGGGGCAATATGGGTATCAAAATTCATGGTTTTTGATCCTGGTGATGAAAATTGCCATTTTGACAGGATTGGCCACACCCGGAGTGGCCATGGCCTAAGGAAGGTTCTACCGGGGACATTTATCGAACCATACGACTTGGGACAATATGGGTATCAAAATTAATGGATTTTGATACTGGTGATGAAAATGGCCATTTTGACAGGATTGGCCACACCCGGAGTGACCATGGCCCTGAGGGAAGGTTCTACCGGTGCCATTGATTGAATAAATTTAATTAGAATTAATTATTCAGGATTAAATAAATAGGCAAAGAATTAAAAAATATAAATAAAAATAGCATGATTTTTAGAGTTTTGTACAAAGTTCTTTGTCATATTGGTCATGTAGAACATAACCATCTGCACCTTTTTATTTATATTTTTTAATTCTTTGCCTATTTATTTAATCCTGAATAATTAATTCTAATTAAATTTATTCAATCAATGGCACCGGTAGAACCTTCCCTCAGGGCCATGGTCACTCCGGGTGTGGCCAATCCTGTCAACATGGCAATTTTCATCACCAGTATCAAAAACCATGAATTTTGATACCCATATTCCCAAGTCGTATGGTTCGATAAATGTCCCCTGTCCCTCAGGGCAATGGCCACTCCGGGTGTGGCCAATCCTGTCAAATGGCAATTTTCATCACCAGTATCAAACCATGAATTTTGATACCCATATTGTCCCAAGTCGTATGGTTCGATAAATGTGGTAGAACTTTTTCAGGGCCATGGCCTCCGGGTGTGGCAATCCTGTCAAAATGGCCATTTTCATCACCAGTATCAAAACCATGAATTTGATACCCATATTGTCCCAAGTCGTATGGTTCGATAAATGTCCCCCCGGTAGAACCTTCCCTCAGGGCCATGGCCACTCAGGGTGTGGCCAATCCTGTCAAAATGGCCATTTTCATCACCAGTATCAAAAACCATGAATTTTGATACCCATATTGTCCCAAGTCGTATGGTTCGATAAATGTCCCCCCGGTAGAACCTTCCCTCAGGGCCATGGCCACTCCGGGTGTGGCCAATCCTGTCAAAATAGCCATTTCAATTACCAGTATCAAAACCATGAATTTTGATACCCATATTGTCCCAAGTCGTATGGTTCGATAAATGTCCCCGGTAGAACCTTCTTTCAGGCAATGGCCCTCCGGGTGTGGCCAATCTGTCAAAATGGCCATTTTCATTAACAGTATCCAAAACCTTGAATTTTGATACCCATATTGCCTAAAGTCGAATGGTTCGATAAATGTCCCCCGGTAGAACCTTCCCTCAGGGCCATGGTCACTACGGGTGTGGCCAATATCCTACAGTTTGGTCCCAACCCCATTGCCTGAAATCAATCTGGTTTCGATTGTCCGTTCTAACAATATTCGTTAGAACAGAATTCCTCCCAAGTTGGTGCACAACCTGTGTCTTTCAATGTGTGCATGTGTGTGTGAGCAATAAAATTACCGTCGATCCGTCTCTGATGGCTTTTCGGTTAAAACTAAAATTGTTCAGAGGCTATCTGTTAGCTTATATAGTCCGCATGAAATGTGGCAACAATGGTGCAACATTCTCGCGTGACAGTTCCAAGAAAGCAGGAGACGAGGCAAAATTTGCACCATGTTGCCACATTTCTTGCGGACTATATAAGCTAACAGATAGCCTCTGAACAATTTTAGTTTTAACCGAAAAGCCATCAGAGACGGATCGACGGTGGTAATTTTATTGCTCACACACACATGCACACATTGAAAGACACAGGTTGTGCACCAACTTGGGAGGAATTCTGTTCTAACGAATATTGTTAGAACGGACAATCGAAAACCAGATTGATTTCAGGCAATGGGGTTGGGACCAAACTGGTAGGATATTGGCCACACCCGGAGTGGCCATTGCCCTGAGGGAAGGTTCTACCGGGGGGACATTTATCGAACCATACGACTTGGGGCAATATGGGTATCAAAATTCATGGTTTTTGATACTGGTGATGAAATTGGCCATTTTAACAGGATTGGCCACACCCGGAGTGGCCATTGCCCTGAGGGAAGGTTCTACCGGGAGTACATTTATCGAACCATACGACTTGGGGCAATATGGGTATCAAAATTCATGGTTTTTGATACTGGTGATGAAAATGGCCATTTTGACAGGATTGGCCACACCCGGAGTGGCCATTGCACAGTGTTCGGAATGGCAAAATTAAGTGGAATAAATTGATATCTCTTTTATTTGACGTCCTAGCCACATGGTGTCTTCGGAAGAGTTGTTGTACTTGATAAGGGCTATCTTTTGAAGTTATTGACATACACGGTTATGACCTTCCAGGGTGTCAACCATAATTAACTTTGTTGGATGACGTTGTAGGGCTTTGGTGTCTTGGGGAAAGTTGCAGAGGAGAAAAATTCATGAAGGTTGGTCGAAGGCGCCAAATTTGTAGCTCTTCATCTACTCGAGATATACGCCAGTTTTGCAAAAATAGTCCAAAAAGCACTTTTCTGAGATAACTTGAAATTTTAGCGTTTTAGCGGCCTACTAGGTTCTGAAGAGTTGTTTATGACATAAAATTATATATCTTTGCCGAGGACAGCAAAATGTTGTGAGCCTTTATTGAGGAGTTATAACCATTTTTTAGTGATTTTTAGCCTATTTTCAAGTTGCAATGTTTTCAAAATGGCGCATTTTGGCGCAAAACCGAATAATGCACCTGAAAGTACACACTTTCCACTACATTTCCTGAAAATATCTCCGTGTTTATTTTTGTATATTTTCAGATATCTCAATTTGAATTTGCCGATTTTTGATCAATTTATTTATAAATGTTTTTCGAAATCATAATGAATACAAAGTGAAAATGAAAGTGGGATCGCAGCAATCCTTGGTCGCGGTTGGTTGACAAAAATTTGCGCTTCGCGTTTTTTTTTTTGGTTTCTCCTCGTTTTGAATTTTTTATCGTGACGTTTTACGGTTCGCGATTTTTAAACTTTCCGGCGGAACAGTTCCGTGCGAAGTTCTTTCGGTAGTGTAGTGGTTTTGAGTGGTACAAGAATTCAGACGGAATTTTTGCAGGTTTTCATGTGATTTGGGTATTGTGAAGAAGTGACATTTTGATGAAAAATCTCGCTCACCGATCGGAGTTTTTTGAAGCCATTTGTTAAATTTTGGTCAGAAATTTCTGCCGATACAGGAGGTGGCCTTCAAGAGAAAAATGGGTGGATTTTCCAAGTTTTTATTGTTGTAAAGTTGTGAAAATTGCTGAGGAAAATGTTGAAGGAGTTGAGTAGTGAGTGAAGGGGGCGGGAGTAGGCAACGTTTGCTGAGATTGGCGGCTCGATATCTGAGCGGCTAAAAATGCAGGCGGCTCGAGAAGTTGCCGGATTCGTGACGAAATAGCGTTTGACGGATGATGCTGCTTTTCGGAGAAACTTCCAATTGGAAATATGGAGCAGCCGTGACTGACTGGTTACGGTGTTCGCTTTGTAAGCGAAAGATCCTGGGTTCGATTCCCATCTGCTCCAAACGAGAAGGATCAGGAAATATGAATTTTGAAACTCTAAACATGAACGAAACATCGTCGCTCGAACCGGGGTTCGATCCCCGTCCTTTGGATTGGTAGAATTAGGAATACTACTACTACAAACTATATACGAGCTGGGTCTTTGTCCATTTGACAAGGACTCGGAAGTGCTAAATAACGTTTGAATCCGATTGATGCAAACGTTCTTTAGGGCGGGGCTTGTCGATTCAAGCTGAAGTACCTCGCGCACGGCTAGCCTGCGTAGAAATGGGTCACCGAAGCTCGGCAGAGCTAACACCTGCCAAATGCTATGCGAGTTATTTGCATGTATAGGATTTAAAATCTAAAATACATGGAAACAACTCAATTTGTAAGAAGCGACCGCGTGGTCCCGTTTGGTTGGTTGCACACAAACACACAAACACACAAACACACACACACACACACACACACACACACACACTCTCTTAGGTGCTAAGACCAGGTTAGGACCGAGGATCGATCAACATATTAAATATACACAACAAAAACAACTCCTTACATTCCATACTTGGAGATCATGTAACTGACTAGGGTTACTTGGTCCAAGCGGGTCTTGTAGCTTCGTGGGCTCCAGAGTAGTTGGCACACCGCTTTGGCTGGGCTTCCTGGACTTCGCACTCGTCCGTCTTGTGGGGACCCCCACAGTTGTTGCACCTCCCCTTGAGGTGACAGTTCCTGGTTCCATGACCCAGCTGCAAGCAGTTCCTGCACTGGGTCACGTTCGGTCGCTTGTTCCGGTAGGCCTCCACCGGATGTGAAATCTCCTCAAGCGCTTGATCTCACTCAGCTGCTTCAAGTTGGTGTACCTTGGGGAACGTGACAATGTACAGGGTTTCCTCTGACGAGGCGGACTCTCCTTTCTCTTGATGGCGTGCACCTCCATAGCATCCAGGTTTTGCGATTCCTTGAGGTTCTTCTTGACGAATTCAGGTGAAGCCGGTGGAAGTCCTCTGACGACGACGCGGAGTTGCCGCTCGCTTCGTTTCTCGTGGGTGTAGAACTCCACTTTGTTCGCAATCAAATGGGCCCGCGCGGTCTCAAAACGCTCCTCGGAGGAACACAGCAATTTGATCCCAAACGGAGTTAGCTTGTAACTTGGCTTGGTTGTGCACGGCGACATTACACTCCTCAGCTTGGCGTAGCTCGTATTCTTTACCACCAGAGGTGGTAGTTTCTTGGCCACTGGAACCACTGGTACCGTTGGGACGTCTCCTTTCCCGGCTTGTTTACCATTGTTGTTGTTGTTCTTCACCAGCGGGCTGAACTTGTTGTTGTTGAGAAGATGCTCCTCTTGGCCATTTCCGCCAACGACTCCGTCGCTGATCTTCTTCCGCTTCCGCGTTCCGTTTACGGAACGAAACTCGTCCCCATCGGAGGATTCTTCCACCTCCATCCGTAAGCACTTTGCCGCGCAATGAAAATCAAAACACGTCTTCTTCTGACACACACATATATAATAAATACAAAGTGAAAATCGGTAAATTGATCGATTTTTATGAAAATTACATTGTCTATGACAAAATACGACAACCTTTCCAGAGTGACCAAATATAAAAGGAAATACTTAATTTTGAATACGAACAATTATTTAAAATTTTCACTTACATTAATTTTGGGAAAAACATGTATTTATTCATAATTTTAAAATGTATATCATAATTTTAAGCATGAACAATGTTTTACTGCGGGCGTCAATAATTAGAGTTCACGCGCGATGATACGACCGCAAGATAATGGTCGCATGACAGCCGCAAGACAACCGCAGCACAAATTTTTGGCTGTTGTCAAAAGGTTGCCTTGAGTTTTGAGCTGACTTTTTGGAAAATATTCAAAACAAACCAAGTTGACAGCCAAATCAATCATTATTTCAGTTCAACTTGCTGATTTTTACACTGTGGTAATAAGGCGGCAATAATCTCCTGTCACTCACAGCGAAGGAGAAACGTGATTTTATCTCGCAATAAGCAATATTAAAATCGATCAATTTACCCTTTCAATTTACCGATTATTACCACGTTTCAATCAGATTCCGCTTAAAAAAATATAAATAAATTGATTAAAAACCGTCAAATTCAAATCGAGATACAGTGAACTCTCTCGTTGTCGATCTTGAAGGGACCATCGAGAGCAGGAGTTATGAAATTATAGAACAAAAAATCAAAGCAATCTATTTGAAGGGACTGAAAAATTTATTGACAGCTGGAGTAATATTGATATCGAGAAGATCGACAACGAGAGAGTCCACTGTATCTCTAAATCGACACCGATAGACACGGAGATATTGTCAGGAAATGTAGTGGAAAGTGTGTACTTTCAGGTGCATTATTAGGTTTTGCGCCAAAATGCGCCATTTTGAAAACATTGCAACTTGAAAATAGGCTAAAAATCACTCAAAAATGGTTATAACTCCTCAATAAAGGCTCACAACATTTTGCTGTCCTCGGCAAAGATATATAATTTTATGTCATACACAACTCTTCAGAACCTAGTAGGCCGCTAAAACGCTAAAATTTCAAGTTATCTCCACGCAAACGAGAAATCCGCGAGGGTGGCCCCTTCAATTCTATTTGTGCGGTACAAGGCTCAAATTGTGCGGAAATCCCTCCCGATTTGAAGAAATTAGGAACACACGCATACCATCATAAAAAGACGTGTAAATTTTATTCTCCAAGAACCAAACACTCACGGGCAGTTACGTCTCCCACGTCTGTCATGCGTACATGTATGCGTGCTTGTATTTTTTCGCCGACCTGCTAAAAATCATCTTGCAGTGTGGCTCAGGATTTACTCACTTTAATAAATTAAAATTATAAAATCGATTTTTGATTTTTTTTGTTTGATTGTTTAATTGTTTAATTGTTTAATTGTTTAATTGTTTAATTGTTTAATTGTTTAATTGTTTAATTGTTAAATTGTTTAATTGTTTAATTGTTTGATTGTTTAATTGTTTTATTGTTTTATTGTTTTATTGTTTAATTGTTTAATTGTTTAATTGTTTAATTGTTTAATTGTTTAATTGTTTAATTGTTTAATTGTTTAATTGTTTAATTGTTTAATTGCTTAATTGTTTAAGTGTTTAATTGTTTAATTGTTTAATTGTTTAATTGCTTAATTGTTTAAGTGTTTAATTGTTTAATTGTTTAATTGTTTAATTGTTTAATTGTTTAATTGTTTAATTGTTTAATTGTTTAATTGTTTAATTGTTTAATTGTTTAATTGTTTAATTGTTTAATTGTTTAATTGTTTAATTGTTTAATTGTTTAATTGTTTAATTGTTTAATTGTTTAATTGTTTAATTGTTTAATTGTTTAATTGTTTAATTGTTTAATTGTTTAATTGTTTAATTGTTTAATTGTTTAATTGTTTAATTGTTTAATTGTTTAATTGTTTAATTGTTTAATTGTTTAATTGTTTAATTGTTTAATTGTTTAATTGTTTAATTGTTTAATTGTTTAATTGTTTAATTGTTTAATTGTTTAATTGTTTAATTGTTTAATTGTTTAATTGTTTAATTGTTTAATTGTTTAATTGTTTAATTGTTTAATTGTTTAATTGTTTAATTGTTTAATTGTTTAATTGTTTAATTGTTTAATTGTTTAATTGTTTAATTGTTTAATTGTTTAATTGTTTAATTGTTTAATTGTTTAATTGTTTAATTGTTTAATTGTTTAATTGTTTAATTGTTTAATTGTTTAATTGTTTAATTGTTTAATTGTTCAATTGTTTAATTGTTCAATTGTTTAATTGTTTAATTGTTTAATTGTTTAATTGTTTAATTGTTTAATTGTTTAATTGTTTAATTGTTTAATTGTTAAATTGTTTTATTGTTTTATTGTTTAATTGTTTAATTGTTTAATTGTTTAATTGTTTAATTGTTTAATTGTTTAATTGTTTAATTGTTTAATTGTTTAATTGTTTAATTGTTTTATTGTTTTATTGTTTTATTGTTTAATTGTTTTATTGTTTTATTGTTTTATTGTTTTATTGTTTAATTGTTTAATTGTTTAATTGTTTAATTGTTTAATTGTTTAATTGTTTAATTGTTTAATTGTTTAATTGTTTAATTGTTTTATTGTTTTATTGTTTTATTGTTTTATTGTTTAATTGTTTAATTGTTTAATTGTTTAATTGTTTAATTGTTTTATTGTTTTATTGTTTTATTGTTTTATTGTTTTATTGTTTTATTGTTTTATTGTTTAATTGTTTTATTGTTTAATTGTTTAATTGTTTAATTGTTTAATTGTTTAATAGTTTTATTGTTTTATTGTTTTATTGTTTTATTGTTTTATTGTTTTATAGTTTTATTGTTTTATTGTTTTATTGTTTTATTGTTTTATTGTTTTATTGTTTTATTGTTTTATTGTTTTATTGTTTTATTGTTTTATTGTTTTATTGTTTTATTGTTTTATTGTTTTATTGTTTTATTGTTTTATTGTTTTATTGTTTTATTGTTTTATTGTTTTATTGTTTTATTGTTTTATTGTTTTATTGTTTTATTGTTTTATTGTTTTATTGTTTTATTGTTTTATTGTTTTATTGTTTTATTGTTTTATTGTTTTATTGTTTTATTGTTTTATTGTTTTATTGTTTTATTGTTTTATTGTTTTATTGTTTTATTGTTTTATTGTTTTATTGTTTTATTGTTTTATTGTTTTATTGTTTTATTGTTTTATTGTTTTATTGTTTTATTGTTTTATTGTTTTATTGTTTTATTGTTTTATTGTTTTATTGTTTTATTGTTTTATTGTTTTATTGTTTTATTGTTTTATTGTTTTATTGTTTTATTGTTTTATTGTTTTATTGTTTTATTGTTTTATTGTTTTATTGTTTTATTGTTTTATTGTTTTATTGTTTTATTGTTTTATTGTTTTATTGTTTTATTGTTTTATTGTTTTATTGTTTTATTGTTTTATTGTTTTATTGTTTTATTGTTTTATTGTTTTATTGTTTTATTGTTTTATTGTTTTATTGTTTTATTGTTTTATTGTTTTATTGTTTTATTGTTTTATTGTTTTATTGTTTTATTGTTTTATTGTTTTATTGTTTTATTGTTTTATTGTTTTATTGTTTTATTGTTTTATTGTTTTATTGTTTTATTGTTTTATTGTTTTATTGTTTTATTGTTTTATTGTTTTATTGTTTTATTGTTTTATTGTTTTATTGTTTTATTGTTTTATTGTTTTATTGTTTTATTGTTTTATTGTTTTATTGTTTTATTGTTTTATTGTTTTATTGTTTTATTGTTTTATTGTTTTATTGTTTTATTGTTTTATTGTTTTATTGTTTTATTGTTTTATTGTTTTATTGTTTTATTGTTTTATTGTTTTATTGTTTTATTGTTTTATTGTTTTATTGTTTTATTGTTTTATTGTTTTATTGTTTTATTGTTTTATTGTTTTATTGTTTTATTGTTTTATTGTTTTATTGTTTTATTGTTTTATTGTTTTATTGTTTTATTGTTTTATTGTTTTATTGTTTTATTGTTTTATTGTTTTATTGTTTTATTGTTTTATTGTTTTATTGTTTTATTGTTTTATTGTTTTATTGTTTTATTGTTTTATTGTTTTATTGTTTTATTGTTTTATTGTTTTATTGTTTTATTGTTTTATTGTTTTATTGTTTTATTGTTTTATTGTTTTATTGTTTTATTGTTTTATTGTTTTATTGTTTTATTGTTTTATTGTTTTATTGTTTTATTGTTTTATTGTTTTATTGTTTTATTGTTTTATTGTTTTATTGTTTTATTGTTTTATTGTTTTATTGTTTTATTGTTTTATTGTTTTATTGTTTTATTGTTTTATTGTTTTATTGTTTTATTGTTTTATTGTTTTATTGTTTTATTGTTTTATTGTTTTATTGTTTTATTGTTTTACAATAAAACAAGTAAAAAAATTAAAAATTTTGAACAGTTTAAAACATTTTTCAACAGTTTTAAATTTTTGTTTTGCAATTTAAAGAATTTAAAACAATTTAAAACAATTTAAAACAATTAAAACAACTTAAAACAATTTGAAACAATTTAAAACAATTTAAAACAATTTAAAACAATTTAAAACAATTTAAAACAATTTAAAACAATTTAAAACAATTTAAAACAATTTAAAACAATTTAAAACAATTTAAAACAATTTAAAACAATTTAAAACAATTTAAAACAATTTAAAACAATTTTAAACAATTTAAAACAATTTTAAACAATTTTAAACAATTTAAAACAATTTAAAACAATTTAAAACAATTTAAAACAATTTAAAACAATTTAAAACAATTTAAAACAATTTAAAACAATTTAAAACAATTTAAAACAATTTAAAACAATTTAAAACAATTTAAAACAATTTCAAACAATTTAAAACAATTTAAAACAATTTAAAACAATTTAAAACAATTTAAAACAATTTACAACAATTTACAGTAATTTAAAACAATTTAAAACAATTTAAAACAATTTAAAACAATTTAAAACAATTTAAAACAATTTAAAACAATTTAAAACAATTTAAAACAATTTAAAACAATTTAAAACAATTTAAAACAATTTAAAACAATTTAAAACAATTTAAAACAATTTAAAACAATTTAAAACAATTTAAAACAATTTAAAACAATTTAAAACAATTTAAAACAATTTAAAACAATTTAAAACAATTTAAAACAATTTACATCAATTTAAAACAATTTAAAACAATTTAAAAGAATTTTTTAACAATTTTAAACAATTTTAAACAATTTTAAACAATTTTAAACAATTTTAAACAATTTTAAACAATTTTAAACAATTCTAAACAATTTTAAACAATTTTAAACAATTTTAAACAATTTGAAACAATTTAAAACAATTTTAATACAATAAAAAAACTATTTTAAACAACTTCAAACAATTTAAAGCAATTTAAAACAATTAAAAAAACCATTTAATACAATGTAAAACAATTTAAAGCAATTTAAACATAATTAAAACAATTTAAATCATTTCAAACATAATTAAAACAATTTGAACAATTTAAAAATAATTAAAACCATTTGAAACAATTTAAAACAATTTAAAACAATGTAAAACAAATTAATACATTTTGAAACAATTTGAAATCATTTAAAACAATTTAAAACAGTTAAAATTAAAATTATCAAATTAATGTAAGCAATTAAAAACAATTTGCATTAATTTTAAACACTTTGATATGAATTTGGTTTCCACAACGTTGTATTAAAAAAAATCAAATCAACATTACTTTTTCAATTTTAAACAATTTGAAACAATTTAAAACAATTTTAGTACAATTTAAAAAAATAAAACAATTTTAAACAATTTCAAACAATTTAAAGCAATTTAAAACAATTGAAAAACAATTTAATACAATGTTAAACAATTTAAAGCAACTTAAACATAATTAAAAGAATTTAAATCATTTCAAACATAATTAAAACAATTTAAAACAATTTAAAAATAATTAAAACAATTTGAAACAATTTAAAACAATTTAATACAATTTTAAACAATTTGAAACCATTTAAAACAATTTAAAACAGTTAAATTTAAACAAATTAAGGTAAGCAATTAAAAACAATTTGCATTAATTTTAAACACTTTGATATGAATATGGTTTCCACAACGAAGTATAAAAAAAAATTCAAATCAACATTACTTTTCGAATGCAATACTTTCCTGACCTCCTAAACCTTCTAAGAACAGTAACGAATTCTGAAAAACAAAGCCTTCTTCGCCGCACGGCCATGACAGTTCGATTTGGTTGTTCACTTCGAGTTGGTGGTTTACGTAGTGCAGCGCGTTTCTGGTTTTCTTCCAGGCCCGAGCAGCTGAAAACTTCAAGCGGTCCCTTGATTTTAACGGTGAGTCAGCATTTGATTATTTCTTAACGAATGTTGAAAAATTTCATTCTCAATTTCAGCTTCAACAATGGATGAAAGTAAAAACCTTGCTTCTGTCCCAGACCCTGATGCCAAAGTCGTCGGCAGATTGAGAATTTTCGACGACGTCACAGATCCAGGGCTGCCGAACCGGCTGCCGTTCCAGAAGCTGCTTAGTTCTCCCGAAGTTTACCTGGTGCGGACAGGATAATTTGATGACACATCCAACAGTGTGACATTGCAAATAAATTGTATTTTTGTGAACGAAATTTTGCTTTTTATTTTTTTCCAACCAAAACCATCACACTAATACAGGCGCAGCTACAAAAGTTATGTCACTAATACATCGAAAGAAAGGGCGGTTCGACCAATACACTGCTGCAACACAAATACAAACAAGAAAACGTATGCATGTGTGTGTTTTCAAAGTTGTCATCGTTCGTGCGGTTTTCCCCCAACAAATTTGCGAGGGTTTTCTCACCTGTCCGTGAGCGGAACGATTTTTCACTCAATTCGAGAGGGATTCCGCTCGTTTTTCGCCCGGTCCCGGTTGCGTGTCAGAAAAGTGCTTTTTGGACCATTTTTGCAAAACTGGCGTATATCTCGAGTAGATTAAAAGCTACAAATTTGGCGCCTTCGACCAACCTTCATGAATTTTTCTCCTCTGCAACTTTCCCCAAGACACCAAAGCCCTACAACGTCATCCAACAAAGTTAATTATGGTTGACACCCTGGAAGGTCATAACCGTGTATGTCAATAACTTCAAAAGATAGCCCTTATCAAGAACAACAACTCTTCCGAAGACACCATGTGGCTAGGACGTCAAATAAAAGAGTTATCAATTTATTCCACTTAATTTTGCCATTCCGAACACTGTGCAATGGCCACTCCGGGTGTGGCCAATCCTGTCAAAATGGCCATTTTCATCACCAGTATCAAAAACCATGAATTTTGATACCCATATTGCCCCAAGTCGTATGGTTCGATAAATGTCCCCCCGGTAGAACCTTCCCTCAGGGCCATGGCCACTCCGGGTGTGGCCAATCCTGTCGAAATGGCCATTTCATCACCAGTATCAAAAACCATGAATTTTGATACCCATATTGCCCCAAGTCGTATGGTTCGATAAATGTACCCCCAGTAGAACCTTCCCTCAGGGCCATGGCCACTCCGGGTGTGGCCAATCCTGTCAAAGTGGCCATTTTCATCACCAGTATCAAAAACCATGAATTTTGATACCCATATTGTCCCAAGTCGTATGGTTCGATAAATGCCCCCCCGGTAGAACCTTCCCTCAGGGCCATGGCCACTCCGGGTGCGGCCAATCCTGTCAAAATGGCTATTTTCATCACCAGTATCAAAAACCATGAATTTTGATACCCATATTGTCCCAAGTCGTATGGTTCGATAAATGTCCCCCCGGTAGAACCTTCCCTCAGGGCCATGGCCACTCCGGGTGTGGCCAATCCTGTCAAAATGGCCATTTTCACCACCAGTATCAAAAACCATGAATTTTGATACCCATATTGTCCCAAGTCGTATGGTTCGATAAATGTCCCCCCGGTAGAACCTTCCCTCAGGGCCATGGTCACTACGGGTGTGGCCAATCCTATCAAAATGGCCATTTTCACCACCAGTATCAAAAACCATGAATTTTGATACCCATATTGTCCCAAGTCGTATGGTTCGATAAATGTCCCCCCGGTAGAACCTTTCCTCAGGGCCATGGCCACTCCGGGTGCGGCCAATCCTGTCAAAATGGCTATTTTCATCACCAGTATCAAAAACCATGAATTTTGATACCCATATTGTCCCAAGTCGTATGGTTCGATAAATGCCCCCCCGGTAGAACCTTCCCTCAGGGCCATGGCCACTCCGGGTGTGGCCAATCCTGTCAAAATGGCCATTTTCACCACCAGTATCAAAAACCATGAATTTTGATACCCATATTGTCCCAAGTCGTATGGTTCGATAAATGTCCCCCCGGTAGAACCTTCCCTCAGGGCCATGGTCACTACGGGTGTGGCCAATCCTGTCAAAATGGCCATTTTCACCACCAGTATCAAAAACCATGAATTTTGATACCCATATTGTCCCAAGTCGTATGGTTCGATAAATGTCCCCCCGGTAGAACCTTCCCTCAGGGCCATGGTCACTACGGGTGTGGCCAATCCTGTCAAAATGGCCATTTTCACCACCAGTATCAAAAACCATGAATTTTGATACCCATATTGTCCCAAGTCGTATGGTTCGATAAATGTCCCCCCGGTAGAACCTTTCCTCAGGGCCATGGCCACTCCGGGTGTGGCCAATCCTGTCAAAATGGCCATTTTCATCACCAGTATCAAAAACCATGAATTTTGATACCCATATTGCCCCAAGTCGTATGGTTCGATAAATGTCCCCCCGGTAGAACCTTCCCTCAGGGCCATGGCCACTCCGGGTGTGGCCAATCCTATCAAAATGGCCATTTTCACCACCAGTATCAAAAACCATGAATTTTGATACCCATATTGTCCCAAGTCGTATGGTTCGATAAATGTCCCCCCGGTAGAACCTTCCCTCAGGGCCATGGCCACTCCGGGTGTGGCCAATCCTGTCGAAATGGCCATTTCATCACCAGTATCAAAAACCATGAATTTTGATACCCATATTGCCCCAAGTCGTATGGTTCGATAAATGTACCCCCAGTAGAACCTTCCCTCAGGGCCATGGCCACTACGGGTGTGGCCAATCCTGTCAAAGTGGCCATTTTCATCACCAGTATCAAAAACCATGAATTTTGATACCCATATTGTCCCAAGTCGTATGGTTCGATAAATGCCCCCCCGGTAGAACCTTCCCTCAGGGCCATGGCCACTCCGGGTGCGGCCAATCCTGTCAAAATGGCTATTTTCATCACCAGTATCAAAAACCATGAATTTTGATACCCATATTGTCCCAAGTCGTATGGTTCGATAAATGCCCCCCCGGTAGAACCTTCCCTCAGGGCCATGGCCACTCCGGGTGTGGCCAATCCTGTCAAAATGGCCATTTTCACCACCAGTATCAAAAACCATGAATTTTGATACCCATATTGTCCCAAGTCGTATGGTTCGATAAATGTCCCCCCGGTAGAACCTTCCCTCAGGGCCATGGTCACTACGGGTGTGGCCAATCCTATCAAAATGGCCATTTTCACCACCAGTATCAAAAACCATGAATTTTGATACCCATATTGTCCCAAGTCGTATGGTTCGATAAATGTCCCCCCGGTAGAACCTTCCCTCAGGGCCATGGCCACTCCGGGTGTGGTCAATCCTGTCAAAATGGCCATTTTCATCACCAGTATCAAAAACCATGAATTTTGATACCCATATTGTCCCAAGTCGTATGGTTCGATAAATGTCCCCCCGGTAGAACCTTCCCTCAGGGCCATGGCCACTCCGGGTGTGGCCAATCCTATCAAAATGGCCATTTTCACCACCAGTATCAAAAACCATGAATTTTGATACCCATATTGTCCCAAGTCGTATGGTTCGATAAATGTCCCCCCGGTAGAACCTTCCCTCAGGGCCATGGCCACTCCGGGTGTGGCCAATCCTGTCAAAATGGCCATTTTCACCACCAGTATCAAAAACCATGAATTTTGATACCCATATTGTCCCAAGTCGTATGGTTCGATAAATGTCCCCCCGGTAGAACCTTCCCTCAGGGCCATGGCCACTCCGGGTGTGGCCAATCCTGTCAAAATGGCCATTTTCACCACCAGTATCAAAAACCATGAATTTTGATACCCATATTGTCCCAAGTCGTATGGTTCGATAAATGTCCCCCCGGTAGAACCTTCCCTCAGGGCCATGGTCACTACGGGTGTGGCCAATCCTGTCAAAATGGCCATTTTCACCACCAGTATCAAAAACCATGAATTTTGATACCCATATTGTCCCAAGTCGTATGGTTCGATAAATGTCCCCCCGGTAGAACCTTTCCTCAGGGCCATGGCCACTCCGGGTGTGGCCAATCCTGTCAAAATGGCCATTTTCATCACCAGTATCAAAAACCATGAATTTTGATACCCATATTGCCCCAAGTCGTATGGTTCGATAAATGTCCCCCCGGTAGAACCTTCCCTCAGGGCCATGGCCACTCCGGGTGTGGCCAATCCTATCAAAATGGCCATTTTCACCACCAGTATCAAAAACCATGAATTTTGATACCCATATTGTCCCAAGTCGTATGGTTCGATAAATGTCCCCCCGGTAGAACCTTCCCTCAGGGCCATGGCCACTCCGGGTGTGGCCAATCCTGTCGAAATGGCCATTTCATCACCAGTATCAAAAACCATGAATTTTGATACCCATATTGCCCCAAGTCGTATGGTTCGATAAATGTACCCCCAGTAGAACCTTCCCTCAGGGCCATGGCCACTACGGGTGTGGCCAATCCTGTCAAAGTGGCCATTTTCATCACCAGTATCAAAAACCATGAATTTTGATACCCATATTGTCCCAAGTCGTATGGTTCGATAAATGCCCCCCCGGTAGAACCTTCCCTCAGGGCCATGGCCACTCCGGGTGCGGCCAATCCTGTCAAAATGGCTATTTTCATCACCAGTATCAAAAACCATGAATTTTGATACCCATATTGTCCCAAGTCGTATGGTTCGATAAATGCCCCCCCGGTAGAACCTTCCCTCAGGGCCATGGCCACTCCGGGTGTGGCCAATCCTGTCAAAATGGCCATTTTCACCACCAGTATCAAAAACCATGAATTTTGATACCCATATTGTCCCAAGTCGTATGGTTCGATAAATGTCCCCCCGGTAGAACCTTCCCTCAGGGCCATGGTCACTACGGGTGTGGCCAATCCTATCAAAATGGCCATTTTCACCACCAGTATCAAAAACCATGAATTTTGATACCCATATTGTCCCAAGTCGTATGGTTCGATAAATGTCCCCCCGGTAGAACCTTCCCTCAGGGCCATGGCCACTCCGGGTGCGGTCAATCCTGTCAAAATGGCCATTTTCATCACCAGTATCAAAAACCATGAATTTTGATACCCATATTGTCCCAAGTCGTATGGTTCGATAAATGTCCCCCCGGTAGAACCTTCCCTCAGGGCCATGGCCACTCCGGGTGTGGCCAATCCTGTCAAAATGGCCATTTTCACCACCAGTATCAAATACCATGAATTTTGATACCCATATTGTCCCAAGTCGTATGGTTCGATAAATGTCCCCCCGGTAGAACCTTCCCTCAGGGCCATGGCCACTCCGGGTGTGGCCAATCCTGTCAAAATGGCCATTTTCACCACCAGTATCAAAAACCATGAATTTTGATACCCATATTGTCCCAAGTCGTATGGTTCGATAAATGTCCCCCCGGTAGAACCTTCCCTCAGGGCCATGGCCACTCCGGGTGTGGCCAATATCCTACCAGTTTGGTCCCAACCCCATTGCCTGAAATCAATCTGGTTTTCGTTTGTCCGTTCTAACAATATTCGTTAGAACAGAATTCCTCCCAAGTTGGTGCACAACCTGTGTCTTTCAATGTGTGCATGTGTGTGTGAGCAATAAAATTACCACCGTCGATCCGTCTCTGATGGCTTTTCGGTTAAAACTAAAATTGTTCAGAGGCTATCTGTTAGCTTTTATAGTCCGCATGAAATGTGGCAACATGGTGCAAATTTTGCCTCGTCTCCTGCTTTCTTGGAACTGTCACGCGAGAATGTTGCACCATTGTTGCCACACTTCATTCGTTGCTGACCCCTTCCGCAGTACCAAGCATGCAACATTTTCGTAACGCGCGACATTTTTCGTTTTTCTGGATTGACACCTCACCAGAATAGAGCCCTTAGGACAAAGTTCTTTGTCAAAATCTCGGTCACCGATCGGAGTTTTTTGAAGCCATTTGTTAAATTTTGGTCAGAAATTTCTGCCGATACAGGAGGTGGCCTTCAAGAGAAAAATGGGTGGATTTTCCAAGTTTTTATTGTTGTAAAGTTGTGAAAATTGCTGAGGAAAATGTTGAAGGAGTTGAGTAGTGAGTGAAGGGGGCGGGAGTAGGCAACGTTTGCTGAGATTGGCGGCTAGATTTCTGAGCGGCTAAAAATGCAGGCGGCTCGAGAAGTTGCCGGATTCGTGACGAAATAGCGTTTGACGGATGATGCTGCTTTTCGGGTGAGAAACTTCCAATTGGAAATATGGAGCAGCCGTGACTGACTGGTTACGGTGTTCGCTTTGTAAGCGAAAGATCCTGGGTTCGATTCCCATCTGCTCCAAACGAGAAGGATCAGGAAATATGAATTTTTGAAACTCTAAACATGAACGAAACATCAAAGTCGCTCGAACCGGGGTTCGATCCCCCGTCCTTTGGATTGGTAGAATTAGGAATACTACTACTACAAACTATATACGAGCTGGGTCTTTGTCCATTTGACAAGGACTCGGAAGTGCTAAATAACGTTTGAATCCGATTGATGCAAACGTTCTTTAGGGCGGGGCTTGTCGATTCAAGCTGAAGTACCTCGCGCACGGCTAGCCTGCGTAGAAATGGGTCACTGAAGCTCGGCAGAGCTAACACCTGCCAAATGCTATGCGAGTTATTTGCATGTATAGGATTTAAAATCTAAAATACATGGAAACAACTCAATTTGTAAGAAGCGACCGCGTGGTCCCGTTTGGTTGGTTGCACACAAACACACAAACACACACACACACACACACACACACACACACACACACACACTCTCTTAGGTGCTAAGACCAGGTTAGGACCGAGGATCGATCAACATATTAAATATACACAACAAAAACAACTCCTTACATTCCATACTTGGAGATCATGTAACTGACTAGGGTTACTTGGTCCAAGCGGGTCTTGTAGCTTCGTGGGCTCCAGAGTAGTTGGCACACCGCTTTGGCTGGGCTTCCTGGACTTCGCACTCGTCCGTCTTGTGGGGACCCCCACAGTTGTTGCACCTCCCCTTGAGGTGACAGTTCCTGGTTCCATGACCCAGCTGCAAGCAGTTCCTGCACTGGGTCACGTTCGGTCGCTTGTTCCGGTAGGCCTCCCACCGGATGTGAAATCTCCTCAAGCGCTTGATCTCACTCAGCTGCTTCAAGTTGGTGTACCCCTTGGGGAACGTAACAATGTAAGGGGTTTCCTCTGACGAGGCGGACTCTCCCTTTCTCTTGATGGCGTGCACCTCCATAGCATCCAGGTTTTGCGATTCCTTGAGGTTCTTCTTAACGAATTCAGGTGAAGCCGGTGGAAGTCCTCTGACGACGACGCGGAGTTGGGCCCGCGCGGTCTCAAAACGCTCCTCGGAGGAACACAGCAATTTGATCCCAAACGGAGTTAGCTTGTAACTTGGCATGGTTGTGCACGGCGACATTACACTCCTCAGCTTGGCGTAGCTCGTATTCTTTACCACCAGAGGTGGTAGTTTCTTGGCCACTGGAACCACTGGTACCGTTGGGACGTCTCCTTTCCCGGCTTGTTTACCATTGTTGTTGTTGTTCTTCACCAGCGGGCTGAACTTGTTGTTGTTGAGAAGATGCTCCTCTTGGCCATTTCCGCCAACGACTCCGTCGCTGATCTTCTTCCGCTTCCGCGTTCCGTTTACGGAACGAAACTCGTCCCCATCGGAGGATTCTTCCACCTCCATCCGTAAGCACTTTGCCGCGCAATGAAAATCAAAACACGTCTTCTTCTGACACACACATATATAATGAATACAAAGTGAAAATCGGTAAATTGATCGATTTTTATGAAAATTACATTGTCTATGACAAAATACGACAACCTTTCCAGAGTGACCAAATATAAAAGGAAATACTTAATTTTGAATACGAACAATTATTTAAAATTTTCACTTACATTAATTTTGGGAAAACATGTATTTATTCATAATTTTAAAATGTGTATCATAATTTTAAGCATGAACAATGTTTTACTGCGGGCGTCAATAATTAGAGTTCACGCGCGATGATACGACCGCAAGATAATGGTCGCATGACAGCCGCAAGACAACCGCAGCACAAATTTTTGGCTGTTGTCAAAGGTTGCCTTGAGTTTTGAGCTGACTTTTTGGAAAATATTCAAAACAAACCAAGTTGACAGCCAAATCAATCATTATTTCAGTTCAACTTGCTGATTTTTACACTGTGGTAATAAGGCGGCAATAATCTCCTGTCACTCACAGCGAAGGAGAAACGTGATTTTATCTCGCAATAAGCAATATTAAAATCGATCAATTTACCCTTTCAATTTACCGATTATTACCACGTTTCAATCAGATTCCGCTTAAAAAATATAAATAAATTGATTAAAAACCGTCAAATTCAAATCGAGATACAGTGAACTCTCTCGTTGTCGATCTTGAAGGGACCATCGAGAGCAGGAGTTATGAAATTATAGAACAAAAAATCAAAGCAATCTATTTGAAGGGACTGAAAAATGTATTGACAGCTGGAGTAATATTGATATCGAGAAGATCGACAACGAGAGAGTCCACTGTATCTCTAAATCGACACCGATAGACACGGAGATATTGTCAGGAAATGTAGTGGAAAGTGTGTACTTTCAGGTGCATTATTAGGTTTTGTATGTATGTATGTATGTATTTGAACCCCCGTCTTGGCAGGACTTGGCCATGACCACAGTATATTTCAACTGAGACGGTTCGGTTAGTAACCACCATATATCTCAAGAACCTTTGAAGCGAATACCTTTCTCTGTCTAACGATTTCTTCTGAAATTGTAGGGGCAAAGATCGGTAATGCAGATGACTCGGGCCAGGCAATCCACGACTCCCTCGTCCAGTTCATGAGTATATGAGATGGCCCTGGGCTGTTTTGAGACGGTGTTAGTAGTTATATAATGGTTTGATATGTTATACCTTGTGACATTATTTCGCCACTACGGAACAAATCAGTCCAAGAGCATTAACTCCATGATGGCCGACTGGTTAGCGTCCCAGACCATCAATCCAAAGGGTGTGAGTTCGACTCCCACCTGATTCTTAAAGGTTTTTTGTTCATATTCTTAGTTCAATTCCTGATTCCAAATTTCAAGGGAACCGACCGGGATTTGATCCCTGAACCTTCTGCATTTGAGGCAGAAGCCGCAACCATTCAGCCACGGAGCCGGTTATCAGGTGCATTATTAGGTTTTGCGCCAAAATGCGCCATTTTGAAAACATTGCAACTTGAAAATAGGCTAAAAATCACTTAAAAATGGTTATAACTCCTCAATAAAGGCTCACAACATTTTGCTGTCCTCGGCAAAGATATATAATTTTATGTCATACACAACTCTTCAGAACCTAGTAGGCCGCTAAAACGCTAAAATTTCAAGTTATCTCAGAAAAGTGCTTTTTGGACCATTTTTGCAAAACTGGCGTATATCTCGAGTAGATTAAAAGCTACAAATTTGGCGCCTTCGACCAACCTTCATGAATTTTTCTCCTCTGCAACTTTCCCCAAGACACCAAAGCCCTACAACGTCATCCAACAAAGTTAATTATGGTTGACACCCTGGAAGGTCATAACCGTGTATGTCAATAACTTCAAAAGATAGCCCTTATCAAGAACAACAACTCTTCCGAAGACACCATGTGGCTAGGACGTCAAATAAAAGAGTTATCAATTTATTCCACATAATTTTGCCATTCCGAACACTGTGCAATGGCCACTCCGGGTGTGGCCAATCCTGTCAAAATGGCCATTTCATCACCAGTATCAAAAACCATGAATTTTGATACCCATATTGCCCCAAGTCGTATGGTTCGATAAATGTCCCCCCGGTAGAACCTTCCCTCAGGGCCATGGTCACTACGGGTGTGGCCAATCCTATCAAAATGGCCATTTTCACCACCAGTATCAAAAACCATGAATTTTGATACCCATATTGTCCCAAGTCGTATGGTTCGATAAATGTCCCCCCGGTAGAACCTTTCCTCAGGGCCATGGCCACTCCGGGTGTGGCCAATCCTGTCAAAATGGCCATTTTCATCACCAGTATCAAAAACCATGAATTTTGATACCCATATTGCCCCAAGTCGTATGGTTCGATAAATGTCCCCCCGGTAGAACCTTCCCTCAGGGCCATGGCCACTCCGGGTGTGGCCAATCCTGTCGAAATGGCCATTTCATCACCAGTATCAAAAACCATGAATTTTGATACCCATATTGCCCCAAGTCGTATGGTTCGATAAATGTCCCCCCGGTAGAACCTTCCCTCAGGGCCATGGCCACTCCGGGTGTGGCCAATCCTGTCAAAATGGCAATTTTCACCACCAGTATCAAAAACCATGAATTTTGATACCCATATTGTCCCAAGTCGTATGGTTCGATAAATGTCCCCCCGGTAGAACCTTCCCTCAGGGCCATGGCCACTCCGGGTGTGGCCAATCCTATCAAAATGGCCATTTTCACCACCAGTATCAAAAACCATGAATTTTGATACCCATATTGTCCCAAGTCGTATGGTTCGATAAATGTCCCCCCGGTAGAACCATCCCTCAGGGCCATGGCCACTCCGGGTGTGGCCAATCCTGTCAAAATGGCCATTTTCATCACCAGTATCAAAAACCATGAATTTTGATACCCATATTGCCCCAAGTCGTATGGTTCGATAAATGTCCCCCCGGTAGAACCTTCCCTCAGGGCCATGGCCACTCCGGGTGTGGCCAATCCTGTCGAAATGGCCATTTCATCACCAGTATCAAAAACCATGAATTTTGATACCCATATTGCCCCAAGTCGTATGGTTCGATAAATGTCCCCCCGGTAGAACCTTCCCTCAGGGCCATGGCCACTCCGGGTGTGGCCAATCCTGTCAAAATGGCAATTTTCACCACCAGTATCAAAAACCATGAATTTTGATACCCATATTGTCCCAAGTCGTATGGTTCGATAAATGTCCCCCCGGTAGAACCTTCCCTCAGGGCCATGGCCACTCCGGGTGTGGCCAATCCTGTCAAAATGGCCATTTTCACCACCAGTATCAAAAACCATGAATTTTGATACCCATATTGTCCCAAGTCGTATGGTTCGATAAATGTCCCCCCGGTAGAACCTTTCCTCAGGGCCATGGTCACTCCGGGTGTGGCCAATCCTGTCAAAATGGCCATTTTCATCACCAGTATCAAAAACCATGAATTTTGATACCCATATTGTCCCAAGTCGTATGGTTCGATAAATGTCCCCCCGGTAGAACCTTCCCTCAGGGCCATGGCCACTCCGGGTGTGGCCAATATCCTACCAGTTTGGTCCCAACCCCATTGCCTGAAATCAATCTGGTTTTCGTTTGTCCGTTCTAACAATATTCGTTAGAACAGAATTCCTCCCAAGTTGGTGCACAACCTGTGTCTTTCAATGTGTGCATGTGTGTGTGAGCAATAAAATTACCACCGTCGATCCGTCTCTGATGGCTTTTCGGTTAAAACTAAAATTGTTCAGAGGCTATCTGTTAGCTTATATAGTCCGCATGAAATGTGGCAACATGGTGCAAATTTTGCCTCGTCTCCTGCTTTCTTGGAACTGTCACGCGAGAATGTTGCACCATTGTTGCCACACTTCATTCGTTGCTGACCCCTTCCGCAGTACCAAGCATGCAACATTTTCGTAACGCGCGACATTTTTCGTTTTTCTGGATTGGCACCTCACCAGAATAGAGCCCTTAGGACAAAGTTCTTTGTCAAAAAATAGTATTTGATTTTTTTACGATTTTTAAATGACCTTTAATGTTACCTTCTGATGTGTTTGTAAAGAAATTTTATCTTTTATTTTTTAATCATATTTAGATTATGATTTGTTTCTGGTATCAAATTCAATACTGTCACCCAAAAAATTGTATAATAAATAATGTCCTAATTTTTTCTGAAGTGTTTTCACAATCAAAGTGGATTTTCATCAGTTGCCTCGAACCCTTTTCGATTTGCATGAAATTTTGTCTTAAGGGGTAACTTCACGAATCCGACAAACAGACACGAAACACAAGACAGATGCGAATGACGAAACAAAGTGAAACAAAAAAAGAAAGTTAAAAAAATGGTATATATCTATGCATCATTTCTTTTTTTTTTTTGAAATTGTATATTGTACAACTTTGCTTCACTATGAAAAATAACTCTGCAGAGTTAGAAAAAACACGAAATTGTTAAATGATTTTTTTTTGTTCTTAATGATAAATTACCCTTTTGAGTTATTGCAGATTCGAAAGATAAAAAATAAACTTTAGAAATAAAAGTGTAGGTGCAAAAAAAAGCGAAAAAAAATTTAGGGTTGGAAGTTTGACTTGTTTTATGTGACTTTGCCAATGTTTTTAAATAGAGATTCAAGTACCGTCTGCAAGGATGACATTTTTCTGACAAATTTGTATGACCCAATCTCAACTCTCAGACCCAATGTTACCCCTGTTGACGGGATGTAGAATTAACTTTTATTATCAAAACCCATGTGTTACACAAATTTGTTACACAAATTTTACCAATTCAGTACCACTGCACTCCTGTCCCTGACCTTGCCCAGCTGAACTAAGCGTTTCGTTCAACTATTAAGCTCGTGTAGAGCTCTCTTTAGTACATTTTACCTCCCTTCAACAACTCGTTGTCCATTTCCATCCAAAGCCCCGATCCAACGAGCCACCTATAGCTTCGAGATGAGCCTCATCACAGCTTCTGCAGCCGGGGGTCGATCTTTTATGTTTTTATTAATAACAATCTGGCCAGTGCCGGGGGTTTTGGTCTCGGTCACGTATGCCCGACCGGCCAACGGCCGGACACTCCAACCTAATTACCTGTGGTGTTGCAAGTTGACGACGTGTCCACACGCCGGAGATTGAACTCCAAGCGTTTATGAAGCCATCATTCTGAGCTTGAAATAACAGTTACCGAGAGCCAATCGACACTTGCACTGCGAGAATCTGTAAGGGTAGGTCAATAGTGGTGGTGATGAAATCCTATGAAATCGACGTGCAGCCAATTAAGCTGGAACTGATTTATAACGATTGGTGGACAAAAACGCTCCAAAGTGTATCATTCTTCATTGTTCGGAGCGTTGTGTCCCACGTGGATTTTACAGCTGAGATTTTGGACGACCTTGGCGACCATCATCATCTGAGATATCTGTTTCAGGTGCCACCAAGAGCTCACTTGAAATTCCGCCCCATCCGTCAGTAATCTTCATCCGGCAGGCTTTTTTGAAAGTTTGCGGCCAAGTTGGACCAAGTTAGGCCCCGACCGCGTGTGGCCATTAGCGCACTAAGTACTTTTGTTGGGTCGTTTTTTTCTTCTGATTTTGGCCTGCCTTGGGATGTCCACCCTCCACCGGCCGTACGCTTTGTTTTATTAGAGTTCTTAGGCTTCATAAAATTATCATAAAGCGATTCATGTTAATCGCCTTGTGGCAAGTGAATTTGATGGGGCAGTTTAATTGTCTCAGACACCTTCAATTTTTGCTGCCGTTGTTGGTTTAGCCTAGGTGTGAGCCTAAGCGTGCTTTGTTTAGCCTTTTCAATCATGGTGGTGAAGGACTCGACTGTTTAATGCTTGAAATTGGAGTAGAGTGAGTGTTAGTTATTCTTCAAGTAAATTTGATCAAGCTTCACGACAAAATATTGCAATTTGCCAACATCATACCGTCAGCTAACACCCACTTTCAACTCGAATCCCACCGTAACTTCTGCCCACAGATAACGTTGCAAATCGTGACTCTGATCGTGTCTCTTCTTCAACCGCTTCACGACACGATCCTTTTCATATGCCAATCATACGACGGTGTTACACCAACACCTAATGCCATTAGGCGCCATTTGTCAGCGAAGACGCAACTTTAAGCCGATTACCGCCATTGTTTAAGGTGCGGGAGGCAGCGTGTTGTAAAAGCTCTTCAGTGTGACACGTTCGCAGCCACTGCTGCCACGCAATTTAATGGCTCTAGTTTCGCCAAAAAAGCGAAATTGCACATGTCCGATAAACACCACTGCGTTTGACAACGCGTAGAATTAGATCACTTCTTCCTACGCCGTGGATACGTTGACGCGTAAACGCAAAGGAAAACGCGTTTTGCATGTAATTGAGATAAAGACAGATTTATCAGGTGTAACAAAGTTTTGTTAGGTACAAGTAAAAAAAAATGAAGTTGGAAAGTGTAATTTTGAAAGGTTGAACATTACCTCTTTTATGATGTAATGAGGTAATTTGACTTCACAGTCATTCTTTTTTTTAATGAGGTGAACCCTTTTCAAATTATAGACATTTTTAGGATTTCGTCAGCTGTGTGCTATCTTGTGACAACGACCATTTAGTACTATTCGAGAAAATCGATTTTTAATGTTTGATGATAAATATTTTCAAAACTATGAATGGTAGAGCCAAACCTTTTGAAGCAATCGGTTCGTATACTATCGCTTAACAAACGCTCCAAGTTTCAACTAATTTGGTTACACCAGTTAAAAGATACAGTAAATTATGTAATCAAAAATCTGAAAAGTACGTGTCACAAGTGTGTTTCGAGAGTAAAATTGTACTACGTGTCACAAGTGTGCACAGAATTCCCATATAAACTATGATAGACATAAATCAATAGTTTAACCGACCTAATGAGTATATTTTCAAAAACAAAAGATTGCATTGCTTTTAGAAAGCGTGTATCAACATAAATTTGTGAAAAACAAGACAAATTTTCCACATTTTCCAACAACATGTATGACGTGTCACAAGTGTGCACAACCATTTTGATGATAAATTGGTCTATGTCACAAGTGTGTCTTGCGATATTCGGGAAACGGAAGCGAGTTTCCAAAATCGGGTTAAAGCATCTTGTAGTGTTTGTTAAGTATAGCAAAACGTCATCATTAACTCATTTTCGACCAAAATGGTCTATGTCACAAGATAGCACACAGCTGACGATTTGTTTTCAAAAAAATTTTAGTGTATGACCAGCTTGCATAATTGTATGGAGCAATGTATGGAGAAAAAAAAACTAATGATGCTAAATGGCTTCTTTTGACATATGGAATGTATAGACAAAGCTTCATTTAAATCAAAAAATACAAAGAAAATTCAATTAGTACAAAGAAAAATATATCAGAGTATTACTCACAGGTCACATCAAACACATTACTGGAAATTTATAACACATAAAGAAAATGCCTATTAATTAAAATCAATAATAACACTTCTACTTCCGCCATGCCATTGATTTGGCCTAAATTACAGCTATCAAAAAGTATTTCGGATTGTCTCATAAAAATAAATAGCTTGAATAAAGTGTATTCTAATATTACGTAGATTATTTTAGCATAAAAAAATATATTTAAAAAAAACTATCTACGGGCTACCACAACGAACGGATCACCTGGTGGAGCTGCAGGTAAAGTCATAACAACCTGATATCTTTGAATACTCTTAATTTTTTTTACTCAACTGTAAAAATCCAAAGATATGCCATTTTATGACAGATTCAACATATTTTTGTAAAAATTGTTCAAAAAAATTGTAAGGGCTTATTTCAAATAAATACTGCGTTTCGAGATCAATATTTTTGGGATTCTCTTCTTGAATGTTGTTAGGCATGGTAATCCAAACAACTTTGTGCAAAACCCCAAAAAAATATCTCGCATTTTTAATCTAGACTAAATTTTCAAAACAATGAGGCATGGGTTTCCTATGCAGATCTAGAAATATTTTACGACTAATTTTGTCATTAGCATCAAAGCAAAGCTTTAAAAAATAGTTTTTTAACATAGCTATTCAGGATTACTTTTTAAACTCATAAAACCAAGTCTGTGGAATCGGAAAAAAATGTTTTACCAAATTTTAGTAAAGCTTATGTTCCTTGTGGATCAATCGGACCACACACTGGACATTCAACAGTGGTCGACAGCTATAACGTCAACTTTGTTTTTAGCAAAACTTAACTTGTCAAACCCGACTTAATCCACCCACAGGTGTTGTAGAGCCTTTCTTACAAAATTAAAGGCTGAGTAAGATAAACACTCTTGATAAAATTGACATTTTCAAAAATAAGTAAAACACACAAACTGTAGTAAAAATTATTAAATATATTTGAGAAGAACTTCTAAGTATCTTCAAATTACTGCCGTATGAAGGGCCAAAAGGGGGTGGTTGGACGCGAACAAGCAAAATCACTCTCGGTGTCCTCAGGGGAAGAGAATCTCCTTCCGACAGTATCCTCCAATCACTCCGAAAAAAGTCTGGCAATGCTGAAAAACAGGGATCGCACCCTGTTGGGGGCCTAAAAGGGCGCGACAGACAGCTGGAGACTGACAGAGGTCAATAGATTTTGTAATTGTACAATTCTTAAGAATTGTACAATTAATAAACTATTTTCCCCTTGTGACGTAGTTCTGGTCTTCCACTATCCACATCCAGTCTCCGCCATTACAGCATACTGTCCACTGCCCTGATGCTCCCTCCCAAATCCCAGGCTTTGGTTCTAACTACTATTCAAAACGAAAATCATATAGATGAGAAAAGGTCAATGCGGATGGAGAGCAAATCGAGCGCAGTATCCCCTCACAAAGACTGGTAGTAAGTGTGAAAAAACAATGAAAAATATAGAGAAAGACAAGAAGAAAAATGAAAAGATAGTATGTCAATGCGGATGGATCGATGATTCCCTCACAAGGACATAAAAGAGACAGGTGGTAGGAAGAGCAAGAATCTTTGATTGAGTTTTGGATGTAAAAAGGAACGTGCTCACTGCGGTTTTAAAATCTGCTTCTTTAATCTTCAAGAAAACATCCGTGCTTGAATCCGTGCATCAAGTCCAACTTCCGGCAGCCCCTTAACCGAATGGATCCACGATCGTTTCAATGACCTTAATAATCCGAAAGCTGCGGGATCCTCAAGAAACTCCTTATGAAGACTTCACTAATTTGCCGAGCTGTTGCATTCCTGGACCTAGAGTATGGTCCAAAGGCGTGGACTTAGTTCAGATGTACGGATAGCATCCGTTTCCATATTCTTGTATTCTCCGTCACATTCAGATGGGCGTAAAACTCCTCCATGGACTATGACGATGTTCGTCGGAATCATGTGCACCACAAAACCGACCTTGGGCTCGTTCCTTGTGTAGCGTCTGGTCGCGGGTCCACCCGTCCAGTTCTTTAGCAACGTTCAGCAGCTTGCAACGTTAAAATGTACACTATTTATGTACAAAAATCAGAATGTGTTGATCTATTTTGATATCATTGAAACATGAATATTTTGTTAAACATTCGTGAAATGAGGTCCCCACAAAACACGTGCACTTTTAATTTTTCAAAAGTAGTTGGACAGGGCCGAATGGAATAATTTCTCTCCAAAGTTTGTATGGAGAATTAGTGCTGTTCGCTAATCACACACATTGCATGCAACTTTTGTTTGTATGCAACAGCGGCGAACCATTCACCATACAAACTTTGGAGAGAAATTATTCGGCCCTGTCTAAATATTTTTTGAAGAATTCTAAGTGCACGTGTTGCTGGGGACCCCAAACTTCATGCTTCCTTTCGAGTTTAGCCTGCGCAGTGATTTTTGTCAATTTGTGTAGGTCAGTGTTATCATTTAAAAATCTTAGATATTCTTTATACTGAGTTGGAGTCAGAGTAGGAGAGGGAGTCGACAATTTGTTGAAAGCTGGCGGAATCGAAGGAGTTGAAAGGTTGGAGTCGGAGTTGGCTAAACTCAGAAAGACTCAAGGGTCAAAAGTTACTGCCAATTTGCATTTGAAACAGTTATTCTTGCACTCCAAACGCTGTACAAAATTCTCTCAAAATTTTCTTTTTAAACTCAAGATATCTTAATTCGAAAATCTATAATTTTTAAGGGAAATGTGTATGGGACAACTCTAGCAAAACTTGAAAATTGTCCAGCTATATGTTTTTGCTATTAATTTTGCCTGCTGGATCAAAACATAAGTTTTGGTGGAAAATGTTGGTAAACTATTTAAAAAGATCACCCGTTCAAAGTTATTTGTTTTTTACAATTTTGAACTATTTTTTGACTCTTTTTGACATTGAATTTGAATGATTTCCAGGTTGAATAAGTTAAGTAAAAATCTGTGATAATATTTGATTGACTGTTTCTGTGCTGTATAGTTCAAGGAAAAAAAAATGTAGCAGTGTTTCAGCATTTCAGTTTGTTCGAATTGTTGAAAGGTATTACAATCATAATCACATGTTTTCTCAATTGAAATTTAAAAGTATCAATTAAAAAAAAAGCACATAATTATTACTTAATTTGAGAATGCACAAATGTTAACAATACGATAAAAATGATGATCCATTTTCGGCATGCCAAATTCCAACCGTTAGTGGTAAATCCACCCTCCAATTTGGGTGGGCGGCACCATAAATAACTCACCGCCGATAATTGACAATTTTTGGATGACTTGACATGGTTTTTTTTTCACGCAGGGTGGCACACTGTGGTTTTCATATTGAGGGAGAGGTGGGTTCAATCGCACACATTGTTGTTTCACCGTTCAAGTTTATATCGAATCATTCGCTTCCTTGTTCACCAGTGTCCACCAAATTTAATCAGTGAAAAATTGACTCAATGAATAATCGTGGTCGGCTGCCCGCAGAAGCTTTTAGCCCTCGCCTGTGTGAACAGGTGTTGCGGTTACTTGAAAAATTGCCTGCCCTCACATTTATCATGTAATGCAATTATGAGATTTTTTGTATCTGGATGAAATTGTTGGTTTTGTATTTGGTTATGTAACTTTTTTGTTTTCTGGTCAGAATGTCGATAAAATGTGGAATTCTTTTTCCAGCTGATAAATCAAATGCCAACCGATCTCAACGAGATGCCTTAACAAAATTTCAGTTGATGTTATTGCAGTTTTATCTCCACGATTCATTGAAAACGATCGCACCAGGTCCCCTGCTAAGATCATTATTTTATGACCACCCTCCAGAGGTGCATGGAAAACATTGCTCACCTATGAATTGAACTCGAGCTAATACCAAACGGCTCTCCAATGAGTGGTGTTTCGCTGTTGATGAAGCACAGCACTCTTCAGGGAGACCTGTTGGACTGGACGATGTTTGGAAATTTTGCTTTCGACATGCTCGTAAAATGTTAACCCCATAAAATGGTGACATCGTGAAGTATGGATTTGGGTGGAAATGGAACATGGCTTGCTTAATTGCGTAATGAGCAATTTTTTGTTTTTTTATTTGGATGAAAATTTGTGTGAGCCTTCTCTATGACCATAGAAGACATTTTCATCATAAGTTTTTCTATACAAGTCTCCTATAAATTTTGACAGCTTTTGGATAGCTTTTAAGAGCGAGTCCACGAACAGGGCATACCCCTTTGTATGGGACGTCGTTTGGAACTCACCAATCTGCCTGAAATTTTCAGGGGTTGTTTGTACATATAAAACTAGCATCTGGCCAAAATATGAGCACTCTAGGTCAACGGGAAGTGGGGCAAATCGGGACACAAAGTTTGAAGGTTTAAAAACGTCAAAAATCTTAAAAAGGCTATAACTTAGGTAAAATTCAATTTAATTTTAAAATTCAAAATGCATCTGAAAGGGCTTAAAAAATGCAACAAAATGCAGGGTAGAGCATCCCAATTGGTTAAATCTAAAGGGAGTTATTGGCCTTTTAGTGAAAAAATAGCATAATTTTCAAACTCAAATAAAAAAGTGTTCCATCCAGATATCAACTCGGTTCGACCTGCAGCTTGTAGGGGACATCTGGGACTACCATCTGAGACTGAGAACGCTTTGGGTAAGGCCGTTTAACATATTAAATAGACACTTTTACTTTTAGTGATTTTTTTGGTTGTAAATTTTTGCTCGGGGACCCCTTAGATCAAATTTTCCGGTGATAATTTTATCATATTCGTGTTTCTGAGACAATTTCACAATAGAAACATGCATAAAAATGTTTATTTTCATCCATTTTAAACCTTTGAAAAATGAAACTTAAAAAAAATTGAGATGCTGCTTTTTTTCTGGTGTCATCTAGTATCCTTGGAAACGAACTTGATTTTCAAAAATGTGAATCGAACATTTTTTTTTACTTTCATTTTTTCAAGGGTTAAAATGGATCAAAATAAACATTTTTATGCATGTTTCTATTGTGAAATTGTCTCAGGAACACGAATATGATAAAATTATCACCGGAAAATCTGATCTAAGGGGTCCCCCGAGCAAAAATTTACAACCAAAAAAATCACTAAAAGTAAAAGTGTCTATTTAATATGTTAAACTGCCTTACCCAAAGCGTTCTCAGTCTCAGATGGTAGTCCCAGATGTCCCCTACAAGCTGCAGGTCGAACCGAGTTGATATCTGGATGGAACACTTTTTTATTTGAGTTTGAAAATTATGCTATTTTTTCACTAAAAGGCCAATAACTCCCTTTAGATTTAACCAATTGGGATGCTCTACCCTGCATTTTGTTGCATTTTTTAAGCCCTTTCAGATGCATTTTGAATTTTAAAATTAAATTGAATTTTACCTAACTAATAGCCTTTTTAAGATTTTTGACGTTTTTAAACCTTCAAACTTTGTGTCCCGATTTGCCCCACTTCCCGTTGACCTAGAGTGCTCATATTTTGGCCAGATGCTAGTTTTATATGTACAAACAACCCCTGAAAATTTCAGGCAGATTGGTGAGGTTGATGCGAGATGGGTATGCTTTGCTCGTGGACTCGCTCTTAAAGCAATCAAAAATCTATATCTTGAGAATCTTGAAGAATCGCAACTTGACCAAAACATTGCTTCTTTTTCATGCCCATCAAAAAAATTAAAGTAACTGTGAACAACATTAGGCGACACTTTTCGGAACGTTTTAAAATACTAAAAAAGTGAACGTTTAATTAAACCTTCATATTCAGTTATATTGCAATTCAGATCAACTAAAGCACAACCAAACACAATGCACTTTGCACTAAATATTCCACTTTGTCACCAGTTCAAAAGCTTTGTCCCGTTCGCGTTACGCACAAAACTATCCCACAGATGCTGCTGCTGCTGCCGCCACCGTAGAACAATAACGACTGAGCGGATAAAACCGCGAAAAATTTACGCCGGTCAAACTGCGACTCACACGTGCACCTTGAATCATCACCCGTCTGGGAAAGGGGTGGTGGGCTTCCCCCTGAGCAAACAACGGCAGAGAGTGAGGAGGAAAAACAGTCTGAACCGAACTGGCCCACCCGGCCGCGTAGTGCGCTGACTGGCTGGAGAATTGTAATTCTTAGTCCGATAGCTAGGGCACCGTATGGAGGGGTAGAACTGATTTAGATTTGGCAATTGATGATTTTTACTTACTGTTACATAAATTTTGTAGGAAAGGAACAGAACAAATTACGCTATTGAAAAAAATCAAATGAAACACAAATTGATGTGGGTCAACTGATCAACTAAACACATTTTTGAACTCTAACTTTTCCAATTTATAAACAAACTAGCAGAAGAGTCTTTCTATAGAGTGTAAACGGGAATCAATTTTTGACATCGCTCCTTTCTTGATTTTTTGTTTTCAAAAATAAACGATTTTTTCCTTAACTCATCATTTTGCAACTATTTCACCAAAAAACAATCTTTTAGTTTAATTTTTTAGAAAATTGTCTATGAAATTTGGCAAAAAACTAAATTTTTTAATCCTTACACTTTTACATCTTTTTACCGAATTTGGTAAAGTTTATCGAATTTTTAACTGCTTAACAGTTCGGTATACACAGAAAAAAAGTTGAATTTTGGAATGTTGAAAATTTTCCAGGTTGGTAGGTTGAAAATTACCTCTTTTTTGAGTAATATTACATAAAAAATGTGTAAAAATGTGAACCTGATGAATATTCATCAAAAACTGATGAAAATTCATCATTTTCTGGGGTAAAATTAATCATTTTTTTGACACGAAATCTGTCACCATTTCCTGATGAATATAAGCATCATTTTTTTTCTGTGTACCAAAAACTACCGAATTTGGTAAAATCTTACCAAACATCGGTAATTAAGTTATTATTCAGCTTTCAACCGATTTTCGGTAAAATTTAGTTCATTTTGACAGTAAGTTTGAGGTTTAAATTAATATTTTACCGACTTATTTGACTACTTTTAACAAAATGCGATTCGCATAATGTATTTTATTACATCCAATAGTTGCATTGGGTATGGGGTTGAGATTGGGTCATATAATTTTCAGCATTTTCATCAATAAAGCTAACTTATATTTTTCTTGTAAATTTCTTCAAATTTCGAAGCATTTTCAAAACAAACAATGTATTTTACATATTAACTTTAAATGATTAAATAAATAACAAAAACAACTCGGTATCAAATAAAACTAATTCGATTTACATACAAATTTCATTCCTTTAAAAAAAACCTCTTTTAATCTGAATGAAAAAAACATTAATCCAATCTAATCTTATCTAATCTTATCTAATCTTATCTAATCTTATCTAATCTTATCTAATCTTATCTAATCTTATCTAATCTTATCTAATCTTATCTAATCTTATCTAATCTTATCTAATCTTATCTAATCTTAACTAATCTTATCTAATCTTATCTAATCTTATCTAATCTTATCTAATCTTATCTAATCTTATCTAATCTTATCTAATCTTATCTAATCTTATCTAATCTTATCTAATCTTATCTAATCTTATCTAATCTTATCTAATCTTATCTAATCTTATCTAATCTTATCTAATCTTATCTAATCTTATCTAATCTTATCTAATCTTATCTAATCTTATCTAATCTTATCTAATCTTATCTAATCTTATCTAATCTTATCTAATCTTATCTAATCTTATCTAATCTTTTCAAATCTTATCTAATCTTATCTAATCTTATCTAATCTTATCTAATCTCATCTAATCTTATCTAATCTTATCTAATCTTATCTAATTTTATCTAATCTTATCTAATCTTATCTAATCTTATCTAATCTTATCTAATCTTATCTAATCTCATCTAATCTTATCTAATCTTATCTAATCTTATCTAATCTTATCTAATCTTATCTAATTTTATCTAATCTTATCTAATCTTATCCAATCTTATCTAATCTTATCTAATCTTATCCAATCTTATCTAATCTTATCGAATCTTATCTAATCTTATCTAATTTAATCTTATCTAATCTTATCTAATTTAATCTTATCTAATCTTATCCAATCTTATCTAATCTTATCCAATCTTATCTAATCTTATCGAATCTTATCGAATCTTATCTAATCTTATCTAATTTAATCTTATCTAATCTTATCTAATTTAATCTTATCTAATCTTATCTAATTTAATCTTATCTAATCTTATCTAATTTAATCTTATCTAATCTTATCTATTATGATCATATGTTATCAAATTTTATCTATTCTACTCTCATCTATTCTTGTTTATCTAATCTTATCTCATGTAACAATATCTTATCTAATGTAATCTGATCTCATCGAATCTAATCTAATAAAAACTAATCTCATGTAATCTAAGCTAATTTTAGCATATAAATCTAAAATATTGGAATCGAATTAAATCTAATCCAATCTAATCTAAATAAACCAAGACCCCTACACAATCCCTCTCCCCTTTCCACGCCTTGCCTTTTAACATCAATCCCTTCCCTACTAACCCCGAGTAGGCCGCGGGTAATCGGCTCCCCTCCCACTAACATTTACACACAAGATCCTCTGTAATTACTCTTAGCTTTAAGTAAAATGTTATTACAAAAGCCGACTCGGTCCTAACCAGGTCCCAGCACCGAAAAGGACCTAATAAAAATAATTTTATGAAAAAAAAATAATCCAATCTAATCTAAATAATGAATAATAAATTCTTCATTCTAATTTAATATAAAATATTATTTTCTTTTATTTCCATTTCATATTTAATCTAATCTAATCTGATAAAATTAATCACTTTTTCACATGAGTATTGGTGTGTGCTCAGGAATCTAATAAAATCTAAGTTATTATGAACTCATATATACTAACCTATCTAATCTGATCATACAGGAGCGAATAAGAACCCCTAATAAAATTAACAACAACAACAAATACAATCCAATATTATCTTATATTGTCTTATCTAATCAAATCTAATCTAATCGAATCTAATCTAATATTATCTAGTCTGATGTAATCTTATCTAATATAATCTAATCTGATGTAGTCTAAGTTCATCAAATCTAATCAATATTATATAATGGAATCGGATCTAATCCTAATATAAACTATTCTATTCTTTTATTTTCTTTTGTAATATAATCTAATCTAGTCTGATTAGAATAACCATTAGATTGTGACAAGTGACCATTTAAAATACTAAAATTAATTGAATAAATTCAAATTGTCTGTCACTTTACAGCAAGACTTAAGCTGTTTAGAAACATGATAATCCAGTTGTTATTGATTTTTCAAAGTTACTTTTTAAAGATTTTCTGGAAGAAAAATCAATTTGACCTAAGTTTTGCAAGGCATGTTTTGGGAAAACCGATTTCCTTTTTAAAGTTCTAAACCCGGAGTGGAAGAGCGACAGGTGTAAAACAGATTTGGATTGGCTCAACATTTAAGCAAATCGTCACTTGTGTACTATCTTTTGACAGGTCTTGCTGTAAAGATAGGACGTGTCACAAAATAGCACACAAGCGACAAAATATTTAAAAAAAATATCTGATTTTAAGAAGTTATTGTTATTGTTATTGCTGTTATAAGCTTTAATAAAAGTATACAATTATTCTTATAGGATCCAATTTAGAATATGTTTTAGATTTAATAAACTTTTATAACATTCATATTATATTAGATAAGCATGATTTAACACCTGAATCACTAAGCACATACAATGTAATAATTGAAGTCCTTCACTGAAATTAAAAAGAAGTACCAAATTCCTAAATTCTAGGAATTTTGCCTCTTTTCCTTATTTAGAAATCGGGTTTTTTGGATTACTTAATAAGGAAAGGAAGCAACATTCCTAATTTGGTTTGGCTTTTTTTTTATTTCAATGTTGATATATCGAACCGATGGGGTTGAAGTTGAACAGTGTTCTTCATGAGCTATGTTCTCCCGAAATTCTAATTACATTGAAAATCTGACGAAATTAAGTCAGATTCTGAGTAATTCCATCAAACCAAACCTCCACTGCACGGTCTTTTCCACGACCAAAGAGTGCATCCAATCCAAAGACCTAGAAGAGACACCAACCAACATCGGGTACGCGAAAAAACGACCAACCGTCCGGTGCGCACTTATTATGCTAAACCGGCGGCGGCGGCGGGGGTCATCCGCGAAAATGTTGTCGCGCAAACGGGAGAGGGAAGCACGCTGCGCTTGCGCTCTCCCTCGCTCGCTCTCAACGGCTTATGCAGGGGGGGTAGGAGGCTAAAAATCCAACCACTTTTGTGTTTGGCGGATGATTTTCGGCGCGAGCCCGATCTCGGCTCGCTGTGTGTTTGTATAAATATGTTGGGAAAAGTTTGAGAAGCCATCAGTCAGCTTTGAACAGTTAACAGTATTACATTACCTACGCCTAAACAGTTGAATTATGAAGGTGGGTTTTACAGTGTGTTCTTTAGAACACACTGTAATCACAATCTTTAGATTTGTGATTTTTGTGAAATTTCTGTGAAGAATAAAATAGTTTAGAACATTTCAATTTGGCAACAACAAGTTTTTCAAGTTTCTAAGTTCAGTAGGGTTGGCAACATTGCGCAACTGTCAAAAGAGAGAAGTGTTGCCAACTTAAATGTAAATTAGGACAAAAATTAGCTATCAAAAATATATGTTTTTCAAATGTTGCAACACTTGAAAACTTAAAAAATCGAATTGTGTGTCTTGCAGGCTTTCGTTGTTTGTGCTATGGTCGTTGCCATCGTGGCTGGTGCCGCGGTGGACAAGAAGGACGCTGAGAAGTCGGCGGCCCCGGCGGAAGGTGAGAAGAAGCAGGACAAGCGTGGCCTGTGGGATCTGGGCTACGGATACGAGTCGTCGCACCATGGCTGGGAGCCCTCGCTGAAGTTGTCCCACGGATGGGAAGATCCTCATGTAACCACCATCATCAAGAAGGAGCACGTCCCGGTCCCATATGAGGTCGAGAAGCACGTCCCGTACCCGGTGAAGGTCCCATACCCAGTGACCGTCGAGAAGCACGTCCCAGTTGTCGTTGAGAAGAAGGTCCCGGTCTACATCGAGAAACCAGTGGCCTACCCAGTCAAGGTGCCGTACAAGGTCAAGGAGTACGTCGAAGTGCCCAAGCCATACCCAGTCCACATTGAGAAGCCCTACCCGGTCATCGTGAAGAAGCCCGTGTACGTCGAGAAGACCGTCCCAGTGGTCGTCAAGTCCCACGGCTGGGAGCCCCACCACAGCCACTCCTACTCTGAGATCTCTCACTCGTGGCACTAAACAAGACTGGTTCTAGTCCGAGTAGACCACCGTTAACCACCCCTACAAATCCCAGTTATTAATCCCAACCCACTCAAGCTCAAGCTACTCCTATAATTGTGATCCTTGTATATCTCAACGCTTCCAGCGCGTCCAAATCACTCGATTTGTGAGGACAACTTTTCTACTATTTTATACATACATAAATTGTTATTAGTAGCCGCTACCGCTAAACAGAGAGAATACTCATCTTTTCACCGACCGCCCCCGGACGGACTCGCGGAAAAGCCCATAGCTCTCTACGCTAGCCGTTCATTATTCAACTTGTTGACCAATGTAAATAAATTATTTTACTTTGCCTACATGTTGTAAGCAAAATGTAATAAAACAAATAAAAAAAAGCTGAAAACTGAAATACTCAACAGTGTTGCCAATTTATCTCCGAAATCCTCATTTTATAACTTCCATAAAATGTAAAATTGACAAAGTCAATACAAATCTATAAATCCTCCAGCAAAAATGATTGTCACTTCTTGGGCCATTCGGTGTCCATCAACGCGGTAAAGAGTCTTTACGATTTATGCAAATTAGCGTTTAGCGTTAGCTACTAACGTTCGCAAATCGCGCAAACACCAAATCGCGGGACGGGAATAATGGAAGGTCAGCGCGTCAGAAAAATTGAAAGTGTGCAAAGCGAAATGTCGGACCCGGAGCGGGCACAATTGATGGCTTCCGTTGCGGTATTTCGACCGGCACATGTGTCAAATTACCCCACTGTTTGAATAGAGGGCCCCCTCTCAAGAGGAAGAAACGGAACGTGGCCGACAGCCGTAAAGGCTGTTGTTTTTACGAGAGATGAAGGTGACTTGGAGTCTGTGGGGGTACCCTGTGGTAGGGCTCAAATGATGGTCATAACTGTGTCAAGGTAAGACGTAAGGGGGTCTGGAGAAGGCTCGAGGTGCAAAGAATATAGTATTGAAACAATGTGTATCTGTTTTGAAATGCAATTTTATGCCAGTAAAAGAAACAAGATTCCGAATATTCGAAATAGGGTTCTTCAAATTTGACAGCATGTAATAAATTTAAATTCAATTAAATTTGACAATCCTTGCAATTGGTATTACCAAAGCTAAATCTAAATGGCCTACTCAGAATTCCGAAAAAAAAACGTTTTTTCATCGAAAAAAACACTAAAAAAGTTTTAAAAACTCTCTCATTTTCCGTTACTCCACTGTAAAAATTTATGGAACATGTAATTTAATGGGAAATTTAATGTACTTTTCGAATCTACATTGACCCAGAAGGGTAATTTTTTTCATTTAGAAGAAAAAATTTCATTTAAAAATTTCGTGTTTTTTCTAACTATTTTTAGAGTGTAATAATATGATACAAAGATGTAGAGCAGACAATTACTAAAAATTTTGATATATAAACACAATGGGTTTGCCTATAAACATCACGAGTTATCGCGATTTTACGAATAAAAAGTACATTAAATTTCCCATAAAATGACATGTTCCAAAAATTTGTACAGTCGAGTAACGGAAAATGGGAGAATTTTTAAAACTTTTTTAGTGTTATTTTCGGTGAAAAATACGTTTTTTTTTTGGAATTCTGAGTACGCCATTAAATCGGGCGTCTAATTTTACATAAAAGTTCCTTTGGCACCAAATTTCTATCTCATCACCGTTTCAGGCTGCAAATTATTGAAAAGACCCTCCGTCACAAGATATCAAAAAACGGATTCGTGATCAGGGACAAATGTTACCCCTTAGGACAAAGTTTCACGCAAATCGAAGAGGGGTCGGGGACACTGCTGTGTGAGTTGGTGGAGAATCACCCGTATCTGTTTGAAAATGCAATTTTATAATTATTCATAGTAATTTTATTGAGTGTTTTTGAGATGCCAGTCAAAGGAACAAGATTCCGAATATTCGGTTCTTTACATTTTTATGGAAGCATGAAATTTATTTAAATTCAATTAAATTTGACAATCCATACAATTGGTATTACCATAGCTAAATCATTTTCAATTTCAGCTTTCATTTTTTCAGCGGTAAACTTCGGTAAAAATTGAATAAAAAATAATAGTAAAAACATACCCCATAACTGTCGTAAGAAACAAAAACTAAAATCACTGAACATTTAAGAACTGATTTACATTGATTGCAAATACAGTGGGCTCTCTGGCTGTCAATCTTCTCGATATCAATATTGCTCCAGCTGTCAATAAAATTTTCAGTCCCTTCAAGAAGATTGCTTTGATTTTCCGTTCTATAATTTGATAACTCCCTCTCTCGACGGTCCCTTCAATATCGATAACGAGAGAGTCCACTGCATATATATTTTTTCAGAAAGTAAGCAAACAAGTCAGTAAAAAAACGTGTATTTGTTGAGAGAAATTGGAACATTCAAGAATAAATCGAATTAAAAACAACCAAAATTTAGACGCAATTCACAAATAATGTAAACTTTCATGGGGAAGAGATCTTTATTTGGCTTTGTGGTGGATTTTTTCGAGATCTTGTTACGGTGGGGCGGTTCAACCCCTTTCATTTTAGTTGATTTTTACTAAAGATGTGTTTAAGTGATTTGTAGCTCGAATCCGAGAAGAGATAGAAATTTGATGTCTAAGGGTGTGTAATTAGATGCCGATTTAATGGCGTACTCAAAATTCCGAAAAAAGAGTAGGTATTTTTCATCAAAAAGAGTTACATAATAGTTAAAAAAAATCGCTGTATTTCACGTTACTCAACTGTCAAAAAACGAGATACATTTTAAGGGAAATTTAATGTACTTTCCGAATTAGTAATAATCCAGACAAGTATTTTTTTTATTTCAAACAAAAAAAAGACAAAATCATAAAGGTTAGTTTTTTCGCGAGTTATCAGAATTTTACGATTTTTTTTTGTTGCAAAATGATGATTTTGGTAATTTTTTACAGGTTCCGAAGTTTTAACTCCTAAAACTCAATCGTGTGTTTTTGATTTCTTTATTTTTTCGGAAAGTTCTACAAATTTTGCAATAAACCTTTGAGGGTGGCTCGTGCGTTGCTAGAATGATTATATTAGTGGCAGTATCTAGTTTGTTACTTTATTTTATCGCAATATCGAAAAAATGTATTTCGGATTCGTGATCATTAGGGTGCCCAGAATATGGGACTTTATTTCAAAACCTCGCTCCACAAGCTTAATATTGTTTCTTGACCTATTTTAGGACTCTGGGACAAATATGAGCAAAATCTGTCATCATTTACCCATTGATACTCGGAGGTGAAGTTTGTATGGGAAAATCGAAAAAATGTATGGAAAACCCAAGTTTCTTACGGTTTGGTCTGCACGGTGCCCTACTCCCATCCAAATATTCTCAAAGGTGAGACTCTTATTAAAAATTGAATGCTCTACAACTTTGTAGAACATACCAAAGTTGTAAAACTCAATCCTGAAAAGTTAGTAACGATTTAAAAAAAAGTCATTTTTCTATGAAAGACAGTTTTTTCACCAACTTTAGGCTCGGGTATCAATGGGTTAATCTCAACCAATTCCTCTCAAAATTTTCACAGATGCTCAAAATAACTCAAAAAACCATTTTCCGCTTGTGGAGAACGGGGTCATTTTTTCTGGGCACCCTAGTGTTCATGGACCAAAATAACCCCTTAGAGCAAAGTTTCACGGAAATCGAATAGGGGTCGGGGTCACTTTATTCGCTTTCTGAACATAATTGAGCAAAATAATCAAATTTTTGAAACCAATGGCACTGGAAAGAATTCATAAAAATGGATCCAAATTTAATCAAAAGATTTAAAAAAAAAGCATAAATAAATTGGAAATAAGTGTTAATTTCATTTGAAAGGTAATCTTTTTTCCACGGTTAAGCTTTAATTAATAAATAGCGCAAAATATTTCGAAAAAATGTTAAAAAAAGTTATGACTTAACATTTTGATTTAAAATCTAAATTGCAATCAAAAAATATTTTCATTTTTATTCAGGTAAAGTTAGGCCGTTGCAAATGTTTTTTGAAGTTTATGTCCCTCGGCTCTGACCAAAATCGAGGGGGGAGAGGGCAAAAAAAATAAAGTTAAAAAAATAAATTACAGGCCACGGTTTTAAAATTTAATGAAAAAAGTGTTTTAAAATGCATTATACACCTGTCCAGTTGTTTTGCAATCATATATTTCAAAAAAATTCTAAGTATTTACGAAAATTGTATTTTTGCGGTGCTAAACATTGTAATTTCATAATATTTATAAACGAGCCCAAACAATCTAAATAAGATTATCCATGCTGAAAAAGGCATTTTAGATTGTTTTGAGTTGATTAGCTTTCTATTTCCATTGAAATTTTCAAGTTTTACATTTAACAAACATTAAATATTACGCCCTTTTGAAATGTAAGTATAGATTTAAAATTTTTGATAATGTTGTTTTCGACATTAGAAAATTGTGGGTTGTTTTGGTGAGACTAAGAAAGCATAAATTTTCCTGTTTTTAAATCTTTGCATGGCAATATCTCGGCAACTAAGCTCCGTATCGAAAAAGTTCCAAAAACAATATATAGAGAATTTTCTCAGCTTTTCAAAAATAGATTTTTCAAGAGTGGGCAAACATTTGCACTCGACTATTTTCAAACAAGTTACCCTAAAAATGGCTTTAACTTGAAAACGGTGCACTTTATCAAAATTTCACTGAAGTACTTTTTGATTGCAAATTTGATTTTACATCGAAAAATGAAAAATGAATTTCGATTTTTTGAAAATATCAGTATTGATTTAAAAATCTAAGATTTTTTTCACAACCTGGAAATTTCTGTTTTTTTTTTTCAAAAAAGAAAAAAAAACTGCAAATCAAGTTTTAGTGAGAAAAAGTTAAATTAAAAATCACCAAATATTTTTTTACCGTGTATCATTTTTTTCAGTGTAGACCTTATTTATACCTACAACTTTGCCGAAGACACCAAATCGATCAAAAAATTTCTTCAAAAGATACAGATTTTTGAATTCTTATACATCATTTTCGTATGGACAGCTGCCAATTTTGAATGGAAAATTATATCGACAAATTAATGATGCAAAATGGCTTCTTTGGGAATACCGAAGGCACCAAAAAAGTTTCAGCTGGATTAAAAAATACAAATATCAAATTACCAAAATCTGAGAGAATTGCTCATTATTGAGTTATTTCAATAAAAAAAATCAGACTGACCTATTACAAAAAAAAAAATCTGCACTAAAGAAGCCACTTTGTGAGTATCAATCATTTGTTTATCAAGATAGTTATAACTTTGCATGATAAGCTTTTCTAAAAGAAACTCTAACCTTGACACAATGTTTTCAAAACCCCATGTCAACAACACCAAAACAAAAAACCCCAAACTCGTCCAAATTGAATCAAAATCGTTTCCAAATTGAACATAAAATTTGCCTAACAATGGCCCCAAAAAATGGGTGTTTTTTCCCATCGTCGCCGACGAGATCGCACCTCGTTCCCCCGAGGGCACCAACAATACACACGCAATGGTGTCTGGTCAACCCGTTGTTGTCGTCGTCGGTCAAAATCTGGGCCACTTGATCAACCACCAAACCACGCCAAACCCCCGGTTGCAATTCTGACTTCGTTTTCGCACCCCGCGATTGTTAAATTGCAAGCTTGACTCTTTCTTTCTTTTTTTGTAAGTGCTCGCGCAGCATAAACGATTCGTGTTATCTCACAATCGACTTCTTTTCCTTCTTTCCTCGTGTGGTTTTTGCTGGTTTTGTCTGCTTTATGCTACCGTTTCTGCTGCTGGCGCTGGCCGTCGGTCGTCGCGCATGAAAAAGAGCAGTAAAAAATCAGTTATGTCAGAGCGGAAACGCAAACAACTCAAAATGCGCACACACACAAACACACACACGCGATGGTCAAGGTCAAGGCTGTGAAAACACCTTTTTCATTTCTCTCTCTCCATCTCGCTGGCTTCTCCCTATTGTGAATGAATTTATGGACACGCGTGTGCGCTTTTCTCTGGGAAGTAATGAGTTGGCTATACAAAACGTGTGTTTTCTAATTTTAATTCAAGCTAAATCATCTAAATTATGCTATATTTCACAAACATGAGGTATGAGATACTTTTAAAAACATCAAGCAATTTTACATGTTTACTTCAAAATCTGAGAAAAAAAAACTTTTTAATCACCTAATGGAAAAACAGATCTTGCTTGATTTTTGAATTCCATGTAAAAAGTTTGAGGTGCATTGATTAATGTAATATTATTGTGGTTTGGTTGAGCGTTTTAGCAGAATGCATTACTATGAATACAAAGAGACGAGTTGTTCCTCAACTCGTCTCTTTGTATTCATAATGTAATATTAGTTTTTTTTAGAATTCTGCAGTAAAGTGGGGATTAAGTTGACCAAAATAATGATTCTTTACACGTAATTCACCAATTTGTTTAATTTCTGCCTTTATAACTGATATCCAGGAGTTTTACCAACGATAAACAAAACAGACACCTTGAATGTATTACGTAGTGATTTTTATTTAAAATTTATATCTAACCTAATAAAAAATATTATAAAATAACAACATTTTAACAACTCTTATTCTAATGAAAACGAAGTATCAACCTCTTAAAATCAACAAACAGCTTATTTTTGTTCTCGTAAGAAAAACACGTTTATTAATGTTCTATATATGCCCCGGAAACACCAAAATCGTCAAAAAAATCGACTGCGCAGAAATTCTAAGTTTTTACGTAGTCTTCACTTCTTAATACAGTTACAGTTTATATGGAATTCCAATAAGAATGTAACAGAAAAATGAGGCTTCGGGTCCAGAATGTTAATAATAAATTTTATGTGTACCATTCGAAGAATCTTCGAATTTACAGGTATTTTCAGTAGATTTTTTTTATAAAATGTGGATTTTTTTCATTCATGCTTCGTATTAAGTTCAAAATCCAGTACAAATCGATAACAAATCTAGTTTCATGGAATTGTATTGGCAATAGTCAAACTTTTTATCAATTTTCCTTAAAATTCAAATGAATTTTGTTAAGGCCGTTGCAAATATTTTTCAAAGTTTATTTCGCCCCCCCTTCAAAATCGGTCCGAAAAATCAAGGGGCAAAAAAAAAATTTCAAAAAACTTCAAAATTTCAAGGGAAATAAAAGTCTAACCATCTGAAAACAATTAGAAATGCATTTAAAATCATATTTAGCATGCCTGGGATCGATCAAAAATATTTTTAAATTTTTTGAAAATCCAATGTACAACACGGAAATATTTTTTTTTGAATTTATAAATTTGAATTTTTTTTTTGACAAATAATTGTAGTTTTCTTTCAAAAAATAACATTAAAAAATTAAAAGTTGTGAAAATTATGTCAATTTTGAAAGTTCATCTTATTACCATACCAAAACTATAAAAACATTTAAAATCTATGGTAAATGCAATTAAATATGACCATTTGAAAATAAAAGTTTTTTTTTCTGAAAAAATGAACAATTTCACACACTTTTTTGACTTTGATAACGTGTATCTCGGAAACTATACCACCTACAGCTTTGATATTTGGAATTTGTCTTAGTTAAAATATTCACTTTTAACTTACATCGGCGAAAAAAATGTTCAAAAATATAACCTTTTTTATTTTTGGCCACCTGCTAGCCCATAGTGCAACATTAGTTGGTACATTCCACACAAACAATAAATAAAATTTTACTCATTAAATCCGATTTCAACAGGGAAAAATATGGCTATCCAATTCGCCCAGCATTCCAAATGAAAATTTCAAATGCAACTATTTTTAAAACACTTTTGAACAATCTATTTTCCAAAAATAGTGCATGGATGTTGTGTGGCCTACTACAGTATAATCTTGAGACAAACCTTGCCAGTTGGAAAATTATTCTAATATAAATTGATCAATTTCACTCCAGTGTACGGTACCGCGAAAAGTATTTTCTTCGATTTGTTTTCGTCAGATCTTGAATTTTTTTAAATCTTAAAATGGAAAATCATTTGTACTGGTGATTAATTAGGTTTTCAACAATTTTATTGAAATGTTGATTTTCTGAATCCACCCTGGGCAAAAATTTGATCTAAAAGTCGCCCGCTTAATCTTGTTAATAATAAATATGCTAATCTTAAATCAGTAAAGATTTATTTTATCATAAAATTCCAGACCAGATTAAATGCAATATTTTCAGACAAAATGCGAGATTTTTCATACTATCATTATCACTCGTTGTAGTTGGATTTAAAAAAATATGGCGCTGTATCGCAGTAATTTCAAAAAAGGATTTAAGTTGGCTGAATACAGTTCAGATCCAACTGGATTCTCTACTATATTAAACTTTGCGAGGGCCGAGGGACAAAAAAATAGAAAAAATATTGTTATAGTCATGAATAAATGAGTAAAGTGTAAAAAAAAAACATCTCAAATCATAAAAGAAGCATAAAAGCTAACCACACAATAATTGAAACCTGCCTCATTTGTATTTTGATTTTGAAATTATTATTCTATGCATACCATAATTTATATTACGGAATATTTTAAATAAAACTTTAATAGAATGAATACAGGAAAAAATAGTTTTTTCGGCTTCTCAATCTTTAATTTGTTGACATCATAACTATAATGTCAAAAAGAAAACAAAACACAAAATGGATATTTAATCTTGTACGAATAATGTCCGAAGTTTTTTTTTTTTAATAGAAAAATTATAAAAACAAAACATCTGAGTTTAAAAACCTGAAATTAGTAAATGTTTAAGGAATATTAGAATGCTTGTTTGAGCTCTGTAAATTTTTTTTTTTGTACAAATTTTTTATCTGAAAAATATTTCATATTAGTAAATCATTTTTAATCAAACTTATTTTATTATTTCAACACTAGAATAAAAAATAAATCGCAATTTTCTACAGAATCACTCAAGTCAACTTCACCAACAGCAGATGCGCACTAGGCTAAGCTTACGTTAAGCGCCGCTTGGTGCTGTTTTCAGTTTCGTTTTAAGCTTTCCGCAAAACCAAGCGCGAGAGAGCGAGGAAGAGCGAGGGGCAGCTCAGACAAAATTTATGACTCACTTAAGGTACGTGATTGAGAGCGACCGGTAGCTTGGGGAGCTTTCACTGGAGTACGAAATTAAGTCGCATTATCGGAGGCAGTCGATGTGAATTGGTAATGACATGGGCTTTTTTGTGAGGTGTTTTTTTTTTCGGGGGCTAAGCTGACCGATCTGCAGTCAGTGTGTGAGCTAATTGAGTCGTACGTGAGTTATGTAAGAGAACATGAAGAATTTCGAACATTGCTTGTTACTGTGAAACGGTCTGCAGTTGGCAGATTTTTACGATCTTGTAGATCTGGTTTTCAAAGTGTTAAGTCATCAATATTTGGTGATATTTTTCACATCACATTGGAGGTTTTTATTATCATACTAGTTGAACTTGTTGCCGAAATAACTGCTATAGCATTCCTCATCTTAAAATAGAAGAAATCTTCATAGTTGCCTACCAATACAATTATATACAACCTTTAGTTACTCTGACAACTAATTCAAAAGTAAACCAGATAAAACTCAATATTTTTTTTTTTTTTTTTTCAAAGAAAATTTCACCGATACCACGATATTTATCACAAGTTAAGTTAATTGGTATTAATCGGCAAAATTGTCAAAAAATAGTTGAAACAAAGTATAAAAATTGATTTGTTGGTAGATTTTTGTGCATCGATTGAAATTTCCTGACATTTCGTCGATTGTGTGATATCTTGTGACACGTCTTATCTTTTTACAGCAGACTTGTTACAAGATAGCACACAAGCGACGATTTGTAAAATTTGTCTAATTTAGACTTTTTTTTAATTTTGTTCCTTTTTTACTTTTTTTCTGATGTAACAACACTGTACTGTTTTCACAAATCTTTAATAAATAAGCATCTAAAACATAATTTGAGCTCCTATGAAAATAACTCAAAACGTGTATAAACTGCTTTATTTCATATCCCTGGGTGCGAAGCATCTAAGTGGCAATGCAATTTATAGCACGCTTACTGAACATAAATTTGAACAGCTAAAAGTAACGGTAACGGCACACTTACTTTACCGGGCGCAGTATGAATCTAGGCGTTTGCATTCAGCATATCAAATATGTGAGCTAAACTACTAGCGCAAGGGTAACCTAATTAAATTAGATAATTTAACAAGTTCGTTAGTCAAGTCAAATATTATAATTTACCTGATCATATTTCCAACATTGTTAGGAAGTTTAGAGTTGCAAGAGCAAGTGCTCCCTAAATAACCAACATCAAGTTTGTTACATATCAACATTACATCAACGGTTCAAACTAGTGACTAGAGAAAAGGGACTCCAAAATACACCGACTCCAAAATCAAATAAAATTATTCGAATATCAGGCCTAATGGGTCGAAATTTTGCCCTCGACTGATCCGTACACCCATCAAATATGCATACGATATGAACCTTTTAATTAGCTCTTTGCTGATTACACGGCCCAGGCTCGGACTGGAAACATAGGTACTAGAAGTGCCACGGAGGGCGTATTGCTTGATGAGAGATAATTGTATGTTATTTTGCGATTACCTGTGCACATACGGGCGTGGGTTGTTTGATTTTGATTCTGATAAGCAACGCATCATACGTATGTGTGTGTGTGTGCTGCATTTTCATCAAATCATCGCGAATCATTCAGACGAGAAGATATCCGAGTTGAGCGCTTTATGGCAGGAGCAGCATTAGAGAGCGATGGCATCGTTCCACACAGGATTCTTGAAGCTAATGTTCTGCGAGATAATAGAGTAAAGTGCTTAACTGGTTTTGACTTTAAAAGTTGGAGTGTTCTTAAACAAACTGGCTGGTTTTTTAATGTTTAAAGTTTTTGAAAACGCACAATTCCTTTCTTTATTGTTCGAATGGCCACAAAACAAGGTAATTTTTAAACTTTATAAGTATTATCAAACTAAATTTGGCCAAAACTTTTTTAAAGTTTGAACCAAATTCGGACGTGAAATTCTCATATGTTTGGCAGCCAAGGATCCGGTCGTATTTCGCTCCATTTCACCGATTTTCACTACTTAAACAATACATTTTTCGAAACGTTTGAGAGAAACCTGCCTCGACCACTTTTTAGTTGGACGAATTGGCTGGCTGATTGCAGATCTACCCACTTACTTGCAGGACATCAAGTGACTGGATAGGCAAAATCGGTAAAGCAAGTCATCAAATACAACAAACCAAAACATCTGGAAATGTTGATGTCAAGACCACTTTTCAAAAATTGTTTTATTATAAATAATCTTTGCCATTTTATTAGAATCATTAATCATTTCGTCGTTGGCGTGCTATCTTGTCGCACGTGCGTTTTGGGCCAGATTGCGTAAAGAACGCCATTTAGTACAACTCTCTATGACTCACTTTTTGACCTTCACAGATCCTCAAAATTCGATTTCCATTCTGAGATATTTAATAAAAACCAATAAAAACTCCGAGCATTGTTATCTTTCTTCATATTAATGAAGTTTCAATCTTGTCGTGCTATCTTAACACACCCTGAAACCAAGGGTCCTGATTTTCGGTTCAATGAACAGAAACCACTCACTCATTGCCTATCCATTCGTCGCCTATTCCAACCCGCTAGCATTCATGAGCGAATGATACTCGCAAGCAGCCAGAGAGTGGCCCGAACTGTTCACTCAGCGAACAAATACATCGTGAAAATATTTGCCTACTCCGTCGCTCGACGACACTCACACACTATCATGCTCAGCGAAGAGCCATTCTCACAAAATGCCAGAGCAGCAGTCTTTTTGTCTTCACGCCCTCAGTTTGCCATCAATTTGATTTTTTCTTAGTGGAATTTTCTTTGAATGGGGTCTTTAATGTTATGAAATCAAAATAAATGCAAAATTTAATTGATAACATTGATTTTAAGCAACCCAAATCAATGAGTATAACGCATTGCATCAGAGAAAAAATGTTTTCAGTTAAGAGTGATCGGAGACAATCGGCCTGCCGGAGCCGTTCGGAGACTGAGCCGATCAGAGAGAGAAGGAGAGTAGTAGAAAGAGTGTTCGGGAGCGAATGGTGTGAAAGTGACAAACGGTAGGAATTCATCAGGGCAGTATCGCGTCGCCTGATATTTGTGCTCGCGAATGGAGTGGTTGATTTTGAGCAATCAGGACCCTTGCCTGAAACTTGCTGTAAGTGCGACAACCGGCCAAAGGGATTTCAAGTCAGAACGCGTTTGACACACGTACATGCCCGACTACCGGAAACAAAATGCACAGTATGGTCAACCAATCAAAATGTGTTTGTTATTATTTACATTGCGTGCTACATTTTTTGTTTATTTTAAGTCAAACATTAAAACGCGTTTTTCTCGGAACATCAAAAAGCAAAGTGCGACAAGATAGCACGACAACGTTGATTTTCTGTGAGATGGATTTTTTCCGGCTACATGTTTTTTTTTTGTAGAAAAATCATAAATTTTAAGAAATTAGAACATTGGGGAACAATTCCATTATTTATTATTTAATACACACATATTGCAAACGACAATAGTTTTCTTGCGATAGGGTCCTAAGACTCTTTGTAAATTTTTATGTACAGCAATACAAAACACGATTAGAAACCATATCTAACCACTTTTTTCATATTAATGCAATAAAAATGACAGAACAACATTTTTTCGATGAATTAACTATGGTCTCCTTGGAACGAGCTGTGAAGTAGAACCATTTCCGTCAAGAAGGGTCGCGAATTATTTTATTTAATTGATTCAAAAATCCATTTTAAATCCTTTGTGGTTGTACGAAGGGTCATTGTAAAGGAGGTGGTCACTTCAAATATATGGCATAGATCGTTGTGAACAATAATATCACAAATTTAAGTTTAATTTTAGGACCCAATTATTGGTTTAGCCACAATGTGTGTCTTAACAAAAAAATGTATTTTTCATTTTAAATTCGGTTAGTTGTTCTAAATTTTGAAGTATTTAAAGAAATAAGACATGAGTTTTTAAAAAATATAAGTTTTGCGAAAAATTACAAAAACAAAATAATTTTTAAATCTGTGGTGCAGGCTCTAAAAATTTGTCAATTTGGTGATCATAGTGAATAATGACTATAACCCGGAAATAAAATCATTATCTAACTACTAAACAAATCCAACAACAAATTAATCATCCCTAGCTAAACTTCCCAATCCGTCAGTATGTTAAAAGGATACTTGTTGCCACTCGACCTCATTTCCATCAAGACAAATCTGTGCTTTCACATATCCATCCTAAGCGAGATCAATCCTAAGCAGGATCCCTACTCCAAACACAAGGAGGTTCACTTCCGTTGAACGCCGGGGTACTTAACACGGGAGGACGAACCCCTCTCTCGTTCCAACCTACTCTGGGATCCATCACACGGCCGGATAACCCACACACACATTAACCACAATGACGGTCGAGGGCCTAATGTTGTGTAATCTACGCCTTCATAAATCATAACAACCCAACCCCGCCACCCCCTCGGCGACCACGTGCGCGCCAATGTCTGTGATGCGTGGGTACTCCGCGTGAAAGAGGGGGCCAGTCCACACATATAATACGTTGATTATATGCACCTGGTACGCACACCTCGTGAGGAAAGCCCCAGTTTCAAGTTGTTGCTTTTTTTAAAATATGGGGAAATGAGTTTGAACTGTCTGCTCGGGGCAGTTCGTCATTTTTTATTCGCCACATTTGCGATGTTCTTACGCTGTCTGCAATGATTACTTGAAAAAATCACAGAAAAAAATACAAAAATACAAAAATACAAAAATACAAAAATACAAAAATACAAAAATACAAAAATACAAAAATACAAAAATACAAAAATACAAAAATACAAAAATACAAAAATACAAAATACAAAATACAAAAATACAAAATACAAAAATACAAAATACAAAAATACAAAAATACAAAATACAAAAATACAAAATACAAAAATACAAAAATACAAAATACAAAATACAATACAAAATACAAAAATACAAAATACAAAATACAAAAATACAAAAATACAAAATACAAAAATACAAAAATACAAAAATACAAAAATACAAAAATACAAAAATACAAAAATACAAAAATACAAAAATACAAAAATACAAAAATACAAAAATACAAAAATACAAAAATACAAAAATACAAAAATACAAAAATACAAAAATACAAAATACAAAATACAAAAATACAAAATACAAAAATACATACAAAAATACAAAAATACAAAAATACAAAAATACAAAAATACAAAAATACAAAAATACAAAAATACAAAATACAAAAAACAAAATACAAAAATACAAAATACAAAAATACAAAAATACAAAAAAAACAAAAACAAAATACAAAATACAAAAATACAAAATACAAATACAAAATACAAAATACAAAATACAAAATACAAAATACAATATACAAAAATACAGAAATACAAAAATACAAAAATAAAAATAAAATACAAATACAAAATACAAAATACAAAAATACAAAAATACAAAATACAAAAATACAAAAATACAAAATACAAAAATACAAAAATACAAAATACAAAATACAAAAATACAAAATACAAAAATACAAAATACAAATACAAAATACAAAAATACAAAAATACAAAAATAAAATACAAAATACAAAAATACAAAAATACAAAAATAAAGTACAAAATACAAATACAAAATACAAAATACAAAATACAAAATACAATACAAAATACAAAATGCAAAATACAAAATACAAAATACAAAAATACAAAATACAAAATACAAAAATACAAAAATACAAAATACAAAAATACAAAAATACAAAATACAAAATACAAAAATACAAAAATACAAAATACAAAATACAAAATACAAAAATACAAAAATACAAAATACAAAATACAAAAAATACAAAATACAAAATACAAAATACAAAAATACAAAAATACAAAAATACAAAAAATACAAAATACAAAAATACAAAATACAAAATACAAAAATACAAAAATACAAAATACAAAATACAAAAATACAAAAATACAATAATACAATAATACAATAATACAAAAATACAAAAATACAAAATACAAAATACAAAAATACAAAAATACAAAAAAAACAAAAAAACAAAATACAAAATACAAAATACTAAAATACAAAAATACAAAATACAAAAATACACAAAATACAAAAATACAAAATACAAAAATACAAAAATACAAAATACAAAATAAAGTAAAATAAAATACAAAATACAAAATGCAAAATACAAAATACAAAAATACAAAATACAAAATACAAATGTAAATACAAAATACAAAAATACAAAGTACAAAATACAAAAATAAAGTACAAAGTACAAAAATCAAAAATACAAAATACAAAAATACAAAATACAAAAATACAAAAGTACAAAAATACAAAATACAAAATACAAAATACAAAAATACAAAAATACAAAATACAAAAATACAAAAATACAAAATACAAAAATACAAAATACAAAATACAAATACAAAATACAAAATACAAATAATACAAAATACAAAATACAAAAATACAAAAATACAAAATACAAAAATACAAAAATACAAAATACAAAATACAAAATACAAAATACAAAAATACAAAATACAAAAATACAAAATACAAAAATACAAAATACAAAAATACAAAAATACAAAAATACAAAAATACAAAATACAAAATGCAAAATACAAAAATACAAAAATACAAAAATGCAAAAATACAAAAATGCAAAAATACAAAAACAAAATACAAAATACAAAATACAAAATACAAAAATGCAAAAATACAAAATAAAATACAAAAATGCAAAAATATGCAAAATGCAAAATACAAAAATACAAAATACAAAATACAAAAATAAAATACAAAATACAAAATACAAAAATACAAAATACAAAAATACAAAATACAAAAATACAAAAATACAAAATACAAAATACAAAAATACAAAATATACAAAAATAAAAATACAAAAATACAAAATACAAAAATACAAAATACAAAATACAAAATACAAAAATACAAAATACAAAAAATAAATAAAATACAAAATACAAAAAATACAAAAATACAAAAATGCAAAATACAAAATACAAAATACAAAAATACAAAATACAAAAATGCAAAAATACAAAAATACAAAATACAAAAATACAAAATACAAAATACAAAAATAATAAAATACAAATACAAAATACAAAGTACAAAATACAAAAATACAAAATACAAATACAAAATACAAAATACAAAATACAAAAATACAAAGTACAAAATACAAAATACAAAAGTACAAAATACAAAAATAAAATACAAAAAATACAAATACAAAATGAAATACAAAAATACAAAAATCACAAATACAAAAATACAAAATACAAAATACAAAAATACAAAAATACAAAAATACAAAATACAAAAATACAAAATACAAAATACAAAATACAAAAAATACAAAAATACAAAAATACAAAATACAAAATATAAAATACAAAATACAAAAATACAAAATACAAAAATAAAATACAAAAATACAAAAATACAAAATACAAAAATACAAAAATACAAAAATACAAAAATACAAAATACAAAATACAAAATACAAAAATACAAAAATACAAAATACAAAATACAAAATACAAAATACAAAATAAATACAAAAATACAAAAATACAAAATACAAAATACAAAAATAAAATACAAAAATACAAAATACAAAATACAAAATACAAAAATACAAAAATACAAAATACAAAATACAAAAATACAAAAATACAAAATACAAAATACAAAATACAAAATACAAAAATACAAAATACAAAAATACAAAAATACAAAATACAAAGTACAAAGGAGTAAAATACAAAAATGCAAAGTACAAAATAAAAGTAAATACAAAAATAAGTGCAAAATGAACAAAGAAATACAAAATACAAAATACAAAAATACAAAGTGAAAGTACAAAAATGCAAAGTACAAAATACAAATACAAAAGTACAAAATACAAAAGTACAAGTGAAATACAAAGAAATACAAAAATACAAAAATACAAAAATGCAAAAATACAAAATACAAAAATACAAAAATACAAAATACAAAAATACAAAAATACAAAAAGCAAAATACAAAATACAAAATACAAAAATACAAAATACAAAATACAAAAATACAAAAAATGCAAAAATACAAAAATACAAAATACAAAAATACAAAATACAAAAATACAAAAATACAAAAATACAAAAATACAAAAAATACAAAAATACAAAATACAAAAAATGCAAAGATACAAATGCAAAAGGAAATGCAAGTACAAAGTAAAAGAAATACAAAAGTACAAAGATACAAAGTACAAAAGGAAATGAAAGTACAAGAATGCAAAGTACAAAGAATACAAATACAAAAATGCAAAGATACAAAGTACAAAATGCAAAAGTACAAAAATACAAGTACAAAAATACAAAATGCAAAGTACAAAGTACAAAATACAAAATACAAAAATACAAAATACAAAAATACAAATACAAAATACAAAAATACAAAAATACAAAATACAAAATACAAATACAAAAATACAAAATACAAATACAAAATACAAAAATACAAAATACAAAATACAAAATACAAAAATACAAAAATACAAAAATACAAAAATACAAAATACAAAAATACAAAATGCAAAATACAAAATACAAAATACAAAATAAAAATACAAAAATACAAAAATACAAATGCAAAAATGCAAAAGTGCAAAATAAAAAATACAAAGTGCAAAGTGAAATACAAGTACAAAAATGCAAGGGAGTAAGTACAAAAGTACAAAAGGGTACAAAATACAAAATACAAAAATACAGGAATACAAGTGCAAATGCAAAATACAAAGTGCAAAAATACAAAATGCAAAATGCAAAATACAAATACAAAATACAAAATGTAAAGTACAAATACAAAAATAAAAATACAAAAATACAAATACAAAAATACAAAATACAAAATACAAAATACAAAAAATACAAAAATACAAAAATACAAAAATACAAAAATACAAAAAAATACAAAAATACAAAATACAAAATACAAAATACAAAAATACAAAAATACAAAAATACAAAAATACAAAATACAAAAATACAAAATACAAAAATACAAAAATACAAAAATACAAAAATACAAAAATACAAAAATACAAAAATACAAAAACACAAAAATACAAAAATACAAAAATACAAAAATACAAAAATACAAAAATACAGAAATACAAAAATACAAAAATACAAAAATACAAAAAATGGTATTTCTCCGCTAACACACACAGCAATTGCCCCGACCCCTCTTCGATTTGCGTGAAACTTTGTCCTAAGGGGTAACTTTTGTCCCTGATCACGAATCCGAGGTCCATTTTATGATATCTCGTGATGGAGGGGCGTTACGACCCCTTCCATTTTTGAACATGCGAAAAAAGAGGTGTTTTTCAATAATTTGCAGCCTGAAACTGTGATGAGATAGAAATTTTGTGTCAAAGGGACTTTTATGTAAAATTAGACGTCCGATTTAATGGCGTACTCAGAATTCCGAAAAAAAAACGTATTTTTCATCGAAAATAACACTAAAAAAAGTTTTAGAAATTCTCCCATTTTCCGTTACTCGACTGTAATTTTTTTTGGAACATGTCATTTTAAGGGAAATTTAATGTACTTTTCGAATCTAAATTGACCCAGAAGGGTATTTTTTTAATTAAGGGTGCACAGCAACCATGGAAGTTGTTGTCTTCTTATTCCTAAATCGACAAACTTACGGACCCAATCCTGCAACAGTCTGATTGTGAAAATTGGCAAATTTTGTTGTAAATCGCTTAGTAGACAGTACTTTAGGGGATGAATAAAAAATTATATCGATAGTTCCCGTAGTTTCGAAAATACTAAAATGTCTGTAACTAAAATCTGGGTGCAACAGCTCTGGTTGATGTGTACCGTTAAGAACAAAATTTTTCATTTTAAAATTTCGTGTTTTTTCTAACTTTGTAGGGTTATTTTTTAGAGTGTAACAATGTTCTACAAAATTGTAGAGCAGAAAAAAACATCACGAGTTATCGCGATTTTAAGAAAAAAATATTTGGAAAAGTTACTATTTGCGTTTCTCTTTGTTTCGTCGTCCGTGTCTGTCGCGGGTGACCATGAACGGCCATGTTCAACGACGACCAACTTTTTCAAAACTTTTTTGTTTGTATATCAAAATTTGTGTAATTGTCTGCTCTACAACTTTGTAGACCATTATTACACTCTAAAAAATAACCCTGCAAAGTTAAAAAAAACACGTAGTTTTAAAATGAAAAATTTTGTTCTAAATGAAAAAATAACCCTTCTGGGTTAATGTAGATTCGAAAAGTACATAAAATTTCCCTTAAAATGACATGTACCAAAAAATGTTACAGTCAAGTAACGGAAAATGGGAGAATTTTTAAATCTTTTTTAGTGTTTTTTTCGATGAAAAATACGTTTTTTTCGGAATTCTGAGAATTCTCATCACCGTTTCAGGCTGCAAATTATTGAAAAACACCTCTTTTTTCGCATGTTCAAAAATTGAAGGGGTCTTAACGCCCCTCCATCACGAGATATCAAAAAATGGACCTCGGATTCGTGATCAGGGACAAAAGTTACCACTTAGGACAAAGTTTCACGCAAATCAAAGAGGGGTCGGGGCAACTTTTCCCGATTTCGTGTGAGTTGGTAGAGAATTACCCAAATACAAAAATACAAAAAAAAATAACAAAAATAAAAAAATACAAAAAAAACACAAATTCTCCGCAGATGGTCAAAAACTTTAAATCCCATAGTCTATGACAGCTCCCATAGCCATCCAGAGCAAATATTTTAGTACCATAATCGCTAAAGAAAAGTGTGCGCGAATCGACGCAGCCCCAACCATTTGGCCAACTGACTGACTGAATGTTATCGACCACGGCTCAGTTTGGGGCGCCCAACCGGCAAATTAATCACAATAACACGCCAACTAAGCGCGCATACGTCACTTTGACGCGTCGACGCCACCGTTTGTTGCTAAAGACGTAATCGCCAACCGTTCTCCTTCACGATGGAGGATAGGAGGAGGTTAGGTAAATGCGGAACCTTGTGCATATTTGTGCGAATGTATAAATATTAGCGACTAATTGAGAACAATGTTTGCTGGCGTAATAATTAGAGCGAAGCAGGCTATGTTTATGTCATTCAGTGGGTCGGGGAATCCTTTTGAAAACGGGGTGTTTCTTTTGTCTAGGTTTGTACTGAACAATAGTTGCGCATTTTCATTTGCGTCAAATGTAACAACTTTGTTCACAATCAAAGACACAAAGGCGAGGGAGTTTTGCTGAACATTAAGTAGAAAGACGTTTTTTGTTAGCAAATTATGAAGGCATTAGTTTTTTTTTCTATTAAATGGCTTCATAAATACATGAAACTAGTGTTAGGTGTTAAAAAGGTAATTCTGGAAATTCTGGAGCAAATGGTTAATATTGAATGTTGTATTGCTCAATGAAAAATAGTAGGGAAACAGTGACAGACGTCCTTTGCCGGTCACTCCCATCTCTACTAAACACCAGGGACAAGGAAAGAGATTTGGAAGATGGGAAGTTATAATACTACACTTTTTTAAGAGGATAAGGGAAAATCTCCACGATATCTCCAAATAAGTTTCGCTTGGAGTATGACTATTATTGGGAACATTATTTTTTGAGTTATTACGTTATAATTTGTTTCCACTGAACCCGAATAAATTCAACTCCAAATCTCAAACTAATTTATTTTTAATAAGAGTTATCAAAAATAAATTCTTCAAATGAAATCGTAAACATTAACTATTGGTTAAAACAATAGAAGTCAACAATTAAAATCCATCTGTATAGAAATCACAGCGTAGGGTTGCTTTTCCCCGACTGTTTCTGTAATCAAATTTTAATCACACACTGCCACTAGCATTTAAAATCCATCGTCCATCGGCAAACAAAGCACCAGTAATTATCACTTTCATTCAGAATTACACACGAGCGGGGCAAAACAAGGATTCTCCGGTGATATGTCGACTAAAAAAAACTCTCACGCACATCTCCGGCTGCAACTGGGTGATTAATAATTGGAGCCTTCCATCCACTCAATTAACACTTTATGGGCGATCGGGTACACTATTCTCATGCGAAAGAGCGCTTTTTCGCTTTGAAACGTTAAGCACTGAGTGTTGTCGGGGTTTTTTTTATGGTTGTGATGTTTGATACGACTGTCGAACGAGGTGTTTTAGTCATGTACAAGGTATTCATAAAAAAATAAGTTATACTTGGCTCGAACGATGTTTATCAATAATGTTGATTTCGGTTATCTAATTTAGTGACCGTAGCGGTATAAAATGCTTGATGAAATTAGTTTCAGTTACATTGTAGTGTATTGAACCTCTCGTTAAAAATGTTGCTGGACATAACATGTGATTATGATTAAACCAATGATTATGATTTAGACTAAACCTATTTTGAATTCGGGTAGGGTTTGTGTGTAATTCATTACATGTTGAATAAATTATACATTTACAGCTTACTAACACCTTTATTAAAGGCATCTGGATTTTTTTTTAACAATTGGAACAGAAGGACTTGAAATCAAGTTAGATTTTTTATTTATATTTTGATTGTTAGTTACCAGTAATCACGAAAATAGCTGTAAATTGGAATATTTGAAACACACCATGGTACCGATCTTTGCAAAACAAATATTTGCATTTTTATCGAGACTAACATTTCAAAAGGACGTAATAATGAATGTTTGGCCCTTTTGAAATTTTAGTCTTGATTTCAAAAAAATGAAAATATTGTTTCCGTAAAGATCGGAAAATTTCAAGAATGTTTGATATTTTAACATTGAAAATCGGACCATTAGTTGCTGAGATACCGACATTAGAAAATGGTTTCTTGTTTGAGTGAGACTTAGAAAACATCAATGTTCCTGTTTTTAAAACCTTTGCATGGCAATATCTCAGCAACTAAGGGTCGTATCAACAAAGTTCAAAAGAGCAACTGATTTTAAAATATTAATAACCACGACTATTTTCAAAAAAGTTACCTTAAAATGGCTATAACTTAAAAACGGTGCACTTTATCAAAATTTCACCAGAATACTTTTTGATTGCAAATTTGATTTTACATCAAAAAATGAAGTTGAAAAAATTTTGCGACCGATATTTCGATTTAAAAAAAATCAGTTTTGATTCAAAAATTCATAACTCGGTCAATGATTTTTTGCACCAGGAAATTTCTGAAAAGTTGGCATTTTATGTCCCTTAGAACAGGAGTGACCAAAGTATGGCCCGCGGGCCAAACGTGGCCCGCGAGGTGATTTTTTGTGGCCCGTGGACCCATTTTGAATAATCATGTAAAATGGCCCGTTGACCACTAGTCAAGTGATTTTATACTTTTCCAAAATCAAGGTTTATTTTGAACTTTTTTATGATAATATTTTTTATTTTTTGTTAATTAAAAAAATGAGGTATCAATATTTTGATACCCAATTAAGGACAAAAATATGTTTTACAAAGATCTTAATAATTGGAACAATTTCACAAGTTTCGATGTGAGTAAAACTAGTAAACTTTCATATACATTTTTGGAAATATTTATAAAACGTTTAAATTTCACTTACATAGAAATCTCTAATAATTGCAAAAATAATACTATCTATATTAATTTCTAAGTCATAATGACCCTTTCATGAACTGACCCTTAAACTTACTGTGCACTTAGAAACCTTCCCTCGGGATTCGAACTCATGACAGCTGGATAACAAGTCAGACAAAATGTTGAAATCAACTATTTTACAATTTATCGACCAACCCTCTCCTCACCCAATTATTATGAATTGGCTGAAAAAATAAGGGGCAAAAATGTATTTTTGAAAAACCTCAAAAAATCAAAGGAAATATAAGTGCAATCAACTGAAATCAATTAAAAATGCATTCCTCTGCGTTTGGTATCATATGAGCATGTTCGGGTTATTTATTCAAAAGTAATTTGAATGTTAGTAAATTTTCAATGTATAATGTTTTTTCGCTAAAATTTTTTTTTTTTTTTTGTTGAATCTTTCATTTTTTTTAAATAATGATTTGAATTTATTTTTACTGGTTCCTAAAACAGTTTCTAGCATCTTTTCATGGAAATTTTAGTTCTCAACGATTTTCCATAAGTCCCACTTAATTTAAAGATATAATTACGCTGTTACATTAATTATTAAGAATATATGTCACCCTTTTCAAAACATAAAAACAAAACTTAAAAATTTTATTAAAATCACAAGAACATTCAGCTCAAATTTTAAATGAAAAAAGTGTTTTAAAATGTATTTTATACCTGTCAAGTTGTTTTGCAATCATAAGTTTCCAAAATTTCTAAGTTTTGACGAAAATTTTATTTTTGTGAGAAAAAAAAAGTTTTTTTTGCGGTGCTGAACATTGTAATTTCATAAAAGTTCAAAATATTTTGAAACGAGCCCAAACAAGATAAATAAGAGTATTACCAATGCAGAAAAAAATAATTTTAGATTGTTTTGAGTTGATTAGACTTCTATTTCCATCGAAATTTTCCAGTTTTGTGAAAAATTACTTTTTTTTAAATTTTTTGAACCAGCGAAGCGAAATAAACTTTGAAAAATATTTGCAACTGCCCTACTTTTAATTAAAGAAAATGTTCAAAAAATAACAGAAGTTAAAAAAAACAATTTATTTTAATTTTTTGTATTTTCAATTCTTTTAAATTAAAATAACGAAATTTCATTTGTTTAAATTACTTATTTTGCAAATTTGGCCCGCAAGCTCATTGGGGCTTCAAATTTGGCCCGGCCTTTAAAAACTTTGAGCATCCCTGCCTTAAAACATATCAAAAAAATAAAAAAAAAAGTTTTTTTTATTCAAATCAAGTTTTAATGACAAAAAGTGAAATTAAAAACCATCCAAAAAAATTAAACCGTATATAATTTTTTTTCAGTGTAGTCCTTATCTATACCAACAAATATGCCGAAGACACCAAATCAATAAAAAAAAATCCATCAAAAGATACAGATTTTTGAATTTTCATATATCATTTTTGTATGGATAGCTGCCAAATTTGTTTGGAAAATTATATGGACAAACTAATGACGCAAAATGACTTCTTTGGGTATACCGAAGGCACCAAAAAAGTTTCAGCTGGATAAAAAAAATACAAAATTATAATAAAAAAAACGATTTTTAGAGCAACTCAGGAGCAAAATAGGACAAAACTTTCTTCAAGAAAGTTTTAGAGAATTTTCTCATTTTTAACGCTGTTGTATTGGTTTGTAAAATTGAACGAAAAATAATAATTAAAAAAATCAAAAGCGTAAAAAGAAGGGTTTCCCATACAAATTACCCTATTATTTTAAAATGCAAAGCGCAAAGTTCGGAAGCAATCAACCGCTTCCAAATTTTGGGGAGTCTCGAGCCACCCTATTGTAACATGTAATCAATGTTTAACAGATATACAAAAGATTTCAATAACATTATTTAAAATAGTAGGCAATGCTGCCTTTTTTGAAGATTTTTACTTCTACTCTATGGCTTTGACTGATTTTTATAACTCAAATTTTGAATTGAAGCCAATAAAAAAAAAAAGAAATAAAAAAAAAGCCAAAGATTAGTTTTTTTTTCAATGCCTGGATAACCGGAAAAAAATTACTATTTCAGGGCTAGGGAATACTGTAGTAACTCTTAAAAAAAATCAATCTGCATTATGTTCTAAACTCACAGTTGATTTCAAGCGTATCAATGCAACCAAGATAAACAAAATCCGATTGAAAACTTTAATCATGATGCCATAATGCCCTAATAACGAGCATTATTATTGCATAAGACTTGAGCAGTTCGAGACAGAGATCCATTATCATGAGATAAGATCACAAGTTTTTATCCTTTTGTTTCAACCGTATTTTTTATGTTATATGTCTGAAACATTTTGAATAATTATGAACTAAGTTTTTAAATTTAAAGGAAAAAAAACATTTTTTGCTGAAATTAAATTCAGTCAAAATAGGTGGTTTTGTGATTCAAAGTCTAATATTTTTTCTGTTGATGTGAACTTTTTAACGTTTCATGTCTCTAAAAAATGGAATCTTACCGTTTAATTTAACATTAATCCAATTTACTTCAATTCTTCTAAAATCCTTTACAAAACCGGTTTTGCAACCACCATTATCATGATTGACATTCCGTCAATTTTCGCAGCTGTGCCCTCGTCGCCTTTCCCGCGAGGAAAACCCAGGCAGAAGGCAGCTTTGACCCACCGTTCGGTTTCGCCTTTCGGTGAAGGGCTTGCCCGATGGCTCGGGCCCATCATTTTGCATTGTTTTGAAGTGAAAAAGTGTATAAAAGAGGTGGCCACGGGTGAAATTGGCAACAGTAGTCAGTGCAATTTCCGTCCGAGCACATTTCCTTGTGCCAGCGGGGGTGCAGCAGTGTTTGGTGAAAACATTAAAGTAGAGCGAAGAAAAACGAAAGGAAAAAATTAAGCTTAGTGATACTTGGTGATGAGCAGCAGCGTCAAAGAACCTTTTCTTTCCAATCGAGTGGATTAACGGGCAGTGATCAACCAAATGGACTGAAACAAGCAAGTGAAGGGAAGGAACAACAAAAAATAGTGTGCAGTTGTTGCAGTATTTGAGCCTTGGAGTTGAGGCGAACGAAGATGTGGAAAATTGTAAGTTCCAATTCCGCCATCGATGGTGAACTATTCTATGCAAATGAAGCTTTTGGGTGACAAAGTGCCTATGTGAATTGTCGAGAAGGTCAACGTCTGTGGTGCTGGGACTCGGAACATGAGGTTTAAATATGTGTCCGTTGGCGTTTCAATTGGTTAAAGTTTAGTGAACCGTGAAAATTTGAATCGTTTTTCCGGATTGTTTCGAGAACACATGTAGATTGCTGTATGCATTTAAATGTGTAAAAGGAAAAAACGAGAATAAAGAACAAATATATCATTCATTATTCGCTGAAAGGAAGTCCAAAACCTCGTTCCTAGGACTCCCTACAAGTGATGTGAAAAAATCATAAATTGACATAAAATCCGCTGAAAAAGTGTTAGTCATTGAGCTATCTAAAGATGCCATCAATGAAGAAACGGAGTTTATCCACTTTTTTAAAATCGAGATGATTGCTCCGGGTGGCAGAGGATGCCCCATTGCATTGTCTGAGTCCTGGATTTCACTAAAACAGCGTTTTCTAAGGTGTTAACGACGATTTGGTGACGAACACTAAAATGGCTTTTTCTCGGAATACTTAATTCGTTTAAAAAAAAAACAAAATTTTCAATCAAATATGAGGGAGATGATTAATCAACAAATGTTTTTGAATTTGATCATTAGTGAAGTAAATTTGATGGAAAGATATAATTTTAAATTTATGAGCAAGCCACACACAGAAAAATATTATGTCAATAAATTTTACATGATAATAGATATTTTACTACCAATAAATCATGTAAAGCTATGAGTTAATAAAAAAATATGTTTTTTGCATGAATAATAAAAATAAATCTAGAAAGGCAGAAAGTGTCCCAAATTTAGTTGTTATTTTAAAATGAAAATTGGATGGTTTTACATGTTCTTTCACTATCGATTTAAATTATATTTTAAATGAAATAAAGCAATGCAAATCTTTTTCACAGTAAAGTTTATGTCCTTCTTTTCTTTTGAGGTCGCGAAGGAGGCAAAAAACTAATGGAGGTATTAAACTATGACAAACGCACTTTTCGTGTTTGACAGATTGCCAAACTCGCAAACAAAGCAAAATTCATGCAGGCTGACGTTTTTGCAAACAAATTCAGGCAAACAGTCAAACTGCAAAAAAGTGCGGGTTTGTTTGTTTGTCATAGTCTAATACCTGCTTAAATATGAAATGTCAAGCTTAATTTTGAAAAAATCAAACAGAGACTTTTATAAAATGCAATGTCAAAAGATTTGAAAATTATAAAAAATAGAATAATAATAATAATATTAGGAAGTGATTTGATTTGATTGAAAAAAGAAAATGAACGATAGGAATGCATTTTCATCAATTTTCGATTTATTTTAACATAATTTATGATTTGAAAAAGAAGGCTTTAAGAGCGAGTTGTGGCGCTATAACCACGGCAAATAGTGTCCAGGGCATTCGTGGAAATACAATGTCCCATCCCAGAGGGTACCGGAGTACCAAACCTTCTTAGCATGGTGCTCCCAACGAATACAACCAAAATTACGGAGCGTATGGTGGTGTGTCCCCACGCTTCTTCCTCCCCTGTCGATTCAGAATTGTGTTGTTGTTCGAACACTCGGTGCTCAAACTCAACCCAATTACGAGTCATCTCTGCGATACGGCTTTATGCAGTAGGCCTGGCCGGTTTAACGCTTGTGATGTTTCAATGCATTCCGATGCAATGGCGCACTACAAATGTTAATAAATGACAAGAAGAGTGCTAGGCGTCATCTAACCTAAGGCACTCTCCAGGATCCCTTCGAAAGATTGGCTGCACTAGGGTCTGATAAGATAAGATAAGATAAGATGAAAAAGAAGGCTTTAAGAACAGTTTATTTTTCGTTCTCTCAATTTGTGAGAAAAATATCAAAAAGAGGGAGACAAAAACCTACTTTGCGAAAATTCTAGGGGTGGCACAAACTCCTTTAAAAACATTTGTAATTTCCTGATTTAAAAATCTTTATTTTTTCAAATTAAAAAGAGTTCAAATTTTACAAAAAAAAATTATGGAAATTCCGCTGATTTTTTCCAGAAAGCTTTAAAGATTATTTATTAGACGTAAATTTGAAAGTTTTTTTTAGAAATTACCCGATTATTCGAGGATCTCTAACAAATTTTATTCCGGATAATTGAATCACGAAAAAATTTTTGTCTTATTTTGGGAAGCTGAGTTCAATTATGAACTTAAAAATGCTCTAAAGTGATCTAGTAATCGGTAATCCAAGATGGCGGCCATGGGGATGGTGACGAAATATTGACAACTGGGGCGAATCAGGACTACAGTCTTCAGCTTCAAATTTGGAAACCGATTTAGTATTTTTGTGTTTTTTCTAACCGAAATCATTCACAAATATCAATTTTGTAAAAAAAAACCATAGCTAAAACCGTTGTACTAATTCGCCCTATGTGGCGCCCCATATTACGATACTCGGGGCTTCGGATTATCCAGTCTGGACTGTGAAAGTTATTTAGTTAACAGGTTAAAAGTTAAGATGTTGATAGTTTGTTAGAGAAAAATCCTAAAACCGTGAAAAAACTGCGAATGGACAATTAGTTAATACCGTTGGCTTAAAGTCCATGAAAATTTCAAACTTTTAACGTGAGAGAGTGTGGGTGTGAGAAGCTGTTGCAAAAGATATTGAGGTTTTTGAAATATTAATTCTTAATAGCGATTCGCAAAAAAAAAAAGGACAAAAGTCAAACTAATACAGGATCCCATTTTGAATACAGTTTGAAGTGCTTCAAAAGACTTTTCAAAATCAAATGCAAAGAAAAGAAATGGATTCGATCAAGTTTTACGAAAATGCTAGCAATTTTAAGATTTTCAATGTTTTTTTGGACCTAAAATGCCCATTTAACTCCACTTTCCTATGTCAAAGAGGGGTCATATTTGGAAGTTTCATCAAAATAAAATGAAAATAATCATTAACCAGTCCCAAAGAATTGAACTTACACAATTTTCCTTTACCTCCCAGGTCAGCCTCCCCCTGCTGCTATCGACCTCCCTCCTGTGCAGCACCGCCGCCCCCGACTCTTCGAGCTACCTCGAAAATGACGTGATCGCGCCCCAGCACAAGCTCATCAACGAGATGAACCAGAACTTCTCCGAGCTGGAAAAAGCCAGCGAAAAGCTGATCGATCTGGGCTCGTACGTTGGCCCGCACAAGGTCCCGCCGAAAATGGTCAAGATCACCAACACCGTCGCCGTGAAGATCCCGGTGCCATATCCGGTCAAGGTGCCCCATCCGGTTCCGGTTCCGGTACCCGTTGACCGCGTGGTTCCGCTGACGGTGCCCAAGCTGGTGCGCATTCCGGAACCGACTTCGGCCGTACCAACGGTGACCTCTCCGGTGAACTACGTGACTTCGCCGCACCCACACGAGCAGGACGTGGCCCACTCGAATACGAACACCCAAGTTGAGGAGTTCATGCACTCGTATCCGATTCACTCGGTGTTTGATGTGGGCATGAACTACAATCCGGTGATTGGGAATCGACTGGCGCTGAACAAGCCAACGGGGGCTGCCTCCGAGCATCGACCGAGACATTTGGGTCCGGAACTTGACAAGCTGAACGAGTACAGTGCGGCGAGCACGCGGTATTCGAGCAAGCAGAACTACGAGGGTGGATTTAGGTCGACGGCTAGTCCGGATGAGTCGGGATATCACAAGTACTACTCGACTGCTCAACCGGAGTCAGCACCTTCCGCAAATTACGAGTACAAGTTCTCTAGTCCCCACCCCGAAGTTATTCCTCACTCTTACAGAGAGCCCAAGTCTGTGTATTATACAAAGGACGACAAATATCCGACACCCAAGTTTCCTAGACCTACGCACTCTGCTTATCCTACCACTCCTAATTTCCAAACCAAAGACCCGTCGTACGGTCAGGAGAATGACTTCCATCAGTACAGCTTTAAGACCGCACCAACTCCTCCTAGCTTCCGCCATACCTCAATCAAAGAATCCTATCCGCACTACGAAGAGCCTGATTTCAAGCAGTACCACTACCAGAAACCCTCCGTTGAGAGCGAAAGCTACGTAGAACATCAGCCAAAGCACTCCAAGTACATTGAGCACTACGAGAAACCATCGGGAAGTGACAACGGTTACGTAGAACATAGAGAAGCTGGTGAGTCCTCCGCGGTGTACAAGCAGTACGAACAGCAAATTGAATCTAGTTTCGAGGATCACCGGGATCAGTACGGCAAGCCCAGTGCCAACCCCGAGATCTACTCGCAATACGAAGCAAAAGAACCCCAACAGCAAGAGTACAAATCGTACTACGCTAGGCCTACTCCAGTTTCGGAAGCACTGGCCTACTTAGACAAGCAACCCTCGCACGGTTCCGAGCAGAAAGTGTACTTCCACAAACCCATGAACTACCAAGTGAAGGCGCACAAACCACCCCACAAGTCCCACCACTCATCGGAGTCCACCGACCTAACCTACAACTTCCCCAGCGATTCGCACCTTCATCCGACCTACTCGGAGATCGATTCCTCCAAGCACAAGCACCATCCCTACTACAGTTCGACCGCGGAACATCCCTCCTTTGACGAGGAATCCTCGGGAGCGCCCAAGTATTACCACCATCCCAGCCCTTCACCTTCCCCTCCCCTCCTCCAACCATCACGTAATCTCGTACAACCACCCCTCCGGCCCCGAGCAGTACCAGCGACGTCAGTACTACTTCCGGCACGAAGCCTCCGACGAGGCCGGTTCTGCCGAGGCCAGTTCCGACATGATGCAGTCCGCCTCAAAGTCCCACGCGGCGTACGAGCGGGCGGTCGAACTCAAGCACCGCGCTGCCAACCCCAAAGAGTACTCCATGTACAGTGTTGAGCACTTGCACCACCATCACGGTGACGTGAACGACTCCAACGAGTACGACGGAAGAGATTACCAGTAGGCCACCACCTGACGTGCAGTGGAACCGTCTTCCGCGATCGACCACTGCCTTAAATTTGCGCTACCTGATGCTTACCCCCTCTTTGAAGAGACTGTCCGTGTTTGTTAAGTTGCCTATTTATTAGCTCATTTTTTACCTTCTCTTATCATGTAGCATGTAGCATAACCCACCCACCCACACTTGCCGGCTAGCCCCTCTTCACGGTCGGCGTGAAGACTAAAAGGTGGTCGCCTCCGCGCAGGGTGTTTCGACTTTGTATTGTAAACGCGACGCGATTTGCTTGCTCTTTCCGTGAAATTCCGCGAATTTTCCACCACTCCTAAGCTGTGTGTAGTAAACTGTGCCGTAGCATTAAACCTTTTGATTGGAAAATCGAGCAAATCGTACTGTTAACTAGTGGATAAGACAGATAATAAAAGTGTAATTTATATGGAGGAGCTTTTAATTATGACCGAAAGTCCTTGTCTCGCTATAAAATATATTTGAATCAATTGGTTGAAGAAATATCACGTTACAACAAATTTGGAATCGGGTTCGTCTCCAAAATCATTGAAATCTCTTCATTACAACGCGTCAAATTCCGAGAAGAGCTTTCATAACAATTCATAACAATAAAAATGTGAACTTACCCAACTAATAAACGATATCTTTTTTAAAGAATTTATTAATTTTAGATTAGACTGTAAGATTTTTTACATCAAAAAGCTACCCTTCAAATTTGCGCTACCTGATTTTTTTGTAACACTGGTTTACAATATTTCCAATCTCAGAATGACAATATCAATTTTCTGATCAATGTAGGATTCGGATGTAGGATTTTCAGAAAAAAAATTCTTCTTTTTACACGGAGTGTTCAAACAACTACACAATTCTAAATCTACAGAGAAGTGGCTGAATTTTAAAATATTTGTTGCCACCAAAATAGATTTTTTTTTAAATACTATTTTACTATTAACTTTTTTACTTTTATGATATTTTGGGGCCATAAAATGTAATCCTTTTATAAAATTTCTAATCTAATCGAACACATCCTTTCATAAAATTTCTGAAAGGGCAAAAAATGTGATTTTTCTATCAACTATTAAAAAAAAAGTCCAAAAAATATTTGACTTCCATTTTATAATGTTAGATGAAATTTGCATTCAAAAAATACTTCAGTGAAATGTTGATAAAGTGCCGTCTCAAGTTATAGTCATTTTCGGGTTACTGTTTTAAATAAATCGCTTTTGTTCTTGTCCATGCCCACTTTTGACCAAAAAAAATCGAATAGACGAGAAAGTTTGCTACATTTAGCTTTTTTGAATTTTGTTGATAAAGCATTTGGTTGCCAAGAAAAGATAAAAAAAATAAACATGGGTTTTTCGCAATGTTGCCCAATTAGCCCACGTTTTTGAATCACAGGTGTCTCGGAAACTAAGCCAATTGCAAATGTTATTTTAAGGTGTTGTCCCCCCTCCCCCCCCTCCTTGACTAATCAAAATAATTTACTGAAATTGAATTCTTCATGGAAAATACTAATAAAGTCTATTGTAAACTATTGAGAATAATCTGTATAATGCATTTTCAAAACAACAAGTTTTTTTTTTTTTTATATTTTTTTTTGATAAGTTGGCAGCCCTGCCATCGAGAGCAGAGGCTGGCGGTGTGCGGTCCGCGGAATTTTAATTGTTTAGTCGGTAGTTTTTATAGTAAATCGCGTGAAAAGTAGTGAAAAGATTGTACAATGTGTAGATTTCATGTGGAAAGTGAAGATTTCCTGCAATTTTGAGAATTTGGACAGTTTTTTCGCGATTTGTGTTTTCTACGCCGCTTGGTCAAGGGTTTGACAGTTCATCGCGGCGGCTTCGCTCTTGCAGTAGTATTAGTGTGATGTGGGCTAGCTCGTTCTAAGGGTGGTATTCAACTAGTTAAATAAACAAATAATGCGAAAGAAATAAAAGCAGTTTGCCAAGGAATATTTTCGGAAGTGTCATCAAGCAGCGCTCAAGCGGCCTAAATATGGGACAACTCCCGGGTGCTTAGGACTACCAGAAATCAGAAACTTGGTGAGATCTATCCAAACTGAAATTTTCACATTTTGCCTACTTTTCAACAATCATTAAATACGCGCTGATCCCTGTTTTGCCTGATGGGATTGGAAGTTTAAAGATAGGTCGAGAACCCGTCTGGTTCTTGTACTATGTTTAGGCGGGGCCAGACAATGCCCAATGACCTCGGAATTGGGCCGCTAGGATCTCTGCCATTCTGAAATGGGTCATTGGAAGCAGCGCGAGGGCTGTCACCACCTAATACCCGGGACTGAGATAAGCTGTATCAGCTCAACCCAAGTCTGATACAAACTATACTTTCCCATAATTTCGCTGCCGGCCAGCGGGTATTGGATTGGACCACACACACACACACACAAGTTTTTTTTTATATTTTAAGAAATTTTGAATTCTGGGACCATTGATAAGGAAAAGACGAAGAAGTATTGTAAAATAAATTGTTATGAATTCATTGACATTTTACATGTTTTATGGTAGCAAAACTGCAATTATGTATAAAGGAATTTTGCAATACATTTTGTTTCGAAATTTCGAAAAATTGGCATGAATCCGAACATCCCCTTGCTCCCACCTAACAACCTCGACCAGAGCCGAGGGACAAAAGCTTTAAAAAATTGACCAGCCTAATGCTTAGATGTCAAATTAAAATAAATAAAAGTTTGTGAAATTTTCTGCTCTTTAAAACAAACAATATTATGAAATTTAATGAAAAAAGCTCAAAAAAAAAACAAAATGTAGAAAATATTTCATCAACTTTTTCAAAATAGGACTAAACTAAATGAAAAATAAAAAAAATGTTATCTGAAAATGGAACCATCTTGAAAAACGGTGTTTTGAAATTTTCAAGATTTTTTTGATTGTTTGCCCTTTCTGTAATTTTCTGAATAGATGGCTAAAATTTTATGTAAAAAGCTTGAAATTGTAATTTTATAAAATCATTTTTTTACAGAAAGGGATTTAAAAAATCATCAATCATAAATTTCCCGTGTTTCCATTTTTTCCGGTACAATTTTTACGATGTACCGTCATTTGGGTCGAATCGGGACACATGGGGCGAATTGGAACAGCTGTTTGAATATTTTTTATTGGTTCCGGATATAATAGACACAGAACAACAAAAATAGTGCATCGATTTCAAGCTTTTATGTGCTCTTAAAACTGCTGTCCTTTTTCAGACTGTAGTCCCGAATCGCCCCAGGTGATGGTATTCCTCATCCATACCTACAACTTTACCGAAGATACCAAATCGATAAAAAAAAATCCCTTCAAAAGATACAGATTTTTGAATTTTCACATGCCATTCTTATATGGGCAAACTGATGAGGCAAAAATGGCTTTTATCATAGAAAAAGCATAAGGGATCATCCATAAACCACGTGGATGCCATGAGGGAGGAGGGGAGTTCAGCGATTGTCCACAATTTGTTTTGTATGGAAATTGTCCACGAGGGGGTTGGGAGGGGGCGTCTGAGATTTAAAAAAAAAAGTGTCCACGTTGTTTATGGATGATCCCTAAGGAAGGTACCCAAAAAGTTTCAGCCAAAAAAATGCAAAAACGGATGGTCGAATTGTTGCAGAAAAAAGAAAGCACTTCATTTTTAATTATGTTACAAAAAATGGTTATAACTCAATTATTTTCATATACAATTTTGGTTATTTACCTTGTATTTTGGGCACTGAACTAAAAATCTAGAGGTCGCATGTTCAAATCTCGCGGTGGACGCAAAAATAAATAAGTGTTAAGTTGTGCATTATAGTTGCAAAATAAGTTTGCTCGGAAAATATTGGAAATCTGGTCGAAAGGACCAGAGCGGACAAAAGGTCGAAAGCGATTTTTTATAGTCCTAATTTTTATAATCTGTACTACTTCTGTGTGTTTTCCATTCTTTAAAAAGAATTTATTCATGTTTCCTTAAGGCCGTTGCAAATATTTTTCAAAGTTTATGTCGCCCCCCCCCCCTTTAAAATTGGTCTGAAAAATCAGGGGGCAAAAAAATTTTTTTCCTAAAAACTTCAAAATTTCCATGAAAATAGAAGTCTAATCAACTGAAAACAATCTAAAATGCATTTTTCTGCATTGATAATCATATTTAGCATGTTTGGGCTTGTTAAAAAATGTTTAGAATTTTTATGAAATTCCAATGTTATTATTTTCCGCAAAAAATAAAATTTTCATGAATACTTAGATATTTTGGAAACTAATGATGGCAAAACAACTGGACAGGTGTATACTGCCCATGATCGCATAAATGTCCCATATGCATTTTCATCACTTTTGAGTAATTGATGCAGTTTTGTTCAAAATCGTGTGCTCTTTCAAAAGAGCATATAACATTAGAGTGTAACAAAAATGACTTTTTGGCGGGCATTCAGGGGTTTGTTCCGGTGGGCATACTGACCCCAAATCCCAAATATGAGCTTGATTGGACGTAACAGGAGCTGGCGCTCCGCCCTTCAATTTTAAATGGGATTTAACCCGTAAAAAAGGATTTTTTCAAAAATGTCAATTTTTTAGGCATTTTGGCCACTGAAGCGTTTACCAAAAACATCACTGGCGTGTAGGCCAGATCCTTGCGCATCTTTTGGTATATATAACATTGAAGTTTGGAGCACCCTGGAGCTTGGTACAGACCTTCAAAGTTTGGCATTTTTTCGAAAAATCGGTCCCAGCAAAATCAAATGGCGTCTCGGGCGTCGCGAGACGCGACGCATATCTTTTTTGCCGGGGCCGGTTTTTCGAAAAAATGCCAAACTTTGAAGGTCTGTACCGAGCTCCAGGGTGCTCCAAACTTCAATGTTATATATAACAAAAGATGCGCAAGGATCTGGCCTACACGCCAATGATGTTTTTGGTAAACGCTTCAGTGGCCAAAATGCCTCAAAAATTGTCATTTTTGAAAAAATCTTTTTTTACGGGTTAAATCCCATTTAAATTGAAGGGCGGAGCGCCAGCTCCTGTTACGTCCAATCAAGCTCATATTTGGGATTTGGGCTCAGTATGCCCACCGGAACAAACCCCTGAATGCCCGCCAAAAAGTCATTTTTGTTACATCCTAATATAACATCCAGTACTTTGTTCTTGAAATCAAGAGGAAATCCTGTTTTTTCGTGAAAACTTAACACGTAGCCTTATGTGTGGGACAAACTTCCCTTGCGTTTTTCTCAGCTTGCTGTTTTTGCATATGGGACATTTATGTGAACATGGGCAGTATAATGCATTTTAAAACACTTTTTTTTTATCAAAATGTTGAAATCATGGCCCGTATTTTGAATTTTAATACTTTTTTATTTTTTTGCCCCCCCCCCCCCTCGACTTTGGTCAGAGTCGAGGGACATAAACTTCAAAAATATTTGCAACGGCCTAACTGTGAGTATCTCTATTCTGTCAAAATAATTTACTATTGTTTCTAAAATAATTCACAATTTTTGCTTAGGCCGATGCAAATATTTTTCAAAGTTTTTCTCCTACGGCTCTAGCCTGGGTCGAGGAGGGGGGCAAAGTTATAAAAAATATTGATATTGAAATAAAAAGCCATAGTTTCCACATATGCATGGAAAAAGTGTTTTAACGGTGCACATCAACCAAAGCTTTTGCACCCAGATTTTTGTTACAGACATTTTAGTATTTTCAAAATTACGGGTACCATCGAAATATTTTTTTTATTCATCCCCTAAAGTACTGTCCACAAAGTAATTTACAACAAAGTTTGACTAATTTCACAATCCCGTTGTTGCAGGATTGGGTCCGTAAGTTTGACAATTTTGGAATAAGAAGACAACAACTTCCTTCGTTGCTGTGCACCCTTAAAGGGTATTTTTCACTAGTTCAGTTGTTTTGCAATCATTAGTTTTAAAAAAATGTAAGATTTGACGAAAACAAAAATTATAGCGAAAAAAAAACATTTTGCGGTATTTAGCATCGAAAATTTTCAAAAATTCAAATGATTTTTAAATCAACCCAAACATGCTTAAAATGATTCTAAACGCTGGTGATTGCATTTAAAATTGGTTCCAGCTGATTCCACTTAAATTTTTATTGAAATTTTGAAATCTTTTGAAAAAAAAAATTTCCCTTTCGGGCCAGTTTTAAAAGAAAAGGGGACAAAAACTTTAAATAAAATTTGTACCAGCCTTATTTTCAAACAAAAGCAGTTCCCCAAAAACATTTAGCTAAAAAAAATCTGAACTCAAACATGTTTTAAAGAATTTCACATTCATTCAAGTGTGTTGTCTTTCTGTAGCATTTTAGAGAGTTTCTCTTTTTCATTTCAAAATGACATTCAAAAAGCTTAAGGGGTTACATACATGTAAATCGGCAAAAATGTCCAGGGTTGGTATTGGCACACACTCAAACTTTTTTTTAAATTTGTTTTTTACATATTTTTAACTAAATCAACTCGTTGTTCCGAGAAAAACGCTCACAAAGTTTGACAGTCCGCTTTGCGCATGGCAAAACTTTAAACTTAAATCGTCTTCTACTCGCTTATATCATGACATATCTTCATGAAACTTTCACATCTTTTTAAAGGATTTAATAAATATTCGGAAATATGAAATATTGAGGTTTTCTACATGTATGTAACCCCTTAATGGAATGGTAATCCTGCCAAACAGCGACAAATACGAGATGATTTTTTAAATATTAAAATAAAATGATTTGCAAGTCAAACTATTATACTTTTAAATGCGTGGTTGTCAATCGAATCAATATCAATCAACAGTTAAACACCAGATGCAGCCTTAATGGTCACATTTCATCAATCTAAAATCGATTTGTATTCAACGTTCTTATTACCATACTGGATCACAGATCGATCAATGATTAAACAAGCTCAAACTACCCCAGCATAATTAAATAATTACACCAATCAGAAATCAGAATTAGAGCCCCGAATGGGCACCATTTCACGTTCGATTCAATCTCTTCGCACATTTTAAAACCCGAGCTTCACTTGCTAATGCAACCAAGTGACACATTCCAAACACACACACACACAGACTCATGGGACAGCAAAATATGCGAATTATGCTCAATTATCGGGCTTACATAACCCAGGCAGGTCTCCAGCAACGATAGACGCCTATGATGTCTTAGTTCGTCGTCTGTCAGACGTCTAGCCCAGCCTCTTATCAACAAACAACGCACCACACCGGTTCATCAAATTACCATACATCAAGCCTATCAGCTGTCCCGTGGACGTCGTCGTTGTTGGTCAGATGCTGGGCTTCAGTTCAGTGGGTAAATAGATCAGTACGCCGGCTCGCGGAAAATGACCCACATCCGTTCAGCAGCGGTGTTACACCAAATGCCACAGACTTGACGGACGTGATACTTCGATGCTGTCTGTGCCAACAAAAAGAATCGAGCAACACTATATGAAAAGTGCAAGTGGAAAACGATTATCTTTCGATTAGGGCAGCCCCCTCCTGTCGTAGCTAGGACTTTCACGCCGGGCATCACCCTGCTTTAGGGCAACCTTAAGTTATGCACGTGGAACTGGTTCAGTTCGCTTACGCGTTGAGCACTTGACTCGGGATCATCGGGTGGGTAGAGGTGATCATGAGTCTGTTTGAAACTTCATGTAAATTTGATATTTTTGGATGAATATTTTCAAAGTAATATTTAGTTTAAAGGGTATAGTGGTGTAGTACCCAAAACTTTTTGCAGTGTTTTAAACCATTCTAACTAAAAGTTGATAAAATATTGAAAAAGAATGTTGCTGCTTTTCGCCTGTCAAACAAGCTTATGTTCTAATTTCATCTGACCATCCCTAATCGACCCAACCCCACACGAGTTACCCCAAAACATCCACGTTATGCCTCGAGTGCAACGCACGATTATGATCACCCCGTCGCCACGTGAGTTTATGTTGTCTTCTTGTTTGGACGTCCCTTCCCCCCTCGATTAATTGGCATAATTACATGCAAATTCTGAGCGCGAGATCACCCGGTCACCCCGGCTTCTTTGGCCGTTGGCATGCTGCTCGCGATGATCTAATGGGTGGAAGTGCGTCTCTCGAGCGTCGGTGACACCCAGTCCAGATCTACGCGTCGTCGACGTATCAAATGTTGCGAGAAAAGGTATAAAGGTGAGGACAGATTCGGCTTCTAGGGGCAGTATCGATTCCGACCACGGATCGTGTGATACCGATTTGAAGGGATTAGCCGGTGGGTGATTGTAGATTTTAGAAGATACCATGACGGGTTTGATGGTGAGTTGGGCGGTTGGGTTTTGTGAGAATTTTGTGAAAAGTGAAGATTTGTTTTGTTTTGTGTGTGCTTTTAGCTCAAACTTCTGGTATTGACGCTGACGGCGACGGCCGTTTTAGCAGAACCGACAGACAGCAAGGGGTTGCAGCCTGCGGAAACCGTTGATCAGCAGAACAACCGTGCGGCAGTTGCTTCAACGGATGGCGCGAAGAAGAACTCCAAGCGACATCTTGGGTTGGGTATTGGCTATGGTGGTGGCTATGGATTAGGATACGGGGGTGGACTCGGATTCTCCGGGGGATTGTACTCCGGTGGTCACTCCGCGGGACTAGTGAGCCGAGGCTTCGGATACGGAGGATCGTACGGCGGGTCGTACGGAGGTTACGGCTATGACGGTGGATTTCATGGCGCTGGAATCGGTTACGGAGGTGGATTCTCAGCACATGGTGGATTCAACCCGGGATTCCACCACCACGGAAGTTACGGTTACCCTCGGCCAATCCTAACAGCCACCATTAAGGAGCACATCCCCGTCCCATACCCCAGACCATACCCGGTGTTCATCAAGAAAACGGTCCCAGTTCCCTTCCCAATCCACAAACCAGTGCCATATCCGGTGATCGTGAAGAAACCCTACGCAGTCCCTATTGATCGACCAGTTCCAGTGGCCGTCCCCGTGCCAATCACGAAACACATCGAAGTTCCCGTCCCAGCCCCGTACCCAGTCCCAGTGAAGGTACCAACTCCCGTCGTTGTCACCAAGCCCGTCGTCGTAGCCAAACCCGTGGTCATCACCAAACCCGTCGTCCACTATGCCCCGCTTCCGGTGGTCAGCGCTCCCGTATACTCCACCCCCATCATAACGGCTCATGCCCCGATCCTAACCCACGCCACGGGGCACATCTCGGTGTCCGATCACGGAGTTCACCAAACGCACGGTTCGCACCTGTCGCACTCCGGATACGCGTCCGGACTGCAGTACGGTGGCCACTACGGCGGATCGGTTGGGAATTACGGTGGCCACTACGGAGGTTCGATTGGAAATTACGGGGGGCACTACGGCGGGTCGGTTGGGAGTTACGGTGGCTCCGTTGGGCACTACGGGTCGGCAGCGGGCGGGCATTACGGATCGGGTGGGCACTATGCTGCGGGCGGGAATTACGGTTCGGCGGGGCAGTACTCGACAGGAGGGCAATACGCGGCCGGTGGTGGACAGTACGGTGGAGGAGGATCGCAGCATCCCTGTCCGTGAGGGAGGAAGGAGCGGCGAGAGGGAGTCAAGTGAAGGTTACAACTAACCCTCGTGGTAATAGTCAAACTAATAAAGATTGCATAACTTGAACTCTTAGTGCGTTAAGTGTAATCTAGTAAGTGAAATGATTCTAATAAAAATATATAATAAAAACAACAACTTATCGGTTTTCATTAGAATAATTCTCAATGTTTTCGCAACTCGGCCTTAATTTGATTTTGATAGCAATTATTGGTATTAGAGGAATTTTACCCATTTTAATCAGTCTAAGCCGTTCGGCCCATTCTCATCACTTTACAGTTTTTCGCTCTTAAATCAACATTTTCAGAAACATCAACAATGGAGACTTGCTTGCTCACTTTTATTTGAGCTATTCATTACTTTGGAACAATCAAAAACACTTTATGAAAGCTGTAATTCATGATCAAAGTGCTGATAGGCCAATAATACAAATATAATTGTACATTTCCCATAGATCCGATTCCACCTGAACAAGATTCTTGTAGAGTCGCAACCGAGACTCCTTGAGACACGACGTTCCGGACGCAGCACCATCGCTGCCGATCATTAACCTCCCAACCACACACTGACCTCATGTCCGCTTCCGTCGTATCCTGCTCCGGATTCCGCCAACCGGTTCCAGGACAATTCAATCACACTCACACTTCCGCGCCAAACGTTCACTCTCAACTGTCCACAGCGTTAACATAAACACGCGCCTCTTTTCATGTGCTGTCAAAAACCAAGTACACGCTTCAGTAAGGAATAGTCTGTTTCGGGTTATTATTACCCGGTCAATATATTTATATTGTTTACATTATTTTGAAAGACGAAAACCCTACAATTGGGTCCTAAAATGAAGCTTAGATTGCTGATATTATTGTTTACAGCGATAAAGCTTATTTTTCTGAGTACAATGACCCTTTGTACGACCACAAAGAGTTTAAAATGGATTTTTAAATCAATTTTGAAAAATTAACCTCGCGATCCTTCTTGACAGAAAAGCTCCTACTTGACAGCTCGTTCCAAGGGGACCATAGTTGATCCATCGAAAAAATGTTGTCTTGTCAAAAAAAAATTTTGCATTAAAATGAAAAAAAGTGATCAGACATGTTTTTTAATCGTGTTTTTTACCGTTGTACATAAAAATTGACATAGGGCTTTAGTACCCAATTCTCCACGGTAAGTTTCGTTTGTATTTGGGTAGTTTTTGGGAAGGTCTAGATACAGGGGTGCTCAAAGTTTTTGGAGGCTGGGACAAATTTGAGGCTCAAATGAGTTTGCGGGCCGAATATACAAAATAAGATTTTATAAACAAAAAATGATTTTTTTAAGACTACAAAATACATTGATAAGCTGGCATTTGTTTTTTTTTTTATTTCTGTTATTTTTTCAGTATTTCCCTTAATTAAAAAAAACGAAAAAACAAAATGGCAGTTTTATAAAGGTGTTGATTTTATTGTTTGAAGAAAAAAAACAAAAAGTTTTTAGCTGAATATACTTGTGTTTTCAATATTTGTTTCATATTTTGAAACTGGTGACATGTAATCTGCATAATTTATGTAACGGCGTAATTTGTTTCATTAAACTAAGTGTGACTAATTAAATCTAGATTAAATTTTCAAAAGGTCCTATCTGCATAGGAAACCCATGAGGGATAGGTTGTTTTGAAAATTTTATCTAGAAATATCGTTGATAGCCAGAATTTCAACTAAAAAAAACTTTAAAAAATGTTTTGAGCACCCGTTAAGTTGAATTGCAATCATTATTTTTAAAATGTAAAATTCAACAAAAAATCATTTTAGCGAAAAAACATATATTCATCGAAAATTCATTAAAATTCAAATTATTTTTGAATAAACAGAACATGCTCAAAATGATTCTAAACGCCGAAGAAAGCATTTTTAATTGATTTGAGCTTGTAAAAGGTGGAGCGGCAGTGGAAATAAAACCGCGTGTACGTTTGTCAAAGTTATATTCGAGAGTGGTAACAGCAGAGTGGAAAGATGTGACAGATGCTGAGCTACACGCTAAAGGGCGTTTACTCATTTCTTCTTGTTTACTAATCTACCACAGACAAGTGGACAGCTTAAATCTCCAACACACCTCCTTAAGCTGATCCGCTGATCCCCATCGCTGATCGGTTGCGCTCCAGCTTGATCCGTTCCAGAGACTTTGTCAGGCCGTCCGCCGTCTGCTCGTCCGTGCTGACGTAGGTCAGCTTCACGATCTTCTTGTCGAGGGCGTCACGGATATAATGGTGACGAATGTCGATATGCTTGGTACGCGGCGTGTAACCTCCATTCTTGGCGATGCAGATGGCGCTCTGGTTATCGCAGCGTAGCTCGATCGGTTGCTTTCGTCCCAGTTGAGCCAACAATCCGTGCCACCACGAAGCTTCCTGAACAGTTGCAGCCAGAGCCATATACTCGGCTTCACAGGTTGACAGCGCGACAGTCGGCTGTCGTTTGCAGCTCCAAGCAACTGCACCTCCTTGCAGCATGAAGATGTAGCCACTTGTTGACTTCCGGTCGTCCAAATCCGATGCCCAGCTTGCGTCGGCGTACCCGACTAGCTCTGTGTTGCCGTGCTTCCTGTAACGCAGCTTCAACCCGCACGTGCCTCGTAGGTACCGGAACAGGTGTTTGACTGCTTCCCAGTGCTTCGGCCCAGGATTTGCGTTGAAACGACTCAGTTGGTTCACTGCGTGCATGATGTCCGGCCGGGTACAGGTGGCCAGGTACATCAGACTTCCTACGGCTTCGGGGTAGGGAACTCGTTTCATCTTCTCCGCCTCGTCCGCCGTTTTCGGCGCCATCTCCTTGATCAGCTTCACGCACGGGTTCGATGGTGTCGACACGGGCTTGGCGTTCTGCATGTTGAACCGGGTGAGCATCGATTCAATGTATGCTTGCTGGTCTAGCGCGACACAGCCTTGTCCGCGGGTGACGCGGATGCCCAGGCAGCTGCTGACAGGTCCCAAGTCCTTCATCCGGAATGTGCTGCTCAGCTTGGCCTTGATCTCGTTCTTCATCCCTTCGTCATTGGAAACGATCACGACGTCGTCGACGTAGATTGCGACGAACAGTATCTTTCCGTTGGCGATCCGGTTGTACAGGCACGGGTCGTACTTCGAGGAATGCAGACCAAAACGTTTCAGTGCGGCATCCAACTTTCCGTTCCACACTCGACTTGACTGCTTCAATCCGTAGAGCGCTTTGTTCAAGCGGCAGACCAGGTTGCGTCTGGTCGGGTCCTCGAAACAGGGTGGCTGCTCCATGAAAATTTCCTCTTCCAACTCGCTCTGCAGGAAGGCGGTTGTGGCGTCCATCTGGTCCATCGACAAGTCATATCTGGCGGAGAGCGCGAACAGATATCGCAGGGAACTGTGACGTACGACTGGCGAGTAGGTTTCGTCATAGTCTTCCCCCTTTCGCTGCGAAAATCCTTTCACAACCAACCGCGCCTTGTGCCGATCTACATTGCCACTCGCGTCGTGCTTGGTCTTGAAGACCCACCGACACTTGATGGCCTTTCTGCCCTTCGGTAGTTCCGTCAGCGCCCAGGTGTCGTTCGCCATCAGCGCCTCGTACTCGTCGAACATGGCCTTTTTCCAGCTTGCAGAGTCCTCTCGAGACAGCGCATCCTTGTGGGACAAGGGATCGCCGTCGACTGCCAGACTCCTGGCTGTGGCCACCACGCAGCTCGTGTCGCGACTCGGCGGGACCGGGTCATCGGATTCCTCCGACGAGTTGTCCTCGCTGGCGTCGTCGTCGCTGGTATCGGTTGATTCGACCTCCTGTAAGGGATTGGGACGCGGCAAACCTCTGAGCGAAACATGGAAATCATCGTACTTGCCTGGAAGTTTGTGCTCCCGACCGCTGCGCCTCAACTCCGGTGACAACGGAGGATTTGAAGATGATTGCGGTGGGAGCACGGAGGTCACGTCGGTCACTGAGCCAGCTGTTTCCTCGAACCCGAGAAACTCGTCCTCGCTGTTGTCGACATCCGGGACACGGTCCGTGTCGGGATTCTCCAGCTCGTTCTCGGCGGCGTCGTCGATTTCCACAAAGCGATTCGGCGAACCACTTGCTGTCGGCGGCACGTACGGTTCGATGTCCAGCCGCACCACTTGCTCTTGACGTCGATCCTCCTGCTTCTCCAGTACGCCTTCGTTGATGAAGCGGACCTCGCGGCTGCTGAAGACTTTCCGTGACTGCGGGTCGTAGAACCGATACCCTTTCACGTGTTCGTCGTAGCCGACAAAAATGCACTCGTGCGACTTCGGGTCCAGCTTCCGTCGCTTCTGTTTGGGGATTTGGACCATCGCTTTGGTGCCGAAGATTCTCAGGTGCGACAAATCCGGCTTCTTGCGTGTCCAAACCTCTTCCGGCGTCGATTCGTGACCTTGCGTGGGAGACCGGTTGAGAAGGTAAACAGCTGTGCCCACGGCCTCCGCCCAGAACTTCTTCTCCAGTCCAGCTCCGAACAGTAGACATCGAGCGCGCTCAACAATTGAGCGGTTTCCGCGCTCGGACATGCCGTTTTGTTCTGGGGTGTAGGGGTTCGTCGTCTGGTGCACGATACCGTGCTGTTTCAGGTAGCTTCTCATACCGTTGTTCACGTACTCCTTCCCGTTGTCACTTCGCAGCACCTTCAGCTTGCGCTCGGACTGGCGTTCGACCATCAGGTGGAACTCCTTGAAGGTTCTCAAGACTTCCTCCTCCGACTTCGTCTTCAGGAAGAACACCCACATCTTCCGGGAACGGTCGTCCACGAACAGGATGTAGTATCTGCTTCCGGCCATCGATGGTACTTCGAACGGACCGCAGATGTCGGTGTGAACCACATCGAGCATCCCGGTAGCGCGCGAACCCATCTTGTTGAACGGCTGTCGTGTGTGCTTCCCCATAGGGCACACCTTGCAGTCCTCCTTGTCGGCTCCGACGATCTTGATCCCGTTGGCGAGTCCACTGGCTAGCTTTCGAACGCTCGGCAAATTCAGGTGTCCCAGGCGCTGGTGCCAGACCTCGAGACCAACCGCAGACGAGCAAGCGAGTGCGCTCTTCGTTTCCTGCGATCGCAGATCGAGCTTGAACAGCTCCCGGTAACGAGTTCCAGTTGCCATGACGTCACCGTCCGAGTTCAGCACCTTCACTCCAGCGGAGTTGAAGATTACCGTGCAGCCTCGCTTCACGATCTGGTTGACTGACAGCAGGTTCGATGACAGCTCCGGGATGACTTGCACGTCATTCACGACGATCGGGGAATTCGGGCAACTTTTCGGGGTGAGCTGCATCCGCCCCTTCGCCACGACCTTCATCGCCCCTCTGTTGGCTGCAACCACGGTGCCTCCATACTGCTGAAGATCCTCCAGCATCGCGTCCGACTTCGAAAAATGGTTCGATGCGCCGGAGTCAAAGTACCAGTTGTCATCCTCCTCGTTGAGTGCCGACAACACGGTGCACCTAGCACTTCCGTCCTTCTTCGGCTCCTTCATCTTGCAATCACGAGCGATGTGACCGTAGTTGTGGCAGCGCCGACATTTCGGTCCTTTGGATGTGCTCGGGTGACTGCTGGGTGGATTGCTCTGTTGGCTTTTCGTCGACTTCTTGTGCGCCTTGTTGCTTGCGAACGCGGCCCCCTCCGACGGAACAGACACCTCCTGCAGCAGCTTCGTCTTGATTAGATCCCCTGTGATTGCTTGGCCGCAATTTTCCAAGGCCATAATCATTGGACGATACGATGCTGGCAATCCGTTGAGCAGGAACGATCCGACCCACTCGTCCGTCACGTCAAAGCCGATTCCGCGCAACTGGTGTGCGGCCTCCAGGATGTCGGACACAAACGCTTGCATCGACTCGCTGTTGTCCAGCCTCGTCGACGTCAGTTTGTTGATTAGCGCCATCCGTCGAGTCAATCCGGAATCCTCGAAGACATTTTCGAGCTTCGTCCAAGCTTCCTTCGCCGTTTGCACCCCCCTGAGGTGGTGGAAGTTCGATTTGTGGACCATGAGGATGATCCGCCCCTTGGCCAACTTGTCCATCACCGGGTCGACCACGGCGCCTGCTGCCGGTTCAACTGCGTCCCAAAGGCCTTCAACCTCCAACATCGTCTGCACAGCGAACTTCCAATCCGGCCAGTTTTCACGGCCCATCAGGAGCTCCATCGGCGGCAGATTCGAAAGGGTTTGCTTTGTGGCAGCGCGCCCGGGAGCATCAGCTCCGTCCCCGCCCGTGGACATTTCGATCGCGAAACTTCCGAAAACTCGCGGCGAAAAACTTTTTTAACTCGAACAAACGCGTTCGAACAGGCCCATAACCTGTAAAAGGTGGAGCGGCAGTGGAAATAAAACCGCGTGTACGTTTGTCAAAGTTATATTCGAGAGTGGTAACAGCAGAGTGGAAAGATGTGACAGATGCTGAGCTACACGCTAAAGGGCGTTTACTCATTTCTTCTTGTTTACTAATCTACCACAGACAAGTGGACAGCTTAAATCTCCAACAGAGCTGATTGCACTTAAGTTTCTGTTGATATTTTGAAGTTTAAAAAAAATTGTCCATGATTTTTCGAGCCAATTTTTAATAAAAGGAGGGATGTTGAAAAAAGCTTTGTAAAATACTTGCAACAGCCTTATTCCTCCGATTTCAACATTTTGTCTGCCTTAATTCTGAAAGCCAGAATTTCCAAAAATGTTCGATGAAATCACATTAAAATTTGTGAAACTGTATCCTAAAATAGGGATAAAAACATTATTAAATCATTTGTTTTTTTGTCAACAAAAAATAAAAAGAAAAAACTTTACGGGCCATTTTACATGATTATTCAAAACGGGTCCGCGGGCCACAAAAAATCACTTCGCGGGCCACGTTTGGCCCGCGGGCCATACTTTGGTCTCCCCTGGTCTAGAATACGCTCCGAGCAAGTGTTACGACCAATGGCAATCAATGCAATCAATATGATTCTAGGGTGAAATTTTATCAATGACAAATCGCTCAATTCGTCGCCGTCGTGCTAACTTGTCGTACGTGCATTTTGGGCCAAATTGAATTAAGAACGCCATTTTGTGCAGCTCACAATGCCTCACCTTTTGACCTTCACAGATCCCCAACATTAGTTTTCAATAATAACCGAAAAAACTCCGTGCATTTCTGTCACTTTTCATATAAAAGAAGTTTCAATCTCGTCGTGCTATCTTGTCACTCCCTGAAAATTGATGTAAGTGCGACAACTGGCGAAAGAGATTTCAGGTCAGAACGCGTTTGACGCACGTACAAGTTAGACTACCGTAAACATTTGTAATTATAACTCGGGACTCCAGCAACCAACTTTAACCAAACTTCGGGACAATACACAGAATGGTCAGCCAAACAAAACGTGTTTGTTATTGTTTACATGGCGTGCTCTAGTTTTTGTTTATTCAATGTCAAACATTAAAACGTGTTTTTTCGGAACGTCGAAATGGCGGGTTCGACAAGACAGCACGACGACGTCGAATTGTACGCTAGAGTAACCGGAAAGCGATTCAGATGGTTTTGTCAAGTAGTTTTTTTTTTTTATTATCAGCTTTACAGTATTCTTTTCTAACATATCAATAAGGTTGTGTAACTTTAACTGTGATTTACCACTAATGAAGAATATTAATTTTAAGCAAGAAATAATGCGGTTTCCGGATTGTTCTTTAAGTTATTCAAAATGCTAAGATCGAATCGACGAGTTATTCGCCTAATGGCGGCACCGCATGGCAGCGGGAGACGTTCACCGCCCAACGGAACCGCCACCGCTGGTCAGAGACTCCAGAACGGGCTTGTTGTCGGTTTCGTCGTTCTCATCCACCTTGAATTTGATGATGACGAAATGTGGCGACGACGACCTGTTAGGAAAGAAATGTTTTGTTGCTTGGGATGAAGGTTGCATATATGGAAAGCAGGTTGTTGTTAGTTACTTTTGAAAATGTAGTTTCTCCAAGTCTTGGGTTTGCTTGAGGTTGAATGACTCCGCCGTCCGCAGGATGTCCATCATTTCTTGCAACGTGGTTGCACTGTAAGTGGAAGAGGCGTATTAGAATAGTGAATGAAGATCGTTTTTGTTGAAAGATCACTCTTTCTTGCTGTTTAGAGATTCTTCCACTTCATGGTGTAGTTCATCAATCTTCGACAGGTTTCCCTCCAGTACTTTGATATCATCGTTTAGCAGTTGAGTCACAGTTTTCAGGTTATCCTTGATACCATCCAACAATGTAACAGTGGTCGCCCTTTCGCGTACAATTTTGACCATCGTGTTTCGCAATCTGTTCTCAGTTTGATCATAAATATCGTCTAAAATAATAAAGTAATAGTAGGATTACCAAAATAATGTTAAAATATTTTGAATTGTTCTCACCAACTAGAACCACCTCTTCTTTATGCTCCACGTGCTGGTCAGAGTGCAAACAACGTGCACAAATGCTTTGCTGGCAGAGCTTACAATACAGCGACAAATGGTCCTTCGGATGTTGGCCGCATCGGTTCTGCGATTCGTCCATCAGCAACTCCTGGATTCGGTCAAATGTGGCAACTTTTACCAAACTTCCTTTGCACGTCAGGTTCTGTCGACAGTTGGGACATTTGTCGTTCTCTTGGATCCACCGGACGATGCAAGCCCGACAAAACGGCTGCGAGCAGTGGCAACAAATGAGGCAGTTCTTGACACCCTCGAGGCATACGCGGCACTCCAGCAAACGGACCAGTTCAGTGGCCGGTGTAGAATTTTCGGAAGCCATCGTAGATTTGCGATTTTCAGGTCTTTTTAAACCAAAATCAGATTGAATGTTGCGAAATGAAACTTCTGCGTCCAACTGATTTCACCGATTTACCCACGAGTTAAGAAAGTTCGCGCCAAATTCCGTTGAACCGGTAAAATTTTATTTCGCGAACCGGTTTACTTTTGCTCTCGCAGCTGTCTCAACTTATGAGGGATAGGAAAGTTGAACATTTGTGTTTGTGTGCGTGATTCGTTTTGACATTTCTCCATCGAATGTAAATTTTGCATTTTCGCTTGTTATCTAGAAATTTTGTCCCTGCCCTAGAAAAGTTTGATTTTAGGTGTGTAAATCGTTTAAAAATTGTTTCAATAGTTTTACAAGATTGCTGATGATTACAGGACCGTTTCCTCACACCGGCAGCAATGGCCAAGAACACGTCCAGCTCGGCGTTCCGGAAGATCGACGTCGACCAGTACAACGAGGACAACTTCCGGGAGGATGACGCGGACCAGGCCAGCGGAATGATCGTCCCGGACGAGGCCGAAATCACGACGCTGCTCAATCAATATCCTTTTCAAAAAATAACATTTACAGGGTTGTTGCCCTTTTGTTTATCTCCTTTGAAAAAAAAAAAAGAGATGCAACTTAGTCTTTGACTAAGTAGAGATAAACGATGAGTCACCGCTCGTTATCTTTTTATTAAGCTTGTGCAAATGTTTTCCTTAACTAAGATAATCATCCCACAAGGGTAGGAACATTGACGCGCTGAAGACGGTCCTCCAGAATGCTCCTCTTTTGTGTAAGAACCAGCAAGTTAAGGACAATGCCCTGAACCTCACCCTGAAGGTGCTCCTCTCGATCAAGTCGTCCCAGATCGATGCCGCCATCGACTCGCTGGACGACCCGGACCTGTGGGACGTGCTGATGAAGTACATCTACCGGGGCTTCGAGATCCCGTCCGAGGGCTCGAGCGGCCACCTGCTGACCTGGCACGAGAAGGTGTACGCCAAGGGGGGCGTGGGCAGCATCGTGCGGGTGCTGTCGGACAGTGCGCGGGCTTAAAGCGCGAAGGAGGCAATTTGCATTTAAAACAAAAGAGTTGAATGTTTAACACAATGTCTAAAGTATTAAAAAGGTGTTTCACAATCGTGGAAATAAGTCTTTGTATTGTTCTGCCAAAATTTCAAGATCCAGAGATTGAGAACATTTAAGTTAGGCCGTTGCAAATATTTCAAAATTTCAAAGGAAATAGAAGTCTAACCAACTGAAAACAATTTGAAATGCATTTTCCTGCATTCAAAATCATATTTAGCATGTCTGGGATCGATAAAAAATATTTCCAATTTTTGTGAAAATCCACAAACAGCACCGCAAGTTTTTTTTTTCGGCGAAAAAAAAAATCTCATCGATACATTCATATTTTGAACACTAATGATTGCAAAACAATTGGGCAGGTGTGAAATGCATTTTAAAACACTTTTTTCATTCAAATGTTGAGACCATGGCTTGTAATTTAAGTTTTAATATATTTTTATTTTTTGCCCCCCTCGACCCCGGCTAGAGTAGAAGGACATAAACTTCAAAAATATTTGCAACGGCCTTACTTAAAAAAAATAATAAAGATCAAAAATTACAAAAATCATGCATTTAAAAATTTTAAAACTTGTTTTAAAACGTAAAAAATTAATTTTAAGCAGAAATTCTTAAATTCAAATATTAATAATTCTTAAATTTCATAGCTAAAAAAAATCATTTTTTTTCAATTCAAACTTTATATTTTTAAATTGCCGTTGCCAATATTTGTCGATTTACAGAGCTCAGATGGAACGCGGTCAACAAAAGTTGACAGTTTGCTATGAGCGCGTGTGTTCAAAGTGTTGAAATTAAATAAATATATATTTATAATCTCGGATTCAAAAATTCTAGATTCTAAATTAAAAATTTATTTGATGAAAAAACTTAAATAATTTTAAATTCTTAGACTCAATTAAGAGTCCTGAATTCTCAAATTATAAAATTCTCAAGTTATTCATTTCTTAAATTCTTAAGTTCCAAATCATAAATCGCTAAACTCTTGAATTATTAAATAGGGGAAGGTGGGGCAAGACGACCATATGGGGCAAGAGGAACAATCGCTAGTAAGGTCGTAATTTTTACAATTTTGATTATTTCCAGTATGAGGAATTGTTGCTAGCAATGCAATTAGCTGATTCTACTACCACATAATCGCCAAAACGACGTAAACGCCACGGGGCATAAAATTTAATGAAGTTTTTTTTTCAAAACCTTTGTTGTCTTATAATATTTGGAAAGTACAAAATAAGGCTTAGGGTTCGTTTTAAGGCTCATTTTATCAAGCTGCTATTTTTCCTAGATCAGTAGTGTCCCAACCAATGATTTGCACCTGTGTACCATATGGATTCTTAGTATGGAAAAAGTTACAAATTGCTGCAACCACATATTTGATTGGGAAATAAATACATAAAAGTTCTTAAAAACTGATAAACAGTTGTAAAAAAAATGTCCATACAAAATTAAGTGATATTATGAAAAATTACTATTAATCATCTAAGTAAATATTTTTTTACGTAAAAACGATCAAATTTTTAGTAAAATATTATTATTTAATCTAAAAAGGAAAGAAACGTTTCAAAAACATTCTAATCTGATGTTTCAAAGTGATAGCAGTTCAATTGTTAGCAAATTATCATGTTGTTTCATGCATAGTTCCTCTTGTCCCAACGGGTTGTTCGTCTTGCCCTACTAGTTGAGTAGAACTTACGAAAAATCAAAAACTTTAAAATCAATTTTTTACATTAAAAAACAGAATTTTTTAAAAACTTGTTCTATCAAAGTCTTAGTCAAGACCTAGAATAAGATGAATATAAAAAATCAAAACTTTAAGCGTCACAATTATTGGGTCCGAAAATTGAGGAATTGAATAAACATAAAAAGGGCAAAATCAGAAAAAAACTAAAATTTGGCAATTTAAATAACTTAAAACTCTGAAATATTAGCATTCACAAATTTTTCAAATCTGGAATTAAACTTTAAGATTAGCAAATACAGTAGTTGTTCGGTAACTGGGCGTTGTTCAACTGGGCTGCTTTTTAGCTGGGCGCTCGATAACTGGGCCGTAGCCCAATTAAAAACCAGATAAACGTCAAAAAACCAAAACAAACCGAAATGACCGAGGGGTTAATGGATGCAAAAATCATGTTCAATAAATATAAAAACTTTTTTCAAATTTTTATTTAATTTCAAGTCACCATTGCAGAAATATGAAAAGTAAGCATTGTAAATAAATTTGATTAACTTTTATTTTTATATTTCATCAGAAAAATAGTTTTGCATCATCGGTGGTCTCCTCGTTATTTTTCGATCAGCCCAGCTAGCGAGCAGCATTCGGTGACTGGGCTACGTTCTCAGCCCAGTTACTGAACAAGTACTGTACTTTAATTATGAAATTTTTGAATTCCCAAATGTCTAAAAATATATAAAAATCTAATTGATGAAAAATCTTGAATTTGGAATCGAAAAACCCACAAATTTAAGGTTTCATAACTCAATTTTTTTTAATTCTAATACTCTTTAATTTTAAATTCTTAGACTCATTTAAGAGTCCACAATTCTCAAATTATCAAATTCTCAGGTGTCGAACAGAAATTCCAAGATTCTGAAATTCATAAATTCTTAAACTTTTAAATTAATAAATTCTAAAAATTTAAAATGCTTAATATCTCAAATTCTTAAATTCCTAAAATATAAAATTCTTAAAACTTCAAGCGTCACAATTATTAGGTCCGAAAATTAAGGATTGAGTAAAAATAAAAAAAGGAAATTTCAATAACTTAAAACTCTAAAATACTAACATTGTATAATTTTGATATTATGGAATTAAATGTTAAAATCAACTAATTTCGCTTACATTTAAAAAAGGTCCTATGTACATAGAAAACCCATGGCGCATTGGTTGTGTTGAAAAAGTAATCTAGCATTACTTTAATTCTTGAATTTTTTAATTCCCAAATTTCTAATTTCTGATCTATAAAAAGCATTGGAAAAAGAACTCTTTAAATTTTTGAAAATTTCAGGGTTGAATGTCTGACTTGTTTTATGTGACTTTGCCAATGTTTTTGAAAATGACATTTTTTTGGCTGTGTTTTTTACTAACATTTCCTAATTTTAAGTAAAATTAAGTATGCAGTAATTTTTGAAGTGTCCCAAACTATGCCTCTTCATTTTTTTTTAAACAATTTTAATGATAATAGGCCATTTTATTGCAGAAAATGTGAAAACAAGCAAAAAATTGAAAAAGTGTCTGTAAAAACATGAAAAAAATAGATGAAAAATGATAGGAGATGGTAGAACAGGCCAAATACTACCAAAAACAAATTGGCTCCCCTCCCACTAACATTTACACACAAGATCCTCTGTAATTATTAAGTCAAATGTAATTACAAAAGCCGACTCGGTCTTAACCAGGTCCCAGTACCGAAAAGGACCTAATAAAAATAATTTTGATTTGATTTGATTTGATGTGGTAACCAACAGGGCCACAAGGATGACCTATGTAGCGGTTGCCGAGAATTACAGTGGCTCAGACTTAAAGGGAGCATCTTCAAATTACTGCCGTATGAAGGGCCAAAAGGGGTGGTTGGACGCGAACGAGCAAAATCACTCACGGTGTCCTCAGGGGAAGAGAATCTCCTTCCGACAGTAACCTCCAATAACTCCGAAAAAAGTCTGACAAAGCTGAAAAACAGGGCTCGCACCCTGTTGGGGGCCTAAAAGGGCGCGGCAGACAGCCGGAGACTGACAGAGGTCAATAGATGTAGTAATTAGACAATTCTTTAGAATTGTATAATTAATAAACTATTTCCCCCTTGTGACGTAGTTCTGGTCTTCCGCTATCTACATCCAGTCCCCGCCATTACAGCATACCGTCCACTGCCCTGATGCTCCCTCCCAATCCCCGGCTTTGATTCTAACTACTGATTAAAAGGAAAATCATAGTTGAGAAAAGGTCAATGCGGATGGAGAGCAAATCGAGCTCAGTATCCCCTCACAAAGACTGGTAGTAAGTGTGAAAAAAGCAATGAAAAATATATAGAAAGTCAAGTAGAAAATTGAAAAGATAGTGTGTCAATGCGGATGGATCGATGATCCCCTCACAAGGACATAAAAAGTGAGATGGTGGCAGGTAGGAAGAGCAAAAGAATAATAGAAAATCAGGAATAATAAAAAGTTAATGCAGATGGAGAGCAAATCGGACTCTCCCCTCACAAAGACATCAATTAAGATATTTAATTCAATTCCTCTTGACCCGAAATCATTTTGATCTGCGCAGCAAAATTGCATCCTCAGCTAGATCCTTGATTTGTTACAGGGCTGCCACGCTCAGGAAACACCACTGGCCACTTCCTCCGCAATCGAACGAAGCTTCCGTTAAACATCCCAGTGCGCTCTTGCACACTTGCAACCAGGAACCATCTCCAGTATCGAAAAATAAAAGCTTGAGACAAATTTCCATCTCAAATGCTGGTCCCTCCATTGGGATTCGTCACTCGTAACCTCAGTCTTCTTGTGGTATCTTCATTGAAACGTTCTCCGAAAATGACGTAAAATTTCACTCTCAACACAACCATTTCTACACGATTATAAATTAAACGTCCAGGTTCTTTTAGAAATAGATCCAATTCAGGAACATCACCGAACATTTTATAAAACTTATTTTAAAGTAACTAAATTCGTAGAAAAATATGACGGAGCAAAGTTTTTTCGCGACCGCACTCACCGATTACTACGATTCCATACAGGACCTAATAAAAATAATTTTATGAAAAAAACGTTACTTAATCCACCCTTAGGTGGTTGGTGCCTTCCTCTCATTCAAAGGGTAATGCCTTTTAATTACCTAAGATAGGTCGCATGATATATTTGGAATACGTTTTCATCTAAATATCTGAGATCCGGCCTCTACAAAGTGTATAAATAACACTTAAGTGCTTATAACTTTTGATAGGGTTGTCAGATTTTCAATGTTTTGAACGCGTTAGAAAGGTCTTTTAATTACCTTTCCAACGACAGGTCGCATGATAGATCCGGACAACGTTTTCAGCATGATATCTGAGATCCGGCTTCCAAAAAGTGCATAAATAACACTTAAGTGCTAATAACTTTTGATAGGGTTGTCAGATCTTCAATGTATTGGTCGCGTTGGAAAGGTCTTTTAAATACCTTTCTAAAAATGTATAACATGCCGGGGTTTCTTACAAAAACCACCCTTTTTACAATCATCCAGACTTTTGTCAAAATCGTTTTTTTAGCATAACTTTTGAAGTACTTAACTAAACTGCATGATTTTTAATAGCGACTTATGGGACCTCAAAACGGATCGAATGACGCCAAAACGGACAAAATCGGTTCACGCAATGTCGAGATAATCGAGTGACAATTTTTTGATCAACATCCCACCACACACACAGACATTTGCTCAGAATTCGATTCTGAGTCGATAGGTATACATGAAGGTGGGTCTAGGAGGTCTAATTGAGAAGTTCAGTTTTCGAGTGATTTTATAGCCTTTCCTCAGTAAGGTGAGGAAGGCAAAAATACTACCAAAAACAAACATAAACTAAACTAGATAAATGCAAATTGAAATACTATAAATAAAACAAGACAAGTAAAGTTTTTTGTAGAACAAAAGTTGCTTAAAATGACCTCCTGAACACGGGAAAAATAAAAATTTTCGAAAATTCTTTTGCAATGGAGGTTGGAACGATTTTTTTTTTTCACATTTTCAGTATAATACACATAGTTTTTGGAGTAAACATTAGCTTACACTAACTGATTCTGTGTGTGAGTGGGTCTACCCAGTCAGTTCAATTCGAATTGACTGGGTTTATTTTTAACCAGGCCGGCTACGAAATTACAGGGAAAATCCAAGCTTTCTGGTAACAATTTTGATTTGATGACAATTTCGGATTAAAAAATACAGTTTTCACTAAGATTTCAGACCACAGACTTTCTTTATTTTCAGTAACGTTTCTTTTTAATGCAATTATATCAGAGAATGCGCAAACACGAAGCTCTACACTAATCCTCTTGCCTCCAGACATATTATAAATGTTTATGTATTTTTTATTACGATTATTGTGTTAGATGATGTTTGGTTATTTACTTTTTATACTATCTTTCAATTACGAAATATTATTTCTTTGCGTGAAGATTTCTAAAACTGGTGCTTTCACTACGCTGGCTGAGCTGTGCTTGAATGTTCTAATTTTAATGCGATTTTGATTTTATTCCACTACATTTGCCGAATAGTTTTTTTTTTTGGGGTGAAACAACAAGCGATTTAACTAGTCAACAAAAACAGTTTATTCAAATTGTGTGAGTTGAAATCTACAAATTACACAAATGCTTTTCGTGTGCGAGCTCGCGCGCTGTCTTTCGTTCGCTCATTTAAGAGTTTTTCTTTCTGGTTTAGCACCCCTCGGGTTAAGAGAAAAGTATTGGTTGATGGTTAGGATTTCTTTGGCCGTTAAAAGTAGTCACGTTGAAAGTTTGAGCAAAACAATTGATAAGGGGGAGAAAAAGCGCAACAGGACAGGTTTGCTCTTAATATCGTCGTTGGATAGGTTTCAGACTAGAAGTCGAAAGAGGGGTTGTCGGTGCAGATACTAAACAGTGAGTTTTTTTAATAGTTTCTTCAATAACTTAGTTATTTAACTTCAAGTACACTCTTAAATTGTAATAGCACTAAAGTGACGGTTCTGTAAAAGTAAGTTATTCAATGCACTTGGTAAATGTAATCGGTTGATGAAGGAATCAAGAAACAAAACAAGTAAAAAAAGGGATAAACGTACAAAAGAAATAAGATTCCATGCGAAAAGGGGAGGGCGCGTTTAAAAAAGAATGAATTAGTAATGCAACTTTTCTGTTTCTCGTCACGAAGTTCTGCTCGGCGGGCGCCTTACCACATGTGCGTTTCGCGAATCTCGCTGATGATGTGGTTGGCACGCGTTAGGGCCTGGAATTAAAAAGGACATTAAAATCGACTTTTCCTTGTATTTTTTTTTTATTTGGATGAAACTTTGTCCAACCCCTATGTCAAAAGAAGTCATTTTGCATAATTGGTTTTTCCATATATTTAGATTCTCAAAAAAGTGTCCACGTGGTTTATGGATGGTCCCAGAGCGGAGAAAATTTCCTATATTTTTTCTCTGGAATTTTCAAAATGGAGCAATCATTTTCTGAGACACAGTCAAAGAATTCGAATCGATGAAAATTAACGAATTAGTCTGTAATTTTCACCTGCTTTTACAAAATTTTTTGGTCCTATTCAAAATGTTAAAAATTTAAAATTTTGCAAAAAATAAAAATATTCATTTTTTTTTAATTTGGTCTAAAGTGTGAAAATAGAAAAAAAAATCTAATTCTAAACCTCTTCAAATTACGAATCGTTTGATACCCATATTGCGAATCATAAAATTTTTAGTACTTTTGAGAAAATAAGGTATTTTGGAAAATGTGAGTATTTCTTTTTAAAAACCCTAAAAACTCTAAAAAATCATAAAAATTTGAGTATTTTCGAGAAAATACGGTATTTTCTGAAAATTTTAGTATTTCATTAAAAAAAACTCTAAAACAGTTAAAATACATGCAAAATTTCGAATCGTTTGATACGCATATTGCGAATTATAAAAATTTGAGTATTTTCGAGAAAATACGGTATTTTGGGAAAATTTTAGTATTTCATTCAAAAAACTCCAAAACAGTGAAAATGCATGCAAAATTTCGAATCGTTTGATCCATATTGCGAATCATAAAATTTTTAGTATTTTCTAGAAAATACGGTATTTTGTGAAAATCATTCAAAAAACTCTAAATCAGTTAAAATACATGTAAAATTTCAAATCTTTTGATACCCATATTGCGAATCATAAAAATTTGAGTATTTTCGAGAAAATACGGTATTTTGGGAAAATTTTAGTATTTCATTCAAAAAACTCTAAAACAGTCAAAATGCATGCAAAATTTCGAATCATTTGATACCCATATTGCGAATCATAAAATTTTTAGTATTTTCGAGAAAAAAGGTATTTTGTGAAAATTTTAGTATTTTATTCAAAAAACTCCAAAACCGTTAAAATACATGCAAAATTTCGAATCGTTTGATACGCATATTGCGAATCATAACAATTTGAGTATTTTCGAGAAAATACGGTATTTTGGGAAAATTTTAGTATTTCATTCAAAAAACTCCAAAACAGTGAAAATGCATGCAAAATTTCGAATCGTTTGATCCATATTACGAATTATAAAAATTTGAGTATTTTCGAGAAAATACGGTATTTTGTAAAAATCATTCAAAAAACTCTAAAACAGTGAAAATGCATGCAAAATTTCGAATCGTTTGATACCCATATTGCGAATTATAAAAATTTGAGTATTTTCGAGAAAATACGGTATTTTGTGAAAATTCCAGTTTTCTTTTTTTTCAACATTCGTCATATTTATCTTTTTGCAATATGCAATATTTTTTCGAAAATTCAAAACTACTTATTTTGGGAATTCAACTTTGAGTCATAAAAAGTTAAATAAAAACAGACTTTTTTCGTATGAGCAATTCCATGTCAAATAGGGAATCGGTTGTACCCGACCGATAACATGTCTACAAAGTTTCAATGAAACTTTGTAGACATGTTATCCTAGGCATATATAAGCCATTTTTGTGTATATGGAGCCAGTTACACTCGATAATGACATTTGAGAAGGGCGTAAGTGTTTTAAATATTTTTGTATTTCGTAATTTAAATATTGCTGTATCTCGAAGCCGTTGCATCGTATCAAAAAGTGGTCAAAGGAAATTTGACGGGCTTTCCGAAAAAATACACTGAAAGAAAAAAACACTCCACTTTTATGAGATTTTTTGATTTTTTAGTTTAAAAGTCAAATTTGTAGGTGAGCCCACGATTTTTTTTCGTTCAAAATTTTTGTGAAAATAGCCTAAGATGTTACAAAAAGACTCACGAAAAATGCAGGATGGAGCAACTCACCGAAAAAAATACAAAAATCATTTACTGAAACTGTTTTTTTTTAAAGTGCTCTAAACGTCAAAATTTTCAAAAGCCGATAGTGGGAATCGATTTCCCAGACAATTTTACATAAAAGTCTCCATATTGACCATTGTCCTAAGTCCAATCCTTGTGAAGTTACAGCGGTTAAAAAATAAAAATGTTGAAAAAATAGGTTTTTTGATGGTTTTTGGCAATTTCTATATGACAGACTTGATTTTTCAGTCTCGAAAATATTTTTAATGGAAAGCTCGTCCAATTTCCCATAAGTTTGTCTTTGACCACATTTCAATTGGATGTATGGGCTTACAGATATAAGCTAATTACATTGCTCATAACTGAAAACATAATATTTTTTCAGTGTAGTATACTGCCGTTCTACGCATAATTGTCCCATGTTCAAAAAAGTGCAACTGAGAAAAATGCGATTGAAATTTTTCGACCGATTTCTGTGTTTCTACGCATAATTGTCCCGTGGGTTCCTATTCGCCAAAGTTAGCAGTTTATCACCCTTATTTGTGTTTCTCTTACTACACAACAGGTAAACAAAACATAATGCTTAGTAAAACTAATGATTCCGTGTAAGAAAATACTTGGTGGGACAATTATGCGTAGAAGTTCAACGATGGGACAAACAGACTTGGTGTTGTTTTTGATGAGTTTCCGAACAAAGTATCAGATTTTATGTGTTTTTCTTAAAGTACACATCAGACTAAACTTAAAAATGGCATAAAGTCAAAATCGTCAAAAACTGACACGGGACAATTATGCGTAGAACGGCAGTATAGTAATCTGGATTTATCTATTTTTTCCGTAAAGCCATAATAACCTATAACTTTACCGAAAACACCAAATCGATAAGAAAATCCCTTTTAAGATACATAATTCTAGATTAAATTTTCAAAACAACCTATCCCTCATGGGTTTCCTATGCAGATAGGGCCTTTTGAAAATTTAATCGAGAATTCATACATTTACATACCCCTTTTGTCTGACCAGCCCCCAACATTGTATGGAGACTTGTAAGAAAAAGTAATGATGCAAACAAACTTCGTTTGACATAGGGAATGAATCGACAAAGTTTCATCCAAATCGAAAAAAATTAAATTTAAAAATCGCAAAATTTGACTCTGCAGTGAACCTACCTTGAGCATATCGCTCGCCTCCTTGCGCCGGATCGAGATGTGGTCGGACTCGTTCAGCAGCTCGTTGGCCGAGTCCGACTTGTACAGGTGCGTCACCAGCTCCGACTGCAGGTTGTCCTTGACAAAGTTAACCAGGAAGTGCATGATCGCCTTCGGGACCGAATCCTGAATGGACTTGCGCACGATGTAAAAGTACGACTTGATGAGACGTTCTGCGAAAGAAGGGGAAGATTTGTTAGCTGACAAACCTACTAGAAATAGAGACTAAGACCTACCAATTACGTCGCAATCCTTCTGCTCCTTGTCGGTCAGCTTGCGCGAGTTGTTATTAATCGGCACGTCCGGCAGCAGGTTGACCGGCTTGAGCGGACTGAGGACGCCGTGCGTCGGTGTGTTGGTGGTGGAACTTTCCACGCTGTCCGACGCTTCGTTGACGTGGGTCGTCTCCGGGGGCAGAATGTTGGACAGCCAGTTGGCGGCGCTGGAGGGAAGATGCGAGGCGAACGATTCGCCCGCGTGGTGGTTCTGTTGCTGTTGCTGCTGCAGTTGTTCTGGCCGGGCCGGGACCGGCGGCTGGGGAGCGGGTCGTGCGAGGGCGCGTCGGCTGGGAGGATTGCCGGGCTGGTGGACCTGTCCCCACGGGTCCTGCGAGTCGGTTTTGATCAGACTGGGCACCAGGGCGGCGTCCTTGTGGAAATCCGGATGTTTGGTGTTGATGTACGCGAGTTCGATCTGGACCAGATTCTCCACCATGACGTTGGTGGTGGGCAGACGACGTCGCAGCAGCTGCGTCACAACATCCACAATCTTCTCGTGCAACTTGGGGAACCTAAGCATCTCCTGCTGGACCTCCGTACCACAGTGCTGAATAATACGTTGCATCTCTTCGTGGATCAACTCAACGCAACGAAGCGAAGGTTCCTCCAGGCGACGAATCTGACGCTTAACAAGCAATTCAAAGCTGACCTCCGGCACAAACAGAGCCGGTCTCGGACCGGTAGCATTCCGGATCGCCGTCAAAATGTCCATCTTGGTCAGCCCAGTCAACGGATGAATCGAATCCAGCGTTTTGCCAAACGTCTCGTGAAAGATGTAACACATCCTCGCACCCCCGCAAAGTTCCGTCGTCTCAATGTTCCGCGAAGTGCCCTCGATCGTCGAGCAGTAAGCCGAAGCAAACTTCGTAATAATCTGCAACAGACACTGGCTCTTGTCCGTAACGTCCTCCCCGTAAGAGTTCAACAGCGACTGGAACTGCGACGCCATCACGTTCACCCGCGTCTTCAAATCCGGCAAACAGTCCCGAATGTGGTGCATCAACAACCGGTTCAACGTCTTGGCCAAATACGGCGTCCCATTCCGTGTCGCCAGCGTCGGATACTTCCGCTGCAAGTACGCAGCCTCATCCCGCAACTGCTCCTCAATCGCCTTCTTATCATTGATGTCCTGCTGCGACCTATTCACCACCCCAATTATGCCCAACTTGACCGGAATCACCCGCCCGCACAAAATATCAATCGCATCCGTCCCCGCGTCCATCAAATCCAACTTGGTCAACACCGCCAGCGTCCGCCGCCCATCCGGATCGCACTCCTTCGCCATCTTCAGCGACTCACTCGTCGCCATGTCCGTGTTGGCCGCCGTCACCGCCAAAATTATCGAGTTCGGATTCTCAATGTACTTCAGCAGCAAGTCCTTAATCTGCGCCTCAATGTCCTCCGGCTGATCCCCCACCGGAACCTTCGTTATCCCCGGCAAATCCACCAGCGTCAAGTTGACCACCTTCGTCGAGTAAATCTTCAAACTGATCGGCTCCGGACAAATCCCCTTATTACTCCCCGCCATCCGATCCGTCTCATTTTCGATCTCATTCCGGATCTCGTCAAAGTCCGTAAACGTCTTGTTCTTAATGTGCAAGAACCGGCCCCACTCCTCAACTCCGACGGTGCCCGAGTCCGCGGACCGGTGCTCTCGGTCGTCGAGCGGTGTGTACACGAGCTGCAGGATCAGCGGACGGCGCGTCACGATGCCGGTTCCACGCGGCAGAAAGGTGCGCCCGACCAGGCTCTCGATCACGGAACTCTTGCCGGAGCTCTAGAAAAAAAAAAAAAAAAAAAAAAAAAAATCAATCCACTTTAACGACCCCCGGGTCTTTTGTGGTCTCTGTTGCAAGTTTCTGCTCATTTCTAGGCGTCCGAAGGTTATGTGTGGTGAGTCACTCAAAACCTCTTTTACGCTAATGGACCGACGTTTTACTTCCTCATCCGATAGAAGGCGTGGTCAGGCAAATCTCGTCTCGAAAAATGCCACCGGGTCCGTCTGGGATTGAACCCAGGCCATACTGGGGTGAGAGGCTACCACGCTAACCACTGCGCCACCGGACCCGGCTGCTCTAGAAGTGGAGGGTAAATTAAGGGTAATAGGGGGTTATATAAACTGAATAAAGTAGGAATACATGAAACGCGTGCAAAAAACTTTTATTTTGTTTTAAAATTTAGAAATTTATTATTTTTTCATTATTATTTTTTTAATTAACCTCACTCGCAGAAAATATAAGATGGAGTAACTCTCTAAAAACAATACAAAATTTATTTAAATAACCCATTTTTTAAGGTGGCTTAAGCATCAACATTGATCATGTGAGATTGTTCATCACCCGCATTCGCTTAAATCGGGCATATTGGCTTGGGACCATCCATAAACCACGTGGACACTTTTTTCGAAATCTCAACCCCCTCCCCCTTCGTGGATAATTGACATACAAAAAAAAAAATTTTTTGTATGGAGCGTGGACAATCGCCAATCCTCCTAAAGTGTCCACGTGGATGAACACCAAGTTGATTTACGGGTGCCACGATATCTCGAGATGGGACGGACCGAATTGGCTGAAATTTTGGGTGAAAACTCCCAAGACATATCCCGTGTGCATGACGAAGCCCAGTTTTGAATTTTAAAAAAATACAAAAATAAAAAACTGGCGATTTTTTATATGAAAAACAGAAAAATATTTTTGTCTTTTTTAAAATAAACTTTTTGAAAATCGGCATTCGTCATGCACACGGGACCGGTTGAACGAGTCTTCACCAAAATTTTGAGCCGATTTGGTCGAAGCAATGTTGAGATATCGTTGCACCCGTTTTTTGAAACTACACCCAAAGGAAAAATATATCTCAAAATTCGCAACAGTGGATTTGCTGCAGAAAATGTCATATTTTATAACATTTTTTGCAGCAAGCCCCTACATCATTTTTGCCCGCGTGTAAACATTTCAGCGATCTGCAGTTCTCACCAACACATATAACGCTGGCCCATCCCCGAGCAACACTCCAAAGAGAAGCATATGTTGGTGCTCTTTCACTCACTTTTCATCAAGCGTCCATGGCGCGGTGGTAGTGTGTCGGATCAATAACCAAGAAGTTAGTGGTTCAATCCTCGTTCTGTAAAGGGTTTTTTGTGTGAAATACAACCAAAAAGCCGTCGGTAATGTCGATAATTGTCGGTAACGGGCAAAAATGTCATACCCCTATATCGCAAAAAATGCATGAGAACAGTTTTCATGCAGATTCTGATATACTTTCATGCCGCCATGCATCACAATCATGCGACTGCCAGTTGGGTGTACTAACTTCAAATATATCTCGGCTATATCTCGGCAATGCTATAACTAATATCTTCAAATTTGTTTTGTTAATAGATGAAAAGGAATATTTTAATGCCCTGAACACAGATTTTGAAAAAAGTTTAAGTGTGTGCTTAAACCAACCTCTGACATTTTTGCCGATTTACATGTATGTAACCCCTTAAATAACCAATACGTCCGACTGGAATGCGGTCAAAGGCAATCTTATGGAAATCGAATGGGCCTCCCGATAAACATATGTATTTTCGAGGCTAAAATATTGTGGATTCAGCTCGTAGCTGGATTTTCTGGCATCTTCTCACGGTCATTAGAAACGTCGAAAAATTCAATTTGTAGAAAAATTATGGATTAAAATTTTGCTTTTTATCACTTCTCCGACCTCAGGAATAATTGTTTGAACATGCTCGCTATTTTTTTATTCGGTCGGAAAAATATTATTTTTCGCAATTCGCAATTTTCAGTGTAAGAACGGGCCTTGACCGATCTTATGCACCAGGTTCCCGACGAACACGCACTGCCCTTACACCTACATCTCACCCTTGCTCTGAGTCAGTACGAGCAACACGCTAGAGCACGCTTTGAGTGTTCGTGCCAGGCATGCACACCTTCTTTTCCGGTTACGCATTTTAACTCGGCCGGGGGTGGTACATTACGTAGGGTTTGATGTAAGTATAAGCGCCTAACCATTTATAGTGTGCCTATCAATTTTCATTAAAGCAAAAACTGTTTTATTTTTAGTTTGAATTCAAAAACTAGTTGTTATTTACAGTGTATTGTTTTCTCCTGAAATCTTTCCTTGTGTTGAGTCGTGTTTATATGTTGCTATTTCTTTTGTCGCGGTGTTTTGTTACAATTTTTGGTCCTAAGCATTTTAGAAAAGTTTTACAAAAGTACAATAGTAATATTTGTGTCAATCCTTTAATCATTCCATAAATTGAGTAAGGGCTCGAACCTCACTAGTTTGAAAAAAGGGTGAAGATTGAAAACAATGGACAGTGAAGGAAATATACTATGTAAAGAATCAATAGTAAAAGGAAGATAGTAATTTATGAAGTAGATATAGAAATTAACAATAGTTAATAAAAAGAGGTAACAAACAAGCATAGATTGTATTGAGGGCAATTTACAGGGAAGATGAGAATTTATTCAAATAGATAAATAAAGAAAAGGCATATGATAAACAAAATTGACATCGCTGCCAAATTAAGGGAAAGCAGACAGTTTTTTTTACAGCAGCATCAATTGGTTAAATAGAGTGGAAAAGCGTTGAGAAATAAGAGAATCAAATAAGTAAAATCGAAATCAAATGGAGGATGGTAAGCAGAAGCCGTTTTAGAAAATCAGTGAAACAAAATAAACAGAAGATAGCTGTTAGCTGAAATGAAAAGAAGAGAAACCCCGTTCTGCGATGTTTCGGGTACATCCACAGCAGTTGACTCAACATACTGCGAATCAAAACAATACCGTCTACAATCACAAATTACTTCCCTTTCCCACATTGACGCGCCCCTTTCTTCTAGCCGTCTCTACTCTGACCCTCGCTGGTCAAAGGTTTACGAGTCGTTTCCACAGGCCACCAGCTAGGTTACACCTTGTCATCATGATGACTAAACCAAGCCAACGTGGAGGTAAGAAAATAGGACACTTGCAAGGAACCAGAGCCATGCTGTTTTGTCCAAACAGCACTACGGATGTAGTTGGGCTCCTTCCGGGATGTTCCTCACCTGGGTGTCAACCGACGAGTATCATCAGTATCATGCACCCTTGGCCTGCTCTAAGAGATCGAATTCAGAAGTCAGTAAAAATAAAATTAAAGCATTAAAAATTTAAGGTTTTAAATTCTGCCTGTGTGGATCAATCGGACCGCGCACTGGACTCACAATCCAGAGGTCGCCGGTTCAAATCCCGCGGCGGGCGCAAAAATTCTAAGTGTTAATATAGGTAATCGGTGCCCTCTCCCCGTGCCATACCTTCACACTTAGGAGACCCGGGAGGCGGAGTCTTGTCGCAAAAAGAACGATACACGCCTGTGGATCCGTTGATGAAACCTCAAGGTTTAAGAGGGCCACATTATAAGGTGTTACGTCGATTCCGTTTCCGAAAACTTTAAAATAACCCTTTCAGGCCTGTGGCCTGAAATTAAAAAAAAAATGTCTATCAATGATCAATGAATTTTTTTTTTGAAAATTCAGGCCTGAAAGGAATAAAATGTAAATGTTATGAAATTAAAAGAAAACTCACCATTTTAATTTTTAAACATTTTAACAAGTTTCAAAAGTTTCAATAATAATAAAAATAATATCTAAAAATTCTAAAATTAAATATCTCTAAATTTCAAAACATAAAAATTAAAAAAAAACAAGAAAACTTGAATTCTAAAATTTATACTTTCAAAATAAAGATTTAGTCTAATGCAAAAAAAAACAAAACATTTAAAAATTTTGAATTTAAAATGTTACTTAATCCACCTTTATGTAGTTGGTGCCTTCCTCACATTCTTATATTACATCGTCGCTTGTGTACTATCTTGTTACACGTCCTATCTTTTTACAACAGACTTATCACAAAATCGTACACTAGCAATTACATTAGGCCAGAACAGCAACGTTCGCCCAAAAAATATTTAATATTTTAAGCTTCTTTCTTTCAAATACCTTTCTTAAAATAAAGAAAATTACGGATTTTCTTGGAGAACCCCAATACACTAATTGGAACAGCTGGGCAAATGGGCCGCTACATTACCTGCCAAAACTGGTATACATTGTGATCAGACTACAAGTCGAATTGAGCCTTAAAATTAAGACTTAAGTGCTCTTAACTTTGATAGGGTTATCAGATCTTCGATTTTTAAGACTCATTTGAAAGGTCTTTCAATCATCGAACTGATGACGGGTCGCATGATGGACCCGGACTGAATATCTGAAATATCTGAGATCCAGCCCCTTTAAAATGTATAAATAACACTAAAGTGCTTATAACTTTTTATAGAGTTATCAGATCTTCAATGTTTTAGGTTCATTTGAAAGGTCTTCTAATTATGACAACTGGTCGCATGATGGAACCGGACATATAATAATTTAAATAACAAGCCATTTTCTCAATATTTGAATGCAAAAAGTGTTTTAAAATGCATATTACATTAGTTCAGTTGTTTTGCAATCATTAGTTTTCAAAAAATGTAAGATTTGACAAAAATTCAAAATCAATCCAAACATTTTCATTGAAATTTTGAAGTATTTTGAAAAAAAATTTTTTTTGTCCCCTGATTTTTCGGGTTCAAATCCCGGCTCGGACCAACACAACTGGTGATCGTTTCTCTTCTGGATTCGATTGCTTAGGAAAGGGAAGGTAGTGTATCGTCACAAACTGGACCTTATCACGACGCCTTAGGGAGGCGACCTATGGAATGTTAACATTAACCTAAACATGTTAACATTAGTTGAGTGAAAAACTGGCACTGAATCCGCTTTGTAAATGCCGGCCCCGATACTCTTCAAGGGTGTTCCCCTCAGGAACTGGGAAAGATTTACTTTTTTTTTACCTGATTTTTCGGCCCAATTTTGAAGGGGGGGGGGGGGGGGGGGGGCAATTAATATTCAGTTTGTTTGAGAGAAACTGCTGGATGTCGTGAAGGTATATGGTATACGACTAATTCTGCCCATAATTGAAGATTCGGTTATTATGCAAAATCAAGTATTCCGAGAAAATCGCGTTTTTGTGATCGTCATCAAATATTCGTTTCGGTAATTTTAAAGGGAAATGGGATATTAGCCGTTTGGTTTTTCACATCGGCAGCCCAACCTAAACAATATTTCAATAAAATTAAAGTTTCGGAAGATGCGTTGTAACATTTTCTACCACCTAGAGCAAAAATCAAGTTTTTGCCAAATCTGGATAATCCTAGCCGTTTTTCAATGAAGGGCAGTATTAAACCTTAGAATGAAACGATTTTTAATACATATTTTATTATTTTAGATTTATTTCGCAGAATTAAAAAAACACTCGCTTAATAATAAGCGCCAGGTTTTCTACCAATTTAAGAAAAATCAATTTAAAATGTAAAATGGCGGACTTCAATCCAAACCAATCGCACAAAATCCATTTTAGCCAACTTTTGATGTTTAAAAAGAATTGGAACGAAGAACTCTTAAAATTTTAGAAAAAATCTAGGGCTGGAAGTGTGGTTTGTTTTATGTGTTTTTGCCAATGTTTTTAAAAATAAAATTTTTTGGGTCATCTTCGGCTTTGTTTTTTACTAACATTTCCTATATTTATGTTTTGTAAAAATAATTATGCACTTATGCAGACTATACCTTTACGCATTTTTCTATCATTTAAATGACAATGGTAACGGTCCATAGCAGAAAATGTGGAAAACAAGCAAAAAATAATAATAGGAGGTGGTAGAAAAAGCCAATTACTATTAAATACAAACATAAACTAAACATGATAAATGCAAATAAGAATACTAAAAATGAAACAAGAAAAAACAAAAACAAGGGAAGTTAAGTTTTTCGTAGGACAAAAAATGAGATTTCGAGCCAGTTTCCTTACTAATCTATCATTCATTACCTTCTTTTAGTAAATAAAAAACATATTTTTTATAATTTTTATTCAAAATTATCAGACACATTGCTGCATTGCTGGCATCGTGCTAATCCACTGTAACAAATAGATTATCGCTTCAACTGGAATCGGTCGACAATTTAATTCCAGCAACTAAACTAAACAGTTATTCGATTGCATTATTTAACGACTCATTACTTCCTTGTTGTGATTCATTGATGAGGAAACGTACAGCAAATGATGAGTCACCATCATCGATGAGAATTACGTTTATTGGTGGTCAAGTTGAAAGTGTGATTTTGTTTAGAAATTAGTAAAGATTAGCAGTTCAACGCAAATATAAATATCATTTAGAGGTGTATTGCAATTCAAGTCGAATAATGCACCGAAAGTAACTCATTCCGCTAGGTGATTACACACATTTTAATTCTATTGTTTGTTCCAGCCCACAGAAATACAAAGGCACGTCAACAATGGAATCGCTCGCGGTCGAACCTGTCCCAAGCCAGCCCACAACGGCCGACATTGTGATGTAATTCCGTCCCAAGAGTAAAACCTAGTCAAAATTCAATGTTTGTGCAATAAATTCCACAAAAAAAAAATACAACAAAAATCAAAAAACATGTCGCAAAAGAAACCTCGCGCTGCAAGTTACATAATTTCCCAATCCGAGCCCGGTGCCCACACACTCCAGCGAAACCATTCCCCATTTCACACGATGACTTCCGGATCGGCGCTTCACCTGACTTCCGAGCACGACGATCTGGGGCAGCTGGATCGCGTCCGAGCCGACCGTGTTGAACACATCCTGCAGCTTGTTCACCACCGGTATGAGGGCTTCCATCTTTTTGCTTGCTTGCCTTTCCCCGCGCGCGCACACTCTGTCACTCACAATCCCCGATGGTTCCCCCGACGTCGGGACTCTTCCTCCTGCTCTCTTCCAGGGAGGAGGACGAAAAGGAGAAATTTGCACTTTTTAGAAAGTGCCTGGTTTTTGGGGAGTGGATTTCGCGAATTCCGACGGTTTGGCGGTTCCGGTAGATTGAATATACTTCCGCGAGGGACGCGCACACGACAATAAACAAGTTTTTCACCCTTTTCCAGGCGGAGATATCGCGAATAAAAAACCTGCACCGCCAGCGAATTTCGACCCGTTTTTGCTTGCTTGCGTTCTTCGATAACTCTCTTGCAGCTGTCAACTGTCAAATCTTTTTTTCGTTTGGCCAGCTTTTTCGGCGACACGCACACACACGCAAGCACGACAAAAAGGGAGAACTGTCAAACGGGTGGGTTGGTTTCCTATCCCTCAATGTGAACCGGTGGAACCGGTTCGCGGTTTAAATTTTACAGTCACGGTGTTCTAGTAGGATTCTAGCAGAGTTCTTACAGAGCTGGATCATTACAGCAACCTAGCAGAAAATGTCCACCGTTCAGGCAGGATTCTGACATAACCAGCTCAGCTAGAATATTTCGTGACTGGGTGGTTTCCCAGTCATGGCGTTCTAGCAGAACTCTTACAGAACTCTGAGGAAAAATATTAGAATTCCCAAAGAATTCTAGCTGAAATACAATAACCGTTTCTAGCACCCACCCAGTCACGGCGTTCTAGCAAAATTCTAGTAGTTTTTGTATTTTTTTTATTCTAACAGCATTCTAGCAGAAATGTTCTACAATTTAAGCAGGATTCTGACAGAACCAGCTCTGCTGGAATATTTCATGATTGGGCAGCTGCCTAGACACGCGAATGTCTAGCAGAAATGGTTTGGTTTGCAAAAAAAAAAAAATTAAAAAGCCTTCCCAGAATTCTGCTAGACCTTTGACGGAATCTTCTAACAAAACCTGTTAAACTATCTTTAATTTTGTTAAAATTTTGTAAGAAATTCATTCAAAACAGAAAAAAAAATATTTTTTGCCAAACCACTTTATGCCGACAATGTTGTATTTTTAAGGCTGGTATGCTGATCGGAAGGAACGCAAAACTCCTTATAAAAAAACGCCCAAGGAAAGGGTCTCGAAAATATTTTTCTTAAGCGGTACGCAGCTGAAAAGTAACAGAAACGGAAAGATTGCGTTTGACGTTTCTTCGCGCTGTGCTTGTTTGCAATATGTTTTAATAAAAAAAATCAAAGAATTGTAATTTTCCTTTTTGAATGCGACTGATAATTACAAACGTTTTAATAATTTTGTATTGGATATAATAATATTTAAAATTCCCGCCGAATCTCAAAATGCAGAATATTGAAATTAAAAGGACAGATTTAGTTTTCTGGTCGAAATGGAGTAAAAAAATGTCTTTATTGATGTTGGCCAATGTGTCACCAACTATTTATTGCTAGAACCAACCAGCTACCTCTGGATTATGAGTCCCCTGCGCTGTCCGATTGATCCACAGGATCTGGCGTGACCAAAATGAAGTAATTCAGAGTGACTTGACAATAATCATACAAATATATATGTTCTTACTGAAAATTCAATAATAATCTGAAATTTTGAAATCCAACCAAACAACAAATTCAAAAATAAAAATTCAAAAACATGAAAAAACAAATATTTCTGAAATTTAAAATAACAAACTTTTCTAAAAATTATAAAGAAATTTCAACAAAACTCTGAAATTTGGTAATTCAAAATTACAAATATGCAGAATTGAATAATAATTTTAATATTAAAGTTTTTATAAATTCAATAGCTCAAAAATGTTAAAATTCGAAACGAATGTACAAGTCGAAATTCCAAAAATTTAAAAAATCGGAAATATAGAAATTCGTTCATAAAAACTTACGAAATCCTCGAAATTATAACATTCAAAAACTCTATTTTTTCAAAATAAATAAAATCTAGAATGAAAAATTAAGAATTTAGAAATTTAATTAATTTAAGAATTTAAGAACCAAAAATTAAAAAATCAGAAGATTTAAAAATTTACAAATTTACAAAATTAAAAATTTACAAACCTAAATATTTAAAATTTAGAAAAACATGAAAATTAAAAATTCAGCAATTTTAAAACTTAAACCTTAAAAATTAGGAATTTAAGAATTTAAGAGAAAAAAATAAATATTTGTATCAGGCTTATTTTATAATTTCCAAATTTCCTAACTTCCTAGTTTCCTAATTTCTTAATTTCCTAATTTCCTAACTTCCTAACTGCCTAAATTCCTAACTTCTCAATTTCCTAGTTTCCTAATTTCCTAATTTTTTTATTTTCTTTATACTACTAATTTGCTAATATCATAATTTCCTTATTTCCTCATTCCTTAATTCCCTGATTTAATAATTTCCTAATTTCCTTATTTCATAATTCCATTATTTTATAATTCCATTATTTCATAATTTCATAGTTTCATAATTTCCAAATTTCCTAATTTCTAAACTTCCTAACTTCCTAATTTCCTAATTTCCTAATTTCCTAATTTCCTAATTTCCTGATTTCCTTACTTCCTAACTTCCTAATTTCCTAACATATTTATTTCCTAATATCCTTAATTTCCTAGTTTCCAAATTTCCTAATTTTCTAATTTTTTTTTATTTTACTAATTTGCTAATATCATAATTTCCTAATTTCCTTATTCCTTAATTCCCTTATTTTATAATTTCCTTATTTCATAATTCCATTATTTTATAATTCCATTATTTCATAATTTCATAGTTTCACAATTTCATAGTTTCATAATTTCCTTATTTCCTTATTTCTGTATTTCCTTATTTCCTTATTTCCTTATTTCCTTATTTCCTTATTTCCTTATTTCCTTATTTCCTTATTTCCTTATTTCCTTATTTCCTTATTTCCTTATTTCCTTATTTCCTTATTTCCTTATTTCCTTATTTCCTTATTTCCTTATTTCCTTATTTCCTTATTTCCTTATTTCCTTATTTTTATTTCCTTATTTCCTTATTTCCTTATTTCCTTATTTCCTTATTTCCTTATTTCCTTATTTCCTTATTTCCTTATTTCCTTATTTCCTTATTTCCTTATTTCCTTATTTCCTTATTTCCTTATTTCCTAATTCCTTAATTCCCTAATTTCCTTATTTCCAATTTTTTAATTATTTTATTATCATATTTTCATAATTTTCTAATTTTAGTTTTTCTTGTTTTAGAATTTAAGAATGTCTAATTTTCTGTTTTTAAAAGAAATTTTCAATTATTGATTTCTTAATATTGTTTATAAATAATAATTATTGTTTAAAGTTTTTGAATAAACATTTTTAATCAATTTAATTTTAACTTTTAAATATTTTTTTATGTTTTTATTTTTTCCCCCAAAGAACCTCAAACGCGCTCATACCTAGTCAACTCAATCGGAATTCTGAAACGGAATTCAATTCGAATCGTTCATGTATTCCGTTTCAAACGCAACAACCGATTCCGTGTACGTACCGGTTGTTGCGTTTGAAACGGAATACGTAAACGATTCGAATTGCATTCCGTTTCAGAATTCCGATTGAGTTGACTGGGAACCAAAACCACCCAGTCACTGCGTTCGCGCAGGTTTCTCATAAAATTCTAACAGAGCGAAAATGTTCTTACTAGAGCGCTGCCATCATCCTGTAAGAATCCTGCTAGAACTGTTCTGACAGGCCATCCTGCTACAATTATGTTAGAATTCTGCTAGAATGAGCTGGCAGAAATTTTCTGCTTGAATTTTGTTAGAAAGTATGTCAGATTTCTTTTCTTCTTGATGGCTGTCGTAAAAAAAAAACAAACAAACCATGGTGCACTGAACATAACTTAAATTTTATTTATTTCATAATCGCTTTTTTACAAAACACAACAGCTTCATAACTTTCCTTTTGCTAGCGTAAAATCCTCACTTTCCGCTGTCTTGTGTCATCGAATGACGGCAACATGCCTGTTTCTGCCTTTAGTGTTGCAATCCGAGAAGTGGTCGAGAACCTATAACATATAGATAACATAATAATCACAATTAGTTTGGTTGTGTTTTAGATTTAGGGGTTTAATCCTAAGAACATAACCTCAAATGCTTCCAAAATTTTCAGGACTCTGGACTATCCGGCGATTTTTGTGCGCAGAAATCTCCTCAACTCTTCATTTATAGTTTATTTTATAAACATTTATTCGCCAATTTCATCTATCCTAAATCCTTAAAATTAATTTGAGGACTATTCAGAAAAATGGGTGCCTAAACGGATTTTTCTTTCCGATTTTTAAATTAACAATCTTTTCACAAAAATGCAATTGAGCAATTCTCTGAGATTTCGGTCGTTCGATTTTTTTTGTATTTTTTAATCTGGCTGAAACTTTTTTGGTGCCTTCGGTATGCCCAAAGAAGCCATTTTGCATCTTTAGTTTGTCCATATAATTTTCCATACAAATTTGGCAGCTGTTCATACAAAAATGATATGTGAAAATTCAAAAATCTGTATCTTTTGAAGGAATTTTTTGATCGATTTGGTGTCTTCGGCAAAGTTGTAGGTATGGATATGGACTACACTGAAAAAAAATTATACACGGTAAAATTTTTTTTGGTGATTTTTAATTTAACTTTTTGTCACTAAAACTTGATTTGCAAAAAAACACAATTTTTAATTTTTTTGATATGTTTTAGAGGACATAAAATGCCAACTTTTCAGAAATTTCCAGAATGGGCAAAAAATCTTTGACCGAGTTATGATTTTTTGAATCAATACAGATTTTTTCAAAAAATCGAAATATTGGTATATATCAAGACTAACATTTCAAACGGGCCAAACATTCAATATTACGGCCATTTGAAATGTTAGTCTTGAATTTATTTTTTTGAAAATATTTTTTTCGAAGAGATCGGAAAATTTCACGAATGTTTCATATTTTAACATTGTAAATCGGACCTATAGTTGCTGAGATATCGACATTAGAAAATGGTGGGTTGTTTGGGTGAGACTTAGAAAACATCAATTTTCCTGTTTTTTAACCTTTGCATGGCAATATCTCAGCAACTAAGGGTCGTATCAACGAAGTCCAAAAAAGCAAAATATAGAGAATTTTCTCAGCTTTTCACAAATATTTTTTCAAAGGTGGGCAAACATGGGCACTATTTTAAAAAAATAAATAACTGCGACTATTTTCAAAAAAGTTACCTAAAAATGGTTATAACTTGAAAACGGTGCACTTTATCAAAAATTCACTAAAGTACTTTTTGATTGAAAATTCGATTTTACATCGAGGAGCGGCCGTGGCTGACTGGTTACGGTGTTCGCTTTGTAAGCGAATGGTTCTGGGTTCGATTCCCATCTGCTCCCAACGAGAAAGTTAAGAACACAGAAATTTGAAATGATGAATATGAACGAAAAATCAAAGTCGCTCGAGGCGGGGTTCGATCCCCCGTCCTTTGGATTGGTAAGCAAAAATGCTAACCACTAGGCCATGACGACTTGGTGAGCGTGGACTGGAATTAGGAATACTATTACAGAGAGCGAGTTGTGGCGCTATAACCACGGCAAATAGTGTCCAGGGCATTCGTGGAAATACAATGTCCCATCCCAGAGGGTCCCGGAGTACCAAACCTTCTTAGCATGGTGCTCCCAACGAATACAACCAAATCTCCGAGCGTATGGTGGTGTGTCCCCACGCTTCTTCCTCCTGTCGATTCAGAATTGTGTTGTTGTTGTTCGAACACTCAGTGCTCAAACTCAACCCAATTACGAATCATCTCTGCGATACGGCTTTACGCAGTAGGCCTGGCCGCTTTAACGCTTGTGATGTTTCAATGCATTCTAATGCAATGGCGCACTACAAATGTAAATAAATGACAAGAAGAGTGCTAGGCGTCATCTAACCTAAGGCACTCTCCAGGATCCCTTCGAAAGATTGGCTGCGCTAGGTCTGATTAGATTAGATTAGATTAGATTAGATTAGAAAATTCGATTTTACATCGAAAAATGAAGTTGAAAAATTTTTGCGACCAATATTTCGATTTTTTGAAAAAATCTGTATGATTCAAAAAATCATAACTCGGTCAAAGATTTTTTGCCCATTCTGGAAATTTCTGAAAAGTTGGCATTTTATGTCCTCTAAAACATATCAAAAAATAAAAAAAAATTAAAAATAGTATTTTGTTGCAAATCAAGTTTTAGTGACAAAAAGTTAAATTAAAAATCACCAAAATTTTTTTTACCGTGTATCATTTTTTTCAGTGTAGTCCATATCCATACCTACAACTTAGCCGAAGACACCAAATCGATCAAAAAATTCCTTCAAAAGATACAGATTTTTGAATTTTCACATATCATTTTTGTATGGACAGCTGCCAAATTTGTATGGAAAATTATATGGACAAACTAATGATGCAAAATGGCTTTTTTGAGCATACCGAAGGCACCAAAAAAGTTTCAGCCGGATTAAAAATTACAAAAAATAAAATTAAAGAAAAAAGACCGATTCCGTAGAGAACTGCTCAATTTTCTCAAATCCGTATTTAATTTTAAAGAATTCAAATTGCTCAAATCGTCGCTGTCTTGCTATCTTGTCGCAAGTGAATGTTGGGCAAAATTGAGTTAAGAACGCCATGTTGTGAAGCTCACATTGCATCTCCTTTTGACCTTCACAAAACCCCAGAATTCGATTTCAATCCTGAAAAAAAAAAATTTTAAAACTTAAACCTTAAAAATTAGGAATTTAAGAATTTAAGAGAAAAAAATAAATATTTGTATCAGGCTTATTTTATAATTTCCAAATTTCCTAACTTCCTAGTTTCCTAATTTCTTAATTTCCTAATTTCCTAACTTCCTAACTGCCTAAATTCCTAACTTCTCAATTTCCTAGTTTCCTAATTTCCTAATTTTTTATTTTCTTTATACTACTAATTTGCTAATATCATAATTTCCTTATTTCCTCATTCCTTAATTCCCTGATTTAATAATTTCTAATTTCCTTATTTCATAATTCCATTATTTTATAATTCCATTATTTCATAATTTCATAGTTTCATAATTTCCAAATTTCCTAATTTCTAAACTTCCTAACTTCCTAATTTCCTAATTTCCTAATTTCCTAATTTCCTAATTTCCTGATTTCCTTACTTCCTAACTTCCTAATTTCCTAACATATTTATTTCCTAATATCCTTAATTTCCTAGTTTCCAAATTTCCTAATTTTCTAATTTTTTTTTATTTTACTAATTTGCTAATATCATAATTTCCTAATTTCCTTATTCCTTAATTCCCTTATTTTATAATTTCCTTATTTCATAATTCCATTATTTTATAATTCCATTATTTCATAATTTCATAGTTTCACAATTTCATAGTTTCATAATTTCCTTATTTCCTTATTTCTGTATTTCCTTATTTCCTTATTTCCTTATTTCCTTATTTCCTTATTTCCTTATTTCCTTATTTCCTTATTTCCTTATTTCCTTATTTCCTTATTTCCTTATTTCCTTATTTCCTTATTTCTTATTTCCTTATTTCCTTATTTCCTTATTTCCTTATTTCCTTATTTCCTTATTTTTATTTCCTTATTTCATTTCCTTATTTCCTTATTTCCTTATTTCTATTTCCTTATTTCCTTATTTCCTTATTTCCTTATTTCCTTATTTCCTTATTTCCTTATTTCCTTATTTCCTTATTTCCTTATTTCCTTATTTCCTTATTTCCTAATTCCTTAATTCCCTAATTTCCTTATTTCCAATTTTTTAATTATTTTATTATCATATTTTCATAATTTTCTAATTTTAGTTTTTCTTGTTTTAGAATTTAAGAATGTCTAATTTTCTGTTTTTAAAAGAAATTTTCAATTATTGATTTCTTAATATTGTTTATAAATAATAATTATTGTTTAAAGTTTTTGAATAAACATTTTTAATCAATTTAATTTTAACTTTTAAATATTTTTTTATGTTTTTATTTTTTCCCCCAAAGAACCTCAAACGCGCTTCATACCTAGTCAACTCATCGGAATTCTGAATGGAATTCAATTCGAATCGTTCATGTTTCCGCCAAACGCAACAACCGATTCCGTGTACGTACCGGTTGTTGCGTTTGAAACGGAATACGTAAACGATTCGAATTGCATTCCGTTTCAGAATTCCGATTGAGTTGACTGGGAACCAAAACCACCCAGTCACTGCGTTCGCGCAGGTTTCTCATAAAATTCTAACAGAGCGAAAATGTTCTTACTAGAGCGCTGCCATCATCCTGTAAGAATCCTGCTAGAACTGTTCTGACAGGCCATCCTGCTACAATTATGTTAGAATTCTGCTAGAATGAGCTGGCAGAAATTTTCTGCTTGAATTTTGTTAGAAAGTATGTCAGATTTCTTTTCTTCTTGATGGCTGTCGTAAAAAAAAACAAACAAACCATGGTGCACTGAACATAACTTAAATTTTATTTATTTCATAATCGCTTTTTTACAAAACACAACAGCTTCATAACTTTCCTTTTGCTAGCGTAAAATCCTCACTTTCCGCTGTCTTGTGTCATCGAATGACGGCAACATGCCTGTTTCTGCCTTTAGTGTTGCAATCCGAGAAGTGGTCGAGAACCTATAACATATAGATAACATAATAATCACAATTAGTTTGGTTGTGTTTTAGATTTAGGGTTTAATCCTAAGAACATAACCTCAAATGCTTCCAAAATTTTCAGGACTCTGGACTATCCGGCGATTTTTGTGCGCAGAAATCTCCTCAACTCTTCATTTATAGTTTATTTTATAAACATTTATTCGCCAATTTCATCTATCCTAAATCCTTAAAATTAATTTGAGGACTATTCAGAAAAATGGGTGCCTAAACGGATTTTTCTTTCCGATTTTTAAATTAACAATCTTTTCACAAAATGCAATTGAGCAATTCTCTGAGATTTCGGTCGTTCGATTTTTTTTGTATTTTTTAATCTGGCTGAAACTTTTTTGGTGCCTTCGGTATGCCCAAAGAAGCCATTTTGCATCTTTAGTTTGTCCATATAATTTTCCATACAAATTTGGCAGCTGTTCATACAAAAATGATATGTGAAAATTCAAAAATCTGTATCTTTTGAAGGAATTTTTTGATCGATTTGGTGTCTTCGGCAAAGTTGTAGGTATGGATATGGACTACACTGAAAAAAAATTATACACGGTAAAATTTTTTTTGGTGATTTTTAATTTAACTTTTTGTCACTAAAACTTGATTTGCAAAAAAACACGATTTTTAATTTTTTTTTGATATGTTTTAGAGGACATAAAATGCCAACTTTTCAGAAATTTCCAGAATGGGCAAAAAATCTTTGACCGAGTTATGATTTTTTGAATCAATACAGATTTTTTCAAAAAATCGAAATATTGGTATATATCAAGACTAACATTTCAAACGGGCCAAACATTCAATATTACGGCCATTTGAAATGTTAGTCTTGAATTTATTTTTGAAAATATTTTTTCGAAGAGATCGGAAAATTTCACGAATGTTTCATATTTTAACATTGTAAATCGGACCTATAGTTGCTGAGATATCGACATTAGAAAATGGTGGGTTGTTTGGGTGAGACTTAGAAAACATCAATTTTCCTGTTTTTAAACCTTTGCATGGCAATATCTCAGCAACTAAGGGTCGTATCAACGAAGTTCCAAAAAGCAAAATATAGAGAATTTTCTCAGCTTTTCACAAATATTTTTTCAAAGGTGGGCAAACATGGGCACTATTTTAAAAAAATAAATAACTGCGACTATTTTCAAAAAAGTTACCTAAAAATGGTTATAACTTGAAAACGGTGCACTTTATCAAAAATTCACTAAAGTACTTTTTGATTGAAAATTCGATTTTACATCGAGGAGCGGCCGTGGCTGACTGGTTACGGTGTTCGCTTTGTAAGCGAATGGTTCTGGGTTCGATTCCCATCTGCTCCCAACGAGAAAGTTAAGAACACAGAAATTTGAAATGATGAATATGAACGAAAAATCAAAGTCGCTCGAGGCGGGGTTCGATCCCCCGTCCTTTGGATTGGTAAGCAAAAATGCTAACCACTAGGCCATGACGACTTGGTGAGCGTGGACTGGAATTAGGAATACTATTACAGAGAGCGAGTTGTGGCGCTATAACCACGGCAAATAGTGTCCAGGGCATTCGTGGAAATACAATGTCCCATCCCAGAGGGTCCCGGAGTACCAAACCTTCTTAGCATGGTGCTCCCAACGAATACAACCAAATCTCCGAGCGTATGGTGGTGTGTCCCCACGCTTCTTCCTCCCCTGTCGATTCAGAATTGTGTTGTTGTTGTTCGAACACTCAGTGCTCAAACTCAACCCAATTACGAATCATCTCTGCGATACGGCTTTACGCAGTAGGCCTGGCCGCTTTAACGCTTGTGATGTTTCAATGCATTCTAATGCAATGGCGCACTACAAATGTAAATAAATGACAAGAAGAGTGCTAGGCGTCATCTAACCTAAGGCACTCTCCAGGATCCCTTCGAAAGATTGGCTGCGCTAGGGTCTGATTAGATTAGATTAGATTAGATTAGATTAGAAAATTCGATTTTACATCGAAAAATGAAGTTGAAAAATTTTTGCGACCAATATTTCGATTTTTTGAAAAAATCTGTATGATTCAAAAAATCATAACTCGGTCAAAGATTTTTTGCCCATTCTGGAAATTTCTGAAAAGTTGGCATTTTATGTCCTCTAAAACATATCAAAAAATAAAAAAAAATTAAAAATAGTATTTTGTTGCAAATCAAGTTTTAGTGACAAAAAGTTAAATTAAAAATCACCAAAAAAATTTTTACCGTGTATCATTTTTTTTCAGTGTAGTCCATATCCATACCTACAACTTTGCCGAAGACACCAAATCGATCAAAAAATTCCTTCAAAAGATACAGATTTTTGAATTTTCACATATCATTTTTGTATGGACAGCTGCCAAATTTGTATGGAAAATTATATGGACAAACTAATGATGCAAAATGGCTTTTTTGAGCATACCGAAGGCACCAAAAAAGTTTCAGCCGGATTAAAAATTACAAAAAATAAAATTAAAGAAAAAAGACCGATTCCGTAGAGAACTGCTCAATTTTCTCAAATCCGTATTTAATTTTAAAGAATTCAAATTGCTCAAATCGTCGCTGTCTTGCTATCTTGTCGCAAGTGAATGTTGGGCAAAATTGAGTTAAGAACGCCATGTTGTGAAGCTCACATTGCATCTCCTTTTGACCTTCACAAAACCCCAGAATTCGATTTCAATCCTGAAAAAAAAAAAACTCCGTTCATTGTTGTAACTCTTCATATGACAGAAGTTTCTATCTTGTCGTGCTATCTTAACACACCCTGAAAATTGTTGTAAGTGCGACAACTGGCCAAAGGGATTGCAGGTCAGAACGCGTTTGATATACGAGCAATTCTCTGAGATTTCGGTCATTCGGTTTTCTTTTTATTTTTTAATTATTGGTATGCCAAAAGAAGCCATTTTGCATCATTAGTTTGTCCATATAATTTGCCATACATATTTGGCAGCTGTCCATACAAAAATGATATGTGAAAATTCATAAATCTGTATCTTTTGAAGGAATTCTTTGATCGATTTGGAGTCTTCGGCAAAGTTGTAGGTATGGATAAGGACTAAAGTGAAATAAAATGATACACGGTATTTTTTTTTGTGATTTCGAATTTCACTTTTATATATCGATTTTTTGAAAAAGTCAGTATTGATTTAAAAATTCATAACTCAGGCAATTATTTTTTACACATTCTGGAAATTTCTGAAAAGTTGGCATTTGATGTCCCCTAAAAAATATCAGAAAAAATAGTATTTTTCTTCAAATCATATTTTAGTGACAAAAAATGAATTTAAAAAAAAATAATTGAATGGAAATTTACGGACAAACTCATGATGCAAAATGGATTCTTTTGGCATACCAAAGGCATCAAAAAAGTTTCAGCCGGATAAAAAAATACAAAAATAAAAAAAAATCGACTTCGTAGAGAATTGCTCATCCGTACAAGTCAGACTATCGTAAACATTTGATATTAGACTTCGGGACTTTGGAAATCAAATTCAACCAAACTTCGGGGCAATGCTCAGGCACGGTCAGCCAAACATTGCGCGCTCTTGTTTTTGTTTATTCAAGGTCAAAAATTAACGTCGAAATGGCGAGTGCGGCAAGATATCACGACAGCGTCGAAATGCTAATTAACCTCAATTTGCAAGTTAGAAAAACTGTTTTGCATAATAAGAAACGTTTTTTAATCAAACCCAGCGAATGGCGATTCAAGCAACACACAACTTGAAACAGATATCTCAAAATGTTTAACGAGACTGGGTTCAGATTGACATAGTCGGCTTCGGTGGGTTTTCCCGGCTTAATTGTATAATTTATCGGGTCGTCTCTGTTGTGATAATTTGTAAATTACAAGTGCACAGGTGATATGCCCCATCAGTCGCGGTGTATCGCGATTCGAAGAACTCTATATTGCAAAGAAAGAAAGAAGCGAAAAAACAAAACTTCAAAGAGACAGAGAAAATGTAGTAATGACAACATTATACCAACACAAGAAGCAAAAAATCCCACAAAAGGTGTTGCAATCGGGGAGTTTTACCCATGTGTTAACAAATTTTTCGTTCGAGATTGATCACCAACCCAGACAGATCAGATCTTTCCCCTTCGCGTATGGAGCACACACTCACGGGCCAGCAACACAACCACTAATGAGACGATTGTCTGCCAGCGATGTATGGCTGTGAGCGGCTTTGTGTGATTTGATCGATCATTGATCTGTGGGGCCGACAAGTGCAACTGGAAAATCTCCTGTCTAACCACCGAAAATTGGTTCATTTCACTGACAATTACCGCTCATGTAGGCTTTTTGAAGCAATTCCGAATGAAACCGGCATAGTTTGTATTTCAAGCATTGTTTTTGAGCAGTAGCATAAAAAATGAAAGCTTTTCTTTAAATTTATTTACTTTAAATATTTTAATGATCAAATCAATCATAAAAATTACGGAAATACAAAAAAATAATACATCAAACAGTTTACAGTCTTGCTAGATGATGTCCCTAAGCCCAAAGTGTGTATTATTTGTGTTTTTTGGCAAAATCGGAAGCTGCATTTGAAATAACTTTATATGGTTAAAAGGGGAATTATGCCTATTTTTCCTGTATCTTGATGCGATCACCGGTCCCACAGTTATTTTTTTTAATGCTCAAAACTGTCCAATTTAAATCAAAAATGGAAAAGTAATCATTATAAATAGGGGTGGTGATTTTTTGGCGGAAGCCGCGTAGTTCGTGAAATTTGGCCTTGGCCGTGAAATTTGGTAAACACCGTGGAATGCTGCGAAATTCGATAGAATCATTTGTCGAATTGCTCCTTAGTGCATTCAAACATTGATTTTTTATTCAAACACTTCACAAAATATTAAACTGCGGAAAGGAGTGGTGAAAAAATGCATGGAAAATTTTGAACTTATTTTTGAAGATATGTTCATTATAATATTTTTAGAAATGCAAATAGTTGATTGTAAATTCGATAAAAATTAGCCGGGACCGTGGTGTAGGGGTAAGCGTGGTTGCCTCTCACCCAGTCGGCCTGGGTTCGATCCCAGACGGTCTCGGTTGCATTTTTCGAGACAAGATTTGTCTGATCACGCCTTCCGTCGGATGGGGAAGTAAATGTTGGCCCCGGTCTAATTTAGATGTTAGGTCGATAGCGCTCAGTCCAGGTGTATTAGTCGTCTCCCTGGGTCCTGTCTCGGTGGATTCGTTCATAGGCATTTGGACTAACAACCCAAAGGTCGTCAGTTCGAATCCCGGGGTGGATGGAAGCTATGGTGTAAAAAGAGGTTTGCAATTGCCTCAACAATCAAGCCTTCGGACGCTTAGTTTCGAGTAGGAATCTCGCAATCGAGAACGCCAAAGCAATGCTGTAGAGCGAATAATTTGATTTGATTTGATTTTGATTGAAAATTTGTAGTTATCACTTCATTGTTTTGTTTTGTATTTTGTGCTGTCGCTTACTTTTTCAGGAACTAGGGGAAATTCTCGTATCTTTGGCAGGTTAAGCTCTCGCTCCTAACTTCATCCAATTTGCTGATTTTCACTATTTAAACAACTTATTTTGCAAAACTTTTGATAGAAACTTGCTTGCTCACTTCTTATTAAGCTATTTATCACTCGATTTCAGTTGAAAACGCTTTTAATTAGCTTTAATTGAATGTCAAAGTTCTGACCTGCCAACATTAGAGGCACGCTGGAATTAGATGCTGTTCCCCTACCCTGGGGGTCTCGTGGCGCAGGGGTAGCGGCTTCGGCTGCCGATCCCGATGATGCTATGAGACGCGGGTTCGATTCCCGCCTTATCCACTGAGCTTCTATCGGATGGTGAAGTAAAACGTCGGTCCCGGTTTCTCCTGTCTCGTCAGAGGCGCTGGAGCAGAAATCCCACGTTAGAGGAAGGCCATGCCCCGGGGGGCGTAGTGCCAATAGTTTCGTTTTTTCCCCTACCCTGTAAGCAATTGCTTGACAATAACACTTCTTGGCTTCGTTGGCTTTTATGGGAAAGTTTTGAAGCGGGAGGAGAAACAAGCTTTAAATAAGGTTTATATGGATCTTACTTAGATTTTATATTATTATTTTGACTGTTGGGCCAAATTCTGTTTGACTTCGATAATATTTCAGAGTTCAATTGGTCCTTTTACAAAGAAACGAAATAAAATGAATGATTTTGATGTGCCTTTTCATATTTTTTATGTATCTGAGTCAATTAGAAAATTTATTCAAAGCCTGTTAGCGAAAGATTGGAAGTTTCAAAGGTTTTTTTTGGGTGATAAAGATGCTTATATTTTTAATTGTTGGATTTTCTTGATAAATCGATGATATTTTTTTTTTGAATTTTTGTTCTGATTAAGCCGGATTTGTTTTTCTCTGTTTCATAACATGAATTTAGCGATATTATTTTGAAGGTCTGAAAATTAAAAAAAAATCAATGACGTGTCCTTTTTAAGAGCCGGTCATGTAACTCAATAACTTGAAGTCTGTATATAGTTAACTTTAAGGTTTACAGATTAGGAAAACAACAAAATGTAGCAGCATATTTGTTATGTTTGAAATAATAGGTTGCGGCAAACATTGTCAGACGAGTAACCGGAAATAATCCTTAATAAAAGTTAAAAAATCCAAATGAATTAAGCAAATAAGATTCGTTCTTTTTAATTTTGAGAAAAAATGGAGAAAAAACTTTTATATTTGATGTTTCAATTGTATGAAACTGTATTATAATTGTTTTTGCCGATTGCAATGAATTCCTGACATCATAAACTTTTAAAAACGAAAATGAACAGTGTTTAAATCACGAAATAGTAGTTTATGCAACAAGTTGCAAAAAGAGAATTTTTTCAGCACGAGTCGTACATTTATCCAACGAGGTTCACCGAGTTGGATAAATACGACGAGTGCTGAAAAAATCAAGTTTTGCAACGAGTTCCATACAACATTCTTTTTTTTCGTTTTTTTTCGTCCCGCCCGTGTGGATCAATCGGACCGCGCACTGGCTCACAATCCAGAGGTTGCTGGTTCGAATCCCGCGGCGGGCGCTCTAAAATCCTTTGTGTAAATATGGGTATTCGGCGCCGTCGCTCCGTGCCATACTCTAGTACACTTAGGAGCCCAGGGCGGCGAAGTCCTTGTAGATTAAAAGGAAGACACTAGTGGTTGGTACTAGCAATGGTGGCCGACAGCTATAAAGTCAACTTCGTTCCATACAACATTTTTTGCAATTTCGAAAAACACCCATTGAGTGAAATTTTAAGTCGAATTTTCATGTATTTTGTCAATAAATCGTTTAAATCAAAAAATGTTGAAAAGTGTTACTTTTTGAAACAAGTGCTGAAAAGTTCAACTTTTCAGCACCCATTTCAGTGCTGAAAAGTAGAACTTTTCAGCATTTATTTTGAAAAGTGTTGCTATTCGATTCTGTTATTTTTGGTACAGAAAAGTAGGCTATTTCGTCGTTCAAGAATGACAGGAAAAGTAAGTAGTTTCACGACGGAATTGCAAAAAGCAAATTAGAGCTGAAAAGCCACAGCTGACCACTTATTATTGTAGGGATTATGGGTTGCAGGATTGAATATGTAATAAATTATTAAATGAGTATTCATTATAACATTGATATAATTCATAAATAATAGTTAAGAGCGCAACAAAAAGTGCGCACCTTCATGAATATTGCCTTGTTAGCTGATTGCGGATGGAGTGCGAGAGCGCGCTAGCGAGCTGCGAGAGAGAACAACAAGCGAGAAAACAACGAGATGCGCGCGGCTGGCGAAAGAGAGAATGAAGATTGTCAAATCAGTTTTGTGGTTAATTTCTGTGGAATAAGACGTGTTGTTTGTTAATTGCAAAATATCTGTGTTTTTATTATAAAAGAAAGTCCCCGATCACGACAATGGCACAGTCCGGTAAGTCGAACCTTTTGATTCATGAAAGATCATTTGTTTTGCTTGAATTGTTGTGTTGTGAAATCCAACAGTTTTGTTTACCTGCCAGGATGCAGGTCCAAAGTTTCGCTTTGTTGTTTTGCCTGTGTTTTGAAACAGGTAGATGTTTGCTGGAACTTGTTATTTGAAATTGATAAAAGGCATAAAACTATCTGCGATAATTGACGGTCTTGAATTTAATGAATGATTTGCTTGTTGTTGTGATATTGGGAACGAATGTTTTGTTTTGAAGTAGTAAGTTTGGCTTTTCGTTGTGATAATTGAAAACCAATGTTTTATTCTAAGTTAATGGTGGAATTTGAAGGCAAATAATTTGCTCGAAATTTGATTGTTTTTGTACAATCACATTTTTGCTTTAGATTTGATTGTTGTTGTTTTGATTGACGACCAATGTTTTGTTTTAATTTGATGCAATGTTTAATTGTTGTTGTGGAAATTGAACTCCAATGTTTTGTTACGAATTAGACTTCAATTTTTTTTCTTATTTTTGTGATTGATGAAAATCAATATTTTGTTTATAATTTGACAAAAGATTTGACAAGATTGTGGAAATTGAAAATCAATATTTCTTTTTGAATTTGATGGAGGATTAGTTTGCGATTGAAGGTAGATAATTTGTTTTTAATTTAGTTGTTGTTTTGGTAATTGAAATCAAATTTGTTGTTTTAATTTTATAGTTGTTATTATAATTGACGACCAATGTTTTGTTTTGAATTTGATGCAAAATTTGATTGTTATGGATTGTTGTTATTATTGATGATCATTATTTTATTTTGGATTGGATGCTGGTTATTTTGGTAATTGAAGACCAATGTTTATTTTTGAATAAGATAAATATTTGCTTCTCGTTAGTTTTGTTTTAAATTTAATGAAAGATATGTTTGTTGTGGCAATAACTTGATGCAAAGTCCAATAAAATCACAAATTACAAAATTTACAGGTTTAATTTTGATTGAAAGAGTTGATTGTTGATGAGGGAATTAAAGACCAATGTTTTGTTATGATAAGATGACAAATTTGCTTATTTTTGCGATAAATGAAAACCAATATTTTGTTTCGATTAAGATACGAGGTTTGATTGATATTGTGGTAATCGAAAACCAGTTATTATTTTGAATATGATGATAGATTTGCTTTTTGTTGTGGCAATCGAAGGCCAAGATTTGTTTTCAGAATTTGAGTTTTGTTATTATAGAAAGGTATTTTTTTCGGTTTTAAATTTCATGCAATATTTGATTGTCGTTTTATGATGGGCAATTTTGAGTTTTAAATTTGACGCAATATTTGATTGTACATATGGTAATTGATGACCAATGTTTTGTTTTGAAGTTGATGCTAAATTTGATTATTAATTTTATGGTTAATGAAAAAATGTATAGTTCTCATTTGAATGAAGATTTGATTGTTGTTATTATTGACGATAAATTTTTAATGTGAATTTGATGCAATATTAGATTGTTGCTTGATGCTGTGGAAATTGAAAACTATCGTTTTAAAATTCTAATGAAAATTTTATAGATTTATGCAGAAATTGACAATCAATGTTTTGCTTTGAAATTTGATTTGAGCAACGTTTTTTGCCGTTATAATTGATTAGTCATAGTTAATTTTGAAGTCTCTTCTGTGTTGGAGACTGACAAACCTCTGTGATGGTAGTCAAAAAAAGTCTCCTCTGTGTTGGAGCCTGACAGACCTCTGTGATGGTAGTCAGAAAAAAAAGTCTCCTCTGTGTTGGAGCCTGACAGACCTCTGCGATGGTAGTCAGAAAAAAAAGTCTCCTCTGTGTTGGAGCCTGACAGACCTCTGCGATGGTAGTCAGAAAAAAGTCTCCTCTGTGTTGGAGCCTGACAGACCTCTGCGATGGTAGTCAGAAAAAGTCTCCTCTGTGTTGGAGCCTGACAGACCTCTGCGATGGTAGTCAGAAAAAAGTCTCCTCTGTGTTGGAGCCTGACAGACCTCTGCGATGGTAGTCAGAAAAAAGTCTCCTCTGTGTTGGAGCCTGACAGACCTCTGCGATGGTAGTCAGAAAAAAGTCTCCTTTGTGTTGGAGCCTGACAGACCTCTGCGATGGTAGTCAGAAAAAAGTCTCCTCTGTGTTGGAGCCTGACAGACCTCTGCGATGGTAGTCAGAAAAAAGTCTCCTCTGTGTTGGAGCCTGACAGACCTCTGCGATGGTAGTCAGAAAAAAGTCTCCTCTGTGTTGGAGCCTGACAGACCTCTGCGATGGTAGTCAGAAAAAAGTCTCCTTTGTGTTGGAGCCTGACAGACCTCTGCGATGGTAGTCAGAAAAAAGTCTCCTCTGTGTTGGAGCCTGACAGACCTCTGCGATGGTAGTCAGAAAAAAGTCTCCTCTGTGTTGGAGCCTGACAGACCTCTGCGATGGTAGTCAGAAAAAAGTCTCCTCTGTGTTGGAGCCTGACAGACCTCTGCGATGGTAGTCAGAAAAAAGTCTCCTCTGTGTTGGAGCCTGACAGACCTCTGCGATGGTAGTCAGAAAAAGTCTCCTCTGTGTTGGAGCCTGACAGACCTCTGCGATGGTAGTCAGAAAAAAAGTCTCCTCTGTGTTGGAGCCTGACAGACCTCTGCGATGGTAGTCAGAAAAAAGTCTCCTCTGTGTTGGAGCCTGACAGACCTCTGCGATGGTAGTCAGAAAAAAGTCTCCTCTGTGTTGGAGCCTGACAGACCTCTGCGATGGTAGTCAGAAAAAAAGTCTCCTCTGTGTTGGATCCTGACAGACTTCTGCGATGGTAGTCAGAAAAAAGTCTTCTCTGTGTTAGAGCCTGACAGACAGACCTCTGCGATGGTAGTCAGAAAAAAAGTCTCCTCTGTGTTGGAGCCTGACAGACCTCTGCGATGGTAGTCAGAAAAAAGTCTCCTCTGTGTTGGAGCCTGACAGACCTCTGCGATGGTAGTCAGAAAAAAGTCTCCTCTGTGTTGGAGCCTGACAGACCTCTGCGATGGTAGTCAGAAAAAAGTCTCCTCTGTGTTGGAGCCTGACAGACCTCTGCGATGGTAGTCAGAAAAAAAGTCTCCTCTGTGTTGGAGCCTGACAGACCTCTGCGATGGTAGTCAGAAAAAAAAGTCTCCTCTGTGTTGGAGCCTGACAGACCTCTGCGATGGTAGTCAGAAAAAAGTCTCCTCTGTGTTGGAGCCTGACAGACCTCTGCGATGGTAGTCAGAAAAAAGTCTCCTCTGTGTTGGAGCCTGACAGACCTCTGCGATGGTAGTCAGAAAAAAGTCTCCTCTGTGTTGGAGCCTGACAGACCTCTGCGATGGTAGTCAGAAAAAAAGTCTCCTCTGTGTTGGAGCCTGACAGACCTCTGCGATGGTAGTCAGAAAAAAAGTCTCCTCTGTGTTGGAGCCTGACAGACCTCTGCGATGGTAGTCAGAAAAAAAAGTCTCCTCTGTGTTGGAGCCTGACAGACCTCTGCGATGGTAGTCAGAAAAAAGTCTCCTCTGTGTTGGAGCCTGACAGACCTCTGCGATGGTAGTCAGAAAAAAGTCTCCTTTGTGTTGGAGCCTGACAGACCTCTGCGATGGTAGTCAGAAAAAAGTCTCCTCTGTGTTGGAGCCTGACAGACCTCTGCGATGGTAGTCAGAAAAAAGTCTCCTCTGTGTTGGAGCCTGACAGACCTCTGCGATGGTAGTCAGAAAAAGTCTCCTCTGTGTTGGAGCCTGACAGACCTCTGCGATGGTAGTCAGAAAAAAAGTCTCCTCTGTGTTGGATCCTGACAGACTTCTGCGATGGTAGTCAGAAAAAGTCTTCTGTGTTAGAGCCTGACAGACAGACCTCTGCGATGGTAGTCAGATTAAAAAAATGAATAATCTGTGCTGGAGTTCTTTGCGAAAGCAGTCAGATAACAATCTCCTCGATAAAGGAACCTGACAGACTTTTGTGATGATTTTTTTAAATAACTTCACAGAAGGAGCCTTATGGATTTTAGAAATATATTGTTCAGCAAATCTTTTCATTCAATTAAGAACCGTCTTTAACATCACAAAAGAAATTGACCTAAGAAAATGAATAAATAAATTTAAATGTGAAAGTGAGCACTTTTGGTATCCACAGATAAAGCAATATGTATTTTGGAGTTATGTCTGTGAACTACCTAAAAAATGATTTTAAATTCATCGAATAGGGCTAAAACGGTTGTCACTTTATCTAACACTGGAGTTGTCCTCTTGAAAGATAAACCTCTAAATTGAAAGACGTTAATGATTAAGTATTCCATATTGATAGTAGTTATGGTTAATTGTTACTTTAATCGATTTACTCAGCTGTGATACAAAAGTTGCTTGAAACCCAACATTATTTCACAGGGAAGTAAAAATTTAAGTAATCGTTAACATGAACAATACATTATTAGTTAAAAAAGGTTAAAATAATTCACTTAATAATTATTTTGATGCATTTTTAAATAATAAATAAAGGAATGATTAATCATCAGAAATTCTTAAAATATAATTTAAAGTGTGAGAGCGTTGCGTCACAAGAGAAAATAATACAAATATTTAAATATTAATTTTGAATTCTCGATTAAATTTTCAAAAGGCCCTATCTGCATAGGAAACCTATGAGGGATAGGTTGTTTTGAAAATTTAATCTAGAATTGAGAAGTATGAGTGACAATTTGAGCAACAAAAAAAACATAATTAAAAAAAAACTAGGAAACATTTATATTAATTATATTAATTTTTATTTTTCAATGCAATATCTGTGATTTGTATCAAAATAGTTCAAAATCATTCATTAATTTCGATAGAAATTATATTTTAACAATGTATCATTTTATTGAGTTAAAAAAACACTTTCAGAATTTTAGTAAAGTAAATATATCAAAATTAAATTAAAAGAAACATTATTTTAAAATAAATTAAAGAAACTTTGGGGTTCTTTAATCGATTGTACTTAATTATGAAACCAAACTTTTTCAAATTACATAACAGAAGTTTATCAGCAAAGAAAAAGTTAAAATTTTAAATAAGAAAAGAAACCATAGACAGGGATCGTAAAGATCGAGATTAAAAAAAAAATAAGTTTCTGTGAACAATCTACTGATGAAATATATCAAAGTTGCTTGGAACCCATTTTACATTACGAGAAAAATAAAACCAAATATTTAAAAATAAAACATTAAAAAAATCTTTCAGCTGTTTTTAGGTAAGCAAGATACGTTTTGAAGGAATTTATGGTTAGGATATTGTCTCCTCCGTGTTGGAGCCTGACAGACCTCTGCGGTGGTAGTTTGAAAATGTTTCGCCTGAGCTGGAACCCTTTGAGAAAGTAGTCAGATTGCAATCTATACATCTATGCATTACAAGAATAATTGAATAAAATATTTTTTTTTGTTGTTATCTGATAAGCACAGTACATTTTGAAGGTATTTATAAATAAAATGACCTTAAACATTGTTTTGATCATGATTAAATGTAACATTAAATAATCTAATCTACGGTAATACCAAAAGTGCTTGAATCCATACCTTAAGCTACTTTAAAAACAATTTGAAGAGAAAATTAATTTAAAATATAATAGAAATCGAATATAGCGGAGCAGCATTTATTTCAATTTATATATTTTATTTTTATTGCAACAATTTACCACATGATTTTGTTTTATTCATTAGAATAATATTTTCTGAACTATGTTTTGTTTCAAGATAAACAAAAATATTATTAAGTAGACACAACAGAGAAAAAAAACTATTCGGTAAAAACTATCGTTTGTTTGGTTATAAGATCGCGTAAGTGAATATTAATAGAAAGTTCAAAATTTTTAATATAAAAGTTGAAAAATGTTGATACTACCATGCATTTACAGAACAAAATCGTTAAATCGGTAAAAAAAAATTTAAGAAAGTTTTTGTGGCAAGAATAAACAACATTTGATTTTATTTTTTTATAAAAAAAAAGAATTTTGTGCAGCAAAGCACATTTTGAGCATTAATTGAATTATTTATATTATTTTTGCAATTTGCTTCATTTATTGAGATTGCTTTTTAAGAAATCATCCTAAACTGAAATACGGACTATTTTTTATTTTATGAAAGTGTACCGGTACTGATGAAAACAAATTCTTTAAAAATATTGCTGATTTTGCATTTTAGTAATTTTTGCCATGATTTATTAACAGTTTCAAAATTAGTTAAAATGCGGTAATTTTTGATACAATGTTAAGCGGTGTATGTACATCAGAAGGTTGTTGTTTATTTTATTAACGTGACTTTAACCTAGAGAGGTCATTCGTCACTGTACATCAGAAGGAACCGGTCAAGAAAAAAAAATCAAATGGGCAGCAGTAGAAGCGAAAGCAAGCCAGATAGGGTGAAGAAAAGCCCCAAGAAAACGCTCCCTCTCCTTTGTTCTGCTGTTCGTAAAGCCTTCCTTTCCTTCCGATCTCCATATTAGCCTTTATATAAAAAAAAGTTGTTTGTTTTAGCTGTACAGCTTGGTTGGGAATAAATTACAGAAAAGTACAGATAAAAATATTGAAAATGAGGAAGGAATAAGCTTGCTTGTAGATCCATTTTGGGTGTTTTTGGGTATTAATTACAAACATATACTTTTCGTCACGACTGCATTTAATATTAAAATCAGTTTATGTTTAACTTCAAGTCCCGTCTGGTGGATCAATCGGACGTGGCACTGGGCTGAGCGATTTGAACTCCGTGGCGGGCGCACATAAATTCAAAGTGTAAATTTGAGTAAAAACAATATCTGTGCCTGTCATAGTTTTTGTTTCAGATTTTTTTTTAAATGAATTAAATAAATTACCACATTGTATATATTTTTAGAAATGTTTATTCTTTGTTTTATATGGTACACATGAATTTAAAACTTTAAAAACGCCAGGATTATGCTTCATTTGTTATTTAAGTCAGCAACATGTTAGATTTTTGAATTTAGAACACATTGTTTTATATTTCATATTCACAAAATGATAATAAAGAAAAATAATTTGATTCCATTTAATTCGAAATGTTAAAAAAAAATTGCTTTTGAATTTGAATTATTATTTTTTTAAATCGTGTTGTGTTGTTTCAGCAATGTTTGTAAAATTTGCTTTTTAGTTTTAAATTACATAAAATTTAAAGAAAATCAGGTAAACAATCACTAATCTCGTATTGCATAAAAAAATGATAAACCTGCGTTTATTTGAGAAATATTTGTGGTTTTTGGTTTTTCTCCTCGTTTTTTTTCTTTTTCTTATATTTTCAGGTGTTTTAAATTTTCAACCTCATCAGTGCATTCCATTTTCTACAACTCCTGCGATCGGATGTCAGTCTCTTGGACAACATAGATGAAACATTTCGAAGACTGCGCTTTCGTATTTAGATCAGCATGAAAACAAAGTCGAGGAACCCGACGAAAATCTTTTAGGAAATTTAAAAAAAACATTGATTGATTTAGCATTCATGCAATTTTTCTGTTAGGAATTATGATTGATATTCGTCATCTTGAGAGTAGAAAAGAGGGAGAATGTAGGGATTATGGGTTGCAGGATTGAATATGTAATAAATTATTAAATGAGTATTCATTATAACATTGATATAATTCATAAATAATAGTTAAGAGCGCAACAAAAAGTGCGCACCTTCATGAATATTGCCTTGTTAGCTGATTGCGGATGGAGTGCGAGAGCGCGCTAGCGAGCTGCGAGAGAGAACAACAAGCGAGAAAACAACGAGATGCGCGCGGCTGGCGAAAGAGAGAATGAAGATTGTCAAATCAGTTTTGTGGTTAATTTCTGTGGAATAAGACGTGTTGTTTGTTAATTGCAAAATATCTGTGTTTTTATTATAAAAGAAAGTCCCCGATCACGACAATTATGTAAACCAAATGTAATTATTATAAGAAAGATTCAATAAAGTATATTTAATTCAAAAAAAAAATAAATAAACTTTTAAAAATCATCAAAACTTCTTGAGTCATTGCAAATAATATTAATGTTCAAGTCCTCCACACACTTTTTAATCTTTGAATAGAATTTTAAACGACCTTTACTTCCAGAATGATAAATCTGCTTATATTGTCACTTGTTTTAAAGCTGAGTTTTATCCGTAAGATTTACTCTGAAAAAAATAGATAATTTTGTTTATAATAACCTTAATCACTCCTTCCTTAAAAAGTTTTAATTTAATTCACGTGCTAAACGGTTTTTCTTTTTAAATTTATTTTAGATACAATTTAATCATTCCGGCAAAATCTTGTTTTGTAAATTTTTCATAAAATTAAAAAAAGTTCCTTAAGATACCATTTATTAGCCAACAAGAACTGTTGTACCTCAGTCATTTTATCTTTCTACCGATTACAGTGATTAACAAGAAAATGTTTTCTTTTTTCTTATTTTCATATTTTTATCTTAAATTTCGAGTTCTGCGACCCTATTTTAATTATATTTGAGTTGTTGATTGACTTTTAGCATACCAAATATTTTTTTTTTCATTATTTCAACACCGCCATTTTGGCCGCCATCTTGGATTAAACAAATCTAAATCACTTTAGAGCATGTTTGGGGTCATTTTCGAGCTTAAAAATCAAAAAATAAAACAAAAAATCGACTATCCGAAGTCTTGATTATCCAAAGTAAAATTGGAAAAGGAAAATTTTTAATAGTATTAAACAATTACAGATTCGTTAAAAAATCTGTTCAAACGTTCGTGTTTCAAGTTAAAAATAATTCCAAAACTCTGAATTTCATATGTAGTTTGCTGTAGCAGAACTTCTAACTTTTAATAAACACAAAATGAATTAAATTAAAATTAAATGAAAAATAAAATAATAAACAAAAAAATTAGAGTCATAAACCATTTTGCAGATCACAGATTTCTTATAGCATTGCTCAGCTCTTTGTAATAGAAAAGAGACATCATCCAAAAAGCCAGCACCCACGATACCAGGCCGTTTGATGGTCACCGGAAAATGTTCATCATTATGAGGCCAAATTGTCATAACAATGTGGCGTACTTTTTGATCGTCTTGATTGAGCCAGTCGAAAACATAGCAAGAGACAAGGCTAAATTCTTCTTAAATGATCGCCCGTGAACATGGCCGGATGCGGAAGTGAAAATTTTCACACTTGGAAGAAGACTCCACTAAGGTTGAAATTTAATGGAGTAATTTGAAACGAAATAAAGCATAAAAGGTTTATAAATTTTCGCTATCTACAAAAAATAAAAAAAATAAAAAAATACTGAAACAATCCAACTGGCCAATCAATTGCGAAATCCTGATTCAACTTCAACACCCTTCAATTTGAGTTCGACACGCGCGCGTTCGAGAGTACACTGTAAATTGCCCCTAAAGCGATGATGTCCTTCGATTTTGGCCGGCTTGCAATCACGTTGAAGGGGCACCAAAAATCGTTGTTATTGCAGATAAGTGGCGGATGAAGCAAAAAGGCAAAACAAAATAAAGGGGCAGCAGCTGATGTTCATCAATCTCGTGTGTGTTGCCTGTCGTTTATGTTGCGCCAACATCGCGCGAGCATGAACTTTTAACCCCCTCGAGGAGGAGAAGTGCAACATTGTCATGCAAGCGAAGGGGAAATTGGTTGTTTAGGGGAAATTTCTTCCCATTCGAGGGGAAAAATGTAGCAAGGGGAAGCGATATGCAACATGAGTGAATTGTTGTTGTTGCGCAGCAAATGCCGTAAATCGAAGGGGGCAATGAATTCATCGTGAACATAATGACGAAAGAAGCTGTTTTTGAAAAGAATGCCCAAGTTTTAACAACAATTTTGACTGCCTAGAGTTAAGACAGAATTTAACCTTTTGATTTCTTGTGGTAGTAGGAAGAAGTGCTGAAAAATAAATTTGAAATTTGAATTTGAATAAATAAAAATCTATTTTTGAAACATTGCAGCAAAAATATATGTTAACAAGAACTTCAAAATTTAATCGAAATAGAAAGTAGTTTTCAGCTGAGTAGTTCTCTAGAACTTCGTAATTTTTTCGCGCTTTAAAAATTTTCTTTTTTTGTTGTGGATGAAACGTTGTCTATGTATTCCTTATGTAATTTTGCATCATAAGTTTTTCTATACAAGTCTCGAAAAAAAAAATAGCAAAAAAACACGTAAATTTTAATAATTTGCAGTATGGGTACCAAACGAAGCAAAATTTTGTAAGCTTTTTCAATTTATTAGAGTTTTATGGGAAATATTAAAATTTAAGAAAATACCATATTTTTTCGAAAAAAAAACTCTTTTTTTTAGTTTCCAATATGGGTATCAAACAAAATTAAATTTTTTATGCTTTTTCAGTTTATTAGAATTTTTTATGGAAAATTCTGAAATTTTCACAAATTACCGATTTTTTTCGCAAAAACTAAAAATTGCAATGCAATACATTTGGGCAGGGACATAAACTTCAAAAAATATTTGCAATGGCCTAAAATTTTCACAAAATACAGTATTTTTCGAAAATACTCAAATTTTCATAATTCGCAATATGGGTATCAAACGGAACGAAATTTTGTAAGCATTTTTAATTTATTTGAGTTTTTTTTGTTAAATACAAATTTGATTACAAAATACCATATTTTTCTCGCGAATACTATTTTTTTATGTTTCCAAAATTGGTATCAAACGAAATTAAATTTGGTATGCTTTTCCAATTTATTAGAATTTTTTTTTTGTTAAATTCAGAAATTTTCACAAATTGATATCCATATTCCATATTATGAAAATTTGAGCACTTTTGAAAAAATACGGTGTTTTGTGAAAATTTTATTATTTTCCAAAAAATACGGCAATTTGTGAAAATTGTTATATTTTCCAAAAAAAACCTAATAAAGTAAAAAAGCATACAAAATTTAGCTTTGTTTGATACCCATATTGCATATTTTGAAAATTTTAGTATTATCGAAAAAAATACGGTAATTTGTGAAAATTTTGGTATTTTCAAAAAAAATCTATTTAAGTGAAAAAAAACATGCAAAATTTCGCTACTTTTAATACGCATATTGCAAATTTTTAAAATTTGAGTACTTTGAAACTACTACATTTTCAAAAAATAGATTCTTAGTGAAAGCATTGAAAATTTAACTTAAAAAAGTTTGAAAGTTTTTGAAAATGAGTTATCGTCCGTTATCGATGACAAGATTATTACAACCTTGGTTTGCATATGAGCTGAATTTTCAAATAAGTTTTTAACAGTGCAATCTTAAAGCCAAGAATATATTTTAAATTGAATTTTACTTACAATATCAAGCAATTTGACCCCAAAAATGCTCTAAAGTGATTTGGAAATTTGAAATCCAAGATTGAAACAGCTTTTTAAGTGTAAACTTGATCAGAACATTTGGCACTTTTTTTTGGGTACGGTTGAGGTGGAATTTTTAAAATTCAAACGATTTTCTAGGAATTAAAGAATTTATCAAACCGAGTTTTATTTTTTTTTAATTCTGGAATATTACAGATGTTGATTTGGTTGGGTTATGGCCAATAACTGGTGAGTTGAAATAACCGTTCAAACTAATTTGGAGCCTGAGGTTTTGAAGTGAAAAATTGTTTACGACCATAATTTGAACAACATAATTTAAAATGATTGTTGTGTCATTTAGTGACTTATCTTATTAAAAAAAAAAATTATAACAGGATAACAAGATTAATCTTAAGAATCATCATCTGACCCAACCCAATTAATTAACGTAAGCAAAGTGTATTAAAAACTCACACAGCACCATTTCACCCACCCAACCTTGCACTGCAAGCGCGATCGCGTTCTCTCACGATCTTGGACCAAACAACAACCCCAAAAAAACGATCTCTCCACTTCTCACATCCTCCACCTCACCTCACCTTTTCGCGATATATCCATCTTTCTTTTGTTTTGATCACCATCTTTGCACAGGGCGTGAGGTGGAAAAGCGCCGAAATAAAAAAAAATGTATTGCCCGGAAAACAAGTGGCCATATAAAATGCACGGTTGAATGTGGCCGGACCATCATTTGCTTGCGGATCGATTGACCGATCGGGGGTTGTTCAGCACGCTCTCTCTCTCAGTGTTTTTTTTCTAAGTAGTGGGATTTCTACCATGAAGGTGTGTGTTTAATTGTTTTGACTGTGTGTGACTATTGTGTATTCGTTTGGACATGATTCTAATGAAAAGTGATTGTTAATAAGGACTGTTTGACCAAACGAATACACCAGAGTGGGAATAGTGGCTAATTGTTTCTTTGTTTAGTTATTCTTAGTACTGTCGATGGCTTTGGCCATAGCCGTTGGAGCGGCCATCGAAAAGCCCGCTGAGAAGGTGGAAGCGGACAAGGATTCGGAAAAGACGGAGTCCAAAGTGGAAGAAAGTGACGCCAAAGTGCAGGAGAAGCGTGGCCTGTTTGATTTCGGATATGGAGCAGAACCGGAGTTGCACGGTGGGTTCAAGCCGTCGTTTGGCGTTGATTCCGGCAGTGTGGCGTCGAGTCGCCATTATGATGATTACATCCACGAGGATCATCAAACGGTGATCCACAAGGAGGTGAAAGTACCGTATCCGGTTGAGGTGGAAAAGCACGTGTATGTCGAGAAGAAGGTCCCAGTTCATATCGACCGACCCGTGCCTTACCCGGTGACCGTGGAGAAGAAGGTTCCAGTTTATATCGAAAAGCATGTTCCATATCCGGTGGATCGCCCCGTGCCATATCCAGTGAAGGTTCCATATCCGGTCCATGTGGAGAAGAAGGTCCCTGTGTACGTTGAGAAGGAGGTTCACGTTGACCGCCCGGTTCCGTATCCGGTCCACGTGGAGAAAGAAGTCCCAGTTTACATCGAGAAGAAGGTCCCCGTGATAGTCGAGAAGAAAGTTCCGGTCCGCGTTGAGGTGCCCGTTCCGGTAGTTCATAGAGTCGAGGTTCCCGTTGACAAGCCGTACCCTGTCCATGTTCCGAAGCCATACCCCGTGTACATCGAGAAGGAGGTCATCAAGCACGTCGATCGCCCAGTTCCAGTAGAAGTTGAGAAACCGGTTCATGTCCCGGTGTACCACAAGGTCGAAGTCCAGAAACCGTATCCAGTGTACGTTGAAAAGCCAGTTTATGAGGACAAGGAGAGTGAAGAGTATCAGCACCGTTACGAGCAGTACAAGCAGCATCAACACCAGCAGGAAGAACAGTACCAGCATCACCAGCATCAAGAACAGTACCAGCATCACCAACACCAGCAGGAAGAACAGTACCAACATCACCAACATCAACAGGACGAACATCACCACGTAGGTCCCAGCTATATCCGCGATCCGATCCACGTGGTCGATGAACGATCTCATCAGGCGAGCCACGAAAGCCAGGAGCATCATCCCGAACAGCAGGAGTACGCCGAATCGTCCAAGAAAGAGGTGAAGAGCGTGGTGCCAGCTGCCAAACCTGCCGAAGACAAGCCAAAGCACCAGGAGCAGCACCACCACATCCCGTCCCATCGTGCCAACAACGATCAGTGATCGGGACATGAACCGCAAAACGCGCCGACTTGTCAGACGTGAAAGCACTAAATCAGCACTTGCCAAATTGCCTTCGTTTGAAGGTTAGTTTCGCACAAGTACCTAAAAACGCTTACCCAGTCAAATCAATCCGAATTCTGAAACGGAATCTAATTAGAATCGTATACAAATTCCGTTTCAAACGCAACAACCGGTTCGAACACGGAACCAGTTGTTGCGTTTGAAACGGAATTTGTATACGATTCTAACTAGATTCCGTTTCAGAATTCGGATTGATTTGACTGGGTACTCGTACAAAACCAGCCTCCAAACGAAAACGTTACAAGAGTTTAACCCAATTTTGAGTAGTCACGCTGTCAGTTTTCAAAATGACCGTTAAATTCCTGCTGCCGAAAGCCCATTCACGTCCGACAAGTCCGTTCCCGCAACGAATCCTCTCTAGTCTGTCTGGTAACAGTGCAATTGTTCCGATTGGGTAACGTCCCAACACACACACAAAGTAGCGAATAAATCCCCCAAAAAATGTAAACAAATAACCTTTCTCCACGTGTTAGTTTCACTTTCCGCGCGCCAGATTCGATTATGCAACCCCCCGGCCGACAATTATCCACTTCATCTGTGCTATAGTTGTTCCCCTCCGCTTATTTTTGGCCGCCGTTGATAATCACGTCTTTCGCTAGCGATCGCGGAGTATTGGCCTCTGGTGGCCACCTTGGGGAATAGCTTACTTTTCTGTGTGGCGCAGTGTGCCATTTTTCCAATTTCTATTTCTTTCCACTTCATCAACCGCCGATCGTGGATGAGATCGATGGAGCAAGATTCGCCGGCGGCCGCGGGTTGATGATGATGAATAATGGTCATTATTGGGTAAATGTCTCGATCGCGAGAGGCGCAAAAATTGGCACTTTGTGTGGGGCACTCGCGAGCAATTGGGAAAGAGTCATTGAGGTGGAGTACGAGCGGGGGAAGTTAAGGACAGTGATTGTTTCGAAATTGTTTTCCGGTCCTCGGCGATGAGTGGTGTTGAACCAGGTAATGGAAATTGATCTCGTTGAGATCAATGTGGTGCGATTGTGACAACGAGTCATTGAGTTTGATATCAAGTCAACAATATTTTTTTATCATTCACAGCGAAAATATAATATTTCAGCGGCGTGTAAAAAGCCTGGGTGTAAACTAAATTTTGTATAATTTTATGGAAATTTATGTAATTTAACTTGCAGAAATTATGTGGGTCTATTGTTTGAGAATTTGTTATTGTTGCCAATACAGCCCATACCTCGGCCCATGCTCAATTATTCGAAGGCCTCGGATAAATTTCGCTTCGGATAACCAATCAAAAAAAAAAAATCTTTGTCTTATTTTTGGCTGTCGAGATTAAGTTTGGCTCCTTATTTACTCTAAAGAGATTAAGAATTTATAATTACAAGATGGCGGAGATAAAATATTGCGAAAATGCATTTGGTTAATTTTTAGTTAAAACTAAGATGATATTTTTTTTTCTTTGTGATTTGATAATCGAAGTCTCCCCATACAAACCTTTATATTATTGAACTTCAGACAATCGAGTTTGGACTACATCTAACTTGCTTTTGGTGTGAAACCTACTCACCTATCGAAGGTCAATAACCGTGCGGGCTATACTAAGGCAAGGACCTTTCGTATGCTCGGTTTGTACTTTGCATCTGCAGGCATGAAATATTTGTTTGTGACAAGGAAACAATAATATTGGGGGTACTTGCAAATCGGTTTAGGTTGAAATTTAAATATTATTTTACATCTCTTTAGACCGATGCAACTATTTTTAAAAGTCCCTGGTCTCAACATTTGAATGCAAACAGTGCTTAAAAATGCATTCTACACTACTTCAGTTGTTTTTCAATCATTAGTTGAAAACTGTAAATTTTTTGAAATTAAATATGTCTTTATTGAACTTTCTTATAATAATTACATTTCATTTACATTCTAAGTGGTATGGCTAAATGCTCTTCATCTTTGTTGTATTTTTCGTTTTATTATTGACTGTTCACATTCATTTATTTACTTCAAATTGTTTTACATTTTTGCATTGAATCGAATACATTTGGGTAAAAAAGAAAAAATCACTTTAACAACTAATCCTAACTTAAAACTAAAAAAAAGTAAATTCATTGAAATATTCAAAATCATTAGAACGAGTAAACTAGGGGAAATCTACCCATTTTAATCCTAATAAGCGGTCGTGTTTGAATGATGCTGGATAATCTAGAGTCTCCCTTGAATTTTACTAAAACCAAGTACACCAACGAGTAGAGCAAGTTTTTGTGAACATTTCTGTTTATTTTCACTTTCACTAAAAGTTATTCTATTTCTTTACCAAGCATTTAACAAAAAAAATTCCAAAGGGTATTCTAATCGATGCGAATGCATTGGGCCACGCCCATTTTTCTAATATCGGCTTAGTTCTTTTTTCTTCCAACACTCTGTCGAGTGTTGCCATTTGCGCTGACAGTTCAAACGAACACTCACGAAAAGTGGCATTTATAGGGAAAGTTTCCTGGCATCGCTGGCTGTGCTGCTGGTGGTGGCCTTTGTTCTTTTTTGCCTTCGTCTCTCGCTCGGTTTTCTTCAGCCTTCGATTGGAATGCAAAGTGAAAATTGAAACGTCAAACGACTTGACGCGTTTGTTTTTTTGATGGCGCTTGCTAATTTATTACATTTTTCGGGATTATTCTTCAAGTGAGTGCCTTACTAATGATCAAAAGAACATGTTGCCGGTAGTTGGAAGCAATTTCATATCTTAAGCGCCGTGAAAAAGTAAGCGAAAGTGGAAAGGTAATTTTGGCGATATTCATTAAGCGTTTGAGGGATTCTCGTGTGTGTCACTGTGTGTGCCAACAAAATGATGAGAAGTGGTCTCGCAAAATACAAATTATGATCAAAAGTGCATTAAATGTGATCTTTTTGGCCAGTAAGTGGCATACATTTGCGTGCTTACTCGAGGCGGTGCTGTTGCTGGTAAGTTTATAGCCCAAATAGTATTTTTGGAGCTTTAATCGAGCATCAAACTCTCCATATGACGAAGATAGGTGTTTGATTGGAAAGGGTAGATTTCCCCTACGAACTGTATTTTAAGATAAATCCTCCAAGCGTTCTCACTTGTTCCGCACGAGTTTTGCAACCACGCAGTGTTGTTGTCATCTCGATGAAAATGTTCAAAAGTTCTTGTGGTGAAAACAGGTCACTACTGCCTTCATCCGTTGATGCTGGTTGGTTTTCCTCGGTTGCTGACTGAAGCCAGGAGGTGTTGTATTCTCTGCAACTTTTGCCGCTGATTCAACGGCAATGGCTGCAGATTTGGAACCACTCGAGCAGATCCCGCTCCTGGTGACGCCAAAGCAGGAAAATCCACGTCCGTGAATGCTGGTGGTGTTTTGCGACGATTTGGTTGGTGCCTCGTCGTCGCTTGCTGCCGAATTTTTACAAACTCAGCTCGTTTTGGGCAGCTTCGATTCTTCGTAGAATGGTCACCGCCGCAATTAAAGCATTTCGCTTCGATGTTCTCGTTGATTGTTTCGCAAGCTTGAGTTTTGTGCTCACCTCCGCAGGTTGCACAACGACTCTTGATGAAACAATTCCTTCCACCATGTCCAAACTGCAAACAGTTCGAACACTGTGTCACGTCACGGTGCACTGGACGATAACGTTCCCAAGTCACGATGATGTTGAAAATTGCCCGAACTGCTTTCAGCTCAGACGGCGTTGTCGATCCTTTCTCGATATGAACCAGGTACAGTTGATCACGATACTTGATGTCCTTGTTGTGTCTCGTCATCTTGAAGACTTCGATCACGTTCAACTTAAGAGTTTTGAGCTCTTCTTTCAGCACACCCAAGTAACATTTTCAGTTTTGTACCTATCTTGAGGAGAGATTGAAGTTATCTTAGCTAAAAATGACCATAAAGCCATTTTATCTCCAGGACAACAATAAATCAGCATTAAACCTGAGTTAAGAGCAAAGTGGACTATTTTAGGAGGTTATCATGACCATTTATTAGGAGTCATCTAAAACTCATCAGCATAGACATTGATTTTTAAAACACTCTGCAGGTGTATTTAATTGCTTAAATAAAATTTATGCTCAAGCTTCTTAAATTTATAACCGCACAGAAGAGGTTTTCAAGACTGAAATAAACTTTCATTAAAGATGTTTTCTCTCGTTGAAGATAAAATTGATTTGTCGAAGGAAAATCAGTTCTAATTATAATCTCGTTAAATTCAATAATTCTTTATGAAATAAATCACAAATGGCCAATGAAAAAAAGATTAAATTATATTGATAACTATAAAATAATATCAAAATAATAAATTACTGTGACTTTACGCAGCCGTTCTAACTGAAAAATTCTTGCCATCAAAATTTCACTGGTCAGTTTTCTTAGATACCTCGAAAAAATATGCATCGAAGGCATGAATCGTTCAAAATTGCATCGATTTTTTATTTTGATGGACCGATTAATTATTTTTTTTCTGAAAAACCAACATGGCTTCCATTTTTGGCCGTTGCTTTTTCGTGTTAATATGGCTGAACTCATAAAAACTATTCTCTCTTAGCCAAAGCAGTTATTAGGGCCATTTTTCTTAAGAAGCTCTTGTACAAGAAACTTTAAGAGCTTTGTTTCTTGCGAAGCTCTTGTTCAAGATTAAGCAAGAACATGTAGACTGCAGTGAGCTTTAAGGCGATTTTAACCAAGAGCAAAAGGCGTAGTACTGCGACCGTAGCGCATGCGAATTTTAGTTAGCAGGAGGTAGATCCAAAACGTTTTTTATTGTTATTTTTTCATCGTTGGATAAAAAACAAAATACATTTTTTTTTTCATATTCTTTATTCATTTATTTGATTGGGATCATCATAAGTTTTCCTCGCATAAAGGATTTTACCGTAGACACAACAACACTGATTTTAATAAACAACACTAGACCAACGTTAAAACACTAGCACTCCGCGACGAATTTATCCGCTTCTCGGAACGCCTTATCCAGCTTATCCTCGAAAGGCTCTGACGGACAAACGGATGGCCTAACTGATGATTTGTAGCTTGTCGATTCTGCGCGTCGGCTTCACGGTAGCTACGGAATCGGCGCCCATGATGATTTTCGTGTTACTCGATCAACACGTGCCGGAAAAAAACATCTACTGCCCATGCATGTCAATGGACCAAATCGGCATGTACTCGATCACCCTCGGATAGGTGTACTCCGTTACATCCGCGCTGGAGCCGGAAACGGGCGAAAAGTATCACTTGTTTACCGGGATCACAAATTTTGGTAAAAGTTTCTTTGACACTAAACCGACCGACTGTACAAAAAATGTGATTTGACAGATCAAGTTCAAATAATCTGGAAATATGCTTCAATAGAACAGAGTAGTTTTAATTTAGTTTCAAAGCAGTTTTGACAATGCTTAAAAGTCTTATAAATAACCTCTCTGGGATAGCTTTAAGAGAAACAATGAAGTGTGATATAAAACTATGTTCCATGCTCTTAAAGTATTCTTAAAGATATTTTTAAAACTTTCGTATCATAAACCCAGCAAGTTTTGATCAATGTTTTCATAAAACAGAAAAGCAAATTTCAAACCTTTTATAAAACCTGTTAAGAAGTAAAGGCATTTTGCTTGTTACTTGGGCACTCACATCCATGTCGTACAGGCCACGGAGGACCTGTTTCATGGGGCGTTTACCTGGATCGTTATGGCTGTAGTATTCAATCTTTGTGTTGTTCAGGAAATCCCGAACGTAGTTGTTATCCTTTGTGGTAGGTAGCAGAATTTTGAGTCCATCAGCACACAAGCGAATGAAAGCTCGTAAAGCACTAGATTTGATAAACCCGGTCAGCCACTTTCGCACCGAATCCGATGACGATGTTTTCACAAAAATGGGTGGCAACTTTTCCCGTCGTTCAAATTCTTCCTTCTCGCTCACGTCCACAGGGAGGGTAGCGAACTGGTTTCCAGACGAATTTTGAGCGTCCTTGCTCAAACTGCCTGATCCTGCTGGTGAGGACCGCCTCTTTTTCTTGCCGTGAGGCATTTTTTGCACTTTTTAGCACTTATTTGGTGTTGGAGGGACGCACGTCTGACTCGCTGCTCTGCTGATCGCAGACTCAGTTGAAAACTGTAAGATTAAACGAAATCAAAAATTTTAGAGAAAAAAATCTTTTTGCGATACTAAACATAGAAAATTTCCAAAATTTCAAGAGATTTTTAAATCAACCCAAACATGCTTAAAAATGATTCTAACACAGAAGATTGCATTTTAAATTGTTTTCAGCTGATTGCACTTAAATACGCGTTGAAATTTTAGAGTTTTTAGAAAATATTTTTCCTGCCCCCTAATTTTTCGGGCCAACTTTGTGGAATATTTTTAGATTATTTTTATATGTTTTACTGGTTCAAAATAGGCATCAAGTATGGGGCTGGTTGAAGATTCACTTCGATCCTGATATACAGCTAGTTAAAAACAATGAAGCAATAAGTTTAAAGATTTTTAAGTGTCACTCAATTTTTAAATAACTATATCTCAGTAACTAATGAACCGATTTTCAATCGCCTCGAAAAAAAAGAGATTCATGTGTGGTTCGTAACAATTCGCAAATCGTTTTTTCTTTATAGTTTTTGTTAAATATATCATAAAACTTTGCCCCTATGCCAAAAGAAGTCATTTAGCATCATTATTTTTTCTATACAAGTTTCATCGAGGGGGGCGTCACTTCCGCGCTAACCGAGCGATAAAGCTTCCTTTTCAAACCTTTGCAGCGTTCACTTTCACCTTTCCGCTTTAACTTGCTTTAACACGCGTTAACCGCGATAACTTGCTTTTTGGCTTACTTTTTCTTGCGTTCTCGCATCACACTGCTCGATTTTTTTGACAGCGAGAACTGTCAAGAGCAAATGACAGTTCTCGTTGTCAAATTAGTCGAGCAGTTTGTTTTGCTAAATTTTTCTTCGTCACCGGACGGATGGTGGTCAAAAAAACGGTAGCGCCCTGAAAGGAGGAAGCAAGATTCGGCTTAAAAGAATGTAACTTCCGGACGGAACATTAATGGAAACGAGCGTGTTCCGGGGCCGGTGTTGGGTGTGAAGAGCCTGCCAACGGAGCTGTACGACGATGAACCTGCGGAGAGCAAAACCGGTGGAGACAGATCAGCCATCGGAACCGTTTCCTGCGCTTGCTAAGGGTTCGAGACGGATCGGTCTTTCGTCTATTTCGTCGTGGGGACAGCCTTTTCAGTGCGAGAGTTTGCAAAAAGGATTGGCCAGGAACGGCCGCGAAGTGTACGCCGGGAATCGAAAGGCCGCGCTACTGGTGGCGAGCAGTCTGAAGGAACAGAGGAGTACAGTGGTGGCAACCTGAAAGTGGCCATTGTTATCCTTGAGCTGGCTGGTGAAAATCAGGGCGAAGCGGTCGAACATCTGTTGTAGTGTTAATCGGAGCCGACCGGTATCTCAGAGCTAAAGCCGCCGACCAAACCGAGCAGCGCACCTGCTACATGGTGTTGGTTAGTCAAACACTATTCTTACTTTAGTTTTAACTCAAATTGTTTTTTCTTCACCCTACAGGGCGGCATTTTTTTTTTGAGGCATGATTGAGAGACTGGCCGTGGACAACTATAACGATGCATAGGGACGCGTTGCCCAGCTCGGAGGACAGCGTCGACTGCAGCCGGCACAGGCTCCATTTGTTCCGGAGACCGTCGCAGTTGCGTCCAACAGAGGTGGTGGATCCCACTTGAGCCTCTTGGTAAAGAACTCGGCCACACAGTTAAACATGTCGGACGCGGCCGACAAGGAGTAAAACGAAGATCTACCTGTACAACCGGAAAAAAAAACGGAATCGACGTAACACCTTATAATGTGGCCCTCTTAAACCTTGCGGTTTCGTCAACGGATCCACAGGTGTGTATCGTTCTTTTTTGCGACAAGACTCCGCCTCCCGGGTCTCCTAAGTGTGAAGGTATGGCACGGGGAGAGGGCACCGAATACCTATATTTACACTTAGAATTTTTTGCGTCCGCCTCGGGATTCGAACCAGCGACCTCTGGATTGTGAGTACAGCGCGCGGTCCGATTGTTCCACACAGGCAGACTAACCTGACAACCTGACATGCTGTTGAAGACGTGTGGGTGCTCATATTTAGCCCAGATGCTAGTTATATATGTCCGAACAACCCCTGAAAATATCAGGTAAATTCTGCATAAATAAATCTTAAGCTCTAAAGTGCATAAATAAATCTTAAGCTCTAATGTAAAATAAACAGTTTCAACAGAAAAAAAAAAGGATTTTATTCAATTAAGTGTACAAAATCATATCGAACTAAGGAGGCTGCGGGACAGACGCGCCGCGGGGTGGGACCAGTGCTTGGGAACGTCTAGCTTGGAGTTGCCGCCCTTACTGAACGCTGCACTTGAGCCGTTGATCTTTCTCTGAATGCTGCCCAGCTGGTTGAGTGCGTTCAGCGATCGATCTTTTCTGTGATTGTGATGCAGCAATGTCGGTGCTTGAAGGAGTCACGCTTGTAGACCAGGTCGCGGATCGACTTGAGCATGTTCTTGGTGGCCATATTCAGCTTGAGGATGATGGTTGTTGATCTGGCGCAGATGGAACAGCAGCAGCGCTTTGCAGACCTTAGGACTTGTGTCGGTGATTCATCTTTTTGGGCATCATGTTGAACCAATCGTGACCGGTCAATTCACTGCGCGGAAGAGTCCCTTTGATGAGGCCGGGCTCGGGAATGTTCAGATTGGAGTTGCCCGTCCTTGAAGAACTCCGCCAGCATAGGCACCGGTGCCGGCAAACCATTACTGTTGATGCTGTCCTCGCGGTGGTCCAGATTCAACAGCGGACCTCCGTTGGACGCACCCGCAAAACTATTCGTATCCGCGAGGAACAGGAGAAACTCGAGAATCAGCGCACGGCGATACTGTTGGTCTGCGAAAGAACCAGAATTAAACAACTAAAACCTCCAGGTAGATTCGGACCAACTTACGTAGGCACTCAGCTGCTCGTACAGGCCGTGAAACAGATGTAGACTTTGCGTCGCCAAGTTTTAATCGTCGAAGGTGATCGAGTTTACCGCGCCCAGATGTCGTTCGTACTCCTGGACGAAATTTCCACTGCGGGTGCCCCACTGAAAGAGAAGAAAATTTGAGGCTTCTTATCCCATTATTTTTTGTTGAATCTACTCACGCAAATGATCTTATCGGACGTCGGACGTTCCCGCCACTAGCAGGAAGCACTGTTCGGGCATACTTGTTCGGCTTATTCTCAGTCATGCGGTTCCGGCGCTGCTTTTTGGCCATCATCTCCTCGATCACAACCTGCTCGGCCCCGTTCGGCCTGGACACAAGTTCCTCGTCCTCGCCTCATAGTCCAAAAAATTCATCAACTTCTTCCAGATTGGCGATCTTCAACTTTTTTCTCTTATCCCCCGCCTGATTCGCTATAAAAGACTGCAAGCGCCCCACCACCTCCACTCGGTCCTTCCTCCACCGACGGATCAAACGCGTCCCATAGTTGTGGACCGTCTTTCGCTGGTTCTCAATTTGAAAGTCGCTAATATGTGCCGCCTCCACAAACCCTGCAGCATATTCTTCGGCTCCCGTATCTGCTCCGTCAAACCCGGATTCGCTGGACCCGCCATCGGTTCAAAAATCTCCTCGTACCTCGGACTCGGGATGATTCCACCTGCCCCGTGAGACCACCAGCGGGGCGACAAATCTGCAGCGTTTTCGTCACCGAATCGGCAAAACAAATTAAACTCACAGATTGCTTTGTTTATTTACGAAAACTGCAGGAAAATAATCAAAACAAAGAACGGGTTGCCAAACCCGAAAAAAAAACTACTCGAAAATGACGGCAGGGTTGCAAGATCGATTTGGTTTGGTTCAAAAATCGAGCAGACGCTGACCGCTTTAACTCGCTTTAACGCGCGTTAACTTGCGATAACTTACTTTCTGGTGGCGTTATGTGAAAACTCGGTACGATGAGTAGCGTTGATGCTTTTCGAGCTCGTTTTCGTGCGTTTTAGTGTGTTGTCGCGGAGTGACATTCCCCTCGAGTTTCATACAAATTTGGGGGCTGTTCATACAAAATGGGTATGTACATGTATGAAAATCTGTATCTAGAGAAGGTATCGATTTGGTATCTTCAGCAAAGTTGTAGGTTATAATTAGTACGCGGTCCGATTGATCCACACGGGCAGGACAAATACAAATTTTCAAAATTTCAAAATTTTTGGTATGTTTTAGGGAACTAAAAAGACACCTTTTAAGCCATAGTGGGTGATGGTGCTAGATCAGGTATAGGAGATATGATTGTTTGAAAATCGTGTTTTTTTTTTTGGAAAATATAGGAAATTTGACTTATTATCAAAAATATGTTTAAAAAGCCAAATCAAATAAGCAATCGAAAAGTACTTAAACATTTTCAAGTTTAAACTTTTCGGTTATAAATTATTGATTTCTTTTTGTTTTTCTTTCATTAAAAAAAACTTGAAAGAAAAGCACATCTTAAAAAATATTTTTGAAGGGCTGAGGAAATTTACTACAATTTTTTTTCTGGAACTTTGAAAATCGGGAAATTAGTTTCACACAAAGAATTCGAATGGATGAAATTATAATTTTCTACTGATTCTTCAGATATCTCGGATACTTTTGGTCTGATTTTCATTGTTAAAACATTAATCTCTTGCGAATTTTTCTGATCTTTTCTATAAAAATAATTTCAAGCTTCACTTGTGAAAAGGTCTACTGATAGATAGTTTTCCTAATTTTATAGTTTAGACCAAATTATAATTATTTTTTTTAATTACACTGACCTACACAAAATGACAAAAATGATTGCGCAGTAGGGTGCTCAGAAAAGATGACCCCCTGCTCCACAAGCGGAAAACAGTTTCTTGGGTTATTTTAAGCATCTGTGTAAATTTTGGGCGAAATTGGTTGAGATTAACCCATTGATACTCGAGCCTAAAGTTGTCGAAAAAAAAGTTTTTGTGTGTGTGTGTTGTCCAATCCAATACCCGCTAGCCGGTAGCAAAATTATGGGAAAGTATAGTTTGTATCAGACTTGGGTTATGCTGATACAACTTATCTCAGTCCCGGGTATTAGGTGGTGATAGCCCTCGTGCAGCTTCCAACGACCCATTTCAGAATGACAGAGCTCCTTGCGGTCCAATTCCGAGGTCGTTGGGCATTGTCCGGCCCCGCCTAAACATAGAGCAAAAACCAGACGGGTTCTCGATCTATCTTTAAACTTCCAATCCCATCAGGCAAACAGGGATCAGCGCGTATTTAATTATTGTTGAAAAGAAGGCATCATTTTAAATTTTCAGTTCGGATAGATCTCACCAAGTTTCTGGATCGACTGGTTGTCCAATTTCTAGGCAGCTTTCAAGCACACGGACGTTGTTTTCTGTTTTGTTCGCAAGCGCCCGGAATTCCAGCTGCGAGCAGCTTGATCACATCTTGGAGTACAGATTCTCTGGAAATTCTTGGTCAGCTGCAGATTGGATACTGCGGTTTCAGCGCAATATCCACCATTTCTGACCGACTTCACCCGATCGTAGAACTTAGTGTAGTTTCCTAGGGGTTAATTACTTCGAGTTTATTGCATACGCGTATCATACGCATATAATATTCTCATTGTCTGCATACCGTATTGACGATATAGACCCCATATTCGTCGTATTTGAGGTCATATCTACCCAAATATCAGCGTGAATATCATACGCGCATAATACTCGCGCAGTATTCCTTGGCTGCATATTGCGCAATTCTCACTAACTTGGACTTCGCACTAAATTATTGCTATTGATCGCACTATTGCGACTTGTCAAACTGGCTTGGGAAATTTTAATTTTCTCAAAAAATGATCAAAGCGAGCCGATGTTGCTCACCTGTCAATCGCAATTTTAAAGTGCGAATGTCCAGTTTGGTGGAAACTGCGACTGGAAATGTAAATAAACAACTGCTGGTTGCCTAGTTTTTGGAAATTTTGTTGTCAAAAGTGCGAGAGAAAAGTGCGGGCCAAATCCAAGTTACAGTGCAAGGATCAATACCGTATCGACTCCAATATTGGCTTCATATTGGTGCAATATCAGAAGTGAATTGCCCTTTGGTAGTTTCACTGATCTTCCAAGTACTTCCTCTTCATCTGCAACACCTCCTCCAGTAGTAGATAAAACTGCTTGAGCGCAGCTTCCAGAAACCTTCCTTTGCACACTATTATTTTCTTTCGCACTATTTGATTTTCGTTATTTTAGGCGTAGAAAAAAAAAACAGGTTGAATACCACCCTTAGAGCTACACTCAAAAAACCATTCACCACATAGTTGCATGAAAATTCCAGTGGCAGCCCATTTTTGGTTCAGAACAACGTTTTACAGGAGTCATGCAACTGTCACAGTGAATTCACGTCATCCCAACTTGATTCTCACATAGCCTGCACTCACACAATTGAACGCTACGTGAAATTCATGCCTGAAAAATTGGAGGCGTGGCTTACAGTCAGCTGTGTTTAGGTCTGCATGAAAATCTTGTCAAATCCACAGGGTAACTGGTATGGAAAAAATCCACTTACCTTTTCATGCTACATTGTGGTGAAATGTTTTGTGTGTCTGCAACAATGTTTGAAGAGGTTGCATGAAATTCCTGTCTGCAAATTTCAAACCAGGCGAGCAGTCTGAGGACGGTCAGTCTGCTGCTGATTCTCTTGAAGTGAACATCGTTTAATTTTTTTGTCGATTCAGCTGGTCATTTTCTGACATTCCTCGTCGCGCTCTTTCAGCCAGATTTCTAGTTCGATGGTAAGTATTTTTGTAATCATGTTGTATTTTTTAAAAATTAAATTGCAATTGTTTTTTTCTAGATCCTCGTAAAGCAAATTTTCCAGCGCACAATCGTCGTCGACCTCCGAAAGGCCGAGTGAAACATAAATCCGGAGGAGCGCAAGGCCCAGCAAAACCAGGCCATCAAACGTCGCAAAATGGAGACAAGTAAGCTGAGAAAGGCGCTGGAGGGAACCGACAGAAAATTAAGGCTGCTAAAGTGCTCCAGCATACCGGCCCGCACACCGTTACTGAAAATCCGGATACGTAAATCAAATTCAACAAAAATACAAGAATTCCACCCAACTTAAACCCTTCACCCGGGAAGCAGCTAAATTGCTAGTGAATTGTGATTAATATAGTGTTTTATGAAATGTGATTAAGATTGTGGTTTAAAGATCGGAAAATCAAATCATTTGACAATAAAAAGTTTAAAGAACTAATGACTTGTGTATTATTAATTTTTTATCTGAAAAAAAATAAAAATTAAGAAATAACCCACTAAAATGCCAATTAAGAATCAGGTGAATTTGACATTCAGATCATGTGAATATTGCATGGAGAGTCATGCTAATTTCACGAGAAATTCATGCAAACCTTGCGTGATGCGGTAGTGAACAGCCATCGAGGGTCTGTGCACTGAGATTCAGTTCCCACATGACGTTCATGTCACTGTTGCATGAAATGCCAAATGGAAAAAAATCACGTATATTTTCATGCAACATTGTGATGAAAACTATTTTGAGTGTAGCTAGCTCACATCTCACTAATACAACTGCAAGACCGAAGCAACCGCGACGATTTGCTTAAACTGTCAAACCCGTCAAACCAGGCGTCGTAGAAATTAAAATCGCGAAAACTGGTCAAATTTATAAAACTAAAGGAAATCTTCACTTTCCACAAGTAAATCCACACATTTTACAATCTTTCCACTTCTTTCCAAGGTCATGACTATAAAATAAACGTTCAAATAATTGAAATTCCGCGGACCGCACAGCTCCAGCTTCTGCTCTCGATGGCAGGGCTGGCAACTCATCAACCCTTTTTCAGTTGTCGAAAAAAAAAGTTTTTCATACAAAAATTACATTTTTAAATCGCTAATAACTTTTCAGGATTGAGTTTTACAGCTCTGTTTTGTTCTACAAAGTTCCCAGTCATGACGTTCTAGCAGGATTCTAGCAGACTTCTTACAGAGCTGGATATTCTTACAGCATTCTAGCAGAAATGTTCCACCGTTCTAGCAGGATTCTGACAGAACCAGCTCTGCTCGAATATTTCGTGACTGGGTTGTAGAGCATTAAATTTTCAATAAAAATCTCACTTTTGGGAATATTTGAATGGGAGTAGCGCACCCTACAGATAAACCCGTAAGAAAATGGGTTTTTCATACATTTTTTCGATTTTCTCATGCAACTATCACTCTCGATTATCAATGGGTAAATGTTGACCGATTTTGCTCATATTTGGCCAAGAGTCCTAAAATAGCTTGAGAAACAATATTCAGCTTGTGGAGCGAGGTTTTGAGAAAAAGTCCCATATTCTGGGCACCCCATTGTGCAGGTTCAACTCGAGGGGAAGCGTGAACTTTGAGGTCCTCGGAAACACGTGCACTTTGAATTTTTTAAAAATATTTAGGCCAGGCCGAATGGTTTTTCTTCAAAGTTTTTATGTAGAATTAGGGCATTTCATCGCTATTGCATACAAGCAAAAATTGCTTGCAACATGTGGGAGCAGCGAACATTTACAAAAACATTATGCTACAAAAAATAAGTTGCATCAATTTGTGTAATTAAATTCATAATTTTGTAAGAATGGTTTTATTTTACCTCTTTGTATTAATTTTATAGGTCACGTTTTGAAAAATAAGTAAAATCTACTAAAGATAGCAAAAAACAAGCATCTTATTCCAAGCACGTAAATTTCTGCTGTAAATGTGCAGATTGTCCGAGCATGCTGCATTTAAATTTACACCAAAATAAGAACCCTGCTCTTTTTTCCCTTCAGCAATCTTCAGGGAATGCACCCTTTCACACCTGGAGCAGTTCGCACCAAACACGACGCTGCCTGGCTGATGATTGGAAGTTCACTCGCCGGCGCCCCTTTTGAGCGCAGATACAACACGGAATACAATAACAGGACATGCAATTTACCTTCGCCAAATCAGGGTACGATTTCGTGTAAAACATTCCTCAACAGTTTTTTCCGCACCTTTTTGAGAAATCGCGTCCTTTCAGAGTTGTTCAGGTGGTTCTATTTGGCCATTTTTCGCAGCTCAGCAACTCTCGTTTGGACGTCGCCACGTGGCCACCAGCGCGGAATTCTGTAATGCAATGTGCACACAACACTTTCACCCACCCCTCGCATTCTGGGAACGGGGTTGTGGCTGGTGTTGTGTGCCCCGGGATGCGAGAATTCCCACAGGTGAGTCCACGACACCTTCGCTTTTGTGTGACACACGGTCCCGGAAAATGCCATCGACAAGCAGCAACGTCGACGACGACGGTTGGCTTGGGGCGAAAAGTCGTGCTTCTTTTCCACCACCTCTACCTTCTTTGGGTGAACGGACAAGTCTCGTGAATGCATGGCAGTACATCTGGATCTGGACGGTGTTTTATGATCTTCATAAATTATCGCCAACGTTTTCAATTATTCGCGAGTGTCACCGGTCGTTTGGGGCGCGATGATTGTCACACATGTGAGAAAGAGCATGAGTGTGTGTATGTGATGTGCATGTGTGAATTGGGGAGTTGAACCTTTTATGGATGTTACCTGAGGCGCATCGGAAGCAGTTGTAAGCAGTAATCGAATAGATCATGCAATTTTGATGTGATAATTGATCATTTTCTTGCACGAACTGTATTCAACTGTGTAATAAAGCTTTTTTAAAAAATCAAACGACAATTCACTCATTTTTTTTTTTTTTTTTGGTTTTATTATAGAGACTTTACACCATTGTGCATTCATCTCTTCAAGGTGGATAGTGAAAGAGGAAAGATTACATAGTTTAAAATCACTTGTCTGGCAATATTCAATAATTGTTACCACGCCTTTTTTCTAACGATTTCTGTCTATGTTTCAAATATTTAGCAGAATATTTAAAGAGTAAATTATCAAGTTCTTCGAGTTTATCTTCGTCCTCTTCTTCCAGCGATTTAGAAGTTATCTCACAACACTTTTTCTTATAATATTTAGCTTTTATGACATCTTCATCTTCTTCATCAGTTTCTTCTGCAGCCATCTCTCTTCGTTTTGTTGTCAATTCGTCATCCGCGTCCAAATATGCCTGTAAGCGCTTCCGGGTTTTGCGAGTGTGCTTAGAAAGCACGGTCTCGAATCCATCGTTGTCTTCTTCATCAATTTCATTTGTTTGCATTGCATATAGGTCAGGATCACTGTTGTTACTTTTGCTGCTGCTGCTGCTTGGCTCAGGTTCAATCGTTGGTGTACTGCTATTTTGGTTCACCTTTTTACTCGAATCCGTACATTTTTTGTTCTTTGCTTTGAGTTTGCAAAGCGATTTTTTGCCTATAATCGTCACTGCTGCAGCAGCATTGTTTACAGTGATTGATTTCGGCGTTGGCTGTTCCAGCAACATCCGCAGGGTCCGAACTCCATTTGGGATCCCTGGGAAGAAGTTAATCCAGCGGTCGTTGGTGATGGTCAAAATGTCGCCGTATTTACTCATCACTTTGACTACGTCATCATTGCTTATGCCTAGAGGTAGGTCAAGCACACGAACTTCCGTAGCGTTGTTGTCCAGGTAAATCGGGATTTTGCAACCCTGATATACCAGAGGTTTGTCGATGATGGACGAAGCCATTGCTGAGTCGGCGAACTGCAGCACGGCTATTCTTCTTCTATTGCATAATTGCAATGCTCGCAAGTTTTCTTGGTTTACTTGAAGGTCTGCGAGAAATTTTTACAAGCTTTGGGCTTGGTTGGTTTTGGAGTTGACAAAATCCAGAACCACACTGTTTTTGTCTACGGTGCACATTTTGAAAAAAGCGGCGACGCGCACACAAACTGCGGACTGGCGTTGAGAATACGACTTGTAAGGTCGGCGGTTACTTTGCAACTCTCACTTTTTTTTTTTTTTTTTTTTTGTTTATTGGAGCTGTCAGATATCACATAAAATAAATAGTTTCAATAATTATAATAAGCCTGTAATTTGGGTAAGGCCCTAACAACTATTTGCCCAAATCATTCAATTTATTATTATTATATTTTTGGATCCGTGAATAGTTTCTATACATTTATGTGCGACCCGGCTTCAAAAAAGTGTGTAAAAATCACTTAAGTGGTCATAACTTGAGACAGGGTTGTCAGATCATCAATGTTTTGGACTCGTTAGAAAGGTCTTTTGATTACCTATTTAATGATGATATCGTGCGACTTGAGTAAATGCAATTCTCAAGTAACGCTAAAGTTAAAGTACTTTAATGCGGGGTTACATTCATAGGATATCAAATATTATTCAAACGGTAAGACTTCATTCAAGATTTTTTATTATTTTTAAAACATTTACTGGGATAGGTCACACAATGTCCATGTACGTTTATTTTCTCAAAAGTTTTTTCAGTGGGACTTTAAAAAATAGTTTCGTTTAAAATTGTTATTTTAAAGTCACCTCTTTGACAATCGCTGAGTTTCACACCAACGTCAAACTGACCCTAAAGAAGGTTACTTTTAATGTTCAACTTAAAAAAAAATGCAAATCTATGTTTGTTTACCAAGTTTATTAATTTTTCATTAAATGTTTATAGATTTGAGGTATAGTAAATATTTTTTTTTCAAGTTGGATAAATATTCATTTGATATCGTTTCTTACATAAAAATATTCAGTTTGAAGCCAACATAACCAATTTAATAGAATGTTTTAAAAAAATAAAAAAAAACTGCTACGAAGCTCATTGTTCTACAGTTTCACGTTTACTCTATTATAGTTAGCCTTTTAAAAATTTGTAGAAAACCACTTCTTGATGTATTTTGAACAATTCTTTATTAAGCTCAGTTTGGTTTCATACCATTCGGTCCTGAATTTAATTCGTATTTTTAATTTTGCTAATAAATCTCCAGTTTGCGGTAAACCAAAGATTTTGTTTTGCTTTTTTTATATTTAAAATTCGAGTACAGACCGGCCCTTAGCTTTAATGGCTACGTTCATAAGTGGAGGGTTCAGGTTTCAGCCGGTCTCCTCGACCTTATTCGACTATAATTAGAAAGTAGAATATAAACAAAAAACGAATGAAACTAGATGGGATTTGAACTCCATTCTATTAATTTTCAAAAACGATTCCATTTTTTCCATCGCTAATAATTTTTTTTTCAATGGTTCAGATTTTAAATTACATTTTTTGGCGTTGTTGAGCCAATCTTACGATGCTAATATATAGCTAAGAAGTTGACATCAGTAAACGATTTAGTTTCGCCAAGGTATGATGGATTTGGGCTCCCTGAAAACTAAATTTTAGTGAATTTCCTGCCAAACAATACAATTGTACATTTCGAGTATAAATGTGATGTGTGAGATCACATTGTTGGTCTGGGACAATTTATCTCTATTAACTTGCATAATTACTTTTAGTTGTTTAATTTATACGCTTACAAAAAAGAAAAAAAACAAAATATTTCCTGCTCGGGTTACATCTAGTTGTTTTGGATACGGAATTGATTTCAACAAAAATGTAAATTTTAATTTTTTTATTAGAAAAAAGTATTCGGTCAATTTACCTTTTATATGAAGCGTATGTCTCATCTCCTTGATTTTTAAGGAGCAAAAAAAAAACAATTTTACTAAAATTTTATGATATGATAGAAAAAAACTTGTTTAGTCGATTGTAAACTATTCAGACTGTTATTTTATATTTTTTTAAATGGCACACTCTCAAGCTTAAAAAATATGCAGAAGTGTTGGAATATTCGAGTTATGCAAGTTATGCACAAGTTTGCCTCCGCTTGAAAAAGTTTCACTTTTCGCACCATTTTTTTGTGTGATTAAAAGAAGGCCTTATTGTGACTATAGAAAAACTCAGAATATATGAAATTTAGCATAATTACTCTGCTTTGAGTTATTTTTTCTCTCCAGTTTTTGCTAGCATCCGCAAATGAGTATGATATTTTTTATAAATGCCCATTCGATTTTATCAATTTCATTGACATTATAGGATAATCCGTAAAGCATAAAACGCTTATTGGATGTGTGCGGCTTGAATAGAGCATTAAAATTACATCGCTAAAATCATAAATCATCCCAACATTAAATTATTTAGCTGAATTGCACATATCGCTCGTTCAGATTGGCTTTAACTCCCATGTCATCAATTTCTGCAAAATGGTCAACGCGCACGTTTTTTTCCGTCCTCTCTATATTGATGAAAATGCTCACTTTAGCCGGCAAACTGAGCATTTGATGGCCCATTTCATACCTGTTTGAAAATAGTGGGCCACCACCACCACTGAAGTACACAACAAACAAAAAAAGCCCTGCTAATCGCCACACTTTTGTACTTTCCATTTCAATAAATCTCGTTTTTGAAATCGAACTCCGCACACAGCATCTGCCAGTTTCATACGGCACAAAATACGCGGCGGCGGTGTGAAGTCATGAAAAATGAATGTGAATCAAGTTGGGACAAAAAAAGTGGGTATATTTTCCGCCGGTTTTAATTTGCGTTTACAGTTTAGTGGTTTGGGGTTTTAAAAAATGGCCATGATAAAGCGCATAATTTCTGTATTGGGAGGCCCTCTTTTTTGTTTTTGCTCGTCTGGAGAATGTGCAGGGTTATTGGGCACATAAATTACGATGGCAAAATTTTGTGCAATCAATGGCGCAAAAAATAATTCACATAAACTGCCGACTAGTCGATGATTTTGGTCGACTCACGCAAGACACAAATCTCTGATGCATCGCTAATTTTACCACGACCCTAATTTGATGATTTTAGCAAAAGAAAATTACAGTACAAACAACACCCTTACCGCCACAAATTTCAATTTCCAGGTGAGCAAACAAATGAATTAATTTCCTCAAACAAATTTGCATCTCCCAGAGCAAGGAGCAAGTGGCCAAGTGCGAATCAACTCAAGTTGTTGAACGAATAGATGAAGTGTCGCTCTCTCACATTTGACTTCGTTTTTTCTTCCTCCGTGGAACGTAGTTTACACAGTCAAATGCTTGACGTGCTTTAGTTTTTTTTTCGTTCCGCGTGTAGAACTTGAGAGCTCGTGCAATGTGGGAGTGTGGGTGGCGTTGGTGGATGGTTCTTTGACCGGGAGAGCTTTGTAGGGAACTGTACGTAGCTGGTACGCATTTCCATGTCCTTTGTCTTTGATGAAGTACGGGGAAATTCTTTTTTTTGCATTCTAGTGATTTAGCAAATTCCTAATTGGATTATTTTGTTCTGTCAGATTAAGTACGGGTGTTTTACATCCGATATTTTTAATTGCTATTGAATGAGAACCCCCTATTTTTTCGACAAAGATAAATTTTATGAAAAAAATCGTATCATTATTTGCGATGGTGTATTGGCATATTATTAATATTAATTTATAAATTTTACTTTTAATTGTAGCAAATGATTATTAGAACCATTTGCCACAATAAGAGGTAAATTTTAATTATTCATAGCTTTTTTTACTTGAAGAATAAAAATATGAAATAATTCTTTTGAATTCAAAGAATTTGAAGAACCCAAGAAAAATCATATGTTTTATTGTTTTTCAACAATTTTAGCACCTTATTATTATATAAATTTATCAATAACTAAAAACAATTTATGCGTTTTGACAAGATTAAATCAAAAATATGTATGATAGAGATTTTTAGCGAAAAATCGATGAAATGTTTTATCATTGTCTAAAATATTTTAATAAAACTGTTTGAAAAAAAGTTATCCCTCAAATGCCCAATTTTTTTTAAATTGTTTTTTTTTATTTTTCCCGTCATTTTGAGCAACTTTTATTCTTCGAAAAACTTTACCTGTATTGTTTCATGTTTTTCTGGTTCCATGTTTAGTACGTTTATTTGCTTTTTTTCTTATTTGGATTATGTTTGTTTCTGGTATTTGGGTTATTTTACCACCTTCTATCCTTATCTTTTGACTTTCTAGTTTTTCATGTTTTTACAGTCTCTTTTTAAATGTTTTTTATTTTCTGCTAAAATGGTACAATTTTGATTTAAATGGAGGCATAGTCTGGGATATTTCAAAAATGACTTCCTACTAATTTTACAAAAAATAGAAAATGTTAGTAAAAAACACAGCCAAAGTTGATCCCAGAAAAAAGTCATTTTTAAGAACATTGGCAAAGTCACTCACAAAAAAAAAAACAAATAAATCTTACAAATTAAAAAAAAATCTTAGATTTTATGAGTTTGTCTTTCCAAAGATTTTAAAAGATCAAAAATTGGTATAAAAAGGGACTTTTGGCGATTTTTATCAAGCACGCCTAGAAATGGGGTTGGGATTTTTTTATTCATAACTTATTTTTATTAGGTCCTTTAAGGTGATTATAGGGGTTGGGTTGAAGAGGGTTAAATGGAAAATGGATTATCCGAAAAATTGTGATGTTTTGGAGCTTTGGTGTCTTCAGAAGTGTTTTTTTGGTTTGGTTAAAAATAAAAGTGGTTTACGATTAGGGTGATGTAAAATATCTAACTTTTCGGGAATATTTTTGTGATTTTTTTGTCTTGTCAATCTAAGCAACTTTGTCGAAGTCACCAAAATTTTATCTTGCAGTCTACATCTTCTACGGTCACATTTAGAGAAAGCATCTGAGCAAACCGTCAAAAATTAGTTTTTTGAACGTCAAGAAAAGCGATGTTCGAGGCACTTTTAGAGCTTTAAACCAAAAATATTGATTTTTTGAGCATATGGGTCTATAGTTATAGCCAAAAAAAATTTAAAAAAAAATGCCATTTTAAGCTTAAAAAGATGCAAATTTAAATCCTAATTATATTTTGGGGTCGTCGACATTTTAAATTTTCATGACTTTAGAGAGTCTTTTTTTAAAACAATCGTTATCATTGTTCAAACAATTACATTTGAAATTACTTATTTTTGCTGTCATTCTGAACAAAAAAATAAAAAAATCATTTTTTTTAAATTCTGCAAATAAATAATATTCCTCATTGCAAATATTTTAGACAAAATTTTAAAATTCGAAATTATTTTTATAGAAAACATTCAAAATCGAACTAGCAGTCTCAGAAAATTAAAGGTAATTTTCAGCTTTTCCTTGAATATATTTCAGGGCTGGCTTTCTTACATAAAGTAATTAATTAAACGAAAAATATTAGCATTTCCGAAAATTATTACCTAAAAGTGAATTTAACTCCAAAACGGTTTTAACAAACATTCAATATTACGCCCTTTTGAAATGTTAGTCTTGATTTAAATTTTTTGAAAATCAACAAAGTTCAAAAAAGCAAAATATAGAGAATTTTCTCAGCTTTTCAAAATTATTTTTTTTCAAAAGTGGGCAAACATGGGCACTAATTTAAAAAAATGAATAACGGCGACTTTTTTGAAAAAAGTTACCTAAAAATGGCTATAACTTGAAAACGGTGCACTTTATCAAAATTTCACAAAAGTACTTTTTGATTGCAAATTCGATTTTACATCGAAAAATGAAATTGATTTTTTTTATTTCGATTTTTTTATTGATTCAAAAAATCATAACTCGGTCAAAGATTTTTTGCCCATTCTGGAAATTTCTGAAAAGTTGGCATTTGATGTCCTCTAAAACATATCAGAAATATCATATTAAAAATAGTGTTTTCTTGCGAATCAAGTATTACCTAGTGACAAAAAGTTAAATTAAAAATCACCAATTTTTTTTTAATTTAAAATCACCAATTTTTTTTCAGTGTAGTCCATATTAATACCTACAACTTTGCCGAAGACACCAAATCGATCAAAAAAATTCTTCAAAAGATACAGATTTTTGAATTTTCATACATCATTTTTGCATGGACAGCTGTCAAATTTGTATGGAAAATTATATGGAAAAACTAATGATGCAAAATGGCTTCTTTGGTTATACCAAATAAATCGAATGGCCGAAATATCAAATAATTGCTCTGCTACTACTTTAACTGTTATTATTTAGAAACATCAGATTAGAATGTATTTGACACGTTTCTTTGATTTCAGATGATAATATATTACTCATAATAACAATCGTTTTTTGCTAAATTTAAATTATTTAGAAGATAAGCGAAAATGTTTCATAAAACCCTACCCTTAAGCAAATAATCAAATTTTGAAAATTAAAATTAAAATTTTGGGAACTCAACTGTTAATAATCATTTTTTTTCCGTGTGCATTTTTTTCCAATTATTTCAACCCAGTTACCTCAATTCGAATCGTTTACGATTTCCGTTTCAAACACAACAACCGGCGATGCTGAAAATAAACACATTAGTGGCCAAAGTGCCTCAAACATAGACATTTATGAGAAAAAATCCTTTGTATGAGTTAAATCCCATTTAAAATTTAAATGCAAAGCGATACGTACAATCAAGCTGATATTTGAGATTTGGGCTCAGTACACCCACCGGAATAAGCCCCTGCCCACCAAAAAGTAATTTTTGTTACACTCTAATAGATAAGTAATTTGAAGGCCAAAAACAAACAAACATCCGATTTATTTAATGTGAAGAAAGATGTTTAGCACTATCGGAAGGTCATCAAACGAATTTATGTATTAATAAAGTGGCGTTGAAAGTAAACCATAAACTAAAGCACTTATACGTAGCCCCCCTGCGTTGAACATCTGCCCAAAAGTTCATAGGCAATAGTGTGGTTCACCGATCTAGGCACCCCAGCGTGGCTGTAACTTGGGAAATTCGTTTTCCCTCGCTTGGACGAATTCAGCGACGATCGGTCACGTGACTTGACTGTGTCGACCTCCTGCGGTCAACAGCGAGAGATGTTTGGTAATGTTTGACACGATGGGCGTGGTCGCAGCAGTGCTGCGCTGCTTCTGTCGCAGATGTCGCAAAAATAGACGCTAAGAAAAGCCTAATTGGAAGCTTTAGTTTTAAAAACATTCATGAACATTCGGGCCTGAGTGCGCACAAGAGTGTTGAAATTGTTGGACTGGCACATGTGGAGAAACATTAACTATAAAGGTTCGAGGTGATGTCCAGCTGGTCAACAGTCAGTTGAGGTTCGTTTCTTAGTTCACTTGGGGGGTACTGCATCGGTGTTTGTAAGGTGTGATCAATTATGAAGGTATGTTTTTAGGTTTATTGGGTAGTTCCATGAGGATTCTCAAATCATTTGCTTATTTTCCAGGTTTTCATCGTTCTGTCTGTGGCGGTAGCCCTCGTTGCCGGTGCGGCTGTTGACTCCGAGAGTAAAAAGATCGAGAAACGTGGCCTGTACGAGCTGGAAGACCACGATGACATTGTTGACTTTGATGACCACCACGTGGGCAAGGAGGTGACCATCACCAAGAAAGTGCCCGTTTACATCGAGAAGAAGGTCCCCGTGTATATCGAGAAGAAGGTTCACGTTGATCGGCCAGTGTACGTGCCGTACAAGGTTCCGGTGGAAGTTCCCGTAGTGCACAAGGAGTACGTTGAAGTCCCCAAGCCATACGCGGTGCACGTAGCCAAGCCGTACCCGGTCATCGTGAAGAAGCATATCTACGTCGAAAAACCAGTGGGATTGTCGGTGCACATCAAGCATCGCAAGCATTAACAAGCATTAACGTGTGATAAAAGAGATTTAGTGAATTTAATTAATATAAATGTGATTCTAGTGATGTAACTGAGTCTTTGAGAGACTGTGAATTATGTGAGTTTGCCTGTTGAATGATTCGAATAAAGTATTTCATGTGGAATATCTGTATAATGTAACCCGTGGTTTTTTTTTAACTGGACGAAAACTTTCTACTTCAAAGTTTGTTCAAAGTAAATATCAAAGATCGGAAAAATACCCATTTTCAATACCGTCAAGTAAGGTAATTTTGGACTCTTGCATAATAACTTGGTCTGATGTTTTTTTACATTTTGTTTTCTAATTTAACCTGAGGAATTCTCTAACAAAACCGGATATGGATTTTGTTTTAAATTTAGAAAACTTCTACTTTTCTGTTTCTTTTTCTTTAATCCGCTGTATCTCAGCAATCAGAGGTCCAATCTTCAATATCTCTTTGAAAAGTTTATAGCAATTTTCTGAACTTAAAAAAAATGTTTTCAAAAATGGTCACTCATGGTCACTATTTTTTGAAATCGAAAAACTGCAAATATTTCACTGAAATAAAGCATTCGGTGGTTTGAAAATGAGGCACTTTATCAAAAAATATCTTAAGTACTTTTCGATTGCAAATTGAAATTTATGTCAATGAGGTCAAATAAATTTTAAGCATGAAATTTAGATTTTTTTTTCCTAAAATCATTTTTTCAAAAATTTATAACTCGGCAACTAATTGTTTGACCATATTTCTCTATGACTCAATAGTTGCGGGTGGTGACTCCTAAGACAAATAAAAAAAAATATCAATCTCTGGATGTTATCCTAAAATTTTAAATTCAATAATTGATAATTACGGTTACATGGTGTTCTTTTAAAAACTAAACTTACATTTACCTTTTTATTTTTAAAGATAATGTTCTTAAATTTTGCATTCATTGCAATTTTTATTTTCTCTTTTCTTAGTTAACGAACTACCTGAGCTGATCGAAAAATCACGAGGGAAATTTTAATGCCAAATATTGTTTAAATAAAAAGAACAGTTAATTTTTTTCTAAAATTTCATAATATCTTTAAAATGATGTATTAAATACATCCTAATGTACTCTTCTGAATCCGAATATCGCGGTTACTTATCGGGATTTCTTATGGTAAGGAAGATATCTAAAATGGCTGCCAAAATGGCGGTTGTATTCATAATATCATAATCCGGAATGAAAATGTAATGATTTTACCTATTTTGGGGTTGTTCAATCACCCCTTGAAATTGTTAACTACTGTTCAAGAAAAAAATATTACAAAATATTATATTGAAAAATTATTACGGAAATGTTAATAGTGAGCTGGGAATTTGTAATTCAAGATGGCGTCCAAAATTATGAAGGAAGAATATTATTGATATTTCAAACAACTTGTAACAGGCTTGTGACCAGGGTTGTAAAATATCAAACTTTCATTTCCAGGCGACTACATAAATCATGTCCGAAATCTGATCCCTCAACTTCCACCGCCGATTTTTTTGTCGCGAAATTCTCAGCAAAAAGAATTGCCGGTCACTCATTCCCGCATTCACAATCACCCCCCTTCAATAGAGCGTAGCCGTAATGCTGCCACAGAACAAAATTTGCCAACGCAGCTTAATGGGACGCTAAGCGTGGTCGGTTCCCAATCTTTCTCTCGCGTTCTTTCATTGCGGGTTTCTGAGAAAACAAAAGAATCGTTGGCGAATGTCCGTGAGCGAGGAAAAGAGAAAGATTGATGGAAAGAGAATGCTCTTGCTGGTAATGCCGAGATAATAGAAGAGATAGCACAAGCTGTAGTGACGATCGCAATACCTTCTGATATTTTGGTGCGGGAATCACCAAATGATAGTTTTTTTCTATCACTCATCAATTTTGTCTCATATGAGATCGCTGAATCGGCTGAGCTCAAAAATGACGCTTTAGGATGAAATTGTTTTTTTTTAGCAACGCAACTTTTCAGATCCCTTTGGGGTTCTTAACAACTGTCCAATGTTTGGGAACGGTTGATTTTGTCCCCAATTTGCGAAAAGTGATTCAATTTTCTATGGAAATTTGTATGAAAACCCCCTTTTTCTTCGGATTTTGATGTTTGAAAAAATCACTGCTGCTCCTGAAAAAAAGTGTGGTCTAAACTGGTATAAAATTCGATTTCAGAGCAAAAAACACGTTAAACTGAGATTTTTTGACATTGATGTTATATGACAAATAGGGTGACAATAAAAAAATAAAAGTTTGGAAAATCGTAAGGGATACCCCGTGGCCCCCTGGAGTAAACCCTGACGAGTTATTAACAATTAAAAGAAGACGTTTTTGTATGAAAAGATTTTTTTCACCAGCTTCAACGATAAAAAGCGACCCTTAACCCTAAACCGATTTTGCTCAAATTTTCACAGATACTTATTTTTGACTAAAGAATCGAATCAGGGGATATCCCTGATGTCGATTTTTTTTTATTGTCACCCTAATTTACAATTATCGATTGTTTAATTTGTCTTACCATCAGCATATATTCAGGTCCCTGCGGGCAACACTGGCCTGTCCAGATCTAAACCAAATGTTCGTCAGCTCAGCTGGTTTTTCGTATTTGTACCCTTATGCGTTTATTGGAAAAGTCGTTGTTCTCGCAGGGCGTTTTAAGCGACTATGACCACTCCATGACTTGGCAGTCCCTATGCAGCCGGCAGAGCTGTTTGGTAATTTCTGATACAGACCACGAGTGTGGTGATCAGCAGCAGCAGCAGCTGCTTCTTCTGATACAGATTTCAATAAAAAAATAGACGCTCATAAAACCCACCACAGAAAAACAGACACAACATTTGGTAAATTTATTGTTTTTAAATTTTTGATGCAAACTAGTGTGACCTGTTCAATTTTTAAGGATTTTAATTAAAATGGATTTTGTGCCAGTGAAATTGTGTATCATTACCACACAAATGAGTTTATTTTGAAAATTCACACCTTACTTGTGTAATTGAAACCTCTTTAAGGGTGCACAGCAACGAAGGAAGTTGTTGTCTTCTTATTCCAAAATTGTCAAACTTACGAACCCAATCCTGCAATAACGGGATTGTAAAATTAATCAAACTTTGTTGTAAATTGCTTTGTGGACAGTACTTTAGGGGATGAATAAAAAAATATTTCGATAGTAGCCGTAGTTTTGAAGATATTAAATTGTCTGTAACAAAAATCTGGGTGCAAAAGCTATGGTTGATGTGCACCGTTAAAAAAGAAGTCATTTTAAGTAGTCATCAAGAATACTAAACAAAACCCGAAACTTCCACTCTCTGCTTATCTGTGAACCAAACACACTCTCCGCGGTGTCTAATTGGAAATTTGGTTTATACATTCATGAACTCGTCTTGATGCGATGCGATGCGTGCGTGTGATGAAATTTGGCCTGGAAAACGCAAAATCATATACTTTAAAAGCGATGCGCCGTCCAGCTGATCAACCAGTCAGCTGGAGTTCGCTTCTTAGTTCGGTCGGTTTGTATACAAAGTAAAACGGGCAGCCCGCAAGGTGTGATCAATCATGAAGGTGAGTTGCAGTGAGTTGGGATAGTTTGAGGATAGTTTAAGACGGGACATCAAGATGGGTCATATAAATGATTAACAATTACTTCAATAGCGGAGGCATATCACGATAATCATTCTTAATTTAAAAATAATTATTGAGAGTGTTGTGAATTATTGACGAAATTAATTGGTTCAGATATTTTTTTATTAATATATGGATAATTGAATTAAAGTGAGCTTTTTAGTGTTAGATATGCTGCGTGTTAAGTGATGCACAGTCCGAATATTATTTTTTCGATACAGACATTTTTCTCATTGAATCCGAATCGGATTTCAAATTTTAACGGTCACAATATTTAGAATATTTAGAAGTGTTCAAGAATGTGATACTAAGTTGGAAATAGCTTAATGGTTTAAGCTTAACGAAAAAAAAAAAAAAAAAACAGCGAATAGGAAAACGATAATTGATTGAAATTTGTAAAATTGGTATAAAATATCAATAACAAAACAAAGACTAAACAAGATAAAGATAAAAATGCTAGAAATGAATAACGAACAGCATAATACAAAAAAGTAAAGTTTTCATAAAGCAAAAGTCGCTCCTTTTTGAGGGGACAAACAATCCTTGAAAAAAGGGCAGTAAAGGGTTAAATTGATAAAACATGCATGCATTTTCTGTACACGTAAAAATAATGAAAATTGAAAGGTAGAAAATTTGGTTCGTAGAATATTACCTTTATTTGAGTAATTTTACTTAATTTTTTTCGGTAAAAATGTGAAATTCAACAGAAATTGATGAAAATTTCACCAGTTCCTGAAGTAGAATAAAACATTTTATTTCAAATCAAAATATATCATCATTTCCAGATACAATATGACCATCATTTTTTTCAGTGTACGGGAGAATATTTATTTTGGATAATATATATCGCTCAGTTGAAAGTCTCAATGAAAAACTATCAAAAAATGTCAATTCTGGAAAGGTGAGGGAGTCTCCTTAATTTTTTTATTGGCTTAAGCTTAAAATTGTGATCATTGACTGTTAAAATAGATTAAATTCGAACATTAATTCGAATCTGAAGGAATGTTTGAAGATTGATGCACGATAAATTTTTAGTGATTAAAGAAAGGCATTTCCTCCTAAATTATTATTTACAAAATTTAATATTTCTTCATTGTTATTCAATCACATAATTGATCATATCAGAAATATAATTAGTTTGTTTTTTTTTTAAATGAACAAACCGTTGCAAAAAAAGATATTTCAACACTTTTTGGCAAACAATTTTTTAAATATTTGATCATAACTAAGTCCAACAAATCCTTATGTCAGATGAAGATATTTAGCATCATAGTTTCGTCACACATGCTGTTTGATGAATTTTTAAGAAAGGTGTTCACGATTGATTTGGTATCTTCAATAAAGTTACAGATCAGAATATTTCAGGGAAAAATTTCACTCTCGAATAAAAAAAAATTAATAATAAAATATTTTATAAGACAAAAAACAAATTTTTGGGGTGGTGTAAATTTACCGATATTTTTTACCAGAAAGTATTTTTAAAAATTAATATTTTTTGGATATATCGAATATAAATTCGACAAAATCTCTCGTTTAGATTAGAGAATTTGTTAAAATGACTTAAATTTATTAAAGAAAATCATCATCAAGCTTAGAAAAAGTTTAAAGTAGAAAACGAAATGTATTTTTTTTTTGAAAAATTGAATTCTTAATATAAACAGTAGGTTTTCATTAATTTATTTGCTTTTTATTCAATCTTAAATCCTCAACAGGAGACAATACTGCTTGTGACACTAACTCATATTAAAGTGGAAAGACTTGAGGAAATAAATTACAGATATATCAAATTGATTTCAAGCCATACATTTTTATCTGTCTTACAGATGTTTAAAATAAATAAATTCAACATTTCGTCTGTTGTGTGCTATCTTGTGACAACGACCATTTAGTACATATCGAGAAAATCGATTTTTAAAGTTTGATTATAAATAATTTCAAAACTATGAATGATGGAGTCAAACTTTTTGAAGCAATCGGTTCGTATACTATTGCTAAACAAACGCTCCAAGTTTCATCTAATTTGGTTAAACCATGGTTATAGTAAATTATGCAAACAAAAATCTGAAAAGCACGTGTCACAAGTGTGTTTTGAAAGTAAAATTGTACTACGTGTCACAAGTGTGCACAGAATTCCCATACAAACTAAAATAGGCTTAAATCCATAGTTTAACCGACTTAATCAATATATTTTCAAAAACAAAAGATTGCATTGCATTTAGAAAGTGTGTATCAACATAAATTTGTGAAAAACAAGAAAAAAAAAATTCACATTTTCCTACAACATGTATGACGTGTCACAAGTGTGCACGATCATTTTGATGATAAAATGGTCTATGTCACAAGTGTGTTTTGCGATATCCAGGAAACGGAAGCGAATTTCCAAAATCGGATTAAAGCATCTTGTACACCCAAAGGAAAAATATATCTCAAAATCTGCAACAGTGGATTGCTGCAGAAAATGTCACATTTATAACATTTTTTGCAGCAAGCCCGTAGATCATTTTTGCCCGCGTATAAATATTTCAGCGATCTGCAGTTCTCACCAACACATATAATGCTGGCCCGTCTCCAAGCAACACTCCAAAGAGAAGAGTATGTTGGTGCTCTTTCACTCACATTTCATCAAGCGTCCATGGCGCGGTGGTAGCGTGTCGGATCAATAACCAAAAAGTTGGTGGTTCAATCCTCGTTCTGTTAAGGGTTTTTTTTTGTGAAATACAACCAAAAAGCCGTCAGTAATGTCGATAATTGTCGGTAACGGGCAAAAATGTCATACCCCTATATCGCAAAAAATGCATGAGGACAGTTTTCATGCAGATTCTGATATACTTTCATGCCGCCATGCATCACAATCATGCGACCGCCGTTTGGGTGTAGTGTTTGTTAAGTATAGCAAAACGTCATCATTAACTCATTTTCGATCAAAATGGTCGTTGTAATAAGATAGCACACAGCAGACGATTTATTATATTTTTTCCAAATTATGTCCAACTTTTCAGGATTTCATCATCCTGTCCGTACTTATTGCCGTCGTGGCCGGTGCTGCCATTGACTCGCAGGAAAAAACCGTCGAAAAGCGTGACCTGTTCGACGAGCTGGAAGACTACGCCCAAGAGTCCAAGCCGGTGACCATCACCAAGAAGGTCCCGGTGCCGTACCCGGTCAAGGTGGAGAAGAAGGTGCCCGTCTACATCGAGAAGAAGGTCCCCGTGTACATCACGAAGAAGATTCCGGTGCCCGTCGATCGGCCAGTGCCCGTGCCGATCAAGGTTCCGGTCAAAATTCCCGTCGTGCACAAGCAGGTCGTCCGAGTTCCCAAGCCGTACCCGGTCATCGTGAAGAAGCCGTACCCGGTGTTTGTGAAGAAGCCCGTCTACGTGGAGAAACCGGTGGAACTGACGCTCCACATTAAGAAGAAGCAGAAGCATTAGGGTGTAAGAAGAGATTTTTTGTTAATTTAATATATTTGTAGCTCTAGTTTTGTGACTGTGATTTTGCGAGATGATTTATGAGTGAATGATGTATGGGTAATTCTCTACCAACTCACACGAAATCGGGAAAAGTTGCCCCGACCCCTCTTCGATTTGCGTGAAACTTTGTCCTAAGGGGTAACTTTTGTCCCTGATCACGAATCCGAGGTCCGTTTTTTGATACCTCGTGACGGAGGGGCGGTACGACCCCTTCCATTTTTGAACATGCGAAAAAAGAGGTGTTTTTCAATAATTTGCAGCCTGAAACGGTGATGAGATAGAAATTTGGTGTCAAAGGGACTTTTATGTAAAATTAGACGCCCGATTTGATGGCATACTCAGAATTCCGAAAAAACGTATTTTTCATCGAAAAAACACTAAAAAAGTTTTAAAAATTCTCCCATTTTCAGTTACTCGACTGTAAAAAATTTTGGAACAAGTCATTTTATGGGAAATTTAATGTACTATTTAGAACAAAATTTTTAATTTTAAAATTTCGTGTTTTTTTAACTTTACAGGGTTATTTTTTAGAGTGTAACAATATTCTACAAGGTTGTAGCGACGGTTTTGTTCTAACGCGAATCAATTCAACACGGAACGTCGGATCGAGGTGCTCTGAGCAGTTTTCTAGGATTTCGGTCATTCGATTTTTTTTGTATTTTTTTATCCGACTGAAACTTTTTTGGTGCCTTTGGTATGTCCAAAGAAGCCATTTTGCATCATTTGTTTGTCCATATAATTTTCCATACAAATTTGGCAGCTGTCCATACAAAAATGATGTATGAAAATTGAAAAATCTGTATCTTTTGAAGGAATTTTTTGATCGATTTGGTGTATTCGGCAAAGTTGTAGGTATGGTATACGGACTACACTGGAAAAAAATAATACAGGTAAAAAAATGTGGTGATTTTTTTATTTAACTTTTTATTACTAAAACTTGATTTACAAAAAAACACTATTTTTATTTTTTTTTATTTTTTGATATGTTTTAAAGGACATAAAATGCCAACATTTCAGAAATTTCCAGGTTGTGCAAAAAATCATTGACCGAGTTATAAATTTATTCATCAATACTGATTTTTTCCAAAAAATCGAAATTTTGGTCGCAAAAATTTTTCAAGTTCATTTTTCGATGTAAAATCAAAGTTGCAATCAAAAAGTACTTCAGTGAAATTTTGATAAAGTGCACCGTTTTCAAGTTAAATCCATATTTAAGTGACTTTTTTGAAAATAGTAGCAGTTTTTCATTTTTTTAAATTAGTGCACATATTTGCCCACTTTTTTCAACATTCAATATTATGCCCTTTTAAAATGTTAGTCTTGATTTGAAAATTTTGAAAATATTGTTTTCGTTAATATCGGAAAATTTCACAAATGTTTCATATTTTAACATTGAAAATCGGACCATTAGTTGCTGAGATATCGACATTGAAAAATGGTGGGTTGTTTGGGTGAGACTTAGAAAACATCAATTTTCCTGTTTTTAAACCTTTGCATTGCAATATCTCAGCAACTAAAGGTCGTATCAACAAAGCCCGAAGAAGCAAAATATAGAGAATTTTCTCAGCTTTTCAAAATTTTTTTTTCAAAAGTGGGCAAACATGTGCACTAATTAAAAAAAAAAATGAAAAACTGCGACTATTTTGAAAAAAGTCACCTTAAAATGGCTATAACTTGAAAACGGTGCACTTTATCAAAATTTCACCGACGTACTTTTTGATTGCAAATTTGATTTTACATCGAAAAATGAAGTTGAAAAAATTTTGCGACCAAATTTCGATTTTTTGAAAATATTAGTGTTGATTAAAAAATTTATAACTCGGCAATGATTTTTTGCACAACCTGGAAATTTCTGAAAAGTTGGCATTTTATGTCCTCTAAAACATATCAAAAAATAAAAAAATAAAAATAGTGTGTTTTTGCAAATCAAGTTTTACTGATAAAAAGTTAAATAAAAAAATCACCAATTTTTTTTACCGTGTATCATTTTTTTTTCCAGTGTAGTCCGTATCCATACCTACAACTTTGCCGAAGACACCAAATCGATCAAAAAATTCCTTCAAAAGATTCAGATTTTTGAATTTTTCATACATCAATTTTGTATGGACAGCTGCCAAATTTGTATGGAAAATTATATGGACAAACTAATGATGCAAAATGGCTTCTTTAGGCATACCGTAGGCACCAAAAAAATTTCAGTCGGATAAAAAAATACAAAAATAAAAAATTGAAGAAAAAAGACCGATTTCGTAGAGAATTGCTCCTCTTTGTTGCGTTGGGTTCGCATAAGCCCAAGGAAGGTTCTTACGCCAAAAAAGACAAGTTTGGCCACTCTAGAACCGATTCCGGAAAATCTGCAGATTGTATGGGAAAATATGCGAAAAATAAAATTTTTATCACAGGAGGCTGAATTAGCCAACAAGCAAGAAACGTCAGGAAACCAAAAAAGGGCAGGACGAAGTTTGCCGGGAAGAGCTTGTTTTACATAAAAGTCTCTTTGACACCAAATTTCTATCTCATCACCGTTTCAGGCTGCAAATTATTGAAAAACACCTCTTTTTTCGCATGTTCCAAAATTCAAGGGGCGTACCGCCCATCCGTCACGAGGTGTCAAAAAACGGACCTCGGATTCGTGATCAGGGACAAAAGTTGCCCCTTACGACAAAGTTTCACGCAAATCGAAGAGGGGTCGGGGCAACTTTTTCCGATTTCGTGTGAGTTGGTAGAGAATTACCCGTATGTATATTGTTGACATTTTAATAAAATATTTTATGAAAAATATTTGTAGATTGGTCCATGCGTTTTAAGGTGTAAATCCTATTTTTAATTTAATTCTATTCACTGTTTTTCCCCAAGCAAGTCCCTAACATTACAACGTGTCAACATTCTCCACCATTCTATCACACCTTGCTGGATTCGATTAACGCCATGTCCCACAAATTTCCACACCTTTAATCGCTTTGTTTACAAACACAAGCCCCCCACCACCTCTTCAAATCCACCCAGAAGTGCAGTGGCCTTTTTCCGTTATCGGTAAATCAGCAATTTTAAAACGTCTCGATTGCTGACTTTGAGAGGTAGGGTCTTTGGGGAAAATAAATAACCACCCTCCTCACACCCACCCACTGCAAGTTTTCCACCACGTTTTCGCAAGTGTTTTTCTTTGTTTTCCACCCCCTAGCATTTTTTGTTGCTTGTTGGGGTTGGAAAGCTTTGATTCATCCTCGACTATAAGGATGAAATATCCTCTAAATACTATTCCCCAGCAAACAATGAATTCATAATTTATAAAGGCGAAACCGAGAATCTAATAAAACCAGTGCGCGCGCAAAATGGTCGCCCTGGAGTTTTGAAAGTGAAAAATAGAAGTGAAGGCCAGCAAGCAAAAAAAGGAAAAAGGGGGGAAAATACTGAAAATCTCGACAAAGAACGAAACCATCCGATTCGCTGTCGGAATGTGCGCTGAAAAATCTTGGCCCACGCCAGGATGGACCAAACGGGCTACTAAAGTGGTGGAATCTAGGGTAACCTCACCTACTCTTGATTAGAAAAAACTTGACTTGACTTTCCGATTCAATTTGACAAAAAATTGCAGAAAATTTTGTTTTCGAGGTAGCTTGGAAATGTAAAAAAATCCAGTATTTTGTGAAGTCCAATTTTGTCATCAAAAAACCATCCCCCTCCCGAAAAAGAAAGGCATTCCTCGTGGCCACAAATCCTGTCCGTGAATGTGAGCTTCCCGTGCACTTCTTTTGAAAATATGCAAAAATGCTTTACTACTCGGAACGTCATCGGGGACGCTGGGAAAGTGGTGAAAATTGCAAAAAAAAAATAGGACCGCTGCCTAGAATGGTTCTTTGCTGTGCGGAATGCATTCCACCAGTCAGCGGCAGAGCTGCCGAAAATAAAAACAACGTCGATTGTAAAGATTGCAGAATGGTGATAGAGGCTAAACATATAGAAGTGTGTTAACGTTTTCATTAAATTTTCATTTAATTTTTAGAAACTTTCAACCAACGTGAAAGAATTAGCATTTTGCACAATTATTTTTTGAATGAAATAACATGTTAATTAAGAAAATTAACAAATTAACAAATTTCTTAATTTAAATTAAAAAAACTGTTTTTGAAAATAAATAATAAAAAAATAATTTTTATACTTTTTTCTTGTCGTACCAAAAGTACAAAAGTGGGTCACGAGCCTACGATTGTGTCTGTTCTGAAAGGGTTGTGTAGGTGGCTGTCCAATAAAAGTTGATTCATTGCGCTAGGTTTTATTACTTCCGCGAGTACTTTTGACCGTCCTTGGGTCTATTCAGAAAATAGCTGGCTTTCGAAAAAATGGAAAAAGTTAAGCGTAAAACTTTACTTGTTCTAAATTTGTTGTTGTAGTAAGCATAAGACTCACTATTTTAAAAACACCTTCGTTAACTTATTTCGGATTTCAATGCATTTGTAATCATTTATTAGCCTTTTGCACTTTTTTCAATGCTTTTATCCCTCGGCTCTGGTTGAGGTTATTAAATGAAAAACCCGATTTAAAATCACCAGAGGTGAAATAGAGCCTTTCTTACAAAATGATGACACTCCGACAAATATATTGGTGCAATTCATTTTTAAGAAACATAATGATACCACCCAGTGAGAATTTGACCTAAAGCTTTGAGTCTTTTTAGGCTAAACCTCGAATGCCATTTTTATTAAATTTCAGAGGTACATTATGTGTCGCACGATATTTAAATTTAATTAAGAAAAACATATTGGATTGACATTATTAGAAAAAAAAGGGTACTCAGTCTTTATTGGAAGTCTATGATTAACTTAAAAAAATATGTATCGCTATTGCACTTTGTCGATCAATTATGAGAAGCCAGAAAGAACACTTTCACGCGCAGCGTAAAACGCGCAAGCGTAAAAGCGCTGGCGTTGAAGCTTCGACTTGACGAGCTTTCGAGCGAGAACGAGCCGGGACTTCGAATTTGATGTTCAGTATATGATTTTGCATTAATCCAAAAATTTAATAGGAAAAAATAGGGTAAAAATAAGACGAAAAACACTAAAATCGCTATATCTCTGGAAATACATTTTGGAAAAGCTTCAAATTTTGGGCCCAAACAGTTTATGGCGCATGTTTTCGAATGGCTTTTTGTTTGAAACTGAATTTTTTAAATTTGATAGTGTTATCTGTAAAAAAGTCCAAAAAATACTTCAAAAATGGCTTTGACCACATTTACTGGTCGAAAATTGTGAATCGAAAAATAAAATGTTCGTCTCCGACCCCACGGCTACAGATCTGACTTATAAAAATTGTGGGTTTTACGAGCGGTTTTCCAGTGATGGAAGACACACGCAAACGAGAAATCCGTGAGGGCGGCCCTCCCAATTTGAGTTGTGTGATACAACGCTGAAATCGCGTGGAAATCCCTCCCGACTTGAACGGTCTCAAAAATTCACGCACACCATCACAGGAAAATGTCGAAATGTTTCAATTTCATTGACCAAGAACGTAAACACTCGAAGGGCAGTTGTATCTCACACGTCAGTGCTGTGCACAAGTATGCGTGCTTAATTTGTATCGCCGATCAGCACAAATTCACTTAGCAGTGTGGTGCAGGAGTGACATGACTCAAACAGATTGAACAATTGAAAAACTTACTGTTTTCTTTAATTGTTGTAAAAATGTCAAGATGTCAAATTGTCAAATTGTCAAATTGTCAAAATGTCAAATTGTCAAAATGTCAAAATGTCAAAAAGGTCAAAATGTCAAATTGTCAAAATGTCAAAATGTCAAAAAGGTCAAAATGTCAAAATGTCAAAATGTCAAATTGTCAAATTGTCAAATTGTCAAATTGTCAAATTGTCAAATTGTCAAATTGTCAAATCGTCAAATCGTCAAATCGTCAAATTGTCAAATTGTCAAATTGTCAAATTGTCAAATTGTCAAATTGTCAAATTGTCAAATTGTCAAATCGTCAAATTGTCAAATTGTCAAATTGTCAAATTGTCAAATTGTCAAATTGTCAAATTGTCAAATTGTCAAATTGTCAAATTGTCAAATTGTCAAATTGTCAAATTGTCAAATTGTCAAATTGTCAAATTGTCAAATTGTCAAATTGTCAAATTGTCAAATTGTCAAATTGTCAAATTGTCAAATTGTCAAATTGTCAAATTGTCAAATTGTCAAATTGTCAAATTGTCAAATTGTCAAATTGTCAAATTGTCAAATTGTCAAATTGTCAAATTGTCAAATTGTCAAATTGTCAAATTGTCAAATTGTCAAATTGTCAAATTGTCAAATTGTCAAATTGTCAAATTGTCAAATTGTCAAATTGTCAAATTGTCAAATTGTCAAATTGTCAAATTGTCAAATTGTCAAATTGTCAAATTGTCAAATTGTCAAATTGTCAAATTGTCAAATTGTCAAATTGTCAAATTGTCAAATTGTCAAATTGTCAAATTGTCAAATTGTCAAATTGTCAAATTGTCAAATTGTCAAATTGTCAAATTGTCAAATTGTCAAATTGTCAAATTGTCAAATTGTCAAATTGTCAAATTGTCAAATTGTCAAATTGTCAAATTGTCAAATTGTCAAATTGTCAAATTGTCAAATTGTCAAATTGTCAAATTGTCAAAATGTCAAAATGTCAAAATGTCAAAATGTCAAAATGTCAAAATGTCAAAAAGGTCAAAATGTCAAAATGTCGAAATGTCAAATTGTCAAATTGTCAAATAGTCAAATTGTCAAAATGTCAAATTGTCAAAATGTCAAAATGTCAAAATGTCAAAATGTCAAAATGTCAAAATAACAAAAAGGTCAAAATGTCAAAATGTCAAAATGTCAAAATGTCAAAATGTCAAAATGTCAAAATGTCAAAATGTCAAAATGTCAAAATGTCAAAATGTCAAAATGTCAAAATGTCAAATTGTCAAATTGTCAAATTGTCAAATTGTCAAATCGTCAAATCGTCAAATTGTCAAATTGTCAAATTGTCAAATTGTCAAATTGTCAAATTGTCAAATTGTCAAATTGTCAAATTGTCAAATTGTCAAATTGTCAAATTGTCAAATTGTCAAATTGTCAAATTGTCAAATTGTCAAATTGTCAAATTGTCAAATTGTCAAATTGTCAAATTGTCAAATTGTCAAATTGTCAAATTGTCAAATTGTCAAATTGTCAAATTGTCAAATTGTCAAATTGTCAAATTGTCAAATTGTCAAATTGTCAAATTGTCAAATTGTCAAATTGTCAAATTGTCAAATTGTCAAATTGTCAAATTGTCAAATTGTCAAATTGTCAAATTGTCAAATTGTCAAATTGTCAAATTGTCAAATTTTTAAATTTTAACAATTTTACAATTTTACAATTTTACAATTTTACAATTTTACAATTTTACAATTTTACAATTTTACAATTTTACAATTTTACAATTTTACAATTTTACAATTTTACAATTTTACAATTTTACAATTTTACAATTTTACAATTTTACAATTTTACAATTTTACAATTTTACAATTTTACAATTTTACAATTTTACAATTTAACAATTTAACAATTTAACAATTTAACAATTTAACAATTTAACAATTTAACAATTTAACAATTTAACAATTTAACAATTTAACAATTTAACAATTTAACAATTTAACAATTTAACAATTTAACAATTTAACAATTTAACAATTTAACAATTTAACAATTTAACAATTTAACAATTTAACAATTTAACAATTTAACAATTTAACAATTTAACAATTTAACAATTTAACAATTTAACAATTTAACAATTTAACAATTTAACAATTTAACAATTTAACAATTTAACAATTTAACAATTTAACAATTTAACAATTTAACAATTTAACAATTTAACAATTTAACAATTTAACAATTTAACAATTTAACAATTTAACAATTTAACAATTTAACAATTTAACAATTTAACAATTTAACAATTTAACAATTTAACAATTTAACAATTACAATTTTACAATTTTACAATTTATCAATGTTACAATTTTACAATTTTACAATTTTACAATTTTACAATTTTACAATTTTACAATTTTACAATTTTACAATTTTACAATTTTACAATTTTACAATTTTACAATTTTACAATTTTACAATTTTACAATTTTACAATTTTACAATTTTACAATTTTACAATTTTACAATTTTACAATTTTACAATTTTACAATTTAACAATTTAACAATTTAACAATTTAACAATTTAACAATTTAACAATTTAACAATTTAACAATTTAACAATTTAACAATTTAACAATTTAACAATTTAACAATTTAACAATTTAACAATTTAACAATTTAACAATTTAACAATTTAACAATTTAACAATTTAACAATTTAACAATTTAACAATTTAACAATTTAACAATTTAACAATTTAACAATTTAACAATTTAACAATTTAACAATTTAACAATTTTACAATTTTACAATTTTACAATTTTACAATTTTACAATTTTACAATTTTACAATTTTAAAATTTTACAATTTTACCACTTAACAATTTAACAATTTTAGAATTTTAGAATTTTACAATTTTACAATTTTACAATTTTACAATTTTACAATTTTACAATTTTACAATTTTACAATTTTACAATTTTACAATTTTACAATTTTACAATTTTACAATTTTACAATTTTACAATTTTACAATTTTACAATTTTACAATTTTACAATTTTACAATTTTACAATTTTACAATTTTACAATTTTACAATTTTACAATTTTACAATTTTACAATTTTACAATTTTACAATTTTACAATTTTACAATTTTACAATTTTACAATTTTACAATTTAACAATTTAACAATTTAACAATTTAACAATTTAACAATTTAACAATTTTGCAATTTTACAATTTTGCAATTTTACAATTTTACAATTTTACAATTTTACAATTTTACAATTTTACAATTTTACAATTTTACAATTTTACAATTTTACAATTTTACAATTTTACAATTTTACAATTTTACAATTTTACAATTTTACAATTTTACAATTTTACAATTTTACAATTTTACAATTTTACAATTTTACAATTTTACAATTTTACAATTTTACAATTTTACAATTTTACAATTTTACAATTTTACAATTTTACAATTTTACAATTTTACAATTTTACAATTTTACAATTTTACAATTTTACAATTTTACAATTTTACAATTTTACAATTTTACAATTTTACAATTTTACAATTTTACAATTTTACAATTTTACAATTTTACAATTTTACAATTTTACAATTTTACAATTTTACAATTTTACAATTTTACAATTTTACAATTTTACAATTTTACAATTTTACAATTTTACAATTTTACAATTTTACAATTTTACAATTTTACAATTTTACAATTTTACAATTTTACAATTTTACAATTTTACAATTTTACAATTTTACAATTTTACAATTTTACAATTTTACAATTTTACAATTTTACAATTTTACAATTTTACAATTTTACAATTTTACAATTTTACAATTTTACAATTTTACAATTTTACAATTTTACAATTTTACTATTTTACAATTTTACAATTTTACAATTTTACAATTTTACAATTTTACAATTTTACAATTTTACAATTTTACAATTTTACAATTTTACAATTTTACAATTTTACAATTTTACAATTTTACAATTTTACAATTTTACAATTTTACAATTTTACAATTTTACAATTTTACAATTTTACAATTTTACAATTTTACAATTTTACAATTTTACAATTTTACAATTTTGCAATTTTACAATTTTACAATTTTACAATTTTACAATTTTACAATTTTACAATTTTACAATTTTACAATTTTACAATTTTACAATTTTACAATTTTACAATTTTACAATTTTACAATTTTGCAATTTTACAATTTTAAAATTTTACAATTTTACAATTTTACAATTTTACAATTTTACAATTTTACAATTTTACAATTTTACAATTTTACAATTTTACAATTTTACAATTTTACAATTTTACAATTTTACAATTTTACAATTTTACAATTTAACAATTTAACAATTTTGCAATTTTACAATTTTACAATTTTACAATTTTACAATTTTACAATTTTACAATTTTACAATTTTACAATTTTACAATTTTACAATTTTACAATTTTACAATTTTACAATTTTACAATTTTACAATTTTACAATTTTACAATTTTACAATTTTACAATTTTACAATTTTACAATTTTACAATTTTACAATTTTACAATTTTACAATTTTACAATTTTACAATTTTACAATTTTACAATTTTACAATTTTACAATTTTACAATTTTACAATTTTACAATTTTACAATTTTACAATTTTACAATTTTACAATTTTACAATTTTACAATTTTACAATTTTACAATTTTACAATTTTACAATTTTACAATTTTACAATTTTACAATTTTACAATTTTACAATTTTACAATTTTACAATTTTACAATTTTACAATTTTACAATTTTACAATTTTACAATTTTACAATTTTACAATTTTACAATTTTACAATTTTACAATTTTACAATTTTACAATTTTACAATTTTACAATTTTACAATTTTACAATTTTACAATTTTACAATTTTACAATTTAACAATTTAACAATTTAACAATTTAACAATTTAACAATTTAACAATTTTACAATTTTACAATTTTGCAATTTTACAATTTTACAATTTTACAATTTTACAATTTTACAATTTTACAATTTTACAATTTTACAATTTTACAATTTTACAATTTTACAATTTTACAATTTTACAATTTTACAATTTTACAATTTTACAATTTTACAATTTTACAATTTTACAATTTTACAATTTTACAATTTTACAATTTTTTACTAACATTGAGTCCAAAACCACCCTACAAACATCTATACCACTAAGGTGACGCAGGGATCCTTGCGCACTTTAGATAGGTGTTTACTAACATTCCTTCGTTCCCCAAAGGATAGCTTAGACCCGGCAAGGACCCCCTTATGCCCTGGGCTGTATTACACACTCATCAAAAGATGAAGACATGGTATCTCCCGTGTTGGATTATTATTCCGGATGAGGGTCTAACACAACCAGACCAAACAGTGGAATAAGCGTTGTGGAGCCATCCGTGGATAGGGCGTCCTGAAATGCTAATGCTAATGCTAATGCTAATTTTACAATTTTACAATTTTACAATTTTACAATTTTACAATTTTACAATTTTTTTTTATGAAAATTGCAATACTAGTATCATTGTGATTAAAAGAACAGTAACTTCAGAATGCACATTAGGGTGGGTCATTTTTTTCGAAAGTGCTGGGATCCGGCTGAAATAAAGACCATCTTGTAGAGGGTACCCATAGGGACTCTCACACCAAGTTTGAGCCCATTTGGCTGAAAACTGGCTTGTCGCTCGGGGTTAAAGTTTACATGGAAATTACTATGGGAAATGCGTGATTTTGCTTCAAACGCTCCTGCAAGCTAAGCGACAAACTTTAGCCCACACTTACACTAGGTAGCCGTGTCGGGGGTGGTCCAAGGAACATTTTTCTCTAAGGGTTCATGGTCATCCGTTCAACCCTGAGCTTGCGCAACGCGGAATTATCCGGCGGCGCCGGAATTCTTCAAAATCTCAGTTTTAATTGTCAACGCATGCTTCGTAACTATGAATGTAGCATATTGTGAAACGAAAAACACGACGCCAAACGTCAACACATTAAAATGAAAGCAGGAAAGAACAGTTCGTCGTCGAATCGGCTGGCCAGCAAATTCTTGTAGAGCAGTTTCCCATAGCATGGGAAAGAACTTAAGTCCACAAAGGTATGAAAATAAATCCTGCAGTTGAACCGGACCCAAAAATATACTCGGTTTCAGGACGTGGTGTGAGATGTTAGTCCGGTGGAGTTCCTGTACGCGAAACCCCGATCACTTTGGCCTCCCGTAGAAAAGGAAAACATCTCGATTGCGGTACGCCGAAAATGATGGAAAAGGTATTCAAGAGCGGCAAGAAATCAAGCAAAATCGACATAAGTTCGAAATTATGTTGCAGAGGAATCCACAGATCATGATGGGAGTTTGTCGACGCTGAAGAAAAGCCACCTCTCTAATAAAAATGTGTCCATCAAATTTAGTTAAGAGTTTCTATCAACATGTATATATTGAATAAAATCCGTGGTTAAAGTATTTGGTAGTAGGTCACAAAAGAGGCTAACTGTCCGTGCTGCCGGCAGAAACTGTCCGCCTCCGGGGTGACGAGTCAGCCTTGTGTAAAAAATGGAGCACAGTAAGTGCCTTATCCTTGTTTAGGTACGAATTATTCTGTCCATAGTAAATACGAAAATAGTGTTTTCTCTTAATCATAATTGCAAATGTTGTAATACTCAGTACGATTTTTTAGCATTTTTTATTTTTATTTAGATCATTTGTCACGACTCCCAATATCAATCACAAAATCTTATTCAGGGTCGCAATTTTGGGCACCTTCTTCCAGGCCATGCCCGAAAGGCACTTCATGTCCAATACATGACGCCGAGCGACAATTCCATAGAGGGTGTTCACGGGCGGGACAGTTTCAACTTCCAGGTCTAATCTCTTGCCAGCTCGCAATCGGCAATCGTCCAACGGTGGAAGTCTCCAGAAACCGCTTCGGTGTCAAACGTGACGTTCCGGTGGGGCAAGCCGTCACAATCTCCTGCAGCCGGCGGAAGTTGTGTGACTGGAAGATGAGGCGGGTGAGCCCTCAGCCATCAGAATTGGTTCTATGATCGTAATCATCTTCACAAGCATCAAAGTTCAGTACGAAATAAGTTGCACTAAAAAGATTCGAAGTCAATTAAGAAACTGTTTTCTCAGAACGGAAGTCCGTGCACCCAATGATGCGGCCTGTTCTCGGTCAACGCCGTGGTTGCCAATGGCCAAGCTCCAGCGGGAACGGAAGTTTCTTTTATTTTGTTAATTCACGGTACTTTCGAATTTCACGATGAAGAACACTTTTTAGCACAGGTTTGTTGTGATGTTTCCAGCTTGCGTTGACGTTTGGCGTCGTGTTTTCGTTTCACAATATGCTACATTCATAGTTACGAAGCATGCGTTGACAATTAAAACTGAGATTTTGAAGAATTCCGGCGCCGCCGGATAATTCCGCGTTGCGCAAGCTCAGGGTTGAACGGATGACCATGAACCCTTAGAGAAAAATGTTCCTTGGACCACCCCCGACACGGCTACCTAGTGTAAGTGTGGGCTAAAGTTTGTCGCTTAGCTTGCAGGAGCGTTTGAAGCAAAATCACGCATTTCCCATAGTAATTTCCATGTAAACTTTAACCCCCGAGCGACAAGCCAGTTTTCAGCCAAATGGGCTCAAACTTGGTGTGAGAGTCCCTATGGGTACCCTCTACAAGATGGTCTTTATTTCAGCCGGATCCCAGCACTTTCGAAAAAAATGACCCACCCTAATGCACATACAATGATGACGATTATACAAGGTAAGGCTGATGTTTGATGAATGGGAAACGAGAAGTAGAACTTATTATATGATATTTTCTAGTTGGTGATTATTAAGTATTTCGTGCAATTTTGTGTTAAAAAATCACTTATATTTTTAACTAGCCAACGCAAATAATTTATAATAAAGTTGAGATATTTGCAAGGATATTTGCATAGAAAAAGGAATACAAAAAACGCCATACCTTTATCATTCTATTGACTTTGATTTTTTGCCCTCTACTCTTTGTTCTGCGCTTCTCATGACAGTTCTCAGTTTTCTTTTCGACCGGACCGAATCGTGTCGTTTGTCGTGCAGCTGAAATTATTTTTCAAAGAAAATACGACAAGTGCTGTTTTTGGAATCCTGAATTGAGTATTCTCGATGAAATTTGCGGAAAATGTTTTGTTGGGAGGTAAGTGTAAACCGGAAACTGGTTGTTATATTAAATCATTGTGTGATGTTTAAATCGAGCTTAATTCCTTATTTTTGTCTCAAATTTCAGATCGTTTGTTGGTGGATATTTGCCATAATTGGGAGGCAAGATCTGCGGACCGGCCAGCGGTATGGCTACGGGATTCTGGTTCCGGATAATACGTCGGCCGGAGTGTGACGAGAGCCCCAACCGGCAGGGATTGAAGAGATTTCCGATGGAGCCTTTCGCACAAACTGGAGGCAGCCGGAAGATTTGTAGTGCATGAGTGATGGTTGTGAAAAAACGAATTGAAAAGTGTTGAGTGCAGTTTTTTCGCAAATAAAGTACATGAAAAATCATGTTTTTGTTGTTTCAATTTATCGGAAAAAAAAGGAAGCCATTTTCTGGATGGAAATGCTCACTAATACAAGTGCACGATTTGGGGTTTGAAGACACTAACACTCTGACAAAAGGTTCACTAAAATATTACCAATACATGTGCAAGGGCATGAATGTGTGCGTTGATTTGATTTCTTTGGGTCTGAAATATTTCTTGCGTTTTTCCCTCAAGCCGTTTGCGAGGGCGATCTCGCCTGTCCGTGCATGGTGACAATTCCCTCTCAACTCGGGAGGGTTTCCTCACAATTTTCCCCCGATCTCGGTTGCGTGCACAAATTTTTAAGAGCGGATACAAACATCGCTCATGTATTTCAGAAAAAGAGCTCTCAAAAATCAGACTTTTAGTTCCGGGATTCGGGCCAAAATTCAATCGAAAGAGCGCATCTTAACCTTCAATTTAGACATAGGATTTTTTTCTGGACGAATCCTCGCCGTGCACGAATTTTTTAAGATTTCTGAGAAAAGCGTTTTTCCAAAAGCAAACCTTAAACCTTTTTTTTTGTAAAAAAGGCAAAAATTCAAACGCTCTCAAATAAAAGTGCGGAATCCAATCGATGTAAAATTTGTTGAGAAGTTTGATCGAGTCGTGAACACTCAGTTAGAAAGATACCTTACCTTTTTTTGAGAAATTTACTCTGTATATAAAAAAAATCATACAGCTATAACTTTTGAACCAACCGTCTGATCAATACCAAAATTTACTCGAATACAATTCATACCAAATGCTTTCGATCCAGAATGGGCTGGGACTTTGAATTTGATGTTCAGTATATGATTTTTCTTTTGTAAGAAAGGCAAAAAGCTACATTTTTTAAGTATAACATCAACATTTTGAAATAAAAATATTACAAAATGCTTTAAACGTGGTTACAAATGTTGTAGTGTCAAAATGCTGGCAAAATGTCAAAAAATGTATATCTCTTTTTCTTAATTTTTTAAAACATTGAATTTGATGAAAATTACAATTAATTTTTCATGTTTTATTAAAATCCCAATTTATATTTGTAAAACAAATTTATTATTGCTATCTGATATTTAGGGAAAATATTGAAAACATGAAATAATAAAACTTTAAATGATTTTTCAATAAAGTTTCCAAAGTGTTTAATTCGCCTATTTTTCTTATTTTTTAGAAAAACTCTACATTTTTTAAATCATGCAACATTTTCCATCCATGATCTGAAATAATATGTAATTTAGATAAAATTCAATAAAGATTTTAGTAATGATTTTAATAAATGACCACATTTTTCAATAGAATTTAAGTGGAAAATCTTGATTATTTTTCCGAAAAAAAAAACAAATAAATCAAAATCAAAAATGTCAAATGGGTTATCTTCCCCCAACTCACACAGCAGTTGCCCCGACCCCTGTTCGATTTGTGAGATCCGTTTTTTGATATTTCGTGACGGAGGGGCGGTACGACCCCTTCAATTTATGATAGTATTAAAAACTCTGCCATTTTTCGTTACTCAACTGTAAAAATTGTTTGAACATATAATTTTATGGGAAATTTAATGTACTTTTCGAATCTGCATTAACCAGGGTATTTTTTTCATTTAGAACAAAATTTTTCATTTTAAAATTTCGTGTTTTTTCTAACTTTGCAGGGTTATATTTTAGAGTGTAACAATGTTCTACATAGTTGTAAAGCAGACAATTACAAACATTTTGCTATACATACACTGCCCATGATCGCATAAATGTCCCATATGCATTTTCATCACTTTTGAGTTATTGATGTAGTTTGGTTCAAAATCTTGTGTTCTTTCTAAAGAGCCTATAACATCCAGTACTTTGTTCTAGAAATCGGGAGGTAATCCTAACACGTAGCCTTATGTGTGGGACAAACTTCAAATGTGTTTTTCTCAGTTTGCTGTTTTTGCATATGGGACATTTATGCGAACATGGGCACTTAACAATCCATGGTAAAAAAATTGATGTCTGGCAAATTTTCAGAAAAAAGCCCGTTTAGAGCCGGGGTTGGGTTTTAGAGGGCTAAGAAACATTCATATAAAATTATATAAAAAGAGGTATTGAAATTACATTCGAAATGCTAAGTAAGGAATGTTCAATTTGTAGTAAATAGTATGCAAACTTTGGTGCGAAATTTGCAGCCAACATGTGCCAAATTTACCAATAAATTCAAAATTTGATTTCAATTTGCGACAAGACATTTTTGAAAGCGCTATCTTAAAAATACTATAAAGAACAGTTGTGTATTGACAAAATAGTTAAGAGTCATCATCTTACCAGATGAAAAATGCATTGAAAAAGTAATGGTATTAATTTTTTTTTGAGACACCTGATTGAACCGTAGTAAACAGTGAAATATACTAAATTTTCGTAAACTTAATTTTCAAAACTATAAAATAACAACTTTTATACTAGCATTGTAAAATCCCGTATTTTCAACAAAAAATTATAATAATAAAACCTCTATAAAGAAAAGCGAGAACTTGCGACAATGATCAATATGGGAACTTTTATGTAAAATTGTCTGGAGAGTCGATCCAATATTTAAAAAAAATATCGTTTAGAACACTTTTCAAAAATATGTTTGATTCTCACAAGTTATTTTTGTAATTTTTAGGAGAGTTCACAAAAACGACAAAAAAGTGGGCTTACATTAACCCTTTCAGGCCTCAATTTTGAAATAAATATTTTTCATTTAACAATGGTATAAAGAGTTTTAATACCATACGAAAATTGTAGGCTAGTTTAGAAAAAATAGGTTTTTGGGTCAAAATGACTCATCAGGCCCGATAGGGGTTTTTCAGTGTGATTTTTGGAAAGCCCATTTAATATCATACATATTTGTCTGTAACCACTTATTGATATAACGCAATTCAATACAACAACATTTAAATTATTTGAACTTTTATACATACGCCCTTCTCAAATATTTTTCTCGTGTACATCTGGCTCCAAATACACAAAAATGGCTTATATGAACCTAGTTTTGTTGATATGGGATAAGGTCGAGTATAAAAGTACCTAAATAATTCCTGTTATGAGCTGGAATTGCAGATTACAATCCAATATTGTTGACATATCGTGCCATCCGTTCCATAAGGGCACATAACTTTTGTAAACAGGAGTGTATCCCTTTCACACCTTATGTAAACAGTCATTTGAGTGACAGGGATACACTCTTGTTTGCAAAAGTTTTGTGCCCTTTTGAAATGTTAGGCTAGATTTGGTTGTTCATATAATCTGTTGAGCAACATTCCAACATCGTAGGTATGTAGTATCGTAAAAAAATCCCGATGTTGTTAAGAGTCAACGAAAACAATTAAGCGATGTGCTTCTCATAAGTGATTCTACGTATTTGTCAAAAAAGCACTGCTACATTCTCACCATCACTAATCTAAATTCTGAACTAAAACCAAACTCCTGTCCATGTTTTCTGCTTCTATTTCGGGGCGCAACACAATTTATTGCCTGCTCGCAGATGTATTACACTCTTTTATTATTCAAATGTACACGATTGACCGAAACTGTGAGCAGGAAAATTCCTCACTTTCAAATTTGCCAACACGCTGCTGCCGCCGTCGCAGCTTCCGGGTAGAGTCCGAAACACGGCTTTGCTATCAAATACTACCGCACGGAATCGGTGGTCAAACGCAAGTTCGGACCATTGACGGTGGCCCTATGAATTGACCAGCAGCTGGGCAGCTACATGCATCGGTACTTGGTTTATACCTCTGTTCCGAGGACGCGAAGTACCTACAGCGAACGTTTTCTCCAAATTCATAAAAATTATTCCACGCCAGTTGTTTTCACACCAGAGAGGCCAGTCCAGGGGTTTTCTTTTTTCCTGCCGTCACAGTCAGGGTTTGTGGGTTCTATGTCCGCGTCCGCGGGTAGTTATTACAGTGGAAGGATTTTTTTTGAGATTTTCGCCTGGAAGGGAGGTTTTTTTTCTAGTTGGGTGTGGTATATTTTCCACTGAACGAGGGGTGCGTACTCAAGTTGATTGCCTTCAAATGCTTTTCGAGAAATTAGAATTTATTTTGGGAAAACAGTATTTTTTGAGCTTTCAACTTTTTGTTTAGCATTGACCTTTTTTGGTGGAAAACCAACAAATTTATTTAGATCATCAAATCAAAGAAAGAAAAACGCAAAAAAAATCTAGTTTTGAATTACAAGCCTGATTTTTTAAATTTCGAAACAAAAAGTATCACATTCCCGAGCAGGGGTAAATAACACGGGAATACCAAATTTTGGTATTACTTTGGCAAATAACAGGGACCAAAATGTGCCCTTGGTTGCCCAGTAATAGATGGTAAAATACCATGAAATCATAACAAAACCTTGTATGTGGAAGGGCTCAACAATACCAAACCATGTTATTCCAAGGGTAAAATAATACCACAAAATAAAACCATTTCAATACCAAGTTGAGGTCTTCTGGATTTTTTAACATTGCTTGAATACCAAAACTTGGTATTACCATGGTTTTATTTTTAGGTATTCCCGCGCCGCAACTTCCACACACAAGATTTTGGTAGGATTTTCCACAATTTGTAGTGATTTCTTTAAGGGGTACAGTCATCCCACATATTCGGAACGGATTTCAGAACAGCCGACGTTCAAAAAATCATAGAAAATCGATAGTTGAACATAATGCTTTGCTTCTAACTTCATGTGAGAGCTTTTCTTGAGATCTTTCGATTGATGTATAGACCGACGGCAATTTTTTACGTTTTTTATCATTTTTTAAAGAAAAATATTGACCCTTGAAAATTCGGAACACATTTTTCTTACGGATGTAAACCAACTTTGGATCTCTCCAGGAGTACATATTTGTAACAAAATAATGACTCCACACACTGAAACCAATTAAACTCATGCTTTGTGATGTTTTACACATGGTCTGATAACTTATTTTGTGGAAATATCAGTTAAATTCAGGTGTTCCACAATTGTGGGAGGCACAATAACATCCCACAATTATGGAACAGGCAATTTGGAGGCAGTGTTTTGCTGTTCTAGATAAAATAGTCTTGAAATGAAGTTTTTTGTTCAAAATGTATTATTTTTACTAGTGAAATAGAAAAAGAATGTCCAAATGAAGGTCCTAAAAATAGTGGGGTCGACAAAAAAAGCTGCATTTGTCATGCTATTCACAAATTATCACAAAAGTGTTCCGAATTTGTGGGTGTTCCTAATATGTGGGATGTATATCAAAAATGCTTAAAATCAAGTTTGAAATTTTCGGTTTTTAATGAAAGCATTCGCTTTGAAACATCATTTTAGCGCAAAATTAATTATTTTGTCAAAATTGGTCAACATTTTCCCATAGTATACTTGATAAAACACTTTAATACCAAAATGTGGTGTCCGATCAATGACAAATTGTGCAATTTTGCAATATCAAAACAATACCTTAAATTGGTATGATACCACATTTTGCTCTAGCATAATCCTTAAGAAATTTTTTAAAGGGTTCAGGAATACCAAAATTTAGTATTGATACCAGAGAAAGGTATTATTACGCATTTCCCTTGTTATTTACCCATGCTCGAGACCTGCTTTCTGCATGAAAATCAATAAAAGTAATCAGAAATGTTTCTCTGACATGCCTTTTATCGTTGTGTTGTGGACTTCATTCTCCACAAAATTGGCCGATTTCGTGACACTTTAATTTTTGCTAAAGCTTTGTAAGGGGCTTTCCCGATGAAGGCTATTAAAAAAAGTACATTTTTTTCAATTAACTTTTATATCGCTAAAAGTTTATTTTTCAAAATCCATATTATTCGATTTTTTATTTTTTACTATGTTTCAGGGTACAGTCATCCCACATATTCGGAACACCCACAAATTCGGAACACTTTTGTGATTATTTGTCAATAGCATGCCAAATGTAGCTTTTCTGTCGACCCTACTATTTTTAGGACCTTCATTTGAACATTATCTTGCTATTTCACTAGTAAAAGTAGTTCTTTTTGAACAAAAAACTTCATTTTAAGACTATTTTATCCTGAGCAGCAAAACACTGTCTCCAAATTGCCTGTTCCATAATTGTGGGATGTTATTGTGCCTCCCACAATTGTGGAACACCTGAATTTAACAGGTATTTTCACAAAAAAAGTAAAACATTACTAAGCTTGAGTTTCATTGGTTCCAGTATGCGAGGTCATTATTTTGTAGAAAATATGTACTCCTGGAGATAATCAGAGTTTGTTTACATCCGTAAGAAAAAAGTGTTCCGAATTTGTGGATTTCAAGGGTCAATGTTTTTCTTTAAAAACTTGATATAAAACGAAAAAATGAACAGCCGGTCTGTACATCAATCGAAAGATCCCAAAAAAAGCTTTTTTATGTAGGTAAAAGCGAATCATTATGTTCAATTATCGATTTGCTATGATTTTTTGAACATTGACCGATCTGTAAACTGTTCCGAATATGAGGGGTGACTGTATCTTTCAGAGATTATAATGTTTTTTTTTCAAAAACAGTAATTTTTGAAAAAAAAAATTAAATTTGTGCAAAAAAAGTTGTTCACATCAATTTTTAATGTAAAATCAAATTTGCACTAAAAAAATTCTTTACCCAATTTTTGAAAAATGCACTGCATTGAAGCCACTAGTTCGATTTTGATCAAAAGTAATGGATTAAAAAAAAAATTAGAATTTCCTTTAATTTCGTCTTCGAAACATTGAAGATTGCTCTTTTCGTTTCTGAGATACAGCAGCTTAAATGTACACCCAAAGTTAAAGAACGAGGGGAAAGTCCTCCCGAAAAGAAACGTGAGGAAAGTACTATTTTTCGTGAGTGAGACCTCTCGCGTGTTCATTCGTTCATTGACGAGTACATCCTATTGAGTGGCTTATATGGACAAATGACCACCACTTAGTCACCGAACCATGGTGGCCTATACGGCAAAGGCACGGTTCAATAAGCCGAAGGTCTTGGGTTCGAATCTCGGTACCGGTACTTTTTTTTAAGATAAACTTTTTTGGAAAATGAACCCATGAGTAAAGTACTCAAGGCAATTTCGGGATTTATCCTCTCCGTCCGCACACAGTACCATTTTACTACCGAATCGTGCTCTTTATCCTCTCGTATGCCGATGCCTAGTTTTGGGTGTATGGAAACAATAAAATTTAACTTAGAGATTCGTGATTTTTTTTGAAAATTTAAATCTTAAATAAAGAAATGAATTTTTGATCCTAACCTATCCCTACCTTTTTCCGAAGACACCAATTCAATCAGTAAATTCCTTTCTTAGTAAAAGATTTTCAAATATTCACTCACCATTTTTGTATAGATAGCTACCAACATTGTATGGGCAAACCAATGATGCCAAATTGCTTTTTGATCATAGGGAAGTCCCCCACAAAGTTTAGTCCAAATTGAAAAATATAATTTAAATACATTTCCAGTTTTCGCGGAGAATCGCGCAAATTATATATTGTTCGAAGTATTTTCGAAAAATAAGTTCATTTCAAAAAACAAAACAAAAGTTTCAATATTGTTCATTATGAAGAATCTTTTATTTATTTTTTTCAAATCCTTGGATGTTTTCAAATTTGTTACAATATCAGGTGAAGAAAAATATATAAAAAAAAGCATTTGGTAACCTTTTTTAACTAATTAAAACACCCCTTGCAACACGTTGTAACACAGAACACCATCACCGCAGCCGCGCGCGCCCTCTAGTAACAGTTTTTATTTACAGCAATTATTATTGCTCTATTTTTCATCCTGTTTGGCCCATTTTCACATGAATTTATTACGCCAAAATTGGCATTCTTGCAGTCGTCCCGGTTGCGGTTTGAGGGGCCGGCTTTCTGTGCGGTGGAAATGTTAGTTTTTTGTGTGCGTTGCTTGCGCAGATTTACACACAATGACAATAGAGATAGAGACAACGCGGCTAGCAGGAGAGAATGAGATGGCGTTTGTGGAATTGCATTTGAATGGCACGTTGAATGTACTCTTTTTATGATTTAAAAATATACCGTGCAATTTTTAGTGTCATACAAGATGCCATAAAAGATTTCGCGAAACTGGCTTAAATTTATGAAAGTTGCGAAAATTTGCTAATTTGTTTCCCTCGCAGTTGGCGCACTAGATTTGCGTTTTGGTTGCTTGTTTCAGGGAAGTTTGGATTTTTTTCAGCTCAGAAAAATTGAAACTAAAGTTTTCATTAATTGATTAGGCTATTTATTTAACAACAGTGGATCATTCCGCGGGCATGCAAACACAGTTCGGCTCGCGACCTGTGCACAGTTAGACTAGAGAATATAACAATAACAACAACGGGCTATCAACAGGCAGAGGTTTCAACAACAACAGCAGAAGGTCACCGTTTACTGCTTGGACTCACGCTTGTGGTGCGTCGGAATGTGATGGTGCTCCTCGTGCTGTTCGTGCTGCTGCTGGTGGTGATGCTCGTGATGCTGCTGCTGCTGGTATTGGTAGTGCTGCTGGTGATGTTCCTCGCTATCATCGGCATGTTCATTGTTGTGCTGAACCTGGTGTTCAGCGACAGAATGATCATGCTCCTGGGCTTGATGGTGGTGCTGGTGCTGACGGGGCAGGTACTCTTCACCCTGGTACGAGTGGTGCTCGTTCGACTGGGGGTGCTGCTCATGCTCGTGATGCTCTTCCTCGACGAACTTGGTCACCTTGAGGGCCACTGGCTTGTTCTCCTCCTCGTCATGGTGATGTTGTTCATGATGATTCTCATGATGATGTTCGTGGTGATGGGCATGCTCTTTGTCGTGCTGGTCGGCCAGGATCTGCTTGTTGATGTAGACGGCATACGGTCTGGGGACTTCGACCTTGTGGAAAACAGGAACTTCGACCTTCTTCTCCACTTCTACTGTGACGGGGCGATCGACGTGCTTGATGACTTCCTTCTCGATGTACACCGGATATGGCTTCGGGACCTTGACGGTGAATGGCTTGGGCACTTCGACTTCGACCTTGTGGACTACGGGAACCTTGACTTCCACTGGGTACGGGACGTACCGATTGACATGGACTGGGACTTTCTTCTCGACGACGACTGGAACCTTCTTTTCCACTTCGACGCGATACGGGACTGGACGATCAACGTGGACCTTCTTCTCAACGTACACTGGGACCTTCTTCTCGACTTCGACTGCGTATGGGACCTTAACTGGGTATGGCACAGGGCGATCTACATGAACTGGAACCTTCTTCTCGATGTACACGGGCACTTTACGTTCGACTTCGACACGGTACGGAACCGGGCGGTCAATGTGCACTGGAATCTTCTTCTCGATGATCGTGTGCTTCTCGACTTCTACGCGGTACGGCACTGGAACCTTCTTCGTTCGGGTGATGACAACGTGCTTGTCGTTCTTCCAGTCGTGCTGGCTGTTCTGTTGACGCTCGTGTTGCTGCTGGAAGTAATGATCCTTAAAGTGCTGGTAGTTCTCCTCCGCGACTTCATATCCGAACGAAGGCTTGAATCCACCCTGCATTTCTGGCTTCTCCTGATGTTCATGACTGCCGTGCTGCATCTGCTGATGCTTGTACCCATGGTCGTAGTAATCGATCAGTCCTCGCTTCTCGTGCACCTTGGCGTCCGAACCGTCCTCGTTGACGTCCACTTCCTTCGTGGGCCGCTCGATGGCCGCTCCCAGCGCAATGGCCACCGCCATTGACAACACAACAAATTGCTAGTGTAAAGAACAAAGATCACCTTAATTAAACCGCTCAAAACCAATATCAAAACCACTTGACGAACCTTCATCTCGGTCCCGTCTGCACTTGAACTAGGGGCCAACTACCAAATCCGGTGAACGATCGCAAGCGAATGATGCTCTTCTGCGCCGACCGCGGACCATTTATAGTGAAGCAATTTCTTCATCCTGTGTTATGATCTCTTTGCCAAGAGCGCGCGATTTCCGCTGGCATTTTCGATGATATCGCCGACTTCGTCGTCAAGCCCAAAAACAACGGTTCAGTAGATCACGAGAAGAAGAGGAGAAGGTGTTGCCACGGTCCAAGGCCACGATCGCGCGGGGTCGGGTCTTACTTTTTCCGTCCACAATGAGCGCGTTACGGTGGAGGTTGACCCATCCGAATGCTTGCAATTTTTATCACCCGCTCAGCGGATTAGATCGCCAAGCTACTGTTACCAACAGACTTTTCGTCTCATGAATTTTGGATTTCAGCGACGTAGGTGGAGGCTTTCAGGGGTTTACGAGATGTTGAAAAATGAGCACTCTCTAACTAAGTGCATCGAGCAACCTTTTCTTTCTGAGAGTTTGTTTTGATTCCGTCTAATTGTGCCCGGTGGAACGTATCGGGAAAATAAAATCTAATAAATAACCATCACACTGTGGTCCATCGAGGTTTGGGTAACGCGCGCGCGCAGGCCACCATAAATGGTGAATCATCGTCGATCGCTGATGAACTGAAAAGTTTTTCGAAGATTTTCGAGAAGCGATGCCTTTGTTTATGACGGTCCAGATTGACCCTTTGCGATGACCGGTATTGCGACGGTTATGTAACGGAGAGTTGGTCAAATTCCAATACGGGTTGATGTATGTTTCCTGATCATGGTGAAACAAAGCCATGTTCTTGGTTTAAATGAAAAATAAACTGGTTTTTGTAATACCGTCAGTGGGGGTGACATTGGGTCTGGGGGGTGAGATTGGGTCAAAGTGATTTTTTACGGATTTTACCATTTCTCAGATTCTTTTCAATGAAACTGAATTCTGTTAAAAGGGTTGTGTAGGGGACATCTTAAGATGACTTCGCTGAAAAAAAATCGTTCCTAGAACATATCCTGTTATTTTGGCAGATGTCTAAAGTTGGGGTACGTTTTTGGCCAAAAATGACCTCTCGAAAAATCATTTTTCTAATATTTTTGTTAGAATTGCTCGAAAACTACCCAAATGTTTGAAAATCTCCACTTCAAACATTGTAGCGTGTCAATACGATTCCCTCGAACAAGAAACGCTGTTGGATGACTTGTTTTTACCTTATCTTTGTATTTCAGCATCATTTTAGTTTCATTTGACCCAATGTCACCCCCTCTAAGGGGTGAGATTGGGTCAATTTTCAATCAATTGGCATTTAAGGTAGTGTTCATCAAAATCGACCATATTTTGGGAAAATGTTAGTAAACTATCTAAGAACAAATCTACGTTAAAAGATTTTCGATGTTATTTTAATTGTTTTTGTTATTAAGAAATTTCGAGAGGTGTTTCGTTTTTTGACCCATAGTCACCCCCACTGACGGTAATTGCAACTTAATTGATCAACAATTAATTTCAATTAACAATTAATAGAAAATAAAAAAAAGGTATTTTCCTTTAGATTAATAATATTACTTTATTTAAATCAATCACTCAAGACAAAAGGTCGAATAGATTAAAGGTTTTTTTAATTGAGCATAATGTCTCTGTTCCACAAGTTTCAAAAGATTACTATAATTCTGCTACTGGAATAAAAATAAATATTTTTTTAAAAGAATATCAAAATATGCCTGATATTTACAATTTTCCCTTTTTATTATTCAAAGGGAAATTTAATCTTTGGCAACAGTACGGCCAGACCAGAGAGTTTTCCCTTGTTTAAAGAAGGCAAAATTCAACTTTAAAGGGAAAATTAAACTTTCGTCAGCAGTTAAACAAGTCAAGAGAGTTTTCCTTTCTTTAAAGAAGGAAACATTCAACTTTTGTCAGCAGTTATCACAATAAAGGCGAGATCCGAACACTTCACACTTAAAAAATTATCACTTTTTGAAATAAAGTACATTTATAATAAAAATAAAACGGGAATGGGTCATTCTGGGGAATGAGTTTCTGGGGAATGGCATTCTGGAGAATGGAATTCTGGAGAATGGGATTCTGGGTAATGGGATAGAACCATTTTTGGAAGTTTATGTTCCTCGACTCTGACCCGATCGTGGACAATCGCTAAACCCCCCTGAAGTGTAAGTTTAACAAAAATACAATGGACTCTCTGGCTGTCGATCTTCTCGATATCAATATTGCTCCTGCTGCCAATATATTTTCCTGATACAAGAAAAGGATTGAATTGGATTTTTTTTCATTTTCATACAACTTTTAAAGTACGTAATAATAGTTTACACAAAACTATTATTTCTAAAACATGTACTAGGGTATGTCCCGCTCGTGTGGATCAATCGGACCGCACATTGGACTCACAATCCAGAGGTTGCTGGTTCGAATCCCGCGGCGGGCGCTCTAAAATTCTAAGTGTAAATATGGGTATCCGGCGCCGTCGCTCCGTGCCGTACTCAAACACTTAGGAGCCCAGGGCGGTGAAGTCCTTGTAGTTAAAAGGAAGACACTAGTGGTTGGTACTAGCAATGGTGGCCGACAGCTATAAAGTCAACTTCGTTACTAGGGTAGGCCACACAAGGTCCATGCACTATTTTTGAAAAAAGTTTTTTCAATAGTGTTTAAAAAAATAGTTGCATTCAAAATTCTTATTTTAAATACCGGGGTGACTTTGATAGTCATAGTTTTTGTTGTTAAAATCAGGTTAAAGGTGTTCAAATGTTATTTTTACTTCGAATGTACCATTGCTGATATAGTTAAAAAAAAATCAATGTTTATGTTAAGTTAACTATGTTTATAAGCATTTTAACAAAATACATATACATTTTAGGTAAAATTGTTTAAAAGTCAGAATTTTGCCTGAAATTTGTTATATAGTTTTGTTTATAAAATCATCGATTCATATTGCATTTTGAACTGAATTTGAAGCAAGAATCAAAAGTTTTCACATTTTGAATGCAATTTGTTCTACTGAAAATGCCTATAAATATAAAGATTATGTTAAACTATGATTCAAAAACACATGATATTTATTATTTACAAACTTCGTTTACATTCTCCTAGTGGAAAATTGGCCGAAGAATCCGAAAATGCATTCCGTTTTCCGATTTGATATCATGTTCATTGAGAAACTATGACACTTTGAGGATATGAAAATAATGCTATTCATCAACGTTTTCTTAATTATAACTTGATTATAATTTTTTATTCTTTTCAAAAATTAATGAAAACTTCTTCTAAAAGGTCCTTGAACCTTTCTCTACCCCGGTCAGTATGATTCCATACAATCTTGTACGTATTTTATGTGTACGTAAAAAATCTGTCGACAAATAAAATTATCGCTGAAAATAAAAATTTCCATTGAAAAAAGTCGTACATTCTTTTGTAAACTATTTAAAATACATTTATATCGTTTATTTTTTAGAAAAGAAGACCTTAAAGAGACACTTTAAGGCTTATAACAAACTTTTTAAAATTGAGGCCACAAAGTGAAAAAAAAACTTCCAAGGTTTTTTTTAAATATTTTTAGATATTTTGTAAACTTTCAATTGTTGCATTACTGTAACAATGTTTAAAACTTTTTGAGATACAGTTTTTGTTGAAATCCCGGATAAACGAAAACTATATCGATTCTGGTGAGGAACTTAAAAAAACCTTATGAGATAAGGTCACCATTTGTAATAATGTTATTTGGCGGACCTCGATAACTTTTTGTTAAATGGTTACCATACGTAATAGAGTTATTTTATAGTTAGTAACGGTGATTTTTTTTCTTGACGACTTTGAAAAACTATTTAAGTATATTTGCTGAAATGGTTATCGTATATCAAAAGATTATTTTAAAGTTCAAATAGTCATCTCGATACGCAAGTAGCATATGGAAACATAAAATAATTATTTGAAAAATAGTTACGATTTGCAAAGTTTTTTTTTACACAAAACAAAGAGTAAATTTTAATATTATACTTTTTTTCTACAATGATTGTTTTCAACGAATTCTTTAGAATTAATTTAGAATTAAAATAGTTTAAAACATACATCCGAGCAGATGGGCACAAAACATAATTTATTTATTAAATTTTAATTTGCAAAATTGGCACTTATAAACGCATTTTCGAAAACCCTGCATCATGAGATGATACTTTGATTTTATTTTGTTGAATTGGAGCAAATTTTCTTTTTTTGGTAAAATATCAATTTTCCGACACTTTTTTTTTACTAATATGTAATTTTTATCAATGTTATGTTTTTGTTTTAAATTTAGACAATTTTATTGAGCCTTTTGTCATCATTCCAATTGATATGTAAATATTCATCATAAGCATAAAGAATTGGTTCTTAAATTAAGCTTAAATTTGTGTTTGTTCTTAACGATAAAGAATATTTTTCTGAGTACAATGATGCTTTGTACAACCAAAGATTTAAAATGGATTGCCCTGAAATGTCGTTTAATTGATCAACACCAATCCCAAGTGCTCTCTCTTAGCCAAACCTCCCAACACAACGCAGTTCGGAACAGCATCCTTGGACACGACCTACTGGCCAACTACCACCTACGTACCTGCTGCTTCATTAGGCGGGGATGCGACGGCGACCTGCCTGATTATCTTCGAGAACATCTAGTGCACGGCCAGCAGCAACGAACGCGGAACCTGATCGTCCCAAGACACACAACATTGAGCAGCAAGAGTGTGCTGACAGCTGGTGCTTCCTGCTGGAACAACCTCCCCGTGGACATTAAGCACAAACCTACTTTCTCTCAATTTAAAAGTGCCCTAAGGCGACACATTCAAGCTTAGAATTCAGTTAGTTTTAGTTTTGAGATTTGTTCGTTTATTATGGATCAAATGTAAATTTCCGGCTAATTCCCTCCTTGACTTGATACATAGTTTAACTAACAAGTTATCGTACCCAATAAAACAACAAATTACACAACGTATATCAGCACGAAGTGGACACCCTGAGAAGGCTCCCCTAAAAAGTTTTCACTCGATGATCACTCTACGGGTTCCGCTGAACCGGGACGGTTTTCAACGGGATTGGTTCCGAATTAACAGATTCTAACGCTCTTAGCAGATTGAATATCCTGTAGGTGTGTTGTGGTGATCATGCTGATTCAGGTGGCACGTGAATAGACCGGAAGCTTGAGGGACGAGTTCTTCATGAGGTGCAGTCGATTCCTCTGAGAATTTTGGCTCGAGATCGAGCCTGAATCGAGTCGAGGCTCGAGCCAAAATTCTTAGTGGGTTGTGGAGCATCTTTGTTACGACGTATTACAAAACGACGGCTTCGTGCCTTGTGAGGATTGTGGATGAAGTTAGAAGTGGCCACCGGCACAGGATCCAGAATGCAGCCAGAAACCAGATTTGATGGGAAAATCGCAGTTTTACAACCTGCCACCAAAGAGAAAAACACTCGTAAATTTTATCGATGTTCAGAAAAGAAAACTCTCACACTTACATAATATGCATATGTTCAAGTTCCGCTAAGTGATTCTGATGATTTTCAACCCATTTCACTGTTTCTGTTTATTTTGGTTAAAAACTTCGCGACAGCGATGATGTGAAATCTCTTCGATTTATTTTTAAGACGTTTTATTTTTGTTTGCACTGTTAACCGAATCAACGTAAATTTATTTTATATATTTATAATCTGACACGTTCTACACTGTAACTTGAAATCGCACTTCACTGAGTTCAATTACTCCCTCCCCATACAGTTACACTTTTTTGGTAATCGTAGTCGAACTGAAAAATTCGTATGAAAAAGTGCGAAAACGAACTCAGCAAAGTGCCATTTTAAGTTACAGTTAGCGTGATTTTGCATCACGTAATATAAGAACGTTCCCTTTCCTGTACTGATCGACTTGCATCCAACTTTCCATAATATCAGAGAGTCGACATCGATTTTATCATCGATCGACAAAAATGGCCAAACCCCCTCCTGAAAATCTGTCAACATAAACAGCTGAGTTGTTGCTGTCGCTCTCTCTTTCCTTCTCACTAATAAATATCTCGCGCAACGACAAACGGCCTGCTGCGCTGAACTGAAACAGAAACGTCAAAACATTGTTTTGGCTAATTCCGTCGTGAGTCGCGTTTTTTCGTCCGTTTTGTCCGCGATTTGCTGCTGATTTTGTGCATTTGTTCCCGGTTGAATCTGGGGCATACGCTGCTAAGCCAGTCCAGCTCGTCGGAAGACTGAGGTTCCGGCGAAACAAGTGCGAAAGATTCGGCAGACATTGGCTTCCAGACGCGCATCCCGGAGACGACGCACAAATCGCAGCGCAAAATTATTGGCCGCGGTCAACTGGCTCGCAACGTTCCGACGATCGGAACGAGTGGGTTGATCTTGTTCGAGTCGGGCAAGTATCGTTTCGTCGAACCTGGCCGTGGTCGGTCGCAGTTTTGTTCAGGGACTGTTGAATCAGCCGCTTGAGTCAGGCCGATCGGTTCCGACGTTGGCAGATGATTTGGCACCGGCCTTGTCAATTCCGAATGCAGGGTGTGGCCGATTTATGCAGCAGCTGATGAACACTTGAGGAGCAACGAAAATAAGATTCAGCTGACGGAACAGATGTCGCAAATTACGACCGCGATTAGTTTCAGACCGGTCAACCGGATGCGAACAAATGGTACGCCAGCTCAGCTCATGACTTAATACATTAGGATTGCGTGCGATCCAGATCGTGTACGAGGTGCGCTTCAATCCGGAAGTGGACTCGATGTTGGCTCTATCAAACTACATCAACCAGCATCGATCGGTGATTGGAAACGCCGAGACGTTTGACGGTGTTAAACTGTTCCTGCTGATTCGATATTTGGAAGGTATTTTTTTTCAAGCGCAAATTACAGTGCTTCCAAGACAACATGGATGATTATTTTGGTAGGGATTCTCTTAAAAAATGACCCTTCGTTTGCGGTAGCGGCTGCGTCCCACTTGCCAAAATTGTAAGCTTTTCCGTGAACCTGTTGATGAACGGCAGCGGCTTGGCAATTTCGTTCGGACTGGTGAAGAGTGCCGGTGGTACGTGCTTCTGATGATCCACACTGGTCTCGCGGTGTATGAACTAGCGCGAAACTTGACGGTTTTCGATTCGCGGTGTTTTTTGCGAGTGATCGTATCACTTAGGGTAATGGACTTTTAGGCCGTCATGGAGCTTGCACGAATTGAGGATGGCGGCCAATTTTTGAGTACTTAGGGGACGAAAAAGAACGGAGTGGGCAAAGCCAGTTTTTCAATACTCTTCGAAATGTTTGCTTCACAATGTTTATATTATTGATGTACCGACACATTATGGCCGGAACATAACAGTTTTATTTAGACTGATTGTACGTATTGCGCGTATTCCCGAGAAAGACACGCGGCAAACCAGCCTCGAAACGACGCGCCGCACTTTCGGCAAATGCGCGCTGTCAAATCAATTGTTGATCTTCTTCTTCGAATCGTCTGGAATTGTTGGCAGGTTTGTTTTTAATTGCACCAAAAGTGCAGAAAATCGCTGGCAACAATGTCTACGGCATATTTCGAAATGCCGCGCGGCGAGTACCTTTGAAAGAAACGGACAATACTAATTGGTGTCTTGGCACCTGTGCCGACGCGATTTCGACTTTCAGCTTGGCAAGCGCCGAATGTTGAGTATGATGAGCGGAAACTCGACGGTGCATCTCGGTCGGAGAGCTGATCCGGCTGGAAATGTTCTTGTTACACACGGTGATGGCGCCACCGCCTTGTGACATTTAAAGCTCTGCTGTCCGGCCCTATTCCGTCGTTGTGCGACGTGTGGATGTACGGCTAATAGGAAAGAAAGATCGCTTCGCCGTTGACGATCAGTATAAAGTCGATAAACTCGTTTGAGTTGGTAAAAAATAGGGCTTTTACCCCGACGAAGTGAAGTTTCAGGACCTCCGCGAAAGTAATATTTCGCAGAATCTACAACAACCATCAAAGGAAACGCGCTAATCTCGTTGCGATCTATAAACTTTGATGCTCGTCTGGTAATAGCCCCTAATTGGAATCGTTTGGACTTTTTTGGGGGACACGGTCAAAACAATCGAAATCGTCAGATTGCAGACTCTCATGTCTTAAATAATTGTTTGTTAATTTCACACACACATTTCGCATAAATATTTCTGAATCAATTTATATATTTTGGATTAAACGCAAAATAATATTTGTTTGTGCGCTCTCTCTTTTCTGCTACGCTCGTTACCTGCTCACAGCGCCAATCAACCTGCTCTCATGCAGGCAGGCAGGCGCAGGCAGAAACAGTCTGAAGTGAAACGTTTGTGCGGCTGGTTGTTGTTTACGCTTTGTGCGCAGGTATAATTTTCAAACAAATTATTTGATTTACCAGATACTTTGTTTAATTTTTTCTTGTTAATCATTTCAGCGCCGTGGAGAACTTGAAACAACGGAACAGCTGGTGCTGGAGGATTCTATCGGCAATCAAAAGAGATCTTGGTGGCAGCCGACCGACAAAACAAAATCGAAGCGAACGCACGATTGGCATTAATTAAGGAAATCATTTGAATCATCAGATAAGTACACATATTTTAATGTTACATGCTACTCGATACTTTGTGTTTTTTTTTTCTTTTTTTTCAGGTTTGGGCGACTTTGGCAGTATGATCAACCGAACAGAATCGGCAATCAACTAGAATTAAAGCCAAAAAAGTTCTAATATTATTGTTGTGAATTATCCGTCAAATAGTGAACAATTCTGTACAAATTTGGTAGGTATACAAATTTAAGATAAACTTTAACTTACCATTTAATAACCATTTATCAAATAGTAAAAACAGGTCGAAAATGTATGGATAACCCGGATAAACGAAAACTATATCGTTTGCAGTGTGGAACTTAAAAAAACCTTATGAAATATGGTCACCATTTGTAATAATGTTATTTGGCGGACCTCGATAACTATTTGTTAAATGGTTACCATACGTTATAGAGTTATTTTAATGTTCATAATGGTCAACAATTTTCTTGATAACTTTGAACAACTATTTCTGGATGTTTTCTGAAATGGTTACCCTAAATCATAAGGTAAATTTAAAATTCAAATGGTTCAACTGGCGAACTTGGATGATCATTTGTCAAATAGTTACCGTTATAATTAGGGTTTTTAAAAAGTTTGTAATGGTGATTTTTTTCTGAATGACTTTGAAAAACTTTTTGAGGATGTTTACTGAAATAGTTATCCTAAATCAAAAGGTTATTTTAAAGTTCAAATGGTTAACTTCAATACGCGATATTATATATCTGTTCGAAATATTGTAATGATTTTCTAATATGTTTCACCAAATTCAACCAGGTTTTATTATTATTTTGAATAAAAATTGTGCCTCGGAGCGTAATCCCCATTTTGGCGCCCATCATGCAAAAAATAAAAATAAAGTGATGTTAACAATACGGGGTGCACTTTCTTGGAATATTTTTTCAATCATTTGAAGAATCTCGAATTTGAATTTTGGTAGTCACGTAGCCACGTTGTTTGCACGAGCCCTATCCTAACTATCCGAAGAGATTTTCCACAAGCGGCACACAATCAAAAACCTGAATTATTTCCTGTCCTCCCTGCAACAACTTCCCTTCAATCGTGGTTGACCACCTTTATTCCCATCCAACCAACTAAAATCGAACCAGCATCGAAAGCCACACCAGGCAAACGATCCGCCGCTCTGCTCTCCAATTCTTCATATACAAAATACAAACCCAATACGAAGCCTAGTTTCCGAGCAGAAATTCACTAAAAGTTTTGTTTAACATAACTTTTTTTTAAACATGGACTTGCGACGACAGATTTGTTGTTGTTGTTTGTTCTGGTTGCGCCGGTTTCTCACAGATGAATCAGCTTGAGCCCAGTCACGAAATATTCTAGCTGCAGCTGGTTGCCAGAATCCTGCAAATTAGTAGAAAATTTCTGCTAGAATGCTGTTAGAATATCCACCTCTGTGAGAACTCTTCCAGAATCCTGCTAGAACGCCGTGACTGGGAGGGCGTTTGCGAAGAAGGAGAGAAATGTCAAAACTGGGCGATACACCCAAAATGTGAGTTGATCATAGAGTTATCTAAGCCCGATCTCACGCACACTAGCTTACCATTTGTTTTTGCTGGCGGGTACAAATTTTAACCTAGAAATCCTCCGTGTACGTACACGCAATACATGCGCACGTAGATAACTCTATTTTGAGGAATGGAACACCTGACGGCCAGTTTCCTAAAAGATCCCCCTGGTGTCATTTGCGTAGAACTAGATTGAAAAACATAGATGTCGCCACTGTTATGCAAACAGTGACCGTGCCAGGTAGTCAACTGAAACTTTGAAAAAATATTTAAAAATTTAGTTTTTTTCACTCCAATATTCAAATTAACGAGCGCAAAGTTAGTCATTATGTTACTAAAATCATCTCCATATATTTGCATTTCATTATATTCAAAAATATTAGATTTTCCCTCACATTTAGTTTTTTTTTAGTTTAATATAGACTAACACTACAGAACGGTAGGCCTTGTTTATGTTTTTGTTGATGTTTTGTTTTTTTTCTGAATTTTTGATGAAGCAGCGGGAGCAACTGAACCTGGGCTGTAAGGAAAGAACTTGTGCTACGCGACGACGTGTGGTGTGTCCCTTCGCGTACGTTGCTACAGATTCCGGGTTCGCGCTGCAACTAGTTCCGTCCGTTTGTGGGCAGAGTTTTTCCAAGAAGAACGGCTGGAACTGAGAGTGCCGGAGAAGATGTGGAGTCGGCGTCGGAAGACCATGATCCGGACTTTTTGGACAAACCGGCGGATATAAGATGTGCATCGCGCTGGATGATGATGAAGGAGGCGACAACTGTGATTAAGATCCTGCCGGAGAATGACCAGCACCAGTTGAACGCGTTGAAGCACCTGCAGGAGGGCAAATATCAGGAGCTGTGCCAGCCGCTGGGGGACCGCAGGAAAGCGGTCATCACTGGGTAGTCAGAGTTGAAGGTGGGTGAGGCCGCGTGGAAGGTAGAGTCCGAGGACGAGGATTCCGGCGTTCTGGTTGACGGTATTCAAGAATACTCGGACCATGGCCGACATGATCCAGCCGCACGACAAACTGGTTCTGACCCACTTGACCAAAGTGGACATCGTCTGCAAGACCGACCCGATGAGCTACGTACTTGAGTTCACTTTTCACTTTACGAAACAGTAAGCGTTGCACCGTCGACCAATGAACCGTTCAACATGAAAGGGTTTAATGGTTTAACGTTGCCAAACGACTCGTTCTTAAACCCGCCCAGGTGCAGGAGGACGACAAGAACGTTGTAGACGAGAAGTAGATACTCCTGAAGTCGGACACTTCCTGCGCGCCCGTATATCCCGAAGGCCATCCTGTACTACACCGGCGAGGTGATGGACGAGGACGACGACGGTGAAGAGGAGGACGAGGCAAGAACCAGAAGCACCGTGGTGGTCACGGTGGCGGCGGCGGCATGTAAAGGACGCCCAAAATCCGGTCGAGTGCTAGCAGCAGTAAAGCAGCGATGGAACGTGAGTGAATCGACGGCAAAAACGCGTCGCTGCTGGTTCCGGTTCAATCGAAACGTTGTGGCATCTCGCCTCGCATTTTTACCCGCCCACAAAATTCAGTCCGCCGGAGAATGTTGCTATAAAAAAAAAGAACGGGCATCCGATTTCAACTCGGGTTGGCAAGAAGAAGCACAAAACCAAGGGACCGTATCATGAGGCAAGTCCGGATCTCCGGGAACCGTATCACTTGGCTTGCTTAGGCCGTGTCCAATCAAACGTCGACAACGCAACGATCCAGTGCGTTTTTGGGTCGGATTTGATTTAAAAAATCTCGGCTATGGTCCGAAGCTAGTTCGCGAGTTGTTCCGTGGTGGGTGGGAAATTCAGCGAAGGATTCGATTGGCAACACCAGTATTAAAAAGCTCGTTCTGGCTTTGATCCGTCCGGGACGAATCGATGATCGAGTTTCCCCTGTTCGCTGAAAAAAAAAATGCCAAATAGCAAACCAGTAAAATTGTAAAATACAAAAAAAAAGAACAAACAAGTAGACTAGCGAGAAAGCTAAAAGCAAACTAACCAACCAGTAAAATAGCAAAACAGCAAAATGACTCTGTTTCAATAAGCCAAAATTGAAGAATAAAAAAATTTAGATAGAAAAAAATAGCATAATGCCAAAAAAGAAAAAAAAACGAAACAGGAAGATAGCAAATAAGCACAATAGAAAAAAGCAAAAAAAATAAAAACTATCAAACTGGCATAATAGGAAAATAACAAGAAAAAAATCAAAATATTTTGAATATCAAAAAGTTAAAAAGAAAAAATGTAAAGAGCCTGTTGCTGCCGTTGTGAACTGCTGATGGTGATAAGCTTCCGCCAGACTACACCGGTTCTCCAGTGATGGTGATTCCAGGCCGTACCAAAACGCTGCCAAAATGGCCCTCCGCGACGTAGACATTCCGAAGGAGATCAAGCGCATAATTGCCATGGCCATTATCTAGCAGGAGGCCAACGAGAAAGCGAAAGAGATCGACGCCAAGGCCCAGGAGGAGTTCAACATCTAAAAGGCCCCCTGATCATGGAGAACAACGAGAAGAAAGGGAATCAGGTCGAGCCGCAGAAGAAGAGCGAGTTTTCAAACATGTTGAACAAAGCTCATTTAAAGTTACAGAAGGTTCCTGAGAATCACTTCGCTGGAATGCTGGAAGAGTTCAGTACCCGCGATCCGTCCCTTTACAGCGAGGTCATCAGCAAGGGCTTGCTGCAGATCACCGATGCCCAACTGATGCAGAACGTGCCGGCTTCCGTTGAGCAATCCCAGAAGATGTCCGGCTAGGACTTTGAGCCACGCTGGATACGGACAACTTTCCGCCCGAGGGCTACACCGACCTCGATATGTTCATGCAGTCTAGAGGAACTAAGATTTCCAACATTTTAGTGGTCCCAGCAGGAGCTGATCCCTGCGATCGTCCTGTTGGGTCGATACATCAACCGTTCACCAACTAATCCACCTAGAAGAGACCGGTGCCGGTGCCGCGCCACCGACGAGATCCTGCGGCCGGTGCCCAACATTGACAACTTTCGGCTGGCGTTGCGTTCGATCAAGCTGTGGGCGAAGAGTAAGTTGAGCTTTGGTTGGTATCTTTTAGGGTTTTTGTTAATATTAGGGTTTTCTTCTTTTCACTGTTTTTTTTTTGTTTTCAGAGCATGGAATCTACTCCAACTCTTTGGGTTACTTTGGAGGTGTGTCGTGGGCTATGCTGGTGGCCAGGACGTGTCAGCTCCCGAATATCGTCGCGGCCACGCAAGTGCACAAGTTCTTTCTGGTGTTTTCCCGCTGAAAGTGGCCCCAGCCGGTGTTCTTGAAGCGGCCGGACACCGTGAATCTGAGCTTTCAAGTGTGGGATCCGCGGGTGAACGTGCAGGGCCTGTTCCACCTGATGCCGATCATCACGCCGGCAAACCCGCAACAAAACTCGACCTTCCACGTGTCTAGCTCGACGCGGAAGGTCATGCTGAACGAGTTCAACCGCGGCATGCAGATCACGGACGAAATCATGCTCGGCAAGGCCGGCTAGGACAAGCTGTTTGAGGCGCCGAGCTTCTTCTTCAAGTATCGCTACTTTATCGTACTGCTCGTGACCTCGAACAACACCGACGACCACCTCGAGTGGTGCGGACTGGTCGAGTCCAAGATCCGCTACCTAATCCAGAACCTGGAGCGAATCCTGCACATCAACCTGGCCCACGTCAACCCGAAGTGCTTCGAGCAGCAGGAGTAAAACCAAAAGGACGACGGCGGCGAGGGCGCAGACAACACTCTGCTCGCTCTGGTTCATGGGGTCAGAGCGGCCAGAGAACCTGAACGTGGACCTGACCGAAAGCATCCAGAACTTTACCGATGCCGTGCACAAACATGCGGTGCGTTGAGCGATTCTACAGCCAAAAAAAGCGTCTCTAACCGAGTTGTTTTCTTTCAGGTGCACATCAAGGTCCTCGAGACGACACGCGACGGCATGAAGATCGAGGCGCGGCACGTCCGGCGGAAGCAGCTCAACCGGTACCTCGACCCGAACCTGCTCAAGCGGGAGCGCAAAACCCAGCGACTCCTTCGCCGTCGCAAATGCGCAAACGACCTGCTCAGAAGAAACTAGAAACTAGAGCGAAATTCGACGGGTTTTGATTCGCGGTGTTTCGGTGAGTGATCGTATCACTATGGCAGCGTTGGATTTTTTGGCCGCCGTGGAGCTAGCAGTTTTGCTCCACAGTGTTAACACATTATGGCCAGAACAAAACAGTGTTTCTAGACTGGTTGGGCGAAATCACTGGTGTCGTGGCACCTGTGCCAATGTCGATTTCGACTCTCCGCTAGGTCAGCGACGAATGTCTCGAGTGTGACGAGCGGAAGTTATTAAATTCTTTTGGACCGCTCTCTACCATCGCACGTCGATCTTCACAGTATCAGGTCAGTTAGATTGACCAGCGGAATTACGGTTCCGTGCTCTAGCATCAACGGAATCGGTGATGTGGAGGTGTAGTGGGATATTTTAAACAAATAGTGCGTTTTGTCCCGGCGAAATTAAGTTTCAGATCCTCTGCGAAAGTTATTCATTGTTTCGCATAATCTACACCAACCATCAAAGGAAACACAATCTTCAAAAAAGTTAGGGGTTGCTTTCTTTTGAATGCAGAATCTCTTTTTGCATTAAATTTCTAAATCAATTTATCAATAATTTATATTCAACGCAAAATAATATTTGCCTTGCGCGTTCTCTCTTTTCTCTTCTCTCGCTACGCTTCGTTACCTGCTCTCGCGCAGGCAAGCGCTTAGCGCAGGCAAAAACAGTCTGAAGTGAAACGTTTGTGCGGCTGGTCGTTGTTTACGTTTTGTGCGCAGGTATAATTTTCAAACAAATCATTTAATTTACCAGATACTTTGTTTATATTTTTCTTGTTGATCATTTCAGCGCCGTGGAGAACTTGATAAAAACGGAACAGCTGGTGCTGGAGAACTCGATCGGTGATCAAAAGAGATTTTGCCGCCGGCCGACAATATTGTTCCGCCGAGGATGCGACCAAGCGAACAAACGATTGGCATCAATCAATCTGCATAATCAGATAAGTACATATGATATTTTGAATATTATATTCAACTTGATACTTTGTGATTTTTTTCTTCTTACTTTTTCAGGTTTGGACGATTTTGGCAGTATGATCAACTAAACAGAATCAACATTCAACTAGAATTTAAGCCGCTAAAGTTCAAATATTATTGCTGTGAACCATCCGTCAAAAGTGAACAATTCTGTAAAAATAGGTAGGTAAAAATGTAAGAAAAACTTTCAAAAACTATTTCAAAACTATTTCTCAAAAAGTGTAAATTTGTATGATAAACTTTAATTTAACATTTGAAAACTATTTCTGAAATAGTGAAACTGGGAAAAAATGTAGGATAAACCTTAAATAACCATATGAAAACTATTTCCAAAATAGTAGCGCTAGGTAAAAATAGCAAGAAAAACCCTAAAATACCATTTACACACCATTTCTGAAATAGTAGTCGCAAGGTTAAAAATTGTAAGAAAAACCTTAAAATACTTTTTCAAAACCATTTCTCAAACATTAATAACCGAGAGAAAAAGGTCGCTTTTTCCCGAAAATTTACTTTATTTTTACCATTACACAAATGGTAATTTGACGAAACGTTGTTCGGGGATTTTTAAGGTTACCGTTGCTAACCACCCTCAATTCAGATGGTCGAACTTTATGAAAAATGGTAGAGTACCATTTCCGATATGGTATTTTTAAGGTTTTCCTACCATTTTTCAAATAGTGGTTACGATTTCTGAAATGGTGAGAAAACCATTTAACACAAAGTTTTTTTAAGGTTCTCGTTTATGCGGGAAACCTTAAAAAACCATTTTAGAACTATTTTGCAAATAGTGGAACTGCAGGAAATTATAGAATTAACCTTAAATAACCATGTGAAAACTTTTTCCAAAATAGTAGCGCTCGGTAAAAACAGCAAGAAAAACCCTAAAATACCATTTACACACCATTTCTGAAATAGTAGCAGCAAGGTTAAAAATTGTAAGAAAAACCTTAAAATACTATTTGAATACCATTTCTCAAACAGTAAAAACCGGGGAAAAAAGGTCGCTTTTAAGCGAAAATTAACTTTATTTTTACCATTACACAAATGGTAATCTGACGAAACGTTGTTCGGAGATTTTTAAGGTTACCGTTGCTAACCACCCTCAATTCAGATGGTCGAACTTTATGATAAATGGTAGGGTACCATTTCCGATATGGTATTTTTAAGGTTTTCCTACCATTTTTCAAATAGTGGTTACGATCTCTGAAATGGTGAGTAAACCATTTAACAAAAAGTTTTTTTAAGGTTCTCGTTTATGCGGGATTATGCTTGAAATTTTGTTTTTTTGCCTTACTCGGTCTCGACTGACAGAACTTACGGACAAAAACTAAAAAGTAAGTTTGTACTTATCTAAAGGGAACAAAATAACTGAAACAAGAAATCGGATTTTTATGTAAGATTTTTTTTTTAAATTAAAACTGGCAAGATAGCACACAAGCGACGACATGATAAAATCTAAATTTTATTGGATTTGGTTGCCGGACGGAGAAAAATAAGTTCCCAAAATAGTGAACAAGCAACTTTTTTGATAAACACTTTGGTTCCCAATTTCATAAACGCATATTCATAACTTTACGAATAACTTTTATTTTCTTGTTGTTTGTTTTTCTTGTTTTATTTTTAAGTATTTTTATTTGCATTTATCTTGTTTACTTTATGATTGTTTCTGATAGTATTTGACTTACTCTATCACCTCTTAGTCAAATTTGAGTTGTTGAAAAATAAAATGCATTTTTTCAATATTACATCACCGCTTTTTTGGCCGCCCTTCTTGGATTTAAAAATTCTAAATCATTTTAGCGTAGTTCAGGGGTCATACCTAAGCTCTACAATGAAAAATTAGACAACGAAAAAACTTTTTTTTCGTGCTTCGATTATCCGAAGTGAAATTTTTTCGAGGCCTTTGTATAATCGAGCCTGGACTGTATTTAGATTTTTCATGTTTGAAAACAAACTAGGCGTCATCCATAAAGTATGTCACGCTAAAATCGGCCAAAATTAACCCCCCCTCCCCCCTATGTCACACTTTGTCACACAAGGTTGAACCCCCCCTCAAAAAGTACGTCACATTTTGCCAGACCCCCCCCCTTTGTTTTCGATGGGATTTTTTATGGTTTTTATTTATTTAAACTCTCATAATTGTGGATTTTTTGCCAATTTTAATATGAAAAAAAAATAAGTTGTCTTATTATTCATTTTTTGGAATAAACATTGCGATATAGAAAAACAGTTTTTTATCTTTTAAAAATAAGAAGATATAACATTCAAATATTAAAAAATCTTGAAACTGTTTTTCGCAGCTTTGTATCTAATAAGTTCTAACCATTTATAGCAGTTTTCTTATGAACACCCAGCAGCAAGAATTTGCCAAATATTGAAGTTCCAGCTGAATAAAAAAAAATGTGACTATATCATAAATTATAATGTGATACTTTTAAATAATAGTAAGCAAACAATTTTCGAAAAGAGGATTTAATTTAATTGTGCACATTTCGAAATTATGCAATCATAAATAAAAGTTAGCGTGACGTCACAGTCTCGCAAACCCCCCCTCCTCCCTTCGTCACATCTTGTCACACCTACGATAACCCCCCCTCCCCCCTAAGAGCGTACGTACTTTATGGATGACGCCCTATACGTTAAAACTTTTTTCGAATGCAACCTAGCCACAATGTTCCAGTTACTCTGCCTTCCATCTTGACATACATTCCACATATGAAGAAAAAGTTGTGACGCTCCCTCCTAATAGAAACCGACCGAGCGTAACTCTAAACGACAAAGTTTTAAAATTTTAATTGCTATTAATGTAATAATTTACAGTTCTTCTACCGTGTTTTGCTCAATTACCAGCATTCCTGTGGCGGGGGAAGTTTGCGTTCACGTGTGCACTCCCGCCCCACTTGGGGACCATCCACGTGGGAGGGCCCCCCACCAAGAGCACTGATGACGACGATATAACTCGGACAATTGGTCTTGGCCGTGTCTCGGAAATTAATACCGGTAAAGGAGCAGGAGCTTCGGAGTGGTTCCGAACCATGTGGCCAGCAAAGTTTACGAGGAGGATCCCCGGGATGGTTTATTTGTAGTCGTTTACCGCAAAAGTTGCATGCCATCAGGAATGCCATCAAGGCGGAAGCAGCAGTAAGTGTATTGACGGTCTTACCACGATGGTCTGCAGGGGATCCTTTGACTTCAACCTGAGTTACACACCGAGGATAAGGCTGTAATAGGGCAAACTCTGTCAGAATCGGTTAGTTTGTATCAGAAGTGTAGTTACAAGAGAACTGGGGTCAAACTTTGACTCTATAATTTATTACATTTAAGTGATTTTTTGTAGAAAGAATAAAACATATAAAGAATTGTTTTTGTTCAAAACTTATATTTTAAAAACACCAAAAAAAATCAATTGTATGAAAAAAGGGGAAAAAGATCAGTTTACTTCCAAAATTGACAAAGTTACAAGGCTTTAAAAATAGCAAATATAAAGCAAGAAATTAATCAAATTCTCTGCACTTAGCATGTCCCGAGCAGACGGAAATAACTTGGGAAGGTCAGTTTTTGATATTGTGAGAAGATCGAAATATGTTATTGGGATGATCGGATTAGTTGTTAAAATAACAAAAATCAATAACAATGATTTGTTCGAAGAATAACTTAAACTGTTATTATGTTGTTATTGCAATAACAAACCAATAACACAGAAGGAATCATGAAGGAATAACAAGATTTGTTATTTTGTGCGGAGAGGTGGAGCAGCATAATAACAAAAATGTTATTGAACTGGTATGTCTCCATAACAAAAAAGTTATTGTTTTGGTTTATTTGTAATTTGCAAATAAACCTGCAGTTGCCATAACTCCTCTGTACTAGTCAGGGCTGCAGAGTCGGGTACCTCCAAGCGACTTTGAATCCATACTTTGAAGACAACTCCGACTCTGGATGCAGGATATGACGTCAAATACGACTTCAGCTCTCCAAAAATACCCGACTTCACAGATTCCGACTCCAAGTAAAAGTTGCTGAAAATTAGATGAATCCGATGCAGTCTCCGAGGTCTCACTCCAGCTAGAACTTCAACGTCAGCTCCGACTTCCTGGCTCTGTGAAAAAAATAACAGTTTTTGTTATTCACACTTCAAAAATTCTCAATAAATAAATCAATTCCGTTAGGGAATATAACAAAATTTAAAAAAGAGTTTAAGGACCCCATTTCATGGCCAAAATAATGACCCCGACGAAATTGGTCAAAATTATACCATAGTCATAGCCAATTTTAGCAAAGTCCATTAGGGGGTATATCAAATAATTAAAAAAAATCAACTTTCAAAATTTCAACTTTTTAGAATAATTTTAGCTTAAGGACCCCATTTCATGGCCAAAATAATGACCCTGACGAAATTGGTCAAAATTATCCCATTTTAAACAAAGTCCTTTAGGGGGTATATCAAATAATTAAAAAAATCAACTTTTAAAATTTCAACTTTTTAGAATAATTTTAGCTTAAGGACCCCATTTCATGGCCAAAATAATGACCCTGACGAAATTGGTCAAAATTATCCCATTTTAAACAAAGTCCTTTAGGGGGTATATCAAATAATTAAAAAAATCAACTTTCAAAATTTCAACTTTTTAGAATAATTTTAGCTTAAGGACCCCATTTCATGGCCAAAATAATGACCCTGACGAAATTGGTCAAAATTATCCCATTTTAAACAAAGTCCTTTAGGGGGTATATCAAATAATTAAAAAAAATCAACTTTTAAAATTTCAACTTTTTAGAATAATTTTAGCTTAAGGACCCCATTTCATGGCCAAAATAATGACCCTGACGAAATTGGTCAAAATTATCCCATTTTAAACAAAGTCCTTTAGGGGGTATATCAAATAATTAAAAAAATCAACTTTCAAAATTTCAACTTTTTAGAATAATTTTAGCTTAAGGACCCCATTTCATGGCCAAAATAATGACCCCGACGAAATTGGTCAAAATTATCCCATAGTTCTAGCCAATTTTAACAAAGTCCCTTAGGGGTATATCAAATAATTTAAAATCAACTTCCAAAATTTCAACTTTTAGAATAATTTTAGCTTAAGGACCCCATTTCATGGCCAAAATATTGACCCCGACGAAATTAGACAAAATTATCCCAAAGATCTAAACATATTTAACAAAAGAAAAATAATAACAGATTGTGTTATGGACACTTAGAAACTTTTCCATTTGTGCGATTTGTGGTAATTTTATTTCTAAGTCAGTATACCGAACGAATAACAAATTTTGTTATTAGGAGAGTTTTGAAATGTATAACATTTCCTCTTATTGGCGTGTTATTAAACATTTTCAGTATAATATCACTTCAATACCAAATTTTGTTATTTTATCAGAAACTGTTATTATTTTTTCTTCTTGAAGTTGAACTTCAGGTTAAAATAATAACACTTTTTGTTATTTTAACAGGATTTGTTATTGAAATATTATTAATTTTGTTATTACCGTCTGCCCGGGGTAACAATTCATATAAGTGCAAAAAAATCATCACCCTACCCTACTTTACATCCAAAGTCACACAAATTAAGCAATATGAGCATAAACCCGGACCGCCTGTGTTTGTGCTACCAAAGAACGTCTTAAGCTGTACGTGTCTGTGTGTGATTGTGTGCTGGGGTTTTTGAGGGGTCCCAAGGAGTGATATAATAAGCGTGTGTACGTCTTCGGTCCTTAGCAAGGCCACTGCTGCCATCAACAACAACGCCGAGGACAAGAAGTATCTCACCCAAACACACACACAAATCCACAAACACACACAAGGTTGTGGAAAATGGAATGCCATAGAGCAACAACATTCATTATTATTACGACTCTGGAGACACCAATTAAATTTAGTAGCAACATAAATTAGGATATAGGGAAAACCACATTAAATAATTACGCAGGACGTTAAATTTATACGACATGCAAGTGTTTTCGGGGTGCACAATGATGGGAAGGGGGACCGGATTTTGTCAAAGCATTTCAAGTTGTAAAATGTTGCAGTAATTGAATTCTTACCGAGGTACTTATCAACAAATGAATATAGTTTGTTTTTTTTGCGTACCTCACTGAGGACCCGAATAAAGTTACGCTTTAAACAAAGGAGTTTGCAAATAGTGTAGAAGCTGCAAAAAATAATGGCTTTCCAAGAAAACTGGTTATGCAATCTTTTCAGCAATTTTCAACGAAATTGGCCGATATCAACCATTTTTATTTTTTGTATTTTTTTATTTGACTATAACTTTTTTGGGCCTTTCCTATGACCAAAGAAACCATTTTGTGTCATTGGTTCACCTATTCAAGTTTCCATACAATTTACATACATACAAAAATGCTACGTAAATTTTCGACAAACTGTAACTTTTGAAGGAATATTTTGATCAAATTGGTGTTTTCAATAAAGTTGTAAGTATCGATGAGGAATATTATCAATGAAATATTCAATTCAGTTTATTTCTCTAATTTATCGATAAACAGATAGTTCCTTTAGAGTCTGAACAGAGTTTTGGGGGTCCTTTCAGCTGTGACTAAAAATTCTATCTTCATGGATACAATAAATCAATTTTGTTGGGATTGACACGGACAGGAAAACAATTTACAAAAAAACCTATCACATCTTAATGAAATAGGTACATGAATTTCTTCCCATTTTTTAATTCACTTTCTTTTTCACAAAAACTCAATTTTTCAAAATTCGTATTTTTTTGGTTTTCGAGATTTTTTATGTGTTTTAGGGAACCAAAACCCGCAACTTTTGAGCTATAGAGAAGTACGATTAAAAAATTTTAAAACCTGGGTTTCAAAGTGATTTTTGGAAAAAAATTGAAGTTTCATACATAATTTTTTTTATCTATTTTTTTTATGGAAATTTGAATTTGCAATCGAAAAGTACTTAACTGATTTTTTGATAAAGTGCCCCGTTTTTAAGATATAGCCACTGAAAGTTTGATTTTAGCGAAATAATTACAGTTTTTCGATTAAAAAAAAAGACCATGACTGACGATAACTTCAAAAAATTTGCTATAAAATTGATTAGGAGACATTGAAGATTGGACCTCTGGTTGCTAAGATACAGCGGCTTAAAGGAAAAGAGACAGAAAAATTGAAGTTGTCTAAGACTCACTCAAACAACTTTATTTTCTAATTCCGATATCTCAGCAACTTCCGATTTTCAATGTTTAAAAATGAAACAATCGTGAAATTTTCCGATCTTTTCGAAAAAATATTAAAAAAAACAAGCCTTACCCGACAAACTTTGTTCTGCCTTATTTCGTTTGTGGACGTTTTTAACTTTTTTTCTTATTCAGCCTCCTGTGATCAAAATTTGATTTAACGTAACTTTTCCCATACAATCTGCAGATTTTCCGGAATCGGTTCCAGAGTGGCCAAAGTTGTGACTTTTTGGCGTAAGAACCTTCCTTGGACTTTTACGAACCCAACGCAACAAAGAGCACCCCGATCCGACTTTCCGTTATCAACTGATGCGCGTTCGAACAAAACCGTCGAAATTTTTTATATATATAGAAGATGGATGTATAAAGACAAACATTTCTAAAGATTTTAACATTAATTTCCCAGAAAAAATACGTCTTAAATTCATTTTTTCCGGAATTCTGTCACGAGATATGGAGAAAAAAACTATATGGAAATAAGTATGGAAACCCCTTCTCACATTTTTAACTAAAACAAAAAATCATAACATTTATTTCAAATATTGCTGCTCAAACCTAGGAGTTAGCGCTTCCAATTTCAAGTCAGGTAATAACATTCTCGAGAATTCCTTAAAAAAAATAACAAATTTCCCGGGAATTCCCGAAATTAAAGAGGCTTAAGAGCGAGTTTTTCACCAATGTGTAACAGGTCGTATCGAGGTGCTCCGATTTGGATGAAACTTTCAGCGTTTGTTTGTCGACACATGAGATGAACTCATGCCAAATATGAGCCCTCTACGACAAAGGGAAGTGAGGTAAAACGGGCTTCGAAGTTTGAGGTCGAAAAAACATAAAAAATCTTAAAATTGCTCGCATTTCCGTAAAACTTAATCAATTCCAACTTTCTTAGATGCATTCGAAAGGTCTTTTGAAGTCCTTCAAAATGTGCCATAGTCATCCAGGATTGGTTTGACTTTTTCTCATAGCTTTTGCAAATTACTGTTAAAAATGTTTTTTTTTAAACCCTAATATCTTTTTGCAACAGCCTCCAACACCCATACTCCCATAGGTCAAAAGATAGGTAATTGCATGCACTATAAGCCTACGGTATTAACTTTTTGGCCAATCGCAGTTTTTCTCATAGTTTTTCGATTTTTCTAGAACAAACATTTTACAACGTTAGTTTTGGCCCTGTAGGCCGCCATAGCGGCTCTTTTTGGTCTCATTTTTGTCATATTCGGAATTCTCGGACAATTTCACGTAAGTTAGAAGTATTGGAGTTGTAATTTAGATTAAAAAAAAATAAATAAAACATTTTTGAAAAAAGAATTAGATCTTATTTACCCTATGATCAATACGCCAAATGCTGTATCAAGTAGGCGAAATCCTGTTTTACCCCTAATCCAACAAATTGTTAAAAAATATTTTAATTCATTCTAAATGGCAATTTTTCCAATCAAATTTACAACTCCAATACTTCTAACCTACGTGAAATTGTCCGAGGATTCCGAATATGACAAAAATGAGACCAAAAAGTGGCGCTATGGCGGCCTACAGGGCAAAAACTAACGTATTAAAATGTTTGTTCTAGAAAAATCGAAAAACTATGAGAAAAATTGCGATTGGCCAAAAAGTTAATACCGTAGGCTTATAGTGCATGAAATTACCTATACTTTGACCTATGGGAGTATGGGTGTTGGAGGCTGTTGCAAAAAGATATTAGGGTTTAAAAAAAACATTTTTAACAGTAATTTGCAAAAGCTATGAGAAAAAGTCAAACCAATCCTGGATGACTATGGCACATTTTGAAGGACTTCAAAAGACCTTTCGAATGCATCTAAGAAAGTTGGAATTGATTAAGTTTTACGGAAATGCGAGCAATTTTAAGATTTTTTATGTTGTTTCGACCTCAAACTTCGAAGCCCGTTTTACCTCACTTCCCTTTGTCGTAGAGAGCTCATATTTGGCATGAGTTCATCTCATGTATAGACAAACAAACGCTGAAAGTTTCATCCAAATCGGAGCACCTCGATACGACCTCTAGAACAAACCGAGCAATATTTACAAATACTGCCTCTTAAAACTGAAAAATTGAAGCATGATTGTGTAATGATGTTAATAAATCGTATTATTAAAAACAACTTTTTACGTTATAAAAACTCTTTTTACTGAAGTCATTAGTTCAGCAAACCATGAAACAAAAACAATACTATACTGCCCATGATCGTATAAATGTTCCATATGCATTATCATTCACTTTTGAGTTATCGATACAGTTTGGTTCAAAATCGTGTGCTCTTTCAAAATAGCCTGTAACATCCAGTACTTTGTTCTAGAAATCAGGAGGAAATCCAGTTTTTTCGTGAAAACTTAACACGTAGCCTTATGTGTGGGACAAACTTGAATTGCGTTTTTCTCAGCATGCTGTTTTTGCATATGGGACATTTATGCGAACATGGGCAGTATAGATAAAAAAAACATTCAAAAGCTACTTCGTTTAAGGTGCCCAATTAATTCAAACAATTCTTAAACTGGATCAAAATATTTGAAAACTTAATACAATATCGTTTCAACTGAAAAGTCACGAGAAATTAGATTTTTAAGTAGAAAATATTTTTATGAAAACCTAAATTCCGAATGTGTTAATCTTATTCATGAAAATTAGGATTTGTTGAATCTTCACGATCTCGCGGACAAAACAATAAGATATACAGATATTAAATATTAGATAATATTTAATTTTAGCAATTTTTAAGATCCGAGAAATTTTTATATTTTGGAATGGTGGTCCCCATGAAAACTGCCTTTTTTGCGTAAAAAATCACTAAGCCTTATAGTCATATTCTCTCATGCTGGTCACAGAATAAAAATAAAACTTTACAACAGCAAAAGTAATAGTTTATAACAAAACAAATTCATACCCTTTTTTTTTATTACACGATTTAAAAGATAGATTTTAAGATAAGTTAATTAATTTTTTTCTTGAAGTTGTTGATTTTTTACAAGCAGTGAAGTCATAAACATATCCTCACACTAATTTTGACCATTAAAAGTTGATGTACTATACATTTTTGATGCCAGATATAAATCAGAACCAGGATCAGAAAATTCACATTTAGTTTCAAATTTCCCGGGAATTCCAGGGACTTCCCGGGAAATTCGTTGAAAATTTCTCGTTTCCCAAAAAAATTGTAACTCAGGGAAATTGGACGCTCTACTAGGAGACCTAAGGCTTGAATGAAGAGAGACACCAACGCTGTAGAGTGTCACCAGTAAAAGATAAGGCTTGGTTGACACCTCTGTCAACTTTGGCAGCCCAACTGGAACCAGAAAATGGCTGTTCTGATGTATGGTTCATGCGAATAAAAATGCCACATTTTTTGTAAGCCAATGTTTCAGCTCAAGCGGCCTGTCTACCAGTTAACGACCTCATTAACGGAATTAACACTCTTGATTGCCATTGCTACTGCTGTAGGTTGGCTAGCGAACAAAACTTACGACATTCTTCGGGACGATACCATATAGATCACTTTGACACTCTCCTCCCCGAGTGGCCGGAAGTAGTTATTAGTTGGACATTTTTTTATTTAATTTATTACACTAAAGCTGTTGAGACACTCAACCCAAGTATACGAACTAGCTAACAGAAAATGGCTCTCTAATGCTCATGGTACTGCTGCACTTGGGCATGGGAATGGGCAACAGTGGCCTTCTGATGGTGCCGCTGGAGATTGCCACTTGTGATGTCCACCGTCGTACGACGTCTGTCGACCGCTGATGGACTACCGCCGTTGCCGTTGGTGTTGCCGATGGCCTGTCGAGTTGGGAATCGAGGCTTTGAGCTGGCCTGTTGTGGACCCCGTGCTGCCTTGACTGCCACAACCGCCACTGCCACCGGTGCCGCCGGAATGACCCTGGCCTGAGATGTTGCTATTGCCGTTGGTGTTGGTGCTGGTTTCGTCGTCGGAACGACACGTGTCACGGCGTGGATCTGCTCGAGCCGATGCTGGTATGACACTGCCTTGGCCACGTCTCCCTCGATGCCACTGTGAACTGACGTGTACTGATAGGCGATGCTGTTATTGGGACGATAGCGTAAATCTCTACGCTTGACTGGGGCCAGGCCGCCGGAGACCAGGACTACTAGCATGGACATCACCAGGACGACGTGCTAAAACCGAAAAGTTGGAACGCATAGTTGGGCAATGTTTAAACGGCGCTGCGGCTGGTTAATTTCACTATACCTTCATGATACGGGCCGGGGAGTTAAACTTTAGCAGGGCACGGCAACGGTCTTTGGGCTGCGGTCGGAACGCCGTGAGTGACGGCACATCTGGACCGCTAGACTGTATTTATACAATTGAACTGTAACCGTAATTGAAGTTTTGCCGTCCCGAGCGCGCGCACATCGCACGCGGAATCGATCCGTCGATTTGGCAAGCTGAATTAGTTGTAAATTGTTTTACGAGTGCCGTCGTCGAGTTTTATGGTGTTTCCTTCAGGTCGGCAGCTCGAACAGGGGGCCATTTTGACATCCCCCCGAAATTGGAAGCTGCACAATGGCGGCGACGCACGGTGATGAAACCTCGATGAGCGTTCTGTAACACGTGGTGCGCCGTTGTAATGACAAGGTAGAATGATTTGAAAATATAAATATTTGATGGCAAATTGCAAACAAAGTCAATATGAAGAAGCTGATCGCAAAAAAATCTTTTTTTTTTCATTTTCAACTGTTATCAAATCAGAAAGAAATAGGGTACATGCCTTATTTTAATCAATGAATTGATATCAGTAAACGACCAATTATCCAGAAAATGTAAGTAGATTGTAACAGTAGCGTCCGCAAAAATTTAAAAATCTTTAAAAAAGTGTGTATTATAAGTTCATCTAGGGTTTGTTCAAATATTACGTCCAGAGATTTTCGGGATTTCAGAACCCCCCCCCCCTCCCTCCTGCCACGCACTTTTCCTATACCTTCAACATGGGCTGTCACAAACCCCGGACCCCTCCCCTATTCATGGATGTAATTTTTGAACGAACCCCTATACGGAATTCTAATAATGTTATAAATGTTTAAAATTGAATACAAATGCTTTTAAACATTGAAATCCGCGCAGGAAAATGATAATTCAACCCACTCCGCCTCTAGGTGGGCTTAGATCTAATAAATCGCCAAACATCCATATTTCAACCAATTTTTGATCTGGAAATTGGAAAGAAGAACTCAAAAAATTTTAGAAAATATTGGGGGTGAAAGTTTGACTTGTTTTATGTGTACATTTCCTATACCGTCATCAGGGGTGACATTGGGTCTGGGGGGTGAGATTGGGTCATACAAAAATTCTGAAATTTGGTTTGAACCCCTGATGGCGGTATTTTAAGTTAAAAGAAGTATGCAGTAATTTTTGTAGTGCCCCAGACTATGCCTCTACATTTTTTTTTACAAATTGTGAAAAGCAAAAATTTTAAAAAAGTGACTGTAAAATCTAGATTAAATTTTCAAAACAGCCTATCCCTCATGGGTTTCCTATGCAGATAGGACTTTTTGAAAATTTAATCGAGAAATCATGAAAAAATTAGAAAGGCAAAATTTAATCATAGGAGGTAGTAAAATAGGCAAATACTATCAAAAACAGTGATAAACTAAGCTAGATAAATTCTTAAGCCATAAAGTTAAAAAAAAACTTCAAAGGCCGTATAAAATGAAACTTATTAATTTTTCCGTTAATCTTTCTTGAATTTACAATTTTTATGTTTCGATATGGATGCAATTTTGTTTTATAATTCCAAAATACTCAATTTTATTACTAAATTTTTCACAAAAGCTTCCGTTTAATTTTATAACTTGTCATAAAAAATGTGCTGGTCCGAAAAACTTATTTTATTTTTATTATGAAATATGTTAGGGACAACAAATACCATCTTTTGCGTTATACTTCATAATCACTCTCAGGAAAAAAATGAGTTTTTCAACAATTTAACATTTTGTTTTGGCCTTAATCGAATGAAAGCCTTTTATTTTGCTTGAAAACATCGTGATTTTGGGTAACTTTTCCTTTATGATATATCTTGAAAGAAAAATAACCCTTAAAGACGATATGTGAAATCTTTGTTTTTTTTTTCAATTCAATTTTCATAACAACAAATATTGAATTGTACTCTTGAATTGATAATTATGAAGTTTGATGAAGGATATGGTCTTTTTTGTTTCCTTTAATTGTCATCAAAATGTTTAGCAAAATAATTATAATTTCATAGATTCATTGGTATTTAGCATTTTTTATGGTAGCATAACTGTAATGTCCGGGTCCGGTGGTTTAGTGGTTAGCGTGGTAGCCTATAAACCCCAGTATGACCTGGGTTCAATCCCAGACGGACCCGGTGGCATTTTTCGAGACGGATTTGCCTGACCACGCCTTCTGTCGGATGAGGAAGTAAAACGTCGGTCCATTTGCGTAAAAGAGGTTTTGAGTGACTCACCACACATAACCTTCGGACGCCTAGAAATGAGCAGAAACTTGCAACAGAGACCACAAAAGACCCGGGGGTCGTTAAAGTGGATTACTTTGCTTTTTTTTTAACTGTAATGATGTTAAGAGCATTTTGTGTTACTTTTTGCCTACTTTGTTTTAGGAAATAAGGCTCGAAATTTGACTTTTTCTCTCTTTCAAATGGAACTATATCATGGAACCCAACAATTTTGTCGCGATATTAAAATTTTCTTTTTTTGATTTGGGTGAAACGTTCCATGCATTCCACATGTCAAAAGAAACAATTTTACAAAATTAGAATTTGCAATTTACAAATTTTGAAAATATTTTGAATAGTTTTATAGTTGTAGTTTCATTTTTTAACATTGAAAATCGCAACAATAGTTTCAAACATATCGTCTGTTGATAATTACAGGCTAATTTACTCAGAAAAAAAAATCATTTTCATCGATTCGAATTTTCATGAGGCTATATCTCAGAAACTAAATGTCCGATTTTCAAAATTCTAGAGAGAAAATTTGAGGAAATTTTCCTATTTAAAAAAAAATGCATGAAAACAGAAAAGAAATCTAAATGTTTTACATAAAAGTAGCTATAACTTGAAAATGTAACCTTAGGCCGTCCCAAAAAAAATGAAAAGTTGTCAAATCTTTGGTGCTCACCCCTAGAATGATAGATTAGGATGTCAGGAACAATGTTTTCATACAACAAAAAATTCCCAAAAATGGTTTACAACTCGCGCGCGGAGCTTGAATGAAAAAAGTGCTTTTTTCGAGTATTTTTCAGAAATGCGCGTACAAATCATACTAAAATCATTAAAATTTGGTCGCCGTGGGCTTCAAGTTATAGTTTAATGTCCCCTGAACAAATGCCTGTACAGACATGGTCCATAAAAGCTTGTGTTTGAGCATGGCAGGGCGTTTTAGGGAGAAAAAAATTGTATTTTTTAGCTAAAAAATTTCAAAAATCACTCCCCAAAACGAGCCAGAAAAATTTTACATTTAAATTTACATTTAATTTATGTCCACGCAAAGCCGAGATATTTGCATTTTAGTGAACAAAAAGTGACGAATTTTCAAAATTCTTAGTATATAAGCGTTTTTAACACAAAACATGGGCTACTATGATTACAAACGAGAAGGCATATATTTTGAAGATTTTTATTTTGCTCGCTCAAAAACGATATTTGTTCATAAAATTTCATGAAAAAACATGAGATTTTCTTACAATGTGACGTAAACGACAAATAATCGGAGATCGAAGCAATCTGTGCGCGGGTTTGAACGTTTTAATTTTTTCTCGCTGTCATTTTGCGAAAAAAAATCTGGAATTTGAAAAAAGTGTGATGTAGTGGAATTCGAAGACAAATTACGGGATGACTATGGATACCAGCAACAGTGCCATTGAAAATACGGTTTCCGCGATTCGTCGGGGCGGTTACTACCCCAGAAGGTGCCGGGAACTGCGAGCTCTCATCAATACCAGCGAGCTGTTGGATTTGGACCAAGGACCGATTGCTATCGAAATTCATCAAGGCTTGCAGCAGCACATCAACACCCCAGCAGTATCCGATCAGGCGAGATCTGTTTATATGCTGGAAGGTGGAAGACGCGTGGCGAATCGTTCGGAATGGACCAACCCTGAAGTTTTTCTTATTTGGTGAGATCTTTCCTATATAATTATCGCAATACTCTTTCACTTACACTAACATTCATTCAGATCAATAAAGACAAACCACGCCAATATAACTATATACGCGGTAGGGTGTCCCCTTGGTCGTTCGCTGTGAGTTGTGGATTGCCTGCTTCTCTAATGAAGGTTCGGCTAAGGGGGCATGCTTATTAATTTCTCGTCGCTCCATACCCTCAGTGACGTGATGGGAGCAAGGGCGTCTATGCGAAGTGTCCCTACACCCGCTACAAATTTCCGGCGCTTGGGGAGGGAAGCGGGAAACCATTTTGATCTACGCGCCGGTATTTGTAGCATTAAAATTCGTGCAAAAAAACTTATGCACGTGGGTGTACAGATTATGGAGTAAAAGATGATCGAATTGTTCACCTAGCGCTCACATGTGTTTCGGGACCAAGTTGCCTGCGGGTATGGGGATCATACATACATACATACATGTGACGTAAACGACAAATAATCATAAATCAAAATTAATTTCATTTTTCTGTGAACGTGATTTTTTTGCATGCACATTCGAATTAAACAAATTCATTTATAAAAAAAACTTTTTGCCTTTCTTACTAAAGAAAGGTATAGGTTTTACTTTAAGCCAAGACGTCATTTCCATCTTCGTAAATATGTCGATTCAGCATGAGTTTTAATCGGAAAAATCGTCAAAAAATCACACTGCATCGATTTTCGACGCTTCGTCGCCAAGTCGACAAGTTGTCAAGTTGAGCTTCGAATACTGGCGCATATATTTGCTGGCTCGACTTATACTCGTTTGTAGTAGCTTGTCTACCGATGTTTCCTACAACATGTAAGATATCGTAGCTTTTCGGTTTCTTTTGCCCTGTTTGTTTTTGCATAACTGTCCAATGTTTATTTAAAAACTTATGTGACATAGGACATTCATCCGGCTACAATCTATTTGTTTTCCGTGTGCTCCTAAAATCGCCTAAAAGTAGACCTAATTTTTTTAGTGATTTCGTAAGTTTATTTAACAGGGTTCATTGGATTCCAATAGGAGCTTTCTAAGCTTTTCATCGTTTATATCGTTTTCAATGTTTTCAATGCTGGCGACGCCAATGGCTTTCTACCTAAGGTACTCGTGATTGAGTGTGTAGTGGTGCGGTTTTAAAAATAGCTATCTCTGACTCTGTCACATCCGTAGAAGCTGAATGGCTATCTTCCCTGCACCGTGCGGCACACGCGGTTCACTTATACCTCGGTTTTTCTTTGCGCCTACCGCGGTGTGCGTTGTCACTGGCGCATGTGAAGCTTGCTATGCTCGCGTTTGTCATAAACGCTTGTTTGATTAAGAATATGTACGATTAAAAATATTCTTTTGGTGAAAATGGCGTTTTTTGTTTCTTTTGGAAATCATATCATTTATAATACTTTGCTTTCATCATAAGACTTTCTTCTTCTTCTAAACAAAGTCAATGTTATGAATTGAAAGAAGTTGGGATTAAATCGGGTTTTTTTCAAAAATAGTTGCCCATAAGAGCTTTTTTCGTTCAGAGTAGTTCTAATAAATATGTATGTCGTTTACGTCACATTGTGAGAAAATCTCATGTTTTTTCATGAAATTTTATGAACAAATATCGTTGTTGAGCGAGCAAAATAAAAATCTTCAAAATATATGCCTTCTCGTTTGTAATCATAGTAGCCCATGTTTTGTGTTAAAAACGCTTATATACTAAGAATTTTGAAAATTCGTCACTTTTTGTTCACTAAAATGCAAATATCTCGGCTTTGCGTGGACATAAATTGAATGTTAAAAAATGCAAAATGATCCTCGTAAAATTTCCTATAAGCTGAATGCGTTAGTTTTGGCTGCAAAATTTTTTGGCTCGTTTTGGGGAGTGATTTTTGAAATTTTTTAGCTAAAAAATGCAATTTTTTCTCCCTAAAACGCCCTGCCATGCTCAAACACAAGCTTTTATGGACCATGTCTGTACAGGCATTTGTTCAGGGGACATTAAACTATAACTTGAAGCCCACGGCGACCAAATTTTAATGATTTTAGTATGATTTGTACGCGCATTTCTGAAAAATACTCGAAAAAAGCACTTTTTTCATTCAAGCTCCGCGCGCGAGTTGTAAACCATTTTTGGGAATTTTTTGTTGTATGAAAACATTGTTCCTGACATCCTAATCTATCATTCTAGGGGTGAGCACCAAAGATTTGACAACTTTTCATTTTTTTGGGACGCCCTAATGTAACATTTTATCAACAAAATGTAAAGTACTTTTTGATCGCAAAGGCGTCATCCATAAAGTATGTCACGCTAAACTTGGCCAAAACTATCCCCCTCCCACTATGTCACGCCCCCCCCCCAGTCTTGATTTTTTCTTGTTGCGTTATTTAAAAATAGATTTAATTTTTGAAACTCGAAGTCAAAACTTGAATGTTGAACCCCTATTCATAACCGAACATACTACATCAAGATACATAATTTCATACATTCCCATTTTGTATGACAAATCCCCAAAATTGTATGGAGACTTGTATGGAAAAACCTTTTGGCATAGGACATTGCATGGACAATGTTTCTTCCGAATAATAAAAATCAACGGAAAGTCGATTTGCGAAATCGTGGAGGACAACATTCGTATCATGGATCATTATTTCCCTTTAGAACAATGTTTCAAGAAAATATTGGAGGGATCTTCTTTGATTATGATTAAACTTATTTTTTTATATTATTGCTTAAGGGGTTACAAACATGTATATCGGCAAAAAAAATCAGAGGCTAGTATGATCACACACTTCAACTTTTTTAATTCTTTTTTCAGGGCATTAAAATAAACATTTTTACCTACTAACAAAACAAATTTGAAGATATTTGGTTGCATCATTGCCAAGATATAGCAATTTCAAGATAGTAGTTTCAAAAAACGGGTGCCACGATATCTCAACACTATCTTGACCAAATTGGCTCAAAATTTTGGTGAATACTCTTTAATTAATTACTCTTTTTTTAATTTTTTAAAGTTCATTTAAAAAATGATAAAAATATTTTTGTGTTTTTCATATAAAAAACCGATAGTTTTTGATTTTTGTATTTTTTTCAAAGGCAAATTTAAAAAAATTGCGCTTCGTGCACACGGGATACATCTTGAGAGTCTTCACCTCAAATTTCAGCCAATTTGGTCCATCCCATCTCGAGATATCGTGGCACCCGTAAATCAACTCGGGGTTTAGAGAAAAACGCCAACGAAGTTTGACAGCCCGCTTTGCGCATGGCAAAATTTTGAGCTTAATCGTCTCTTACGCAGTTAAATCATGAAATTTCTTAATGAAACATTCAGAAGTGATCAATAATCATCTTTTGAGTGGATTTAACAAATATTCTGTAATATAAAATTGTCTGATTTTCTACATGTCTAAAAATTGTGTGAGATAATTTTCGCTTTCCAATCGTATTTATAGGAAACAATTCATCGGAGTGCTTCTATCAGCAATTTTCCAAAAACCTGGATCGACAGCAATCAATTACCTACCTCAAACGACTTTCGCTAATATCCATGTAAAGCCAACGATGATCATCCCTTGGGAAAATTTATATTGCAGCTTGGATTACCTGAAGCTACGAAGCCACAATGGCCAATCAATTCCCTCCTGGCGCGCGTAATTACCACAATTTTGCGGGCCGCTGCTGTTTGCGCGATATTTTTTATGGAGACATTTAAAACGGCCCATTTCTTACAACTTCACCGAGGTTACAAGGAAGGGTGGGTACTTGTCTAGGACATGGCTTCGTCGTTCCCAGTGTTTAACCTGCATTACGATGTTTATGTTTGCTGGTGCGCCAAAGCAAGCAAACCATAAAGATATATCATTGTGAGCGCGGACTCGAACCGACAATTTGCTTTTGCGCCGCTGTACCGCTGCTATCAGACGTTTCCTATCAGTCTGTGTAGACTTAATTCATTATCCTTTAATTGGAATTCCTCCCTCCCCCGGGGGGGGTGCTTTCTTGCCAAAGAGGACGCGGCTTTCTGGAGCAAGGCTGCTTGTGCTTGTGTCCCTATGGCGAAGCTGAGAAACCAAACTTAGGTCCTGGGCGGCCCTCAGGGACTTTGCGGAGGTCGTCGCAGATTAGAATCGTGGTGCACCGAATTAAGCTACAAGGAATGCTACGGAACGGTGGACTTGTTGTGGAGAAGGGCTGGCAGGCTCCCAATGGAATTAAAATGCGACTTGGAAGGAGATTCCTAGTGTACGATGCGCTAGAAAGGCTTGTTTCTTGTTTCTTGTTTCTTGTTTCTTGTTTCTTGTTTCTTGTTTCTTGTTTCTTGTTTCTTGTTTCTTGTTTCTTGTTTCTTGTTTCTTGTTTCTTGTTTCTTGTTTCTTGTTTCTTGTTTCTTGTTTCTTGTTTCTTGTTTCTTGTTTCTTGTTTCTTGTTTCTTGTTTCTTGTTTCTTGTTTCTTGTTTCTTGTTTCTTGTTTCTTGTTTCTTGTTTCTTGTTTCTTGTTTCTTGTTTCTTGTTTCTTGTTTCTTGTTTCTTGTTTCTTGTTTCTTGTTTCTTGTTTCTTGTTTCTTGTTTCTTGTTTCTTGTTTCTTGTTTCTTGTTTCTTGTTTCTTGTTTCTTGTTTCTTGTTTCTTGTTTCTTGTTTCTTGTTTCTTGTTTCTTGTTTCTTGTTTCTTGTTTCTTGTTTCTTGTTTCTTGTTTCTTGTTTCTTGTTTCTTGTTTCTTGTTTCTTGTTTCTTGTTTCTTGTTTCTTGTTTCTTGTTTCTTGTTTCTTGTTTCTTGTTTCTTGTTTCTTGTTTCTTGTTTCTTGTTTCTTGTTTCTTGTTTCTTGTTTCTTGTTTCTTGTTTCTTGTTTCTTGTTTCTTGTTTCTTGTTTCTTGTTTCTTGTTTCTTGTTTCTTGTTTCTTGTTTCTTGTTTCTTGTTTCTTGTTTCTTGTTTCTTGTTTCTTGTTTCTTGTTTCTTGTTTCTTGTTTCTTGTTTCTTGTTTCTTGTTTCTTGTTTCTTGTTTCTTGTTTCTTGTTTCTTGTTTCTTGTTTCTTGTTTCTTGTTTCTTGTTTCTTGTTTCTTGTTTCTTGTTTCTTGTTTCTTGTTTCTTGTTTCTTGTTTCTTGTTTCTTGTTTATTGTTTCTTGTTTCTTGTTTCTTGTTTCTTGTTTCTTGTTTCTTGTTTCTTGTTTCTTGTTTCTTGTTTCTTGTTTCTTGTTTCTTGTTTCTTGTTTCTTGTTTCTTGTTTCTTGTTTCTTGTTTCTTGTTTCTTGTTTCTTGTTTCTTGTTTCTTGTTTCTTGTTTCTTGTTTCTTGTTTCTTGTTTCTTGTTTCTTGTTTCTTGTTTCTTGTTTCTTGTTTCTTGTTTCTTGTTTCTTGTTTCTTGTTTCTTGTTTCTTGTTTCTTGTTTCTTGTTTCTTGTTTCTTGTTTCTTGTTTCTTGTTTCTTGTTTCTTGTTTCTTGTTTCTTGTTTCTTGTTTCTTGTTTCTTGTTTCTTGTTTCTTGTTTCTTGATTTTTTTTCTATAAGATTGTATCTTGATCAATTTTAGCAACATTATTCTAAGCCACTTTCTTGCGATTATAATTTGCTGATAATTGGTTTGAATAATAAATACTAAACTTAACACCCAAGATGCAGCTTCGGCAGACGATGCAGTGTTGCGCTTCGCGTAAGCATATCTAGGCCAACAGAATTAGCGGCAGCAGTAAGAGGAGCTTTTCCCAAAATTTCAAATTATACGCGCACGTGGCTCGAGGGCTGCAACTCTCAGCAGCTCGATTCAAGTTACATAGCTGAGAGGCACAGTGGGTGATTCTGAGGACAATACGATGTAATTTTCTTTTAAGAAAAGTCTAACACAAAAAAAATCAAGACTTTTCAATGCAGACTTAAATTTTTAAAAGAAGGAAAATCTTATTTTAAAAATGTCCAACATTAATTTAAATGGTTAAATCATGAAAGCAACACCAAATTTTGCCAAAAATTTTGCATTTTAATTTGAAAAAAAAATCTAAGAAGAGCTAAGAAGAATTTTAAATTAACAAATTTTGTTATTCGGTGTTGATCACCTTTGTACCAATATCCTCCGGTGTAATCTCGTGCCGTTTACCTGAGGTTGTAAGCAGCGAGTTTGAAGACCCTCGTCGTTACAAACGTCCGCCCCATCTTCAACCCATAAAAACCCCACACGCCTCCGAAGAAGTGCAATAAATTAACGAACCCGCTGAAGAATGGCGCCGAAGAGGAGCATCTTATATTCCAATTTCCAAAGTATGAATTAAAATAACGAGCTGCAGAAAGCGATCGGCTGCCCCTCCTTCCTTCACTTCAAGAAAGTTGGGAGGGGAGGCCTTCGAATATTAGAGCTTTATTTCAGCTCAAGGGAATTTTATCTCGATGAAGATATGCTAATACCCACTCACGATGTGCTTGCGCCAAATGAAATACGTGATTTTCGCATGAAAATGTTCCACTCCCCCTCGACTTCCACGTGGCTTCCACCCCCTGTTTTGGTTACGTGTCTTCCCGGTCACGCCGGCGAAAGGGTACAAGAAAAGCTCGGTCGGAAAATTCGGCACTCGGGTTTTGGGTTTCATTCAAATTCTTTTGTTCCACGGACCGAGCTGCTGCTTGAACTTTGTGTTTTCAGCCCAGATTTAGGATGCTTGAAAATAATGACTATCGAGCGGGATTTGATATGGTTTTCATTCGGGGTGAATTGACGGGTGCCCAAGACGTGCTCGACGGGCTAATCGTGGATTAAACAACATTTTATGGCAGGCAAGGATGACTCCTTGTTGGTTGATTAGGTTGAGATTCAAAGATTCAAAGATTCAAAGATTCAAAGATTCAAAGATTCAAAGATTCAAAGATTCAAAGATTCAAAGATTCAAAGATTCAAAGATTCAAAGATTCAAAGATTCAAAGATTCAAAGATTCAAAGATTCAAAGATTCAAAGATTCAAAGATTCAAAGATTCAAAGATTCAAAGATTCAAAGATTCAAAGATTCAAAGATTCAAAGATTCAAAGATTCAAAGATTCAAAGATTCAAAGATTCAAAGATTCAAAGATTCAAAGATTCAAAGATTCAAAGATTCAAAGATTCAAAGATTCAAAGATTCAAAGATTCAAAGATTCAAAGATTCAAAGATTCAAAGATTCAAAGATTCAAAGATTCAAAGATTCAAAGATTCAAAGATTCAAAGATTCAAAGATTCAAAGATTCAAAGATTCAAAGATTCAAAGATTCAAAGATTCAAAGATTCAAAGATTCAAAGATTCAAAGATTCAAAGATTCAAAGATTCAAAGATTCAAAGATTCAAAGATTCAAAGATTCAAAGATTCAAAGATTCAAAGATTCAAAGATTCAAAGATTCAAAGATTCAAAGATTCAAAGATTCAAAGATTCAAAGATTCAAAGATTCAAAGATTCAAAGATTCAAAGATTCAAAGATTCAAAGATTCAAAGATTCAAAGATTCAAAGATTCAAAGATTCAAAGATTCAAAGATTCAAAGATTCAAAGATTCAAAGATTCAAAGATTCAAAGATTCAAAGATTCAAAGATTCAAAGATTCAAAGATTCAAAGATTCAAAGATTCAAAGATTCAAAGATTCAAAGATTCAAAGATTCAAAGATTCAAAGATTCAAAGATTCAAAGATTCAAAGATTCAAAGATTCAAAGATTCAAAGATTCAAAGATTCAAAGATTCAAAGATTCAAAGATTCAAAGATTCAAAGATTCAAAGATTCAAAGATTCAAAGATTCAAAGATTCAAAGATTCAAAGATTCAAAGATTCAAAGATTCAAAGATTCAAAGATTCAAAGATTCAAAGATTCAAAGATTCAAAGATTCAAAGATTCAAAGATTCAAAGATTCAAAGATTCAAAGATTCAAAGATTCAAAGATTCAAAGATTCAAAGATTCAAAGATTCAAAGATTCAAAGATTCAAAGATTCAAAGATTCAAAGATTCAAAGATTCAAAGATTCAAAGATTCAAAGATTCAAAGATTCAAAGATTCAAAGATTCAAAGATTCAAAGATTCAAAGATTCAAAGATTCAAAGATTCAAAGATTCAAAGATTCAAAGATTCAAAGATTCAAAGATTCAAAGATTCAAAGATTCAAAGATTCAAAGATTCAAAGATTCAAAGATTCAAAGATTCAAAGATTCAAAGATTCAAAGATTCAAAGATTCAAAGATTCAAAGATTCAAAGATTCAAAGATTCAAAGATTCAAAGATTCAAAGATTCAAAGATTCAGAAATGTTCTGAAACATCCCGAAAGTTACTCAATGTCGCAATAAAAACCTCTAATCTAATAACGTAAAAGTAATTTATCGACAAATCTCTAAGCACCACTCTCGTCAAGCACGGGACTGCCATCCCCGACGTCAGCCTGTCCACAAAACCAACATTCTCATTTTAGAATTTGATACGGCTCTTTTGTGTGATGGCAATCAATTGCCGGGAATTTCACCGGTAATAACTGGCACAACAACTTCATAAATCGACCAGCTCGCTCTCTCTCGACGACTCCGGTCAGTTTTTGGTGCATCCCGGCCAAATTGAAGTCTGAAGTCTGAAAACAGCAAAAAGAGAGCATATTTACTAATATTTTAGTTCGTGCTTTTCGAAACGAGTGCGAGAGATGCACTTTTTGAAATTGAACCATCACTATCTGCCGGCATCTTTTGGGCATCGCCATCATCATCATCATCATCGCCGGAGTCGTCGTCGTCGTTGTTGTTGTCGTTATGAATTTGAAGTTTTTTTTTTATCTACCGTAGGATGGAGTCAATTCAAACATAATTATAAAATATTTTGATTGCGTACATGCATCAAGGAAAAAGCAAGATTTTTTTGCATTTTTCTGGAACGCAATGTTCATTAACGGATGTCACAAGATCTCATTATGTATGACGATTTGCGCATCTTGAAATGGTGAATTAAGAAAATCATTAACGAGAGTTTTTTAATATGGAAAACCATAAAACAGTTTTTATGACTTTATGAAGGCTGTGGAGTCGGAATCGGAGTCAGCACATTTTCTTAAACTTTGAATGTGTGCAATTTTTTACGTAATCGGCCGATTTTTTTTTTATATTTGGCAGAAACTTTTTGGGAAACTTTCATCAAATTAAGTTAAATTCCAAAAAAAATATTTTCTGATTTTCGGAATTTGTGGATATGTTTAAGAGGACATAAATATGCAGTTGTTTTTGAAACTCAAACAAAGAACAAAATACGAGATACGAATGTTCAAAAAGCATGCACTTTTAAAATATTCAAAAATCATTTGAAAGCAAAATCATGTCAAACAATTATTTTTGGTTTTTATATACAGCCCAGACTCGACTATCCGAGGCCATGGAAAAAAATCTTTTTGTATTATTGTTGATTGTGGAGCTTCTAACAACGCTAAAGTGATTTAGAATTATTAAATCCAAGATGGCTTCCAAAATGGCGGAAATGAAATACTGAAATAGTAGTTTGTGCAACAAGTTGCAAAAAGAGCAAGAGTGCTGAAAAAATCATGTTTAGCTACGAGTTCCATACAACATTTTTTGCAATTCCGAAAAACACTCATTGAGTGAAATTTTAAGTCAAATTTTCATCAATGTCAATAAATCGTTTCAAAAAAATCAAATCAAAAAATCAAAAAAAATGTTGAAAAGTGTTACTTTTCGAAACAAGTGCTGAAAAGTTCAACACCCATTTCAGTGCTGAAAAGTAGAACTTTTCTGCATTTATTTTGAAAAGTGTTGCTATTCAATTTTGTTATTTTTGGTACAGAAAAGTAGGCTATTTCGTCGTTCAAGAATTAACTCTTCAATCAATCAACTATTCAAATTTGATAAAAATGTGGTCGCAGAACACAAATTTGATGTTAAAAAAAATCGAAAAAAGTGTAATTGATTCGATTATCCAAAGTTTTTTTTTTTTTTAATGGTTTTTATTTACGTATTTCAAGCATTACAAGATACAGGAAAATTTCAGCTAGCAAATGTTCAAATAATTACCAAAAATCTTCTCAAACAACATTTTATAATTCCATCTTAACTGTCTAATATGTTCCTGAAATTTCGGTACTGTTCATCTCTTCAAATTGCTCAAATTAAAACGCATTGCCTCTGCCACTAACCATAAACAAGCCTTGTGTCTTTGCGATGTTACAATACTCAGTTCTAAGTTGTCTACTGGATCTTCTAAATTTAACTTCAAACGTTTCGATACTACTTCTACTACCCACTTCCATACTAGCTTTGACTGACTACAATATTTAATTCTATGTTCTGTTGAATCCCCAGTTTTGCAAACTTCACAAAGGTTGTCGCTTACACCTTTTATCTTCAGCCTGAACATTTTGGATCTGTTTGGGATTATGTTGTTGTACACCAAAAAAAGCGTTTCTTTGGCATGAGAACTAATAAAGTTCTTATTTTCCCAAATGTGCTCCCACAAAAGCTCCGGATTTTCATACTCTACTTTAGGTACAATTTTCTTTTTTTGAAGCAAATATTCATAAATGATTTTGCAACTATTCAAATGGACTAAATTTAATATATCCGCCGCGAGGTTCAGCCATTCTCGTGCATTTCTTGTGAGTGTTTTACTATGAGACTGTGCTAACATAAAACGATCTGCTGTGTCCGGTTTGTTTAAATCCGCGAAAATTATATTTTTAATAAATAGCGCTTGCATTTTTGTTTCGGGATCCACAAGAGAAAGACCTCCCTTCTCAATAGGAAGATACAACTGGTCACGATTAACTTTAAAAATAGAATTCCAAATAAACCACCCACAACTTTTTTTCAGATCTGCTATATGCTTATTCGTTGGGGGGAAAACCTGAGCCAAATACCAAATTTTTGATAGTATAAAGGTATTAACAATTGAGTTTCATACAAACCTTCGGATAATCGAACTGCGGATCGAAACTTCGGATAAAAGAGGCTTGGGATAATCGAGTCTGGACTGTAATATTATTAGAAATACTTTATACAACTTTCATTTTTTCATATTGAATTTCAGCAAATAGGTGCTGTTGATACAGAGCATAGTAAAGAACCAAAGTTGGAAAATAAAATGAAATGTGTTCCCATTTTTTTTCAACTGGCAATATCTAAAAACTAGAAGGTTCGACTTAGCATAAGCTGCCTGATTCATTTTTTGAAAGATTTTTTTCGATATTCAATGCTAAAACTAGAAACTTTTGTGAAATTGTCTGATCTTTTCAATAAAAATATGAATGCTAAAAAACATGATATTTAATAATTTTTTTTCCAGATTTTCGATATTTTCCAAAAAAACACTTTTTTCAAAATCATATCTTCTAAGGCAGATATTGCATTATCGCTCACTATGGCTCAACAGATATCATTTTTAAAGCGCTTAAATATCTCTGCTTTAGGGGTTATTTTGGTCCCTGATCACGAATCCGAGGTCATTTTCTGATATCCCGTGAATGTGGGTTGAAACGATCCCTTTTATTTTTCTGGATTTTTACTAAGACACGTTTTTTAGTGATTTGTATCTCGAAAACTAGAGATAGAAATTTGGTGTGAAATGAAATTTTGTGTGAATTTGAACCCCAAATTTGATAATTTACTTAAAATTATTTTAAAAAAATGTATTTTTCATTGGAAAGAAAAGTTAAAAACTACTGCCATTTGCGTTTCTCAACTGTCAAAAATCAAGATACATGTCACTTTATGGGAAATTTTATGAAAAGTACAGAATCTGCAATAACCCAGTTTAGTAATTTTTCAATTAGAACGAAAATTTTCAATGTTCTACAAAGTTGTTAAAAATTTGGTTCAACATCACCCCATGTTAAGACAACTGATGCGTCCACCACCCCGGTCGATCGTTCCAATATTCGACGGGTGCAGTCGGTGTGGTGCAGCTGGCAACAGCCCCAGTGGGACAGTTGATTGTAGTGTGCGGTCACCAACCACTTGGCCAAGTCCCACGGACGGTGGACGGTACGGGTGCCAGAGGACGAACAAAAGCTTTTATTTTATTGACATCGTTACAAAATGATAAAATCTGTGTGTGTAGTTGGTCGTGGTACATGCCACGCGTCTGTCTGTGTGTGTGTTTGTGTTTTCCCTCTGCTACTATTGTGGCTTGTGTTCGCTGCGCTACCTCTCGGCTGCATCATGCTTGTCTCAGATCAGTTTGTTTGCGAGCCGAGATGTAGGATCAATCTCGGTGGGTTTGAGAGGTTAGGAAACTCTGGGAAATCCACGGAGACATAATCTGAGTAACAGTTTTTGGGCGAAGATACTCCCTGAGCAGCGTACATAAAATGTGAACAAACTAAGAAGAGTAGAAAAAAAGTATGATTGTCCGGTTTATAAAACGAACAAAACATAATATCACTTTTTAAAAAGCGGAAACCATCGTGTAACGAACGAAGTGCTTTTCATATCGTCCAACAAAATGATGAAAATGGTCCTTCTCTTTTTCCCTCTTTGAAGCAGCAGCAGCAGTTTCCATGGCAGACAAACCCATTGAACGCATCCAATTGAATCATGGTTTTGAGTTCTTTTACCCCATGGCAGTGTGTCTGTTGCTTGGCTGTGCTTTTGTGAGTTGCAACACAATGGACGAATCTTGGGTTTCCAGGCAGGTTTCTGTTACGTTATCAACGAACGTACACCGCCCACATACGCACTCGCTCGGTTGGTACATTAAGGACTTGTCATTCTGCAAGCAGGAAGAGACTGATGATTTCTTCTTTTAAATTCTAACATGAAAGGCTAATGGTGAATGGTAAACAAATTTGTAGAACTAAATACTCAGCTTAATTATGGTTGACAGGAAAAAAAAAATGTTTCAAAACATCCGCCATTTTTTGTCACTCGACTGTAATTTTTTTAAGGGACATGTCATTTATTTGGAAGTTTGATAAACTTTTTGAATCTGCAATAACTCAGAAAGGTTTTTTTCATATACCGTTATCAGGGGTGAGATTGGGTCATACAAAAATGCTGTCATTTTGTATGACCTAATCTGACCCCAGACTTAATATACAATGTTTGGCCCTTTTGAAATGTTGATTTATAAAAATTTAAAAAATTGTTTTCGATGAGATTAGAATATTTCACGAATGTTTCTTTTTTGCCTTCCTCACTGAGGTAAGGCTATAATCCTGCTCGAAAAATGAACTTTTGAAAAACAGCTCGTATACCTATATTCATGTATACCTATCGACTCAGAATCGAAAACTGAACAAATGTCTATGAGCAATTTTCTACGAAATCGGTCTTTTTTCTTCAATTTTAATATTTGTATTTTTTAATCCGACTGAAACTTTTTTGGTGCCTTCGGTATGCCCAAAGAAGCCATTTTGCATCATTAGTTTGTCCATATAAATTTCCATACAAATTTGGCAGCTGTCCATACAAAAATGATGTATGAAAATTCAAAAATCTGTATCTTTTGAAGGAATTTTTTGATCGATTTGGTGTCTTCGGCAAAGTTGTAGGTATGGATATGGACTACACTGAAAAAAAAATGATACACGGTAAAATTTTTTTTAGTGATTTTTAATTTAACTTTTTAACACTAAAACTTGATTTGCAAAAAAACACTATTTTTAATTTTTTTTATTTTTTGATATGTTTTAGAGGACATAAAATGCCAACTTTTCAGAAATTTCCAGGTTGTGCAAAAAATCATTGACCGAGTTATGAATTTTTTAATCAATACTGATTTTTTCAAAAAATCGAAATTTTGTCGCAAAAATTATTCAACTTCACTTTTAGATGTAAAATTGAATTTGCAATCAAAAAGTACTTCAGTGAAATTTTGATAAAGTGCACCGTTTTCAAGTTATAGCCATTTTTATGTAACTTTTTTCGAAATAGTCGCAGTTTTTCATTTTTTTAAATTAGTGCACATGTTTGTCCACTTTTGAAAAAAATATATTTGAAAAGCTGAGATAATTCTCTATATTTTGCTTCATCGGACTTTGTTGATACGACCTTTAGTTGCTGAGATATTGCAATGCAAAGGTTTAAAAACAGGAAAATTGATGTTTTCTAAGTCTCACCCAAACAGCCCACCATTTTTTAATGTCGATATCTCAGCAACTAATGGTCCGATATTCAATGTTAAAATATGAAAAATTTGTGAAATTTTTTGATCTTTTCAAAAAAAATATTTTCGAAATTTTCATATCAAGACTAACATTTTAAAAGGGCGTAATATTCAATGTTTGGCCTTTTTGAAATGTTAGTCTTGATTTGAAAATTTTGAAAATATTGTTTTCGAAAAGATTGGAAAATTTCACAAATGTTTCATATTTTAACATTGAAAATCGGACCATTAGTTGCTGAGATATCGACATTGAAAAATGGTGGGCTGTTTGGGTGAGACTTAGAAAACATCAAATTTCCTGTTTTTAAACCTTTGCATGGCAATATCTCAGCAACTGAAGGTCGTATCAACAAAGTCCGATGAAGCAAAATATAGAGAATTTTCTCAGCTTTTCAAAAATATTTTTTTCAAAAGTGGGCAAACATGTGCACTAATTTAAAAATGAAAACTGCGACTATTTTGAAAAAGATACATAAAAATGGCTATAACTTGAAAACGGTGCACTTTATCAAAATTTCACTAAAGTACACGATTGCAAATTCAATTTTACATCTAAAAATGAAGTTGAATAATTTGCGACCAAATTTCGATTTTTGAAAAATCAGTATTGATTAAAAATTCATAACTCGGTCAATGATTTTTTGCACAACCTGGAAATTTCTGAAAAGTTGGCATTTTATGTCCTCTAAAACATATCAAAAAATAAAAAAAATTAAAAATAGTGTTTTTTTGTAAATCAAGTTTTAGTGTTAAAAAGTTAAATAAAAACATCACCAAATTTTTTTTAACGAGTATCATTTTTTTCCAGTGTAGTCCGTATCCATACCTACAACTTTGCTGAAGACACCAAATCGATCAAAAAATTCCTTCAAAAGATACAGATTTTTGAATTTTCATACATCATTTTTGTATGGACAGCTGCCAAATTTGTATGGAAAATTATATGGACAAACTAATGATGCAAAATGGCTTCTTTGAGCATACCGAAGGCACCAAAAAAGTTTCAGTCGGATTAAAAAATACAAAAAAATCGAATGACCGAAATCCTAGAGAACTGCTCCTATGTGTGTATGTGTGTGCGTATTCACTTTGGTGCTCAAAATTCTTGCCAAGTTTTCTCGGCACTGGCTGATCCGATTTGAGTCAAACAAGTTGCATTCGATTTGTTTTGGTGCCCCATACTGCACTATTGAATTGTTTGAAGATCCGATAAGTAGTTCAAAAGTTACGTATAAAAAAGTGTCAGAGTTGCGAATCAGGTGCTGGAATTTTGATGCCGGATCTCACTTATCTATATGAAAACTATGTCCGGCCCATCGTTGGTTAGGTAATCAAAAGACCTTTCCAATGAGTCCAAAACATTGAAGATTTGGTAACCCTGTCTCGAGATATGACCACTTAAGTGATATTTATGTACTTTTTTGAAGCCGGATCTCACTTAAATGTAAGTAAACGATGTCCGGATCCATCATCCGACCCATCGTTGGTTAGGTTTGAAAATCTGGCATAGCTTAGTCTCAAGTTATGACCGCTTAAGTGACATTTGTGTATTTTTTTTATTGAGAAATAGATGGAATTGGTGTCCAAACCCATCGTATCACCAAATGTTGGTAAAAAGTGAGGAAGGCGCCAACCACATAGGTGGATTAAGTTAGTTTTTAACATTGAAAATCGGACCATTAGTTACTTAGATTTCGACAGTAGAAAATGAAGGTTTATTCGGTTGAGACTTATAAAACATAAATTTTCCTGTTTCTTTTTCTTTAAGTTGCTGTATCTCAGCAACCAGAGGTCCAATCTTTAATGTCTCTTAGACAATTTAATAGCAAATTTTCTGAACTTTTCAAAAAAAATATTTTTAGAAATTCTCACTCATATCACTTATATTATTTCGTTGAAACCAAACTTCCGGTGGCTATAAACAGGGCCCTATATCGAAAAATGTGTAAAGTACTTTTCGATTGCAAATTCAATTTCACATAAAAAATAAGCTCATTTTTTTCATAATATTTCGATTTTTTCCATAAATCTTTTTTTTTAAATCCATAACTTTACGGCAGAATTTTAGTCCATGCTTCTCTATGGCTCAAAAGTTGCGAGTTTTTGTCCCATAAAACATATCTAGACTTTTTTTAATTAGGTCCTATAAACACATGAAACACAATAGTTTATTGGACCTTTTCAAAAAAAAACTCTGGATATTAAAAAATCTACAAAAAAATGTTCAGAAAATTCATTCAAAAGTTACAGATTTTTTTTAAATATTTACGTACCATTTTTGTATGGACAGATGCCAAAATTGTATGGAGGCCCACAAAGTTTGAGCCAAATCAAAAAATACAAAAAAAACATGGTCAAAATTGGTCGATTTCGTAGAGAATTGCTCATAAAAGACACTTATTTAAAAAACGTCAGAATATAAAAAAAAATCTTTGAATTTGCTTGTCTTTTTAATCATTTATAAAGATTGTTAATCCAGTTTTCATGTAGTTTCGTAATCCTGCTAAAAGAATTTTTGATAGCATTTGTTGGGCATTTCTCTTTAAAATTAAATGTTAAATAAATGTCTCATTACACTGAAAAAAATAATACAATTTTTAGAAATCTTTAAACATTTCATTATAAATGAGTAATAAAAGAGATCTTATGCACGGAGAGACCGGCCAGGGCAAATCTAAGAAAATCTTGGTTAATTTAACTAAAAGTATGGGTTAATTTTTTACACAGCTGGGTAATTCTCTACCAACTCACACGAAATCGGGAAAAGTTGCCCCGACCCTTCTTCGATTTGCGTGAAACTTTGTCCTAAGGGGTAACTTTTGTCCCTGATCACGAATCCGAGGTCCGTTTTTTGATATCTTGTGACGGAGGGGCGGTACGACCCCTTCTATTTTTGAACATGCGAAAAAAGAGGTGTTTTTCAATAATTTGTAGCCTGAAACGGTGATGAGATAGAAATTTGGTGTCAAAGGGACTTTTATGTAAAATTAGATGCCCGATTTGATGGCGTACTCAGAATTCCGAAAAAACGTATTTTTCATCGAAAAAAACACTTAAAAAGTTTTAAAAATTCTCCCATTTTCCGTTACTTGACTGTAAAAAATTTTGGAACATGTCATTTTACGGGAAATTTAATGTACTTTTCGAATCTACATTGACCCAGAAGGGTCATTTTTTCATTTAGAACAAAATTTTTCATTTTAAAATTTCGTGTTTTTTCTAACTTTGCAGGGTTATTTTTTAGAGTGTAACAATGTTCTACAAAGTTGTAGAGCAGACAATTACAAAAATTTTGATATATAGACATAAGGGGTTTGCTTATAAACATCACGAGTTATCGCGATTTTACGAAAAAAAGTTTTGAAAAAGTTACTTTTTGCGTTTCTCTTTGTTTCGTCGTCCGTGTCTGTCGCGGGTGACCATGAACGGCCATGATCGATGACGACCAACTTTTTCAAAACTTTTTGCCTTTCTTACTAAAGAAAGGTATAGGTTTTACTTTAAGCCAGGACGTCATTTTCATCTTCGTAAATATGTCGATTCAGCATGAATTTTAAGCGGAAAAATCGTCAAAAAATCACACTGCATCGATTTTGGACGCTCTATTGATTCACCTTGACAGAACTCGTCTATCTCGAATCCTCGAATTTTGAGAAAATAAATTCCGTGGAGATCGAGTGATGTTCGTATGTGGTAAAATTTTGCAAAATTTTGTGTCGCGCCGTTCTCAGCTCCCATAAATCCGATTTCGATTCATCTGAATGCAGATGAAAGCTAGTGTGCTGAACCTGGGCGAGTTGCCGCGCAAATTTCGAAATATCCATCTGTTTTCGGATGCGGCCAGACTTTTCAACAAAATACACAGTTTTCAAATGAAAATATGGTATTTTTTTCATTTTCATATTTTTTATTTATCTCAAAAATTGCATTTTTCGAGTTCTACAACCTCCCAAATTTTCATCCAGATCCATAATCTGGTTCTGGAGTTAGAGCTGTTTGATTAACCTACCAAAAGAAAAAAATCCTAAAAAGGTAAAAGCCCACCTGGTGACCTTCGCCAACATTTTTCATTTCTGATTTTATTCAAAATTTCTTGCTACATTCATAGTACAGACCATGAGTGAGCATCTGAAACAAATTCGACATCGATCGGCAATCCCGATCAATTTTTAGAACGATTTACTTTTTGCCTTTCTTACTAAAGAAAGGTATAGGTTTTACTTTAAGCCAGGACGTCATTTTCATCTTCGTAAATATGTCGATTCAGCATGAATTTTAAGCGGAAAAATCGTCAAAAAATCACACTGCATCGATTTTGGACGCTCTATTGATTCACCTTGACAGAACTCGTCTATCTCGAATCCTCGAATTTTGAGAAAATAAATTCCGTGGAGATCGAGTGATGTTCGTATGTGGTAAAATTTTGCAAAATTTTGTGTCGCGCCGTTCTCAGCTCCCATAAATCCGATTTCGATTCATCTGAATGCAGATGAAAGCTAGTGTGCTGAACCTGGGCGAGTTGCCGCGCAAATTTCGAAATATCCATCTGTTTTCGGATGCGGCCAGACTTTTCAACAAAATACACAGTTTTCAAATGAAAATATGGTATTTTTTTTTCATTTTCATATTTTTATTTATCTCAAAAATTGCATTTTCGAGTTCTACAACCTCCCAAATTTTCATCCAGATCCATAATCTGGTTCTGGAGTTAGAGCCGTTTGATTAACCTACCAATAGAAAAAAAAATCCATAAAAAAAGGTAAAAGCCCACCTGGTGACCTTCGCCAACATTTTTCATTTCTGATTTTATTCAAAATTTTTTGCTACACTCATAGTACAGACCATAAGTGAGCATCTGAAACAAATTCGACATCGATCGGCAATCCCGATCAATTTTAGAACGATTTACTTTTTGCCTTTCTTACTAAAGAAAGGTATAGGTTTTACTTTAAGCCAGGACGTCATTTTCATCTTCGTAAATATGTCGATTCAGCATGAATTTTAAGCGGAAAAATCGTCAAAAAATCACACTGCATCGATTTTCGACGCTCTATCGATTCACCTTGACAGAACTCGTCTATCTCGAATCCTCGAATTTTGAGAAAATAAATTCCGTGGAGATCGAGTGATGTTCGTATGTGGTAAAATTTTGCAAAATTTTGTGTCGCGCCGTTCTCAGCTCCCATAAATCCGATTTCGATTCATCTGAATGCAGATGAAAGCTAGTGTGCTGAACCTGGGCGAGTTGCCGCGCAAATTTCGAAATATCCATCTGTTTTCGGATGCGGCCAGACTTTTCAACAAAATACACAGTTTTCAAATGAAAATATGGTATTTTTTTTCATTTTCATATTTTTTATTTATCTCAAAAATTGCATTTTTCGAGTTCTACAACCTCCCAAATTTTCATCCAGATCCATAATCTGGTTCTGGAGTTAGAGCCGTTTGATTAACCTACCAATAGAAAAAAAAATCCATAAAAAAAGGTAAAAGCCCACCTGGTGACCTTCGCCAACATTTTTCATTTCTGATTTTATTCAAAATTTTTTGCTACACTCATAGTACAGACCATAAGTGAGCATCTGAAACAAATTCGACATCGATCGGCAATCCCGATCAATTTTTAGAACGATTTACTTTTTGCCTTTCTTACTAAAGAAAGGTATAGGTTTTACTTTAAGCCAGGACGTCATTTTCATCTTCGTAAATATGTCGATTCAGCATAAATTTTAATCGGAAAAATCGTCAAAAATCATACTGCATCGATTTTTGACGCTCTATCGATTCACCTTGACAGAACTCGTCTATCTCGAATCCTCGAATTTTGAGAAAATAAATTCCGTGGAGATCGAGTGATGTTCGTATGTGGTAAAATTTTGCAAAATTTTGTGTCGCGCCGTTCTCAGCTCCCATAAATCCGATTTCGATTCATCTGAATGCAGATGAAAGCTAGTGTGCTGAACCTGGGCGAGTTGCCGCGCAAATTTCGAAATATCCATCTGTTTTCGGATGCGGCCAGACTTTTCAACAAAATACACAGTTTTCAAATGAAAATATGGTAATTTTTTTTTCATTTTCATATTTTTTATTTATCTCAAAAATTGCATTTTTCGAGTTCTACAACCTCCCAAATTTTCATCCAGATCCATAATCTGGTTCTGGAGTTAGAGCCGTTTGATTAACCTACCAAAAGAAAAAAAATCCATAAAAAAAGGTAAAAGCCCACCTGGTGACCTTCGCCAACATTTTTCATTTCTGATTTTATTCAAAATTTTTTGCTACACTCATAGTACAGACCATAAGTGAGCATCTGAAACAAATTCGACATCGATCGGCAATCCCGATCAATTTTTAGAACGATTTACTTTTTGCCTTTCTTACTAAAGAAAGGTATAGGTTTTACTTTAAGGCAGGACGTCATTTCCATCTTCGTAAATATGTCGATTCAGCATAAATTTTAATCGGAAAAATCGTCAAAAAATCATACTGCATCGATTTTTGACGCTTCGTCGCCAAGTCGACAAGTTGTCAAGTTGAGCTTCGAATACTGGCGCGAGAATGCTGGCGCATATATTTGCTGGCTCGACTTATACTCGTTTGTAGTAGCTTGTCTACCGATGTTTTCTACAACATGTAAGATATCGTAGCTTTTCGGTTTCTTTTGCCCTGTCCGTTTTTACATATCTGTCCAATGTTTATTTAAAAACTTTTGTGTTATAGGACATTCATCCGGCTACTTTCAATGTGTTTCCCGTGCGCTCCTAAAAACGCCTAAATGTAGACTTCATTTGTCGTAAGTTTATCTAGAAGGGTTCATTGGATTCCAATAGGAGCATTCCAAGCTTTCATCGTTTATATCGTTTTCAATGTTTTCAATGCTGGCGACGCCAATGGCTTTCTACCTAAGGTTCTCGCGATTGAGTGTGTAGTGGTGCGGTTGTTGAAAATAGCTATCTCTGACTCTGTCACTTTCTTAGAGGCTTCTTAGGCTAGCTTCCCTGCACCGTGCGGCACACGCGGTTCACCGAAGCTAAAAAACCAAAACCGCGGTGTGCATTGTCACTGGCGCATGGGAAGCTTGCTATGATCGCGTTTGTCATAAACGCTTGTTTGATTACAAACGTACAAGCATATTGTACGATTGAATTAATTCTTTTGGTGAAAATTGCGTTTTTTTATTTCTTTTGGAAATCATATCATTTATAATACTTTGCTTGCATCATAAGACTTTCTTTTGTGCTGACGTTATAAATAAACAAAGTCGATGTTATGAATTGAAAAAAGTTCTACCATTGTTATATTCTTTAGTAAGAAAGGCTCTATCTCACCCCAGGTGGGATTAAATCGGGTTTTTTCGTAGAATCGCGATAACTCGTGATGTTTATAAGCAAACCCCTTATGTCTATATATCAAAATTTTTGTAATTGTCTTCTCTACAACTTTGTAGAACATTGTTACACTCTAAAAAATAACCCTGCAAAGTTAGAAAAAACACGAAATTTTAAAATGAAAAATTTTGTTCTAAATGAAAAAATGACCCTTCTGGGTCAATGTAGATTCGAAAAGAACATTAAATTTCCCATAAAATGACATGTTCCAAAATTTTTTACAGTCAAGTAACGGAAAATGGGAGAATTTTTAAAACTTTTTAAGTGTTTTTTCGATGAAAAATACGTTTTTTCGGAATTCTGAGTACGCCATCAAATCGGGCGTCTAATTTTACATAAAAGTCCCTTTGACACCAAATTTCTATCTCATCACCGTTTCAGGCTGCAAATTATTGAAAAACACCTCTTTTTTCGCATGTTCGAAAATGCAAGGGGTCGTACCGCCCCTCCGTCACGAGATATCAAAAAACGGACCTCGGATTCGTGATCAGGGACAAAAGTTACCCCTAAGGACAAAGTTTCACGCAAATCGAAGAAGGGTCGGGGCAACTGCTGTGTGAGTTGGCGGAGAATTACCCAGCTTTTTTTCAACAATCGATTGTTGATTTTGTTATCCCGAAATAGCTGACCACCTGTAACTAAATGTAGCTAAAAAAATAGTTGGAATTGCCATTTTTGTTGGTTTAATGGCCGAAAAAAAATTCTAGCAGTCGACTGCTAGAATATTTTTTTCAGAAAATCAACTATTTTTTTTTGTTTTCAGCTGAAATATTGTGGAATATTCCGTAAAAAACAGGCTGGACCATACTTTTCAACTATTTTTTAACAATTTTTTTTCGTTGTAACAACCGAAATATTTTTGCATGCAGCAAATTATTAGTGGTTTATAACATAACATTTCTTAATTAAACATAATTTATGTTAGTTTCTATGTATATTTTCTTTGATTATTTAACGATACAGGCTGGGCCGAATTTCTAGCTATATTTTTAACTAATGTCTTACTTAAATACAGAAAAATATTCGTACATGTAGTCAGGAATTAGCTGTTGTTAACAATATTTTTATTGAATTTACAGTAAATTTTATAATAATGCCTCACAAATAAATGCTGGGTGTTTTTATATTCGCATTTATTCTGCCTAAAATTTTAACTTTTTGTACTAATTTGTTTTTTTTTTTGCATGAAGTTATTAAATTATTGTTAAAAAGCATAAAAACTAATTTGTTTTAACTGTTATTATAAAACATGTTATTATAAAACATGTAAAGTTTAATTAATGTTTTAAAAATTATAATGATGAAAGGATTTTACAAATTTTGTTAAACATATTTAAAAAGATGTTTAATTTCTGGTGAATTCCTTGAAAATAGAAACCGAGCAAAATTTTCACCAAGTTAAAGTTTTAAGTTTTAAGTGTTGTATTCACTTACCATCACTGTGAAATTATCCGATAAGTCATCATCATCTACAACGGTCTCATGTTTAGTTATTTTTCTTGTGGTTGGACACAGAATTCACACCAAAGCGAACCTTTTGCTGCAAATAGACATATGAAATTTATTAGTAATTTTATACAAAATTTTTAATTTCGGCTATAAACTGAAAAAGGAACGAAAATAAATGTAATTATAATGAGGAAAGAATAAATACCAATAATGCTACTTACCAAGCTTGCATTAATTTAACAATTACTTTTGGCAACAAACTTTCGCTGCATTTGATTCAATTTATTCAACGTACTCCGATTCCTGAAAAAAATATTATGAGTTTAACTTACCAGTTTATTGAGCAGTCTTTTTTAAACAGCATTTTTAAAATATTAGTATCTTCTTTTGTATATCTTTTATAAATTTTAGTTTTTAGACATTTCCCATAATCGAATTTTTATTTTTATATTATGTGTACGCATTTCTATGTATTTTATGGTTGATGATTCTGAAAAAATAATGGTTCATTAAAATTGTATCCATCGTAAGCACGAAGGAAAAAAATAAATTGTTGTGTAAAATTAAACCCAAACTTACTAAGGTTAACCAACATTTTGTTAAATTTGCCCGTGCAAGTGTTGTCGTGCAAGAGCTGGCCCGCCTCTTCCTTCCACTGCCCCTCTCTATCCTCCAAACATTATCATAAAGTCCCCTCGCATCAGAGGTCCCCATTGCGAATGTCTTCGTCTTGCTCTTCATAGTTTATCACCTGCAAAGTAATCATCAACAAACTTACTCACCAATTGCACCTCCTCAGTTGCAGCAGTGTGCACTTCGATTTACCACTTCAACTTAGCCAAATAGTGTGATTTTTACCTTTCACATCCTCTCACTTCACAATTAACAACACAAACTCAACAAATCGACCGCTCTCGTTCGAATCCTGACTTCAAATGACAGACGTAAACAAACCCAAGTTCATCTTTTAAATATTCAACCAATTGTTAATTATATTCAACCAACAAAATTTTTGATTTTCCTAAAACCAAAGCTAACAGTCGAGCACGTTCATTCGAGTTCGGGAAATCTGTTAGCTCTTTGCCTCTAGCATTTTCAACAAACAGGTTACTAAATTATTACTGAATTTTAGTTATTGTAACGGAATATTGGCAGTGACAAGTGCGTTTTTGTTAAAATTTACGAAAGTAAAATCAACAATTTTAATTGTTAAAATTTCTGGGCACAGTCTCTCCGTGTGGTTCATTGCATTTCGTGATGTTCGTGCTATCTAGTCGCATGTTTCTTTTGACGTATAATCGCGTTTTGACACCAAAATTCCTAATCATCACCGTTTCGACGTACTCAAGCTTTTTTGTCGTTTGTCGTTTTTTGACGTTTCGAGCAAAACATAAATAGAGTACGCATTGCTCCAAAATTTGGTTGAATTTGGATTCCCGAGTTATAAATAAAAATGTATGCAATAGTTGTACATTCACATGTGACAAAACGTCCTCTGACTAGACTCCCTTAGTTAGTACACTTGCAGAATGTGACAAAATGACTCAATTAGATCACAACTACATACCTCGGTTGAGTTTTCATAAAGCCGTAAGAGCCACCGTAACCTCTGTCACTAATTTTCGTTTTTCTCGAAAATAAAACAAAATTTCAATTATTTTTAGTTTGAGGCACTACGTGTAGTATGAACAATTTCAAACATTTTTGATGTTGGTGTTTCGTAAAAAAGCAAAGCAATCCACTTTAACGACCCCCGGGTCTTTTGTGGGCTCTGTTGCAAGTTTCTGCTCATTTCTAGGCGTCCGAAGGTTATGTGTGGTGAGTCACTCAAAACCTCTTTTACGCTAATGGACCGACGTTTTACTTCCCCATCCGATAGAAGGCGTGGTCAGGCAAATCTCGTCTGAAAAATGCCACCGGGTCCGTCTGGGATTGAACCCAGGCCATACTGGGGTTTGGAGGCTACCACGCTAACCACTAAACCACCGGACCAGGCCGGTGTTTCGTATGAAGGTCGAATACCGATGCAAAAAGGACTTTGTTTACCAATGGCTCTTACGGCTTTTTGAAAATTAATCCGAGATACTTTCTTATGTCAAGTAAAAATCATGGCGTTCTTAACTCAACGACAATTTCAGATTGCAAATTATTATAAAACACGTATTTTTTCTGATGTGAAGAAATAAAAATGGTAACCTTAAATCGATTTTATCTTAAATCCACGTGCGGCAACATAGAACAAACACGACGATTTGTTACTTTTGAGGAGTCAATTACAAACTGACCAGCTCAACAACTTTAACACGAACACTCCCACAGCACGCACACACACGTTACACGTGTTGATGTGGGTGGGTCCATTATGCCACCGCGAAACACATCATGGTTGAAACAAACCGATGGTTCCGCGGCGTGGCCATCCCCTGCTCGCTCAGGGACCACGCCGCCGTGGCAATGAAAGAAAAAGTTCAGCTCTACATACACGGTAAATTGATGGTAATTAGATTAGCTTCGAGCGTAATTTATATTTTTAACAACCGCCCGCTGCACTGCTGCCTCAAATTTGCATCGTGGGCGGACCAGGTTGGTGGTAACCCATTTCCCGATATTTGTCGATGAATGAAGGTAAACAAAAAAAGTTCAGTTTATTCGATTGTAGGAAATGGACAATGAATCAGTGCAGCAAAGTGTTTGCGTAGGTTGATTTTGATTTGTGATCTATTTTGAGCTGTTTGGAAAAAAGTGCAGCTGAATTTTATTGGTTTTTGACACGAAATTCCGTGTAGGATGTCTGAAGTAGAAAATTGATTCTGTTTTTTTTTAAGGTGCCTGGTTAAAAATATCTCTTAAATCACTTATTAAAACTACTTGTTTTATGTGAAATTTCAAAGTTTATGTTTTTTTAGGATTGTGATTTTTGATTTCAGTGAAATTTTCCAGAAAATTTTTTTTGCATCATCACATTTTGCCATTAAAGGCAACCCAAGTAACAAATGATATGCTTAGTATTCTTATAAGTTTTTATTAAAGTTTTAAAAAGTGCAATAAAGTATTACTAAAGCTTTGATTAAAACCTACTTGTTTTATGGTCAAAAAACTTAATAATAGTTTCAAGATTTCTTCAAGATAATGTTAAGAATTTTATATTAGGTTTTAATTTGGTTTTATTCCTTACACTTTAAACTATTTTGAAGAGGTTGTTTTGTTGCTAAATGGCTTTAACGAAGTCTGCCTTAAATCAGTCCCGTCTTCAAAGAGCATTTTTACAATCCTGTAAGACTTAAACTGTCAGTATCTCTGCAACTTCGTTCTGTGCAGAACGTGAAGCTGTTCCCTAAACAATTATTCATGAATATTCAGTTAGATTATTCATTGTTACGTTCAAGGTGTAATAAAAATGGATTTTTGTGTTGTGTGCCTTGGAATTGGCCTCAAAAAAGTGCTTTTAAAGATTTAGTGAATTTTTATTTCACCTGTCTAAACACATCCGACTCTGAACGCGGTTCTTACATTGTGGGAAATAATTCTATATTAAAAAATAATAATATGAATTTATTTCCGATAAAGTGTGCTTGGTTGATAGTTTTTGGGGAACACTTCTGGAGCGTCATTTGGAAAGGTATTGGCACTTAAGTGTTATTTATACACTTTTTGGAGGCCGGATCTCAGATATTTTAGTAAAAATGATGTCCGGGTCCATCATGCGACCTGTCGTTAGTTAGATAATCGAAAGACATTTCAAATGAGCCTAAAACATCAAGGATCTGACAACCCTGTCAAAAGATATTGGCACTTAAGTGTTATTTATACACTTTTTGGAGGCCGGATCTCAGATATTTTAGTAAAAATGATGTCCGGGTCCATCATGCGACCCATTGTTAGTTAGATAATCAAAAAACCTTTCAAATGAGCCTAAAACATCAAGGATCTGACAACCCTATCAAAAGTTATTAGCACTTAAGTGTTATTTATATAATCTTTGGAGGCCGGATCTCAGATATTGTGATAAAAATATTGTCTGAATCTTCCATGTGAACTATCGTTGGATAGGTTTTTTTATCAGACCTTGCCGATGTGCCAGAAAAATTGAAGGTCTGCGAACCCTATCAAAAGAAATGAGTAATAAAGTTGATTTGTTAAACATGTTAAGGGAATGTTGCTATTTTTACTGAATGTATTGACTTTATGAATGTGAGGAAGGCACCAACCACCTAAAGGTGGATTAAGTAACGTTTTTTGGTGAATAACTATTTCAATCAATAATATGGTCTTTTTGTACTGTCTACTTGTGTAAGTGAAGGGAAAAGTAAAAAAACTGCGGTAAATGTTGTGACGATCACTTAACAATAGTGATAATAAGGACAGTGTTTATAAAGCTACACGAATAAAGTTGCGTCAGTTGGTTCTTCATTAAGTGATCTTATGTGTGTTCATGCTGTGTGTTTTTTGAATGAATAAATATCGTTAAAAAGCAAAAAAACCTTTCTGTTTTTTATTCAGTTATTTTGAAGTTCAATTTCTCCACCAACGAAGGCGATCTACTTGCAGCTGAAAAAGTTGCATGTGCTACGGTCCCGCCATGTGCGATATAATCTTGTAGAAAACCATGATAAAACGTTTTGGTTCTGATTAAAGCCCTTATAAGTCTTTTATAAATCTGGTATGTTCTGGCTAGTTTTGAGGCAGAACTGCTCAAGAATGAATAGATTTAAAATATATTTAATCAAGAGCATTTATACTTATCGAATTTCGCCATATTGCTGAAAGAAGCAAGGGACAAAAAACGCAGCCATATTGAATTTGGAAGCAACAACAAGCAAAAATTATTAGTTTTTGAAAAAATCTCATTTTTTTTTCAGGGAATTGAAAGTGCTCACACTAATTTTTCGAGCTATCTTTGAAAATTGGTCGATGATTTTTTCTTGACATAACTGTTGTGGCTTATTATAAGTATAAACTTCAACAAATATTTCTTATAGTTACAATGAATAATATTGACAAATTATTATCATCTGCCATCAGTCATTGTATTTGCGTGTAAGAATAATTTATTTTAATCAAGTAAATTTGTATGTCATTCCCTCTGATATACAACCTTTTGGTTTTACTGCAAAACAAATAAATAAATACTTCATGCTCTGATATAGCATTCAAGAATAATTACAGACTTCAAGAAAACCTTTTTCCAAGCCAAGCAGTTTTAATCTTGTTTTGAAGAGCTCTATAATGTTTTCATAAAGCACACATTAAAACTGGTAAGTTTTAACATGCTCCTCAAAAATACTCTTGATAATCTCCTAAAATAGTCCATTTTGGATTTAATGTTGATTTAACTGGTATTTAACTCTGCATGTAGGACCATAAAGCATTTCATTTGAATTTTCTTAAGAATTCTACAGAAACTCTTTGAGACTATTACAAAACTGAAATTGTTACTTGGGAACTTTTAAGACTAATCATCATAGTGATAAATAAGAAAATTACTAGAATTATCATACATTATTTTGATAAAAAAAATTCTTTCCTTTTTTTCATCCTTTTTAAATAGATAATCATGAATTTTAAATACATTACATAAATATTTAGTAAATTATCCTTTATTTTTTTTAAAACAGAAGGATTTTTTTCAGCATTTTTCTGAGGTTTTTCACGGTTTAATCTCCTTGAAACCGAGAATTCAATTCAATAAATTGGCACCCTTACTCTGTCCCGTGTGACATTTTCGATTGTCTATTGCTCTTTTTTTCAACCAGCCCCGGTCCACCAGGTTTGAAATGACACACGCCAATTTCTCCCGGGGTTGTTTTATTCAGTCTTTGACAACAAAAAAAATCAACTCCACGATGGTCGTTTAGATCCGTGATGCACTCTCGTTGGAGTTTCGTATACGCTCAGGAAGCACAAATGGGGGTTCGGGATATTGGATCCGGGGAAGAAAAGAATAACAACTTTGAGAGAAAGGAATTTGCTGCAATCTTTTATCGGACATTCCCTCAAGGGGGAAAACGGTCCATCTCGTCTGTCCATCTGGCTGGTTCCGTTGGAGGGGGGAAGGAGGGCAAAGTGCATCATATGTTTGTCCAAACTCCCTGGAGAGCATAAAAAACGGACATCTGGGAATGGGAAGACAAACGGAGGAGATTCCATAGAAATTTGCAAAAAAAATTGTCTTATTATTAATTTAGTCTTTTAAACCTTAAATCAACGACTTAATACGAATAAAAATCAAACAAAAAGATAAATAAACCAAAAAAATCATTGATTTGAAGTGGATTTGCCCAGCTGCCTTCTTCCGCAGATCGTTTTGTTTTTCTCGTCGATCCTTAACGATGGTTGAGCGATTTTCAAACGGGCGAAAATGAACCAACGGAAAAACTAAACTAAGCGGAAATGGTTCCAGTTGGGATTGAGAAAGGGGGGAAGGAGGAAAGAGGATGTGGATCTTCCCGTGAGTGTCCGGGACAGTTCACATGTGCCACTGCCGTCAAAATAAATCCAACGAATCTTTTTTTTGTTTCGTGTCGAACTATATCGCAGTTGCACGAAAGCTGTTTGAATCAATACACGGGGAGTTTGCGGAAAATTGCGAGGATGAGGGGTAGGAAAATAAATAAATTATCATCAGGTGTGTTTTTCTTTGTGTGGTGCTAGTTGATAAAAAGGGGAGTACATTTTCCAGTTAGTGTGCTGTTAGTTGTTTGGCGCTCAATGGCTCTTGAAACGAGATTTCTGTTCGTTCTGGAAGATTTGAGGTGAGAGAGATTTGGTGCAGAAATGTGCATTTTGCAAAAAAAAACTTTTATGGGATTACTTATCGTTACTGCTGCATAAAAGTTTTTGTAAGAGAGTTAAGAATAATTTATAAAACGAAAACGTCTTTTAATATCGTATAAAAAAACGTTATAATGTATGACCTTTAGTAAACATAACAAAAACTTTCAATTTTAAAAACCACAGATGGTAAATATTTTCGCAGAATTTTATATTTGGAAAGTTAACTTCTCTCACCCTCAAAAAAGCGATGGGGAGGAAATCGACAAAGAAAATTTATTTCGAACAACCAAAAGGAAATCAATCAGTAAACGATTACATTCAAACAAAACAATGTAATAGGGCCAGAGTTGGAGTGTATACCAACAGTCTATCCTGTTCGTTTCTTTGGTAAACAAAAAACATATAGTTACACTTCATCTTTGAACCATTCACATTCTTTTTATTTAACTGTTGAAACCATTTAAATATTTTTTTACAAACTAAATCTAAGAAAAGTTACAGCTATTTTTTGACGTGCAATCGTGTCAGTAAAATCATCAGATATTGATAAACGCTGGTTACAATAGATACGCATTATCTCAAAATTTTATATCAACGGTCGAGAAATTCATTGAAAATATCAGAAAAGTTTCATTTTGTTCTATGTGGCAAATACCATTTCCAAATCATGAGTTTTGTTTTTTTTCTTTTTCTGGATTTTTAACAATACTAAATATTTGGAGTTATTTTTATCAAAACTTAATATTTGAGGTTTTTTCAATAAAAGTCAAAATCTTCTTGTGAATACATGAATTGTAGTGAATTGAATGTAAATACATCTTTTGAAATTAGCAATAAAATAAATAGATAAAAATTTCAAAAAATCGAATAATAATCTTCTCACCCAGCCCTACTTGCTACCAGGGCTGAGTAGTTTCGAAACGACTCCGACTTCTGATAATGTTGCTACTCCAGCTTCTAGAGATTAAATGACAACATGTTGTTATCCACAACAAGTTGTTGAAAATGAGCCGAATTCGACTCCAACTTATGAAGATTTAGGGACTCTTATTGCTTAAGGAGGTATTAAACTATGGTAACGAACAAACTAGACAAGACACGCACCTTTTTGGTGTATGACAGTTTGCCACCACATTTTTTGCAGAAAGAAACAATTTTTCAAACGGTTTTGCGAGTAAACAAACTATTTGTTCATTGTTTTACACTGTAAATTTGTTATTGCCTTTAAATTTTTTCTCAATGAATTATTTTAGAGCTGTTATGTTTATGGTAAAAATATTAAATGAACAGGTTGAAGTTACTGTTATAATTATGAATGAAAGTGTAGGATAATAAATAAAAAGTATTTCTTACGAAGAATGTGTGTAAGGTGAACAGGTAAACTTAAGGGGTTACATGCATGTAGAAAATCACAAAATTTAATATTACAGAAAATTTATTAAATCTACCATAATCATGATTTTTAATCACTCCAGAATGTTTCATGAAGATATTTCATGATTAAAGTAAATTACAGACGATTCAAGCTAAATATTTTGCCATGTGCAAAGCGGACTGTCAAACTTAGTGAGCGATTTTCTCTAAACACCGAGTTGATTAACGGGTGCCACGATATCTCGAGATCTCGATTTTTAAATTTTGCTTTTTAAAAATTACAAAAATCAAAAACTGACGATTTTTTATATGAAAAACATAACAATATTTTTATTTTTCTAACTCACTTTTTTGAAAATCAGTCTTCGTCATGCACACAGGGCTGGTTTAACGAGTCTTCACCAAAATTTTGAGCCGATTTGGTCAAAGCGTGGCACCCGTTTTTTGAAACTGCTAACTTTAAATTGCTATATTTAGGCAATGATACAACCAAATGTCCTCAAATTTATTTGATTGATAGATGAAAATGTATATTTTAATACCATAAAACAGATTTAAAAAAAAAGTTTAAATATATGATCATACCAGCCTCTGACATTTTTGCCGATTTACATGTAACCCCTTAAATTTATGTGTTGACTTTTGAACATTTCAAAATGTCAAAACGTATTTATTCTCCCTGTATTATTATATTATGTTCCCATATTATTAAAAGGAATAAATATAAAAGTTTTATTTTATTTTTCTTTATAAACATTGTGATTATTTTTTATATTTTAAAAATATATTTCGAGAATTTTCATAATTTTTTTTACTTTAAAAAATATTATTCGGTATATAAAACAAATGATTTAAGAAGTAAGGTAATACAGGTAATATAAAAGCATTGTTGATTTTCGTACCTGTTTAACAAATAGATAGTCACACATTGATCGCAATATGCTAAATAATTACTTTTTATAAAAATATTGAAATATGATTACCAAAAATTTTTAAAAGTCCATAAGCGTGTAGGTTTGCCCAAACTTTGGTTTGTGTCTTGTTTAGTTTGTTTATTTAATTGCCATAGTCTAATACCTTCTTTAGAATTTGCTGACCCCGACTCCACTCCGGCTTCGATTCCGACTCCAACTCCACAGCCCTGCTTGCTTCAATATAAACAAAACGTCAATCAAGCATTTGAAAAGATTACTCTATAATTTTGAAAAAAGGAGGTTTGAAATATTTAGACAGGGCCGAATGGTTATTCTCCAAAGTTTGTATGGAGAATTAGTGCTGTTCGCTAATCCCACATTTAGCATGCAATTTTTGGTTGTATGCAAGAACGACAAACCGCCCTAATTCTCTATACAAACATTGTATAGAAACCATACGGCCCTGTATAAATATTTTTGAAAAAAAAATAAATCAAGGTGAACGTATTTCTGGGGACTCCGAACCCCGAAGTTAGAAAAAAAACACGAAATTTTAAAATGAAAATTTTTGTTCTAAATAAAAAAATGACCCTTCTGGGTCAATGTAGATTCAAAAAGTACATTAAATTTCCCTTAAAATTACAGTTTAGTAACGGAAAATGGCAGAGTTTTTAAAACCTTTTCAGTGTTTTTTTCGATGCAAAATACGTTTTTTTGGAATTCTGAGTACACCATAAAATTGGGCGTACAATTTTACATAAAAGTCCCTTTGCAACCAAATTCTATCTCATCACCGTTTCAGGCTGCATTTTTTTGAAAAACACCTCTTTTTTCGTATGTTCAAAAATTGAAGGGGTCGTACCGTCCCTCCGCCACGAGATATAAAAAAACAGACCTCGGATTCGTGATCAGGGATAAAAGTTACCCCTTAAGACAAAGTTTCACGCAAATAGAAGAGGGGTCGGGGCAACTGCTGTGTGACTTGGCGGAAAATTATCCAAATAGAAAGTCACACATTGATTGCTGATTTTTTTTTTAATAAAAATATTGAAATATGATTAGGGGCCATCCATAAACCACGTGGACACTTAAGGGGGGGGTATGGTGATTGTCCACGATCCGTATGAAAAATTTTCACGAAGGGGGGGGGGGGAGGGGGTTTGAGATTTTCAAAAAAGTATCCACGTGATTTGTAGATGGTCCCTTACCAAAAATGTGTTAAAGTCTGTAAGCTTGTAGGTTTGTCCAAACTTTGGTTTGTGTCTTGTCTAGTTTGTTTATTTGTTTGCCATAGTCTAATACCTCCTTTAGAATTTGCTGACTCGGGGTCCGGGCCCTAAAAAAAACCCGACTCCACTCCGGCTTCAATGCCGACTCCTTCTCCACAGCCCTGCTTACTTCAGTATAAACAAAACGTCAATCAAGCATTTGAAAAGATTACTCTACTATTTTGAAAAAGGAGGTTTGATGTTTTGATTACACTGACCAACCAAATTCCTGTGCAGGCTCAACTCAAGGGGAAGCATGAAGTTTGGGGTCCCCAGATACACGTGCCGTTTGAATTTTTCAAAAATATTTATGCAGGCCCTGCCTAAAGGTTATTCTCCATAGTTTGTATGGAGATTTTGTGCTGTTCGCTACTCCCACATATTGCATGCAATTTTTGGTTGTATGCAAGAACGACGAACCGCCCTAATCGCTTGTCACGGATATTTGAAAATTCAAAACTTTTGTCAGATTTTTACGATCTCTGGACTCGAGCGGCCACCCTGAGCAGACTTGTAGCTTTGATCTATTAAATTTGTTTTGGTTATGTGTTAGCATTACAGCTTTAAAGTTTTAGTTTGGTTTTAGAATGAATGAGTTGACAATAAAATCACGATTTACGTACCACCTTTACTACTAAGCATTTCAAGTAATTTAATGTATTACACAAGTTTTGATCATCTATTCATAACATTTATTCTTAGTTAGGCAGTTCATTTAGGTATTTCTATCACTTAATTTAAAACATTTTACGATAAATAAATATTAAAACTAGCACAGATCCACTCACTGTCGAAAGTCGATCGCAATACTTGTTTCGTTGTTATTCACTAATCTCCCATCAATGCCTATGTTTCATCAACTTCACTTTGTTACTATTGGTCACCCTTTTCCTCTTGGCTTCCACATACATTGGCTTCTCGATGTACACCGGATACGGGCTAGGCACGTGCACCGGGTACGGTTTGGGCACTTCTACGGCCACTTTGTGAAACACGGGGACCTCGATCGGCAACGGGTATGGAAAGGGACGATCCACCTGCACCGGGATCGGTTTCTCGACGTAGATGGGGATTTTCCGCTCGACCACGATCGGAATCTTCTTCTGGACCGCAACGGGGAAGGGAATCTGCACCGGGACGGCCACGTGGCGCTCGATCTTGATCGGGTACGGGACGGGGATGTTCTTCGTGATGGTGACCTCCTTGAAGAGTTTGTTGCCGTACTGGTGGTGGGCTTCCGAATGGTGGGTATCGAACAGGTGGGACGATTCCAGCTGTTCACTGGCGCCATGTGGCAGCTCCCGTTTGCTGTTTTTGGACGGGTTGGCCACGGGTTGCGACGCTTGTTTGACCATCACTGCGGAACTCCAACCGAGAACCAGTAGCAGCACTACCAGTTCCTGCTGGAAACATTTACATTTAACATCTTTTATCAAAAGGGGGAAGTGTTGTCCCGTGTTACCTTCATGTCGTTGGGTTGTTCCGTGCGATTGTTGCGGCTGCGATTGTTTCAACGCTTCAAGGTGAAATGGATGTTGGCCAACATTTGCGTGTTGTATTTATACACTATAACGAAAGGGGTTTTCGCCTCTTTTCATGTTTGTGGTCGGCCCAGGGTCCGAACATTTCACTGCTGCGCCCCGATACTAGGAACGTTTTTAATTTATAATGGTTTTCCAATACTGACCTCGTGTGCGATGCACAAGCCACTTAAAATCACTTCTAGTAACTATGGCAGTGTTGCCAGCTTGAACAACTTACTCTGGGTGAAACTAGATTTAGCTCATAATTCAAGTTTAAGAGTTTGCGAAAAAATCTAAAAACATGAAAAGTTAAAATTTTCTCCACTACTGGCAACACTGCCATTAAGTTGCTGTACAAATGAGCCATTAGTGCGCTGTCAGACAAACGCTAAGGTGCATCAGCATGCGTGTGCAGCATGGAAAAAGTAAAACCACTATCCAAAAGACACCACCACCTGTAAAAGCCGGCACTGAATTGACTCTGAACAGTATACAAAGTCAGCTAAGCTCACGCGCTGCAGAGCGGTTGGCCAAACTCAACAAACCCAGCTGTAATCAGCACTAGAACCACTAATCACCGACCCGGTAGGTTGTTTTTCAAATAGTTTAATTTTATGCGTTTATTTAATTTTGATTTTCAAGTACTTCCTGAGTAACTACCACCCACTGCATGAGAGAAAATGTTATATTAGATTATTGTGGGATGGCAAATTTCGCAATTTAGATACATGAGCTGATTAAATTTTGGCAATTATTTGGAACTGATGAAATTACATAAGATTTAGGTGAATTTTCATCAGGTTCATATTTTTACACATTTTTATGTCAAAAAAAGAGGTAATATTCAACCTACCAAATTTTCAATCTTCCAAAATTGGACTTTTTTTCTGTGTAAGAAACTCCGGGAAATGTTTTTCTTCATGAGCTTTATTTTATATTTCTTTACATCGAATTTACATTATCAAATGAATTTCTCAAAATTTTATCATCGCCATATTGGCCGTTGTCGTGTTAACTTGTCGCACGTGCATTTGGGGCCAAATTGAGTTAAGAACGCCATTTTTTCTACCCTTAAACCTTTACAGATCCCCAAAATTCGACTACAATTCAGAAATATTCAATTATTACCGAAAAAACTCCGTTCATTTTTAGCACTTGAAAAAAGTTTCAATCTTGTCGTGCTATCTTGATACAGCCTGAAAATAGCTGTAAGTGCGACAATTTGCCAAAGGGATTTCAGGTCAGAACGCGTTTGACACAAGTACGAGCTCGACTACCGTAATCTGGGGTGAATCGGGACTACAGTCTGAATAGGGACAGCAGTTTTTGGAGCACTTAAAGCTTTAAAATTTGCAAATGGATGTACACATTTTGTTGGCCTGAGTCTGTTCTAACCGAAACCAACCAGAAAAATCAAAATATTGTGCTCCAACATGGTTAAAACTGCTGTCCCAATTCGCCCCATGTGTCCCGATTGACCCCAGTTTACGGTACCGTAAAAAAAATCAATTAAAACTCGGGACTCCAGCAACCAAATTCAACCAAACTTCGGGACAATGCACAGTATGGTCAACAAAAAAAAACGTATCTGTTATTGTTTACATTGCGTGCTCTCGATTTTGATTATTCAAGGTCAAACATTAAAACGCGTTTGTCTCGGAACGTCAAAAAGTGACGTACTAGCACGATAGTGTCGAAATGTTAACGTCAGTCGGGCTTGTACGTGTGTCAAACGCGTTCTGACCTGAAATGCTTTGGCCAGTTGTCGCACTTACATCAATTTTCAGGGTGTTTCAAGATAGCAAGACAATATTGAAACTTTTTTATATGAAATGTGACAAAAATGCATGGAGTTTTTTTCAGGTTTTATTGAATATCTCTGGTTTGAAATCGAATTTTGGGGATCTGTGAAGGTTAAAAGGTGGGGCATTGTGAGGTGGGGCAAATTAGCCCCAAAATGCACGTGCAACAAGTTAGCACGACAGCGACGAATTATAAATATCTAAGATTTACATATAAAAACATTTTTCCCGGTAAAACTTTTTGCGTTAGGCCGTTGCAAATATTATCCAAAGATTTTCTGGAGAATTCTGTAGAATGAATTTTCCGATTGATTTGGTCGCTTCGGCAAAACTTTAGGTAATGCTTAGAATCTCTTAAAAATAGCTACACTCTAAAAAACTACCCATTTTTTAATTCGACATTGGATTGCACCAAAGAACCATTTTTGAAAAATCTTATATTTAGATATGTTTTAGATAACAAATGTCATCTTTTGAGCTATGGCATAATATAAGTTGGTCAAATTGGTTTGGGGTTGCCAATTTTTCAAAACGAATCATTACTTTTGAAAAACATGAGAGAAAGTCAAAAAAAATATTTTAGGTTTATTTTGAAATGTAGGTAGGAATGTAGGAATTCTCTACCAACTCACACGAAATCAGGAAAAGTTTCCCCGACCCCTCTTCGATTTGCGTGAAACTTTGTCCTAAAAAGTACCTTTTGTCCCTGATCACGAATCCGAGGTGCGTTTTTTGATATCTCGTGACGGAGGGACGGTACGACCTCTTTCATTTTTGAACATGCAAAAAAAGAGGTGTTTTCCAATAATTTGCAACCTGAAACGGTGATGAGATTGAAATTTGGTGTCAAAGAGACTTTTATGTAAAATTGGACGCCCGATTTTATGGCGTACTCAAAATTCCGAAATAACGTATTTTTCATCGAAAAAAAACACTAAAATAGTTTTAAAACTTTGCCATTTCCCGTTACTCAACTGTAAAATTTTTTAGAACATGTCATTATAAGGGAAATTTAATGTTCTTTTCGATTCTACGTTGACCCAGATAGGTATTTTTTTCATTTAGAACCAAATTATTAATTTTAAAATTTCGTGTTTTTTCTAACTTTGCAGGGTTAATTTTTAGAGTGTAACAATATTCTTTAAAGTTTAGAAAAAAACACGAAATTCAAAAAAATGTGTTCTAAATGAAAAAATGACCCTTCTGGGTCAATGTAGATTCGAAAAGTACATTAAATTTCCCTTAAAATGACATGTTCCAAAAAATTTTACAGTTAAGTAACTGAAAATGGCAGAGTTTTTAAAACTTTTTTAGAGTTTTTTTCGATGTTAAATATGTTTTTTTCGGAATTCTGAGTATGCCATCAAATCGGGATTCCAATTTTACATAAAAGTCTCTTTGACACCAAATTTTCTCTCTCATCACCATTTCAGGTTGCAAATTATTGAAAAACACAGAAAAAAATTAATTCCCGTAATCGTGAATTAAGTTCACGAATGTGAGATCCACGAAGGAATTTATTCATGAGTATGGTGCATTTGCACTATAAACGTGAATATAACGCACCCTAAATGGTAATTCCAACAAACCAGCCCAAAATCAGCTATGATAATCCTGACCGGAAGCCGTTGAGCGAAAGCCCGGTCCGAAACGGTGACGGTATACTTATTCCGGCCAAATCACGCCATAGCCAATATCGTTAACCGGCTTTCGGACCGTGTCAGTAACTAGTTTCCGAAAATCGTCTGTGTAGGATTTACCGTATGTGGGTGTGTGCGCACGTAAAATTGTAACCAATAACGATTAACATTTATTGCAATATTTTGGGAGCCGCAACCGCTTCCTAAATTAAGTTATAGTTTATTGCACGGAATAATGGCAGTTTCAATAACAATCCGGCGATCGATAATTAATGCTGACCGAATTGTGCATGCAAATGAGCGCCATGAATTAAATTAGGGACATATTTTGCGATTAGACTAAAGCCTAACTAAAGTGCCTCTGTGTTGGGGCGCGTGCGTGTGTGCGTGCGTGTGTTTGAGCGGTGGGAAACTATTTCTATTAAACAAAAGTGGCATTTTGGGGCGCCAGGAAACAAGCATGTGCAGAGCTTAGAGGGGACGGGACGATTATCATTTTATGAGCCGATTTGCTGAAATTTCTGTTTAATGCAAACTATCTAATCTAATCCGTATGTTCGGTGCAACAAAAGCAGACGGTGCTGCGGTGCAGTCAAATTCCTGGAGGTTGCTCGCATCAGAGCCAATCTGGTGAGGGGGGAAATTTGGTGATGTACGAAATTCACAATCAGAAATAGTTTAACCTACCAAAACTATTTTACTGATCCTTATGCTTGATTTTGTTCACATTATACAAATTTTGGGGTTTATAAGTCTAAATATTTTCAGATATTCATGTCTCATTGGAAAGGTCTGTAACTTAAGAAGGTATTAGACTGTGACAAACAAACAAACTCGCACATTTTGACAGTTTGGCAGTCTTGCATTTGTTTTTTGAAATCCATCATATAATGTCCTACAAATATGATGATGGTATTTGAATCGATTTTCTAAATCACAAAAATAACTTCTAAACCACTGTTCAAACTTTTATGATACAGTTTCCCCCATTCTTTCTAAACATAAATTACACAACTAAGGTTAGGCTTAAAACTTTTCACCGGTGCTTGCGCAACCAAACACCCTTGTATGATTTATTCGGACAGAATATTAAAGTTGATAGTGCAAAATAGTTTTTCTCGCGACAAAGAATGACAACATAAAGAAAAAGAACGACTAACGACTGTATTCATCGGTAAGACCCAGGAAGGATTTCAAACTTTCCGCTATAAATTCTCCAATAACCGGGAATATGGAGTCACATTTCTCAGTCGATGTCATCCAGCACTCGTTCTCGCCCACGTGGGACTTTTGAGGAATCGATACGTGGGTGGTAGTGGTGGGAGGGTACAGAACTTACTGAACTTACACGAAATCCTTCTTGATTTTTTCCCCCTCTTGCTCATGACTTACATTTTACGATTGTCTCTCCACTACTCGATTATATCCAGCACATACACGCTCGCACGGCAAAGCAGTTTTCCTCCCAGATTCCGCAAGAAAACTGAGGAAATTCCCGAGCGCCAGATCATTCTTTATCGCCACTGTCACAGTCGTCATTTTCCGACTTCTTTCGGTGCTGTTCGAACTCTGGAGGGAGTTTGGTGGGAAATCGGAAATTCAGGACCACTTCTCCAACCCCCTTCTGACCCCAAGTTCTGTTCAGCCGTATCCGTTGTGAGGATGTAATTGAGAGTTATATAGATGGTGAGAGAAATAATTTTGAAAATATTTATCTTTGTGGCCTCTGGCATCCAGAGCGGGGGAAGATTTCCCACCCCGCGATAGCGCGACCACGTGGTGACATTAGGTGAGAAGGCGATTATTGTGATTAATGGAAGGAAGCGGGAGAAGATGTGTTCAACTTAAACCGTGGGGCAGAGTTTTGTTGAATTGAATGATATTGGCTCAAGAAGTTTTTATTATAGGTGAATAAAAACTTTAATATTTTTTTTATTTTATAGCAGTTCTGTCTTTATTGGAAGAAAAGAATAGAATTTGTTAGAAATTGTTTGTAAAAAAAAAGCTTGGACGAAAATTAACTCATACTAACCAATTATTTGTCATGGCTGAATTTCAAGCAAATTTAAAAGAATCAAATCCCTTACTGAAAAACATTCGAAAATTTCATTTAAAATTGTGACACAACTTCTCAGCATCACCAGAACCCGTTGAAAGCATGTAATTTGCTGCTGCAAAAAATATGAGTTCAAACGAACGTCAGAGCGCAGTTGCAGCAGCAGCATTTCACAAATCTGCACCACCTTTGAGGCGAAACCATGTGGTATGTCGTCTGTCCCCGGCAGATCCCGTGACACACTGTATTTCAATTCACACCCCATTCCACGTCCTCCCAAGAAAACTGGATTTCGTTTTAAAATGCAAAATTTTGCTAAGAAAAGTGGAAAAGTTGGCATCCAGGGTGTCAACCCATAACCATATCTGTATCAGTGCACACCACACCCACATACGGGTGGCAGCTCTGGGACACACTTACAGCAGAGCACACATACAGTCACACTTACAACGATATGCACGTTCGTCGGTGGTGAACCACTTTCGATCTTTTTCGATTCCAAGCGGGTGAAAGCACAGGGACAAAGTTTTCCAAATTAACACATTTCAACTTCATTAAGCACTACCATCATACTGTTGCAGCAAGTTATGACCAACCCGTCAGACGGAAAAAAAAGGGGATGCACACACACAGACACACACTCACCTTTCTTAGGGTGGAAGGCTGCCTTTGGGAAATTTATCTATTGCTACACGAATTTTGCGGTGCTGTGCTGCGGTGTGTTTTGTGGGACACTGTGTGTGTGATCTTGGTCTTGGGTGGACACTAAATTTTGGATCGAAATCCACTGGGAATGGTGTGAAAAGATAGCACTCTGGATTTGGGATTTACAGAGGCCATGGGTTCTTTACATTGACAATTTGCTTACTATGAAGGTACAACTTAACCAAGTAGCAAACTCAAAATCCTTTTTGTGCAACAAGCGTCCTAGAACTGTTTTGAATCGAACATTCGATCGATTTCTGTGAAGAAATATTTATTGTTTTTAATGAATAGTTTGCTTATTAAACTTCCCCGTTCTACTTAAAATGAACTTCTCCCATTTTTGAGTATATTACAAAAAATTGTCCGAGGAATCCGATTAAAATATTTTTAGATTTTTAAAGTTTCATGCGACCTATAAAAAAGTTAGGCTTGATTTTTGAAATTCGAAAGTATTTTTTTCTTGGTATTCCAAGAAAGCGTGGGGAAATTGCTGATTTGATTTATTTTTTGCCCTCTCATTTTGAAGGAAAATTATATTGGGGGAGGAGGGGACAAAAACATAAAATAAAATTTGCAAAGGCCTTTTTGATGATTAAAACATAGAAAAAGTGTTCTCTCACCTTTCAAATTTGAATCGAATCAGAATATTAAAAGTTTTAAAATCAATTGAAATTTATGATTACACTCGGTAGAGACCATCCATAAACAACGTGGAAACCTTAGGAGGGTGGGTTCAGCGATTGTCCACGATCCATACAAAAAAAGATTGGTTTTTTATGGAAATTGTCCATTTTGGGGGTGAGGTGGGGATGGTCTGACATTTCAAAAAAGTGTACACGTGGTTTATGGATGGTCCCATAGTAGAGGTGGGCAAAACCACTATTGAACGAGCCGTTTCGTTCTTTTTCAAAATTTTGATGAAAAGGCTATTTTAAGAATGGTGGAAATTTTTATGTTTTTAGGCCTTTGCAAATATTTTTCAAAATTTATGTCGCCCCCTTTTTTCAAAAATAGTCTAAAAACCAGGGGTCAAAAGTATTTTTTCAAAAAAAAATCAAAATTTTCATGAAAATGGAAGTCTAATCAACTGAAAACAACCAAAAATGCATTTTTCTGCATTGATAATTATATATAGCATGTTTGGGCTCGTTTTTATACTATTTTAGTTTTTTGTTAAAATTTTTAATGTTTTTTGCATTTTGAAATTTTTTGCATTATGAAATGCTCAAATTTGTATTCGAATAACACTTGAATATATTCGTTTGATCAGTTTGGCAATGAAATGTTTTTCTTTTTATTTAGGAAATCATTCAGTTTTACTTTTGGAGTAATTAAAGAAAACAAAAAATATGGGATTGAAAACTTTTAAGTGATGTTCAAATATAGGTTTGAATGCTATTTCGAGTCTTTCAATGTATATTGAACAAACAAAGTTGCATATCTTAACATGTCGAGAAATAGCCCATTTTCAACTTGCCGTTTTTTTGATCCTGAAATAGGTTTATAAATTATATTTTTAAACTTAAAAAAACACAAGTTTAAAAATCATTCCGTATTCAAACGGTTCTTTGAAAATACCGGAGTTCCAAAAAGAACTGCGGCTCTTTTTTGTGAGCCAAGGTTTATTCACTCTTTAAAGCGAACCGAATCTTTGGGCGGCTCGCTATTTTTTGCCCACCTGTACTCGATATTAAAAATATTATAGTTATTGCTTTTTTATTACTAAGAAATTATTTCGTAATTCATTGTGATTATAATCGTATTGATAATATAAATGTTATTGTGTTGCCTCAACAACAAGATCAAATAATTTTGCTTTGCTATAAGGCGTCATCCATAAAGTATGTCACGCAAAAATTGGCCAAAATTAACCCCCCCTCCCCCCTATGACACACTTTGTCACGCAAGGTCAAACCCCCTCTCAAAAAGTACGTCACATTTGGCCAGACCCCCCCTTGTTTTCGATGGGATTTTTTATAGAATTTATTTTAATTTTATTTCTTTAAATACATATTATTTAGGTATTTTTGCCGATTTTGATATGTAAAAAAAAATGTTGTCTAATAAAATACACTCAATTATTCATTTTTTGAAGAATTAACATTGCGATATAAAAAACAGTTTTGTACCTTATAAAAAATAGAAGACCTTTCGGTAACCCCTTAGCTACAAGCAACAATTGTTCCAAAATGGATTATGATGTAACAAACAGCTGAAAGGAACTCCGAACCTCTGTTATGTAATCCAAAAGAACTTATTGTATATTGATAATTCACCAATAAAACCGAATTGAAATTAGAAGACCTGGCATAACATTCAAGTATTACAAAATCTTGAAAACTGCTTTTCACAGCTTTGTATCTAATAAGTTCAAACCATTTCAGTTTTCTTATGAACACCCTGCTTTCAAAGCATTTGTTTGCATAGAGTCAGAATTTGCAAAAATATAAAGTTCCAGCTGATAAAAAATTATGTATGTATGTATGTATGTATTTGAACCCCCGTCTTGGCAGGACTTGGCCATGACCACAGTATATTTCAACTGAGACGGTTCGGTTAGTAACCACCATATATCTCAAGAACCTTTGAAGCGAATACCTTTCTCTGGCTAACGATTTCTTCTGAAATTGTACAGACAAAGATCGGTAATGCAGATGACTCGGGCCAGGCAATCCACGACTCCCTCGTCCAGTTCATGAGTATATGAGATGGCCCTGGGCTGTTTTGAGACGGTGTTAGTAGTTATATAATGGTTTGATATATTATACCTTGTGACATTATTTCGCCACTACGGATCAATTCAGTTCTAAAGCATTAACTTCATGATGGCCGACTGGTTAGCGTCCCAGACCATCAATCCAAAGGTGTGAGTTCGAATCCCGCCTGATGCTTAAAGGTTTTTTGTTCATATTCAAAGTTCAATTCATGATTCCAATTTTCAAGAGAACCGACCGGGATTTGATCCCTTAACCTTCTGCTTTCGAGGCAGAAGCCGCAACCATTAAGCCACGGAACCGGTAAGTTCCAGCTGATAAAAAATTATAATGTGATTCTTCTTAATAATAGTAAGCAAAAAATTATAGAAAAAAGCTTCACATTTAATTGTGCACAGTTCAAATTAATATTATGCATACATTTAAAAAAACCTCCCCCCTTCATCACATCTTGTCACACCTGCGGTAACCTCCCTCCCCCCCCTAAGAGCGTACATACTTTATGGATGACGCCTAAAATGCGAAAACAAAAGAAATACAAAAAAATCACCCTATTTATCCCTATTTATTGACAATTCATATAGATTTTCTTTTATTTTCGGTAAGTATATTCAAATCATCAGATCTTAAAAATATGGTCTCTTAGATTCAATATTTCTTTTGTAGAGATCTCGTTCGATGTTAATTTTTAGAGAACTTAATATCATATGCTTTTATGCTTTTCTTTGATATTTCAAAATTTTCATATCTTACAAAAAGTGACGAATGACCTCTCTAGGTTAAAGTCACGTTAATAAAATAAACAACAACATATCTTACAAAAACGTAGAGTGGACTTGGACATTACCCTTCTTTTGGTAAAACAACAACATTAACAATATCTTGGGAACAGTTTATTCTTGGTTATGGTCAATCTAGGGATAAGTACATTCTAGCGAATGGATTTTTGGGAATTGAAATTCTGAGGAATGGAATTTAGTTGTCCTTAGTTTGACAAATAAAAAAATAATTCAAAGACGAATTTGAATTAACATGCAATCCACATTGATTTGACCATCCCCACTTACAATTTTAATGAATGTATTTGCAAATGATTTTATCAATAGGTTTTTTACAACGTTGACATATTTTTTTCGGCTTCAAACCGTTTATTTGTTGATAAACCTTAAAATTGACAAATCCATTTTCCAAATACATTGTCATACAATTTCTTATTGTTCCATAGTTTTTCCCTAATTTTACAATCGAAATCTGCTACTGTACCATTTCCAAAGTTTTTCAAATTGTTGGCAATTGCTTTAACCGCTATCCACAAACCTGGTTTTTCGTTTTCATTTTTAATTGTTATTCTTAGCACATTCTTCAGAGTCTACAATATCTAAGGCAAGTTTTCTGTTTATACTTGTTTTCACGCTATTCCAAACTAATCTACTACTGCTACATAACTTTATACGATGCTTTGATGTATCTAATCTACGGCAATAACAAATTTGTAATAGTTTCCCTTATACTATCCCTGGCAAAATCATTAAACTATCAACCTTTTTCCAAATTTTGCAGGGCAAATCGCATAACATTTTGTCTTATCAAAAGGATTCCCGCAAGTCCCGCTCATATTTCGTTCACTTGATCAAACTTTTAACAGCAACTTATTGCTCCACTTCCGGTGACAATTTTCTCTGCTCCTTTCTTCTCCTCCAGCCATATGTTTCTCAATCAGGGACCCGATTTCTGCTGCACGGGGCTTATTAGACAAAAGATGGCTGGGTATCGATTCGAGGGAATGCCATTCGATTGGGATGGGTTTGAAGGGGGGATATTCTCGGAAAGCGAGCTCATTAAATTTTATACCACCGCCGCCACCGTGTTTCGATCCGCCGCCGGAACCGGAACCACCCGGAAAAGCCACAAAATACAGTTCAATCCTTTTCTCGTTTCGCTTACTCACCTCGATTTTGCCATCGGTTTTCCTATTAGGTTGATGGTGGTGGTGGGGGTGGCAGGATCGGCAAACAGCTTTTCCCACGTGGGACAGGTGTGCTCTTTAATTAACTTATTGATTTTTAATTAAACCTCTACTATTGGAGCTGCTGCTGGCAGCGGTTCTGTCTTTTGCTCAGCACACACACAGTCTCAAACTATAAATTTGTTTTATAATCCAATTATATTTTATGATTTTCAGAGGGTGGAAGCACCGTAATGACCGATGTCTGTTAGAGTTTTACGGATGTGTATGTGTGTGAGTGGGTTTGGTTGGTTGTCATTTCCGGGCAGAGTAGCGATGCGTTTCCGCCAAAGATGCAGTGACCATGCACACGTTTCCGGAATGGGTTTTGCCAGTAGGGAACGAGGATAGTTTAGTTAAAAGTTTTCCAATTTAATTATACCGACATCGACACTACTGCTTCAAAGGGATAAAGTTACGGGATGTATTTACAGAAAAGCAATAGTGAAAATTCAGTAGCAATTTATTTAAAAATTATATTAATCTGTTTTCCAAGTACCTACGAGTCATCTTTTTAAAATATTTTTGCAAAAAAATAAAGTAAAAATACAACTAAAAGATCATTTTAATTATCATTTTATTTGATCAACAACGATTGTCTTCAGTCACAAAAGTATCATTCTATACCAGACAGTGGATTTTTTCAAATAAAATTATTGCATCATCTGATCTGTTGGAATTGCATTGTATTTTTAAAATTTAAAATAAAAAATGCCTTTTTAATACTTTGGTATCGCCAAAAAGTTGCCCGATCCCTATTCGAATCGAAACTAGGTTCTAAAGGGTAATTTTGGTCTATGATCACGGATCCGAAGTACATTTTTCGATATATCGTGACGGTGGAGCGATACAACCCCCCTTTTTTCTGGATTTTTACGAAGACGCGTTATTCAGTGATTTGTAGCTAAAAACCGTGAGGAGATAGAAATTTGGTCTCTTTTGTGTAAAATTGGATGCACGATTTTATAGCGTACTCAAAATTTAAAAATAATGTATTTTCCATCAAATAAAAGTTAATAAGTAATTATAAAATCGCTGCCATTTTCCGCTACTCAACTGTCATGAATCGTGAAATATGTCATTTCTCGATTAAATTTTCAAAAGGCCCTATTTTCATAGGAAACCCATGAGGGATAGGTTGCTTGAAAATTTAATCTAGATTTAACCATTTCTGATCAGTTTTTCGAAGTTTTCCCGCATAAAAATGTACCATGTAAAAACTTTTTTTCATATGGTAATTGAACTTTAAACTATATTGTTACTACCATTTCCAAAAATGTTTGACTACTATTTTAAAAATGGTATTTATATGGTTGGCATGAATTTTTACTATCTCACCAATGGTTTAACCATCTGGCATAAGGGTGGTTAGCAATGGTAACCTTAAAAAACTCAGTACTATTTTCGTCAAAAAACTGTTTGTTGTATGGTAAATAAATGATTTAAGTACTATTTGGCAAAAAGTAACCTTAAATCAAACAGTTCACAAATAGTTTAATATAGTAAAATTTTAATTTTGGGAAATTGAAAAAACGATTTCACAAATAGTTACCATTTCTCAAAGTGTCATTGTATGATCCAATATGGTAATCAAATGGTAATTTTTTATCCGGGTTATCCCCTAAAACCCAATTTTATGCTTTTGTAAGTATTTTTTCGGAAAATTCAGCAAATATTGCATTAAATTACCCTTGTCGTGGCTCGTACACTGCTTGAAAGCGTTTTTTTTCCTAAAATAAAGATACATACCAGATTTTGCCGTTTAGCGAAAAAATATTAACTTTTTATTTTTAAAAATCCTATCATTCTAGTATTGCATGAACCATAAACACACCAAAGAGTCAATATTATACAAAATTTGATGATTTTTCCAAAAATATACGGTTGACTCTCTGGATGTCGATTTTCTTGATATCAATATTGCTCCAGCTGTCAATAAAATTTTAAGTCCCTTCAAGAAGCATGCTTTGATTTTTCGTTCTACTTTAAACTTCGAAAAACTGATAGTGACCATTTTTTAAAACTTTTTCGTAAAATTCTGTTAACTCGTGAAGAAATCATACAAACATGCAATTTTGTTTGCTATACAACTTTGTAGAACATTGTTACACTTTAAGAAGTAACCCTGCAAAGTTGCAAAAACACGTTATTTTAAAATGTTATTTTAATGACCTGTAAATGACATATCTCACTATTTTTGACAGTTGACTTCAGACATTATAAACTATTTTTTATCACTTGGTTAAATTTGAGCTTTCAATAAAACCATGTTGGGAATCATACCATATTTTTAGAAGGATTATAATTACGAGTTGGTGCAACAATATAAATTATTGGGAAATAAATACTTAAAAATACATAAAAACTGATGAAAATTGAAATTAAAATTCCACCGAAAAACATTCGCCTTTATGAAAATTTTCTGTTCTTTAAAATTATATCAAACCAATGCTCTGGTGTGTTAATAATGAGTTTTTCAACTATACAGTATGTCAAAAAGTATTTACACTCCTTGCACATTTTGTGATGAAACATGTAAACAATTTAATGTTGACATAAACCTAATTCTACGTTTTGTTCAGAAACTCATGCCTAACATTTTGCTACAAAAAGTTCATGAAAAGATGTTTTCTATAAAAAGTTATAGAACAAATACTATTACAAAAATCAAAACAGGTGCAAACAAAGTTTGTACACCTTTCGAAAAATTAACATAAATAAAGTTATTAGTTTACAAATCACCATAAATCCAGTCTCCCAACTCAAAAAAAAATTATTTGGATTGAATATAAAGTTTACTAATTACTTAGTATAAAAATTTATATAACTCTGGAAATTCTATATAAAACTTATCTAAACATAATTTTGCAAACTTTCAATTTAACTAAATGTCAATATATTACCATAAAATTAGCTAAATAAACATTCTGGAATGGGTATAACACCGTTTTGGGGGTCTTTGTATCGCTAGAATAGTTTTTTCGTTGGAATTTCGTACCAACCCGGAATTACGACGTCGGAAAATCCGACGGCATCCGAACCGGTCCACAATTCACAAGTAAACCTATGTGGCATTGGAAAGGGAATAAAATTTCCGATCTTTTGATACCCATACATCTAGGTTTTCTATAAAACCCACGTTTTTAAATACCTATTTTTTTCAATCAGTCAAGGATGCCTATTTGGAGTTGGAAGACTGGATTTATAGTGATTTGTCAACAAATAACTTTATTTATGTAAATTTTTCGAAAGGTGTACAAACTTTTTATGCACGAGCAATTCCAGCTCAAATCAGGAATTTTTCTGGTACTTTTGTACCCGACCCTCTCCGATTTCAACGAAACTTTGTAGACATGTTATCCTAGGCCTATATAAGCCATTTTTGTGTATATGGAGCCAGTAGTACTCGAAAATATCATTTGAGAAGGGCGTAAGGTATTTAAATATTTTTGTATTTTGTAATTTAAAAATTACTGTATCTCGAAGCCGTTGCGTCGTATCAAAAAGTGGTCAAAGACAAACTTGTAGGAAATTAGACGGGCTTTCTGAAAAAAATACACTGAAACAAAAATACACGCCACATCTATGAGATTTTTTGATTTTTAAGTATTAAACTTAAATTTAAAGATGATGTCACGATTTTTTTTCGTTCAAAATTTTTGAGGAAATAGCCAAAAATGTTACCAAAAGACTGACGAAAAATGCAGGATGGTATGTCTCTCCTAAAAAAATACAAAAATCATTTACTAAAACTGTTTTTTTTTTTGAAAAGTGGTCTAAACGTTTCAAAACCGGTAGTGGGAATCGATTATCCAGACAATTTTACATAAAAGTCTCCATATTGACCATTGTCATATGTCCAATCCTTGGGAAGATACAGCGGTTTTAAAAATAAAAATATGGAAAAACGGGTTTTTTTGTGGTTTTTGGCAATTTCTATATGACAGACTTGATTTTTCAGTCTCGTGAATATTTTTATCGGAAAGCTCGTCCAATTTCCCATAAGATTGTCTTTGACAGCATTTCAATTGGATGTAAGGGCTTACAGATATAAGCTTAATTACATTGCTAATAACTGAAAATAGAATATTTTTTTCAGTGTGGATGAAACCAGGATAGTAAATTTGCTTACGTAAATATAAAAACGATATAAATCAAAAAGCTGTCAAAGGCAAACTGATGGGAAATTGGACGAGCTTTCCAGGTAAAATATTTACGAGACTGAAAAACCAAGTCTGTCATATATAAATTGCCAAAAAACCCGTTTTTTTCAACATTTTTATTTTTAAAACCGCTGTATCTTCCCAAGGATTGGACATAGGACAATGTTCAATATGGAGACTTTTATGTAAAATTGTCTGGAGAATCGATTCCCACTACCGGTTTTGAAAAATTTTGACGTTTAGACCACTTTTCAAAAAAACAGTTTTAGAAAATGATTTTTGTATTTTTTTAGGAGAGACATACCATCCTGCATTTTTCGTCAGTCAGTGGCTATTTCCTCAAAAATTTTGAACGAAAAAAAATCGTGACATCACCTTTAAATTTAAGTTTTAGACTTAAAAATCAAAAAATCTCATAGATGTGGCGTGTATTTTTGTTTCAGTGTATTTTTTTCAGAAAGCCCGTCTAATTTCCTACAAGTTTGTCTTTGACCACTTTTTGATACGACTCAACGGCTTCGAGATACAGTAATTTTTAAATTACAAAATACAAAAATATTTTTATACCTTACGCCCTTCTCAAATGTTATTTTCGAGTACTACTGGCTCTATATACACAAAAATGGCTTATATAGGCCTAGGATAACATGTCTACAAAGTTTCGTTGAAATCGGAGAGGGTCGGGTACAAAAGTATCAGAACAATTCCTGATTTGAGCTGGAATTGCTCGCACCTTTTTTGATTTTTGTAATAGTATTTGTTATATAACTTTTTATAGAAAACATCTTTTCATGAACTTTGTGTAGCAAAATGTTCAACATGAGTTACCGAACAAAACGTAGTACTAGTTTTCTGACAAACTTTAAACTGTTACATGTTTCATCACAAAATGTGCTTAGTGGCCAAGGGGTGTACATATTTTTTTTACATACTGTGAGTTCTTCTGCAAATTGATAAAAATCACCAAACCTACTTTATATATCTAGCTTTAAATTCTGCGATGACATTTCTCCCAAGAATGTTTACTTTTATTATTTTTTTGAAGAATTAGAGTAGACCCTTATCCTTATCCATAGATTTTCAAAACATGTTTCAACTATTTTCAAAAAAAAAAAAGAAACAAGTTCACACATCTGAATCCCCTCTCCCTTCTCTCTCTCATAACGAGTCGATCGGACAAGCTTTCAGATAAAATATAATTTATTACCCTCCCGGTGGGATTCGTTTTCCCGCGCTCTGTATCGACGTTGGCTGACTGTAACGATGACGATGGTATAACGAAGTGAAATAGGAAAAAAAATCAAACGCACACACACACTCGTACTAAATTGTCACTGTCCAGCTTTCTGGTCCCCCTCCTAATACCCTCCAGGCCTTGGGCAGGACCGGATTTCCAGACGTCTCCTGCATTGTCCCCGTATTGTGTGACGATGAATGCGAAAGTCAATCGAGATTTTGATTTATTGCCTCGGAAGCTGCCGGACTTCTTCGGCCGCTGTTTATCGGCAAATGTTTGACGTTACGCGGCGTTCGATAATCTCTCTGTATCTTATTCAGGGCTTTGTCGGAATGTGTAGCCTGGCTTCCGGCATAATCTCATCTCGTTCCGGGCAAATGTTTGCAGCTGTCGGGCATGTTAATTGAGTTTTATTTTTCGCTGTCTTGTTAGTGTAATAGGACATTAAGGGAACATCTAGAACAAAGTACTAAATATTTTTTTGGTTTTTTTCTAAAAAAGCATCCGTTTTTGACTGCATTATTAACTCAAATGCCAAGAAAATGCATATGAGACATTTATGCGAACAGGGACAATAGTTGTCTTGTAATTCTTAGTTTACACTAACTCTCAGCTTAGCCAAAAGAAACATGCTCACACCATACCTAGGAATTTCTTTGTCATGTAACTCATCAAAGCATAAGCGAAACGATGATTTGGCGACAATTCCGCGAGAATGCCCGCAACTGACGCATCTGTCGAAATATTTAAACGCTCGCATAAACATGAATACACTGTACACAGTATCAGCAGCAACTCGCCGCATCTGCACCGAGCAGGAATTTAATGAAACGACATTGTGGCGACGAAATTGCATCACACCCAAAGTTAAATATTCGTGCTGTCACTGGCAGAGGACCACACTCACACTGCTGGAAGGAATCAGGAATCAAGTGGGAAACCCGGTTACGGCAGGACAGGAGGCGTGAAAATGCGTTGAATTTCCACTTAGACGGTGACTCGTGGAAGCTGGATTAGAATTTATTGCTGGGAAAGTTTGCCATTCAAATCGTTAATTGAATGTTGGAAGGAATATTGTTCTGCAGATTGAGCAAAACAACGAATCTCGTCAAAATCGCTTAAACTGAGATCTACTCTAAAATGCCGTATTATGCGAGTGGCCCAAATTTTCACCAGAGATATTCTTGTGCAATCTAGCGCCTGGTAGTTTCCTCCGAAAAGTTGTGCGTTATGACTTCTAAGGTATACAACTTTTACACGGAAAATGAACTTTTCCGACCAGACCAACCAAGGCAGCCGTGGAAAGCGTTATGTACTCGCATTTCCACTCACTGCCTGCAATTGGCATATGCGGAAAAGTTGTATTATACTAATGCACCAGTCGCGAACATTTCATCTTTGGTGGGGATCTTTGGGGAAACAAGATTTAGAAAGATTTTTACCGGAGAATTACACATCATATTGCATTTTTTTTTCATTTTCTTACTTTAAACATCAAATTTAAGTTCAGCGACCCTAATTTAGTCAAATTTGAATAGTTGAAGGTCTATAAAATTACAAAATGCAATTTTTCAATGATTTTGCGTCGCCATTTTGGCCGCCATCTTGGATTTACTTACTTACTTTACTTTTATTGGCGCTACACCACACCCAAAGTTAAAGAACGAGGGGAAAGTCCTCGCGAAAAGGAACGTGAGGAAAGTACTATTTTGCGTGAGTAAAGACCTCTCGGGTGTTCATTCGTTCATTGACGAGTTCATCCTATTGAGAGGCTTATATGGACAAATGACCGCCACTTAGTCACCGAACCATGGTGGCCTATACGGCAAAGGCACGGTTCAATAAGCCGAAGGTCTTGGGTTCGAATCTCGGTACCGGTACTTTTTTTTTTTTGATGGATGAACTTTTTTGGATAATGAACCATGAGTAAAGTACTCACGGCAATTTCGGGATTTATCCTCTCCGTCCGCACACAGTACCATTTTACTACCGAATCGTGCTCTTTATCCTCTCGTATGCCAATGCCCAGTTCTGGGTGCATAATCTGCTACACGATTCTCCTCCAACAAGCACGGTCCATTGCTGCATGTCTCCAATTTAGCGGTCCACTCACACTTTCTAAATCCCACAACCTACGTCTTTGTTCCCACATTTTTTTTTTCAGGATTTTGAATTTGTTTTTTTTTATTTGGTTGAAACTTTGTTTATGTCAAATGAAGCCATTTTGTATCTTGAGAAGGAATTTTCTGATTAACTTGGTGTCTTCGGCAAAGTTTTAGCTTATGGTATTAACTTTTCAGAAAAAAATAAGGTACACGGAAAAAAACTCGGTTTATTATTTGACTTTGAGATAACTGAATGTTGATTTTTCAAAAACTAGAAATTTTAAAACTTCAATTAACAAAATTTTATGGGCCCTTTTGAAAGGTTACGCTTGATTCTTCAGTTTCGAAATCATTTGTATTGATAAGAGCAGACAATTTCACCAATGTTTCATTTTATTTTAATAAAAAACGAAACAATAGTTTCCGAGATTCCGCGAGTTGAAAAATGAGGGCAAATTAGATAACATTGAGCAAAACTCATTTCTCAAAAAAAAGGTGGATGCATCTCAGCAATCAGCAGTCCGATCAACAAAGTTAAAAAAGGAAAATTGTAGGACATTTTCTCAACATTTCGAAAATATGTTTTGTAAGTTGGTTCATGAAGTATTTTTAAAATGCAAAAAAGCTAAACATTTTTTGAAAAAAAAAAATAAAATGCCTGCAACTTGAAAATTGTTCACCATATTGTAAATTGTTTGGGTAATTTTCGACTGCAAATTTGAATTTGCATCTAAAAATGATTTTCCCAAAATTGTGAAAATGCGGAACAAAATCGGGAAATGACACGATAAGATACGCGGATCGCTCAAAACATGCTTGAAAATAGCCTTAACTGAAAAAGTGACTATCCTTATACAAAATCATATAGATAATGAATTTGGTTTGGCCTCCTCGAATTTTTGAGCAATCGATCTCAAATTTGGGATTCAGGCTCAGTACCTACACACCAATATTTTTTTGTGCAGAAATTCAGTACAGTTTTCCAGAATATTCATCTACTGAAATTTTTGTAAACGATTCAGTAAATTAGATTTTATTGAATTCTCTGTTATCTGATATTTGTCACTTTGATAGACGGTTTACTGAAATTTCAGTAAAAAGGTTGTCTAAATAACTGAAATTTCAGCAAAAAAAACGTCAAATTTTTGGCTGAAAATTCAGTTCAGTTGACAGATCATTTGCTGAAGATTCAGCAATCATTGCTGGTATTTCAGGTATCAAAATTTGATTATAAATACTGTTATTAATTCATTTATTTCATCAATCGTCCAAAACTAAAAAAAAAAGGTTTGCATCGAAGCATTTGTTTTTAACAGTTTTCTTACCTTTGTTTCTAAAGATCACAATAGGGTCATTCTCCGCTAACTCACACAGCAGATGCCCCGACCCCTCTTCGATTTGCGTGAAACTTTGCTCTAAGGGGTTCTTTTGGTTCCTGATCACGAATCCGAGGTCCATTTTTCGATATCTCGTGACGGTGGGGCGGTACGACTCCTTTAATTTTTCTGGGTTTTTACTAAGACACGTTTTTTAGTGATTTGTATCTCGCAACCGTGAAGAGATAGAAATTTGGTGTCAAAGGGACTTTCGTGTAAAATAAGACGCCCGATTTGATGGTGCATTGCTAGAATCAGATTTTTTTTTAATATTTTTGTGGTGAGTGTATCCGGTTTGTTTTTTTTTTTTTTTATTTTCGAAAAATCCCCACATACAAGCAGTGCACAAGCCACAACAATCGTCCAAGGGGTCATTCTTATGCAAATTTAGCTGAACTTTCCGAAAAAAATACTTTTAAAAGCACACGATTGAGTTTTAGGGGTTGAAAATTTGAAAAATTGGTCAAAATCATTACTTTTTCAAAAAACTTTTTTGTAAAAATCCGATAACTCGTGAAGAATACATGCAAACGCCTTATGTTTACATAAACAAATTTTTGTTTTTGTCTGCTCTACAATTTTGTAGAATATTGTTACACTCTAAAATGTAACCCTGCAAAGTTAGAAAAAACACGTAATTTTAAAATAAAAAAAAAATGTTCTAAATGAAAAAATGACCCTTCTAGGTTATTTCAAATTCGAAAAGTACATTAAATTTCCCATAAAATGACATGTCTCACGATTTTTGACAGTTGAGTAACGGGAAATGGCAGCGATTTTAAAACTATTTATTAACTTTTTTTGATGAAAAATACATTTTTTCGGAATTCTGAGTACGCCATCAAATCGGGCGTCTAATTTTACACAAAAGTCCCTTTGACACCAAATTTCTATCTCTTCACGGTTGCGAGCTACAAATCACTGAAAAACGTGAGTTATAGAACGTCCATTGTAGAAGGGGAGATATTTCGCCAAATTAATAACACCGATGTGGTTAGATAGACTGTCTTTTCTTCTGATTTTATTGTGATCGAAAAGTCTCCAGAGTCTCACACACGAGGTACTGAGGTTTTGCTTACAGAGCATTAATCGAGCTACTTGCTTTAATCGCGGCGAGGTAAACGAAGTTTAGCTTTGTTCGCAGTTTGGGTTACTGTTGTCGGCTGTGCTGACGATTTTGGTGGCGTCGATCAATTATGCGGAAAGCAATTTCCGTAACTCGTGTCTTAGTAAAAAACCAGAAAAATGAAAGGGGTCGTACCGCCCCACCGTCATGAGATATCGAAAAATGGACCTCGGATTCGTGATCAGGGACCAAAATTACCCCTAAGGACAAAGTTTCACGAAAATCGAAGAGGGGTCGGGGCAACTTTTTCCGATTTCGTATGATTTGGTGGAGAATTACCCAATACAAAATTAAAAAAAAAAACAACACACTTGAAAGAGGATTTTCTCTCGGCAGCATCCAAACATTAAGTCAGAAGTGACATTTCAGTTTGACAGTTCATGCTTTTTCAATAATGTTTTTGTTTATTACCGAATTGCAGCAAATGTGATGATCACTGAATCACATTCAGTTATTCAACCCAACCCAACATTTGCAACCCAACATTTGCTGTGTACACCCATGCAATTTAGTCTTGCAATGGAAGGTGAAAAGTCAAATTTGAACCACCCTGCTCAATACTCTTCGACCATTCATTTGTCAATCTCTGATTTCTCGATATTTCTTACTACTTTATTGGATTTGTCGGTCCCTTCAGACAGCCATTCCTAGACGGTCCCTTTATTATCGACATAAATAGAGTTAACTGTGTTGTAGAAATTAGATCTATGGGTTAATATGAATTACGTAAAAACCTCGAGGCTTTTGCCATTTTACCCCCATCATCCCTACAGCTTCTACACAAGAAAGCAGGAAGGTCAAAGTTATGAGAGGATCGTCATCGCAAGATATCACAGCATCGAGTTTGGAGTTTATTTGATGTTCCCTCCACGTGTTCCAGTAAGTCAAACAGCACTTGCTGCAGCACTTTTGTGCAATTATGTACATTTTGCGCAGTTTGTTTGGTCCAGACACAACATTCTCCTCAAATGTTCTATTCAATTTATAATTTTACAGAATTAGCAAACTTCATCGAGGTTTGCAGAAAAGAAAAACAACCAAACAAGTAAAAATCACCACCAAATAGAAAAGCATAATCAGCACGAGCAGAGGTAGAGTAGTGATAGTAGTGAACTACACCACTTCAGCATGCCAAAGCACCGACCGACACCGCGAAGTTCTACACTCCCAGCATCATAAATATTACGTGATGAGGCCTGATTGAGTTGAGTTGTGTGCAAGTTTTTGCCCGGGGAAAGCGGCAACTAGAGGAACTGGCAGAAGTGGGCCAAACAGCAGAAGCAGCAGCAGTCAGCCACCATCCATCCATCGTCAGGTTCGTCAGCAGCTTCAGCCTGAATTTATGCATCTCCAGCAATCTCTGTAAAAGCATTTACAATATTTTAATGGAGCATCACCATCACACCAGGGCAAGCAAAAGCAACATCATCGCCATCATCATGCTAGAGAGCGGGATGGATGCATATCAGATGCAGATGCAGCGCGAACACGCAGAGTGCTTCCTATGCATAATAAAATTAGATTCCAGGTTTCCGCAGAGCTCGCCGGATGAAAGGGGCAGACAGGTTGCCCCGGGCAGGGCAGGTGGACAGGTGATCGTGGTGGAAAGGGAGAGTTTTGCGTATGGAATGCATCTGCTGCAGGGTGGGAACACTTTGTTTTGGAAGAGAGAGACAGAGAGAATTGTTTAGTGTGAAAACAAATTTCCGGGAAGATTTTTGGGAAAACAATACTGTTTTAGTAGAAATTATTTAGAAACAATGCTTGCATTAAACCAAAATTTTTTTTTTATACAAATCATATTCTATTCTATTCTACTCTACTCTACTCTACTCTACTCTACTCTACTCTACTCTACTCTACTCTACTCTACTCTACTCTACTCTACTCTACTCTACTCTACTCTACTCTACTCTACTCTACTCTACTCTACTCTACTCTACTCTACTCTACCTACTCTACTCCACTCTACTCTACTCTACTCTACTCTACTCACTCCACTCCACTCTCCTCTCCACCCACCCATCTCACTCCACTCCACTCACTCACCCACTCACCCTACTCCACCTGCTCCACCTACCCCACTCCACCCACTCCACCCCACCCCACTCCACCCACCCCACCCACCCACCCCACCCCACTCTACCCCACCCCACCCCACCCCACTCCACCCACCCCACTCCACTCCACCCCACCCCACTCTACCCCACTCCACACTCCACTCCACTCCACTCTACTCCACTCCACCCCCACCCCACCCTACCCACTCCACCCACCCACCCCACTCCACTCCCACTCCACTCCCACTCTACCCCACTCCACTCTCTACTCTACTCCACTCTACTCCACTCCACTCCACTCTACTCTACCTACTCCACTCCACTCTACTCCCACTCCACCCACTCCACCCACTCTACTCCACTCTACTCCACTCCCACTCTACTCCCACTCTACCCCACTCTACCACTCCACTCTACTCCACCTACTCCACTCTCTACTCCACTCTACCCACTCCACTCCACTCTACTCCACTTACTCCACTCTACTCTACTCTACTCTACTCTACTCCACTCTACTCTACTCCACTCTACTCCACTCTACTCTACTCTACTCCACTCTACTCTACTCTACTCACCTCTACTCTTCACTCTACTCTACTCTACTCTACTCTACTCTACTCTACTCTACTCTACTCTACTCTACTCTACTCTACTCTACTCTACTCTACTCTACTCTACTCTACTCTACTCTACTCTACTCTACTCTACTCTACTCTACTCTACTCTACTCTACTCTACTCTACTCTACTCTACTCTACTCTACTCTACTCTACTCTACAAAAGGATACAGTAGATGTAATATTTTTTAACTGATAAGCCCACTGTATTCACACTTCACAACCACGCTTCTAACGATCGATTCCATGGATTCACCATTTTCATAGCCAACCACAGGATTACTTCCGCAATCGCAAAGTTTTCCCTAGAATCCATTCCTCCAATCACTTCGGAAATAGATAACTTGGCGGGATTTACTTGCACTTGCACGAATGTCTCTCCTTTCCTTCCCACGGCTGCGATAGCCCACCAAATGCACTGCCACCCACCGCAAAGGTCCAAAGTCGGTCGGTAATCCGCGTAATCCGGCGACAATCTTGTGCCATTGCACATCAACCGCAGCACCTTTTCTGCGAGGACAGATTTTCCCCCACATTTTCTGCCCCAAGAAAATGCTGCCAAGATCACGAAAAGTGGCACGCGATTTGCGCAGGCACACTCACACCCACCCACAAACAGACACAGCTCGATTAAATCTATAAAGAAGTATTAAATGAAATCTTAGTATTCTTCTCACGAACCCTGTGTAAACTATACATCGAAGTGGAAAACTTTACGGGAGGGGAAAGATTTCCGTTTTTCATTCCATTTTTGCTTGAAAGTATTGAACACCTCTACTTATTATGGTGACTGCTAAAACCGGAAACAAGAAGCAAGAAACAAGAACCAAGAAACAAGAACCAAGAAACAAGAAACAAGAAACAAGAACCAAGAACCAAGAAACAAGAAACAAGAAACAAGAAACAAGAAACAAGAAACAAGAAACAAGAAACAAGAAACAAGAAACAAGAAACAAGAAACAAGAAACAAGAAACAAGAAACAAGAAACAAGAAACAAGAAACAAGAAACAAGAAACAAGAAACAAGAAACAAGAAACAAGAAACAAGAAACAAGAAACAAGAAACAAGAAACAAGAAACAAGAAACAAGAAACAAGAAACAAGAAACAAGAAACAAGAAACAAGAAACAAGAAACAAGAAACAAGAAACAAGAAACAAGAAACAAGAAACAAGAAACAAGAAACAAGAAACAAGAAACAAGAAACAAGAAACAAGAAACAAGAAACAAGAAACAAGAAACAAGAAACAAGAAACAAGAAACAAGAAACAAGAAACAAGAAACAAGAAACAAGAAACAAGAAACAAGAAACAAGAAACAAGAAACAAGAAACAAGAAACAAGAAACAAGAAACAAGAAACAAGAAACAAGAAACAAGAAACAAGAAACAAGAAACAAGAAACAAGAAACAAGAAACAAGAAACAAGAAACAAGAAACAAGAAACAAGAAACAAGAAACAAGAAACAAGAAACAAGAAACAAGAAACAAGAAACAAGAAACAAGAAACAAGAAACAAGAAACAAGAAACAAGAAACAAGAAACAAGAAACAAGAAACAAGAAACAAGAAACAAGAAACAAGAAACAAGAAACAAGAAACAAGAAACAAGAAACAAGAAACAAGAAACAAGAAACAAGAAACAAGAAACAAGAAACAAGAAACAAGAAACAAGAAACAAGAAACAAGAAACAAGAAACAAGAAACAAGAAACAAGAAACAAGAAACAAGAAACAAGAAACAAGAAACAAGAAACAAGAAACAAGAAACAAGAAACAAGAAACAAGAAACAAGAAACAAGAAACAAGAAACAAGAAACAAGAAACAAGAAACAAGAAACAAGAAACAAGAAACAAGAAACAAGAAACAAGAAACAAGAAACAAGAAACAAGAAACAAGAAACAAGAAACAAGAAACAAGAAACAAGAAACAAGAAACAATCACGTTCCGTCACCCTGCAATGTGACACTTTCTGCACTTCTTGGGGTAAATATTACTTTCAAGACTTGCCCTTACTCAACGATTTTCTCTTTTCTTGAACCAAAATCAACCCCAAAATCGGCTGCTCATCCGACTGGGGTTTGCACACGTAAAAAATGGAAATCTATGCCAGACTCACTAAGAAAACTGATCAAACCCAAATTCAGGGGCGCAACAGGAAGGGGCAGGGGGAAAGGCTAAGACGAGCATAAGCATAAGAATAAAAGGGCCAAATCCACCCTCAACCCCCTCTTCCCATCGCCCTTTTTCTGATTCACATTTGCCTCCTTTGTGTGTGTTTGCCTTTCAATCTTTATCTCGATTCAATTTATGTGAAAAGATGAAAAGAACGGCTTATATGCTGATGCCTCCTTTTCCGGTCGTCCGCGGCACGGTGGGTTTTCGTGTGTGGGGAAGAGTTCGCTGCTTCGTCCATCTTTACTAAACTCTGTGTCCCTTTGGCGTGTGTGATGGGAAGTTGATAAAGTTATGGCAGCTATCATTTAGCGGTTTGGTGGAAGGGTTGGAATGCTGGTGGTTTTGGAAGCGAGATTAACCTTGACATGAATTTTGGAACTTTAGATTGAAAAATGGCTATCTATCAAAACTACAATTACAAATGGTTATAAATTCATTTTAAAAATTCAATAAAAAACAAATGTTTTTGACAACATCAAAACCTTTTTTAAAATTATCTTTAAAGTGTCAGACGCAAAAAAAAATATCTATAAACCAATTCTTAATCTTAAAAAAAGAAATCAAAGAACTTTTAATTTTGCATAGGTTAAGCAAAGGAGCTCTGTCATTCTGAAATGGGTCGTTGGAAGCAGCGCGAGGGCTATCACCACCTAATACCCGGGACTGAGACAAGTTGTATCAGCATTGGGCATATACAAAGTCTGATACAAATTATAATTTCCCTTAATATCGCTACCGGTTTGCGGGTATTGGATTGGACACACACACACACACACACACACACACACACACACACACACACACACACACACACACACACAGGCAACTTTGGTCAACTTCATCCAATATGCTGATTTTCACTTTTTAAACAACTTATTTTGTAAAACTTTTGATAGAAACTTGCTTGCTCACTTTCGGTTGAATTATTATTCACTCGATTTCAGTTCAAAAAGCTTTATATCAGCTGTACTGCCCATGTTCGCATAAATGTCTCATATGCAAAAATTGCTGAGAAAAACATTATTTGAAGTTTGTCCCACACATAAGGCTACGTGTTAAGTTTTCGTTTAAATACTGGATTTCCTCCTGATTTTCAGAATCCAATAAAATACCTCTATTTAGACTTAAAACTGTCATCACAAACGAGGTGACATTGAAACTTAAAAAAAAAAGTCTTAGTATTGACGAAAAATTAATTTTTCGCGATTTTTTTATGGTACTGTACATTGGCATTACACGAAAATCCAAAATATTTTTTTAAAAACTCAAACATGCTAAATATGGTTCTCAACGTAGGAAATGCATTTCAAAACGTTTTCTGTTGATTAGACTTCTATTTTTGACCAATTCTTAGCACTTGTTTACCAAGCAGTCATTTTTTCAAGTTGAACTTTGGATGGTTCTGATAATTTTCCATGTTTTCCAACTATTTGAACCACAAAAAAACATATTTCCACACCAAAGTTCCTATTCTAAACATAACTGTGAGCAAAAGTTGAAAATGTATAAACGCTAGAAATTTTTAATTTTCCCAACTTTTTAAAATAATTGCTCAAATTAATGTATGGAATGCAGATATTTAATCATTCTAAACCAAGCATTCTAAACGGAATTTTATAGTAAAATGACTCTTTCATAAGTCCTCTTATAGACAAAAGCAGATTCTGTAGGTATAAAATTATACAGGACATTTAAAAAGGGGGTATATGGAAGCGTTGTCCCGTCACTAAAAATTCAAATTGTTTTGTTTGCAATGGTTTTGGATTCTCTTTGTACTCGAAAAACCCTTTAAAATGCTTATTAGGAATCGAAAATTGGTCAAAAGGAACCAGAGTTACGACTGACGCAAGTTTGCGTTATCCCATCACGCCAATTTTTTTGTCAAGGCACGAATTCAGAAAAAGGTGCTCATTTCTCGTGTATAGAAGCAAATCGTGTAACAGCCGTTTTTGATCGATGTAGACTAAATCGACCCTCCTGAATCCAAATTTGCCTGTTGATTTTCCTGAGTCTCAAAGGGAAGCGAGATATTCAAGATGGCGTCTAATATGGCGGCTGATTGGAAAAACTACCATACAAGGATTTTTAAGTTCAATCAACTCGTCAAATTCAACTAATTTGGGATCGCTGAACTCGGATACGACCTCTTGAATACTTCAAAGTATTCTAATTTATTTCTGTATAAAAATTTCCAATATTCTAGGTTCGCCATATTGGCCGCCATGTTGGATTGCACATTCCCTGAGTATTTTGGAATATTTTAGGGCTCATATTCGAGTTCAGCAACCTTTAGTTGATTTGACCTTTTCATTGCCGGTTACATTTCTTCATAAAATATCGGATATTCTAGCACCATTCCCATATAGGGGGAGAGGGGGTAATATGCGCCCCCGGGGCAAAATGCACCCCCTGCTTTTCTCGGTATTTGGAAGAATTTTCCGGGGAAAAATCATATAAATTGGAAGCTTAACATTGCTAAACCATGCTGGAAAAATTTGAGCATCGCAAAATAAAAACAGCTCAAGTTATTTGTAAAACTTTAAAATGTTGTGTTTTCATCTAATTTTCTTTGCACTTTCATTATGGTTTTTGGACAATATAAAAAGCATTTATTGATATTGTAAGTGTTGAGCTTCACAGTGGAGCATTTTGCCCCGACCACGCTTTTTGCAGAAAATTTAATTAAAAATGCATTTTTGATGTTTTTGGACTCATCTATCTACAGAATAATGAAGATTATGGCAAAAACTATTTACCTCAACACTTACAATATCAATAAATGCTTCTTATATTGTTCAAAAATCGTAATGAAGGTTCAACGAAAATTAGATTTAAACACAACATTTTATAGTTTTGCAAATAACTTGAGCTTTTTTTATACTGCGATGCTCAAATTTTTCCAGCATGGTTTAGCAATGTTAAGCTTCCAGTTTCTATGATTTTTCCCCGGAAAATTCTTCCAAGTACCGAGAAAAGCAGGGGGTGCATTTTGCCCCGGGGGTGCATATTACCCCCTCTCCCCCTACCCCCTCTCCCCCTACTTTGGAGTATTCTAGGAGTCATATTCGTGCTCAGCGACCCCAAATTAGTTAAAGTTGACTAGTCAGTAGAGATTTTCACAATTGCTTCATTTCATGACGGGACAACGCGAGCAAAACCCTCTTTTGCAAATTATCTGCGTTGTCCCGTCACGAAAAGAAGTACCTGTCAAATCAACAAAATTTGACGAAATTGGGTGATCCAGGAAGTAAAATCTTCGTTTTTCATTTTTGAAACAACTGTAGAAAAAGGTTTTTTTCGAAAACTTACTAGGAGAGCTTTTGTGTATAAAAATCAAAATGATCCAATTGTACGATGTTGTCCCGTCACACTTCATTTGTATCTCACTTGACTCAAACTTTGTGTTTTAAAATTTTTGCTAGAGTGAATCTTATTGGAAATTTAATGTACTTTCCAAATTTGTATAAATATTGGTACCGTTTCCCACAGATTTTAACGTTATCAGCAAAAAACTGAAAACATATGCGTACAAACGTTGTCCCGTCACGAAAGAATCGGTCTTTTATTGATTTTTCCCCTGATTTTTTGGCCCGTTCTTGAAGGGGAGGGTGACATAAACATTTGGTGAAAAAGCATAAGTTCTAGTTAGAAATAACTACGAGTAAATTAATTAAAAATCGATTCAAAATCAATTAAGAAACAAATTTCAACAATATTAAATATTTTGTTGAAATTTGTTTCTTATACTGCTATTTTTCTTATAAAGTCTTATTTTTTTTGGATGAATCATCATAGAACTTCCTTCCTTTTTCAATTTATTTATTCGATACGGATTACACTATTGACGAAAAAGTGTCCATCGCCATCAAAATATGTTATGCAGAATATTATATCTCCATTTGATCGCCAGTGGATGGAATGTGATCGACTTATGAGATCATAAATTACACAAATATGTATTGACCGATCATTCCATTTTATAATGAAAATAATTATATGCAGTATTTTCATATATTTTGACTGTCAAAAATAAATAAAATGTTTGAAAAGAATTTATGAATTTAAAAACCCTTATCGGTACACATTTATAAAAACGCAAATTATGTATACACTTTTAAAACCATATCTTTTACATTTTTATTTGGCAAGTCTATAAGAAATTAATTAAATATTTTGCCCAATATTCTTCCCAAACCCCACCGTTTTCCTCATAGAAAGTAGTCACTTTCCTAGTTATCCTAAGGCTGAGCTCACTCGCCTTACAATTCGCGACTCGGTGAACTGGAAAGCCAACGCGCGAGCGATAGATAGACGGCCTTCCTCCATGTGAGCCCGCCTATTGGAGGCCAGTCGGAATCCTGAATTGTGCTCAAACTTTTCCACAGCAGGGATGAGGAGAGAGAAGGCGAAAAAAAGTAGGTCTCAAATCTGCTGCTGCTGGTCCTTAAGTAGTCTGATTGACGTATGGCTCAACTCGATAGGATCATCATTTCATACGAGGAGGAGTCCGTGAAAGCTCAACGCGAAATTAATATTTTTGAACTTGCTTCAATGATGGCGGATCTATCTGGCTGATGTGGGAGGCTGTTGAAGAGGCTGCTGGCTGGTCTTCCAATCAAGGACTATTACAAGACAGAGATTAGAGATTGAGCCTCACAATGGAAGCATATATTGTTCCTTGTTTTATCATTGCTGGAATCAAAGCACACAAGATGTGTGTTTGTTTGGCTTCAATTTCATATTATAAGCTGTCTTTTCACAGGCTTTTGTCAATGGAATTTTATCAAGCAGTCATCTTGAATGAAACAACTCAACTATACCGAGTTTGTGCAAAAAAACAGACGTTACAAATTTATTTCACTGGTATATTTTTAAAGTACATTCAGCTGCAATTATCACATTCTCAGATTAAAGCTATTCATAATTTACTATAAAATAAGTAAGTGCACTTGTTTTCCGTTTGTCACAACATGGTTGCTTGTACTTGTTTTTGTTTGTGTGTGTGTGATTTTGTGTATTTGTCTTCTTCCTCCCTAACTCAAATGGAATGTTCTACAATCCGTTACAGTAAAAAAAAGTGTTCCTCTAAAAAACCTACCCTACTTTTGCTGAAATATCTCACAATTAGTGTCAGCGCTATCGTGCACACCTCCCAAGAGTATTCAAAACTCTCCAACTTAAAAAAAATCAAACCACCCGCGCAAACCAACCGGTGGTCGCGTCGAAAGTGATTTGAAGGGCAAAATTTGGCAATTTTGGTGATTGATTCCTCCTAGTGGAGCATTGAGTTGCTCGAAATATTCCTCTCCTCTCTCGTTAGCCACAGCGCAGCTTTCGCTTCAACGACCAGAAGCCAATCACCTTGATGATCACAAACTGCACCGCCAGCATCAGGATGTTGAACAGATAGTTCTCCGGCTTCATGCCGAGGTCCTTCAGGATCGTGGAGGCTTTCCTGTGGAATATATGAGATTTATTTTTAGAAATTTGCTTTGAAAATCGATTTCAACTCAATTCAATTCAATTCATGTTTATTTCTTGTACTAAGCATGATGCATTTTGTTTTAACTTATAAACTAGTGTATAGTTATGGAGATCCTTTCAGCTATAGCATTATCAGTAATCATTGGATTAAATTATTTTTTTTTTACTTAGAGAGATTTAACGAAGGTAGAAACATTCAATTACAAAAAAACAGCTAAAATCGATTTCAACTCTTTGAAGAATATTTCACAAAAAAAAGAAAACTCCAAGAAATTCCGGATTAGGGACCAGTCTAACACGATGCTGGAAACCCTTTGGTACGGACGTCATTTTTAGAAGGTGGAAAAATATATTAACAAGAGGCCATTTGCCACAACTTTTTCTCGTGGACAACTTTTTTTCGTCGACAACTTCGTTGCTTTCTTCTTCTTTTGATTTAATTTGAATTATGTTAGCATCTTCTTAGTAAATTTGGTCGACTTCTGAAGCTTTCTAATGAAAAATCTCTTTTATTACTACAAAATTTAATATTTGTGGGACGGTTCGTCATACTACTCATTTTTGTAGATCTACAAGATCGTCGTTATCATGCTACCTTGTCACACGTCGATTTCGGGCCAAATTAAATGCCTCACCATTTGACCTTCACAGATCCTCAAAATTCGCTTTCAATCCTAAGATATTCAACAAAAACTGGAAAACTCCGTGCATTTTCGTCACTCTTCATATAAAAGAGTTTCGATCTGATCGTGCTATCTTGACACACGCACTTGCCCGACTACTGTTAACATTTTTATTAATAAGGGACCATCCATAAACCACGTGGACACTTGGGGGTATGGCGATTGTCCACGATCCATACAAAAAAGTTTTTTTTTGTATGGACAATTGTCCACGAGGGGGGGGGGGGGTAACAGATTCTCAAAAAAGTGTCCACGTGGTTTATGGATGGTCCCTAACTTGAGCCTCCGAAAACCAAATTTAACCGAACTTTGTGACACTGCACAGTCAGTCAGTCGATCGAAACGTGTTTGTTATTGTTTACATTGCGTGTACTAGCTCTTGTAAAATCAAATTTTGATCACAGGAGGCTGAAGCTAAAAACGTCAACAAACGAAGGCAGAACGAAGTTTGTCGGACTAGGCTTGTTTTTATTTAAAAATCCATAGAACAAAAGGTCACATCTGTTTGTATTTTTTTTTTAACATTAGGGGTTGTTCAAATATTACGTCGGGAAATTTTTCTTGGAAAATATTTATCAATTTTTTTAAAATTAAAAAACTCTGATAAAAATCAGCACTCTGAAATATATTTCCTTTTTCAATGAAGTGCGGCATTTTCAAGCTATAGACATTGCAAAGTCAAAATTTTCAAAAATAATAATATTTTTTGCATTTTTTTTTCGAAAAGCTCAGAAATTTTCTACATTTTTTACTATTTGACTTTGCTGATCGAACTGCTGGTTGCTTAGATAAAGCCTTCAGAAGTCAATATTTTGAGAAAAAATAGTGGTTCAATGTTTTAAAAATAAATGTTGAGCTTTATGGATTCAACTCTGATCTTTTATCTGCATGGACAAAATAAAAAAAAATCTTTGAAAAAAACAGTTAACCCTCTACTGCCCAAATTTTTTTTTCGAAAATATTTATTTTTCCCGTGTTCAGGAGGTCATTTTGAGCAACTTTTGTTCTACGAAAAACTTTACTTCTCTTGTTTTATGTTTTTCTTGTTTCATTTTTAGTATTTTAATTTGCATTTATCTTGTTTAGTTTATGTTTGTTTTTGGTAGTATTTGGCCTACTCTACCATCTAATATAATTACATTTCGCCTATCTAATTTTTTCATGTTTTTACAGTCACTTTTTCAATTTTTTGCATGTTTTTCACATTTTCTGCCATAGAATCGCACCATCATCATTTAAATTGCAAAAAAAAATGCGTAGAGGCATAGTCTGGGACACTACAAAAATTACTGCATACTTCTTTTTACTGAAAATATAGGAAATGTTAGTAAAAAACACAGCCAAAGTTGACCCCTAAAAAAATGACATTTTTAAAAACATTGGCAAAGTCACATAAAACAAGTTAAACTTCCAACCCTGAAATTTTCTAAAATTTTAAGAATTCTTCTTTCCAATGCTTTTTAAATATCAAAAATCGGTTGAAAAATTGATTTTTGGCGATTTTTTAGATCGAAGCCCGTCTAAAGGCGGGGTTAGGTTGTAGAGGGTTAAATTAAAAGGAAACATTACGTTCACAGTAAAAAAATGTGTAAATTTCGAAGATTTAATATAACCTCTTTTATGATGTAATTTTACCTCAATTTAGACTGAAAAAGCGACATTACAACAGAAAAGTGGTAAAATTACACTTTTTCAAAGGTAAAATTACACATTTTTTTCTAACCTAAAAGATGTACCCCTTCCCAAATGTAATATTACCATGATTTTTTTCTGTGTTGGTCAAGATAGAAATTATGAGCAGTAGTTAAAAAAAGCATACAAACATTTTTGATAAGGGCGTCCAATTTTCCCGGGTTTTGAATTTCCCGGAAAACGGGAAAAAGATATTTGAAATCCCGGGAAATTTTATGTTTTCATTATATTTGTTATGTTTTTCAAGCTTAAAATCATAGAATTGGTGATAATTTACGCTTCAATCTAAAAAAGGATAGCAGATTTAAGATAGCTTGAAAGATCTTTTTGTTGTTCTTTGTTGTGCTTTGGTTTCTAATTCAATTCCTTATCCAATGTGATTCAAATTAAATAAGTCTCTTATAAACACATTTTTTTATATGAGATGAATAGAAAAGCCTAACAAAATATTTTTAAATGTCTAAAATATCAAATAAAAAGACAGCAAATAAAAATATACTAACCAATGTTAAATTTAAGATATGTTTAGAAATTCATGTTTTATATAAAAACGCCTACTGGGAAAATTGCAACTACAGTCAAAATAGGTACAGGAGATTTTAGACAATTAAATTAGAGATCGGTGTCTAATTGTTTTGTTCCGTTCCTGTTTTAACCGAAATCAATAAAAAAAATCAAAATATTATGCAAAAAATGACTCAAACAGCTGTCTTAATTCGATAAACCCGTCTTGATTTGCCAAATATGTTTCATGAAGAATTATTTAAAATGATATTTTTTTTTTAATTTAAAATCATAAATATACATAGTCTTTTCAAAAATACTTAAAATGAAAAAGAAAATATTGAAAGCTCTAGGTAATTTACGGATCGGTAAATTTTAAACAAAAGTCAAATTAATGCTTATATCTAGATTTTTTTTGAATAGGTCCTATAAACATATGAAAAACACAAAAGCTTACAGGACCTTATAAAAAAAACCCTCGAAATGTGCTTAATTTTTTTTATTGTTGTTCATTTATTTCCTCAAAAAAACCTGAATTTCCAGTCCAAAATTTGATATTTTTTCCAATTTTGGGATTTCCCGGGACAAAATACAAAAAATCCCGGGATTCGGGAATTCCCGGTTTTGGAAAAATCCCGGGAATTTTGTCCCGGGAATTGGACGCACTATTTTTGATCAAAGGGAAAAAATACTTAATTTGTTTATAAAATTGACAAAATTCAGTTTTTGTTTTAAATTATTTTAAATTTGGGCACTTTTATTGCACACAGAAAAAAATGATGGTAATACTACATCTGGGAAGGGGTACATCTTTTATGTCTGAAAAAATGTGTAATTTTACCTCTGAAAATGTGTAATTTTACCACTAAGGTAATATTCAACCTTCCAAAATTACACCTTCCAAATTTACACTATTTTTTACTGTGCAGTATGTTCGATAAAACTTACTGAATAATTACTCATGATGAAACTCGTTGCATAAAATACTATTAAAAATTCTTATGTATTTTATAATCTGTTGAATTCAGCTTTCTTTATAGATGCTGAAGACAGACACATAATTTTTTTGTGTAATTATTTTTATCAGGAACCAAGGAACAAGGATAAAATTTAGTTTATTTTATGAAGGCTGTTTCATTGTTAGCTACTTTGTTTGTCTTCAACCAAAAAATAAATAAAAAATATCAACACAATTTTATATACCAACTTGAATCAATTTCGTTACCCACAAAACCATATTTGTTGCATCAGCACAAATCCTCCGATAATTCAAGCCGCTCCCAATCCGATTAGCTCACGTAACTATTGGAAGAATCCCCTCGCCCCTGCGTTTGTTGGCTTGCAAATCTACCAACCACCCAAAACCCAGAACCCTTCTCCCCCTCAAATCCAAAAAGCAACTTACACGTAGTGACAGTACATCTCCTCGTCCGGGCACATCATGTTGGTGCGGCCGTTATCGTACGTGGCCAGCACCAGCCCCTCCAGGCCGTACCGCAGCGTCGACAAGTAGCTGAACGCCTTCATCAGCTCGGACATGTGGCTGAACATGATGAGAAAACCGCAGAACACTATCATGTAGCACGTGGTGATGGCCCCGATGAAGGTTCCGTTCTGCAAATTTCCCAAGGTTTGGAGGAATGAAGATTAGTTGCTGGACGACTGGAGTTCGAACTGGGACTTACGATTTGATTGAGGAACGTCCCCAGAAAGACGCCGTATCCGTCGGCCACGACCGTGGTCATCACGAGGACCGCCATGAACATCAGGAAGCGTTCGCACTCGAGCGGCTGCTTCGTCAGCGTAAACACTATCGAGCTGTACACCATCGAGAAGAAGATCTACGAGGTGTGAATCGTTAGTTATTCTTATTTTGGGAAAATCATTCTAGAGGAGTTGTTACCTGAACGGGTAAGGTCGTCAACATGGCCGCCACAAAGTATGTCCTGATTTTGTACCAATTGTTGAACGATTCTTTACGCAGAATCTTCATTTCGGACGGAACTAAAGCCAAAAGACAAAGATAGATAACAATTTTTAAGAACATAAAGCAAAGAAAAACCTTACACTTGAGCACCCCCGGCATTAGTGTGGTGTACCACAGGTACAGGATGTGCACCAGGAACGAGGCAATGTTGGAGATTGTTTTCGTCGCATTGATGCCGGAGTCGCCGAACAGCAGCCCCACCACGATGGCGCACACGACGTGGAAAAAGAGTTTAAGGTGGGTTACGGTCTGGAATTGATTAAGGAAAATTTATAAAAAAAAAGTTCAATGATAGGACTCTTATTCTAACATAAATTGTTTGAATTGTTTTTTGAATTGGGATGATGTCAGTTATTCATTTCAACTAAAATTTAATGAACGTTTTCACTAAATACGTATTTTTCCAGTATTTTTGGAATGGGACCATCCATAAACTACGTGGACACTTTTTTGGGAATCTCAACTCCCCCCCACCTCGTGGACAATCGCCATAAATCCCCCCTTCCCACACACCTAGAGTGTCCACGTGGTATTTGGATGGTCCCAATGCAATGTTCCTTAAAAAATACTCAAAATGTAAACGATCGAAAATAATTATACATTTATATAAAAAAATATATATTTTTCAATATTCAAAATTTCTACAAAACTAGGTAATTTCTAAAAAAATACTCATAGTTGTAGTTTTAATATTTTTATTTCAGTACATTTCGAAACTAATAATATGTGTTTTTTTTTAAACACTCAACATTTTCACAAAACTACGTATTTTCGAAAAGAAAATCTCAAAGTTTCATCTTTTTACAATATGGGTATCAAATAATCCGGAATTTTTCATTCATTTAGAAAGTAATAATATAATTTTTTGAAAACTCAACAGTTTTCCATGGCCACGCTTAAAACTTATTTGTTTCCGTAAAACTACTTAGTTTTAGTAGAAATTTAAATATTAAAAACTAACTTAATCCACCTATGTGGTTGATGCCTTCCTCACTTTTTACCAACAATGGGTAATACAGTCGACTGCAATCAACTGAAATCAATTTAAAATGCATTCCCCTGCGATGTTTTGTGAATACCAACTCGATTATCCGACTACATTGTCAAAATTATACTTCAGATAATCGAATCACGAAATAGTAGTTTATGCAACAAGTTGCAAAAAGAGGATTTTTTCAGCACGAGTCGTACATTTATCCAACGTGGTTCACCGAGTTGGATAAATACGAAGAGTGCTGAAAAAATCAAGTTTTGCAACGAGTTCCATACAACATTTTTTGCAATTCCGAAAAACATCCATTAAGTGCAATTTTAAGTCAAATTTTCATGTATTTTGTCAATCAATCGTTTAAATCAAAAAAATGCTGAAAAGTGTTATTTTTCGAAACAAGTGCTGAAAAGTTCAACTTTTCAGCATTTATTTTGAAAAGTGTTGCTATTCGATTCTGTTATTTTTGGTACAGAAAAGTAGGCTATTTCGTCGTTCAAGAATGACAGGAAAATTAAGTAGTTTCACGATGGAATTGCAAAAAAAAAACATTTTGTTGTCTTATTTTTGATTGTTGAGCTTTAATATGACCCTTAAACTACTCTAAAGTGATTTAGATTTTTTAAATTTAAGATGGCGGCCAAAATAGCGATGATGAAATATTGAAAAATGCTATTTCCGTTTTTCAGGCAATCAACCATTTTAATTTGACTAAAATGGGGTTTCAGAGCTCGAATTTGATGTTTAAAGTAAGAAAATAAAAAAAAAGTCAATTTTTTTCGTGATTCGATTATCCGAAGATTAATCGAACTTCGCATAATTGAAACTTCGGGTAATCGAGTCTGGACTGTACTATCATCTGGGGTGAATCGGGACACATGGTGCGAATTAGGACAACTGTTTCAGCAGTGTTGCAGCCAATTATTATTATATTTTTCATTGGTTTTGGTTGGACCAGATTCAGAGCAACAAAATGTGTACATTCATATCCAAATTTGAAGCTTTTAAGAACTCTAAAACGTGCTGTCCCTATTCAGACCGATTCGCTCCAGTTATCAGTAATTTGAGTATTTTCAAAAATATTTTTTTATTCCTTTCGAAATGTACGAACAATATATGATCATTTGTTACTCAGATTGTAAAAACCAAAAATTTGGAGTTTTTTTTTTGAAATTAAATATGTCTTTATTGAATATTCTTATAATAATTACATTTCTTTTACATGCTAAGTGGTATGGCCTAATGCTCTTCATCTTTGTTGTATTTTTCGTTTTATTATTAACTGTTCATATTCATTTATTTACTTCAAATTGTTTTACATTATTACATTGAATCAAATACATTTGGGTAAAAAAGAAAAAAAAATCATTTAACAACTAATCCTAACTTAAAACTAAAAAAAAATAAATTCATTGAAATATTCAAAATCACTAGAACGAGTAAACTACGAACTGTATTTTAAGATGAATGCTCCAAGAGTTCTTACTTGTTCCTGACGAGTTTTGCAACCACGCAGTGTTGTTGTCATCTCGATGAAAATGTTCAAAAGTTCTTGTGGTGAAAACAGGTCACTACTGCCTTCACCCGTTGATGTTGGTTGGTTTTCCTCGGTTGCTGACTGAAGCCTGGAGGTGTTGTATTCTCTGCAACTCTTGCCGCTGATTCAACGGCAATGGCTGCAGATTTGGAACCACTCGAACAGATCCTGCTCCTGGTGACGCCAAAGCAGGAAAATCCACGTCCGTGTATGCTGGTGGTGTTTTGCGACGATTTGGTTGGTGCCTCGTCGTTGCTTGCTGCCGAATTTTTACAAACTCAGCACGTTTTGGGCAGCTTCGATTCTTGGTAGAATGGTCGCCGCCGCAATTGAAGCATTTCGCTTCGATGTTCTCGTTGATTGTTTCGCATGCTTGAGTTTTGTGCTCACCTCCGCAGGTTGCACAACGACTCTTGATGAAACAGTTCCTCGCACCATGTCCAAACTGCAAGCAGTTCGAACACTGTGTCACGTCACGGTGCACTGGACGATAACGTTCCCAAGTCACGATGATGTTGAAAATTGCCCGAACTGCTTTCAGCTCAGAAGGCGTTGTCGATCCTTTCTCGAGATGAACCAGGTACAGTTGATCACGATACTTGATGTCCTTGTTGTGTCTCATCATCTTGAAGACTTCGATCACGTTCAACTTAAGAGTTTTGAGCTCTTCTTTCAGCACACTCACATCCATGTCGTACAGGCCTCGGAGGACCTGTTTCATGGGGCGTTTACCTGGATCGTCATGGCTGTAGTATTCAATCTTGGTGTTGTTCAGGAAATCCCGAACGTAGTTGTAATCCTTTCTGGTAGGTAGCAGAATTTTGAGTCCATCAGCACACAAGCGGATGGAAGCTCGTAAAGCACCAGATTTGATAAACCCGGTCAGCCACTTTCGCACCGAATCCGATGACGATGTTTTCACAAAAATGGGTGGCAACTTTTCCCGTCGTTCAAATTCTTCCTTCTCGCTCACGTCCACAGGGAGGGTAGCGAACTGGTTTCCAGACGAATTTCGAGCGTCCTTGCTCAAACTGCCTGGCTTTGCAGGTAGCGCTTCGGCATTCTTTAGCTTCTTCAAATCTGCCGATCCTGCTGGTGAGGACCGCCTCTTTTTCTTGCCGTGAGGCATTTTTGCACTTTTTAAGCACTTTTCAGGAGCTAATATCCAGGAGTACCTCACTGATTGGTGTTCCACAAGGGAATGAAAAAAAAAATTTGGAGTATTTTTCAAACATACATAGCTTTGTAACAAAAAATATTTTAAAGAATATGTTATTTTTTTCAAAATGTATGAAATTTTTCAATCAAAAATATTTTAATATTAAATTCTTAAAATACAGAAAAGTTTCAACTAATTCTAATTGTAATGGATATACTGATTCCAAAACACTAAAGTTTTCTGAAGTTTGGATGATTTTTCATTTAGGACGATTTTTTCGAAAAACGTCGACGTCAAACTAACTATTTGTTTCAAGATTTCAAAAAATAATTATTTTTTTTTGAAAAAAGTTCCGTTTTTAGGTAATATTGACGTGTATAACATATTTTTACAGTGAATTTTCTTTTACACCAAGGCTTTGTATTTTGACAATTTCTCAGATAAAATGCATTATTTTAAAAACGTTTTCTCAAAAAATGTGTAAAAATGTGAACCTGATGAAGTTTTGTCAGAAACTGATGAAAATTCTCCAATTCCTGATGTATTCAATACTACACATTTTTTAACACAAAATCTGTCACCATTCCTGAGGAATATTACCATCATTTTTTTCTGTGTATGAAAAAGAAATAAAACAAAACCAAACCTTGAATTTTTTTTTTGCGCGTATCCAACAACACTAATTTAGAGGCTTTAAAAAAATCGGCTTTATTTTAAAATTTTGATATGAATCAATAAAATGAGTAAATGTGAGAGTTCTGGTGGTGTGCTTGATTGGATGTATCAGGAGCTAGCGCTTTGAATTTGAATTTTAGATGGTTTAACCCGTTAAAAGACATTTAAAAAAAGACTATTTTTTAAAAACTTTGGCCACTTTTGAGTTTACTTTGTATTATTGCCGAGATATAGCTATTTTAAGTAATCAGTTTCAAAAAACGGGTGCCACGATATCTCAACATTGCTTTGACCAAACGGCCTCAAAATTTTGATGAAGACTCGTTAAACAGGTCCCGTCTGCATGACGAATGCCGATTTCGCAAAAGTTTATTTTTAAAAAAGTTAAAAAAAATATTAAATGTTTTTTTCATATTAAAAATCATTAGTTTTAGATTTTTTGTATTTTTTTTTTCAAAAAGCAAAATTTCAAAATCTGGCTTCATCATGCACACAGAGTATGTCTTGAGAGCCTTTATCCCAAATTTCAGCCAATTTTGTAAACTCGGTGTTTAGAGAAATGGCCCACACATTTTAGAATTTGTTTTGAGCATGCAAAATTTTGAGCTTATATCTTCTCTTATTCCGTTTAATCATGAAATGTCTTATGAAACAGTGATTGAAAATCATCTTTTTAGTGGATTAAATCAATAATCTGTAATATAACATTTTTATAATTTTATACATGTATGTAACCCCTTAACCAATATTTTCCAGAAAGATCCAATTGATTGACCAAAACTCCAATTAATTGCGTCAACACAAAATACGTACCCAATCCCGGTACAACTGCACGTTGCACCGCTTCATCAGGATCAACAGTTTGGTGAATTCGGACGGCCTTCGCATCGGTGTCCGGTGTTTGCTGACTCCGTCGACGGTGCACTTTGCAGGCATGTCCAGGCTAAGGTTGCTGCCGCCGCTGTAGACCGGCGGCAGGACTGCCACCTTCTCGTCGCCGTTGTGATTCCGGTCGTACGCCAAATAGTGGGGTGGCAACACTGCCGCCGGCGCGAGCAATGTTTCCGGCTTCCTCCAGTGGCAATCGATGGCCGCTTTCGAGAGGGCGTTCGTGAAATTGCCGTACTCCTTGTTGGCCACTTCCAGGACTGTGGGGTGAGAATTTGGAAATTAGTTAGACTTAACTTACAACTTAGTTTGTTTCAAATGATGGAAACATTTTTCAAATTAAGCTAAATACTCACGATAATCGGCCGCGTTGTGATACTGGGGACACTGAAGCCCGACCGAGTGCAGGTAGGGGACGGTGTTGAGGGACGAGCCCTGGTACACGCAATGGCCGTCGGCGAGCGCGTACACCAGGTCAAACATCTCGAACACGGTCGCGGACGGCTGATGGATGGTGCAGACGATGGTTCGACCTTCCCGGGCTAGCCGCTGGAGCAGCTTGATGGTGTACAGCGAGGACGAGCTGTCCAGACCACTGCGCGTTGGAACGAAGAGGCCACGTTGAAAATTCGTCAGCCCCGGAGCAGGACATGTAATCAAATGGAAACGGTGGTTTTATTGGAAATGTCACGGGCGGATTTGACTGTTGTGACTGTTTTGGAATCGGGAAATTTGATAATGTATGATGCTATTTTGCCACTTTTGCTCGTTTCCTCACTATTAAAAAAAAAACAAAATAAATCAGCAAGAAAACAATTATTCTTTTATTTCAACTTTCACACTTCTGTACATATCAACAGACATTTTCAATTGGGTTTTGGCGTAAGACTTTCGCGATTACCTTGAATCTTCACACTCGACGACTTTTTTTATGTAGTGATGCTCGATTAAATGTAATAATGGTGAGGTCCGTCTATGATCCGAATACTTCTCATTAAAACTTGAGCGAAATTCAACGAAGCTTGATAAAACAAAATATTCAAATTATTTAATAAAGTTAGCTAATAATGACAAAAAAAAATATTTCAGGTATACCTGGTGTGCAAAACGTATCACAAAAAAACCTAAGATGTTAGAAAAATTATCTAATTTTTGGCAAAATATTAAAAAATACTTTAATAATTTTATCGTCTTTTAGCTATGTAAGGTTCCGTTTTTTCAAAGCTTAGGTATAAATGTCCCTGTCGGGCAAAAACTAAAAAAATATTGGCCATATTAGTTAAACTTATTTCAATTTTCCATCGAAGAACTTATATTATTTCCCATAAATCAATTATCATAACACCTCCTTCACGTAACAAATTCGAAATATAAATTAAAAATTCAACGTAATAAAAAAAACTGAAGTACAGAACTTATGGGATTTTGGCTATTTATTATCGTATGAAAAATCATGCAAACATAAAAAATTATAGATTTTTGGAATCGAGATGATGGCAGCTATCAATTAAAATTATAATTTCATGAAAATTTTCACAAAAATACGTATTTTTTCAGTATTTTGAAAATGCATTTTTTCTCTGAAGAAACATAAAAAATTGTTTTTGCAATATGGCTATCAAATGATCGGTTTATTTTTCATACATTTCGAATGTAACATAATTTTTTTAAATACTCGGAAAATTCACAAAACCACGTAATTTTGAAAAAAATACTCAAAGTTTCAGTTTTTTACAATATGGGTATCAAACTATCGGGCTTTTTTTTTTGTTATTACTAATAACAACATTTTTTTGAAAATACTCAACATTTTCACAAAACCACGTATTTTCGAAAAAATACTCATAATTTAAGTTTTTACAATGTGGGTATCAAATGATCGGTATTCTATCAAACATGTCGAATGTAATAACATTTTTTTTTAACTCAAAATTTTCACCAAACTACGTAACGAAGTTGACTTTATAGCTGTCGGCCACCATTGCTAGTACCAACCACTAGTGTCTTCCTTTTATCTACAAGGACTTCGCCGCCCTGGGCTCCTAAGTGTATGAAAGTAAGGCACGGAGCGACGGCACCGAATACCCATATTTACACAAAGAATTTTAGAGCACCCGCCGCGGGATTCGAACCGGCGACCTCTGGATTGTGAGTCAAGGGCGCGGTCGGATTGATCCACACGGGCGGGACTACGTATTTTCGAAAAAAAATACTCAAAATTTCAGTTTTTTTACAATATGATATAGTGTATATATTTTTTAAATGATCGAGATTTTTTTCATACATTTCAAATGTTATAGCAACAATTTTTGAAAGTACTCAAAATTTTCACAAAACTACGTATTTTCGAAAAAATACTCAAAATTTCAGTTTTTAATATATTGGTTTCAAATGATCAAGATTTATCATACATTTCGTATGTAATGTCATTTTTTTTAAATACTCCAAATATTCACAAAACCACATATTTTCGAAAAAAAATACTCCAAATTTTCAGTTATTGCAATACTTGTATCACACGATCGGGAATTTTGTGGAAGAATTGTGGAAATTTAAAGAATTTGGAAAAAATATCTACGGTCACTATCAAAACGTACACAAAATTCCCGATCGTGTGATACCAATATTGCAATAACTGATAAGTTTGAGTATTTTTTTGAAAATACGTGGTGTTGTGAAAATTTGGTGTATTTTCAAAAAAAAATGTTATTACATTGTATGATAAATCCCGATCCTTTGATACCCATATTTTGAGTTTTTTTTTTCGAAAATACGTAGTTTTGTGAAAATTTGGAGTAATAAAAAAAATATTACATTCGACATGTTTGAAAGAATCCCGATCATTTAATACCCAAATTGCAAAAAACTGAAATTTTGAGTTTTTTTTTCCCCCATATCGATCAAATCCCATAAGCTCTGTGCTTCAGTTAAGCACTGGGCAGTGGCAGCTGAACGGTGCAAAACCGAGGCAGTGCAAAACCGGGGCATGACTGTACTCGCCAACCGGGAAGGGGAGTTACGAAATTTAAAAAAAAAACTAAATAATATTGTTTTTATTTCAGATCAAATCAGATTGAACTTTGAAAAGCCTAGAATTGTATCGGATTGAATAAATTTGTCTTAAAAGATCAAATGAATCGCAAAATACAAATATTTTTGAAAGAGTAATATTTAATCTTGATAGAAGACAAATAAAGCATTTTGATATTTTTTTTATAATTGAGAGACAAGAAGTCAATTTAATAAAAAATAAAGATTTATTTTCGGTTTTAATGTGCTCAGCAATAGAATTTAAAAAATAATTCTTTCGTATGAATGCATTATTTTATTTATTTTTGTGTCCTAAAATGTCAAATTGAGCAATCGATTATTTATTTATCTTTAATTTTATTCATTTTAAAAAAGGAGTTAAGCTTCATTCGGAAAAATTGGCCTTTTTGTAGAAGCTAAACAAATTACTTTATTCAACCATTCAAGCACGATTATTTAGAAATCTTAAAATTGCGATACTTTGATAAAGCAGCGTAATGGATCTGCATATTTGCAAGTTTTTTATAATAATTTGTTATAATAATTTGAAGCACTCGAAAATCATTGAAAAAATGATTAATTACTTTGATTTGACGATTGATGTAGTTTTTATTCCGAGCTGACATATAGACTATTTTTCAATAGTTGATTTGATTAATCAATTTATTTAAAAAACACATACAATTTTTTAAAAGAATGAAAAATTGCGTTTCAAAACAGCAAAAATAAAAAATAATTAACCTAACTTAGGTTGCTTTTTATGATTCTATTGAACAAATCATACTTATTTGTTTTTTACCCAAGTTTTCTTTCTGATATAATTTTTTTTTTCCAGTTTGATGATGAAAATTGTATTAATTTAATTCCAACAAACAATACAATGTTTCAAAATTTCAATTTAATAAATGGTTCGATGAAATCCAGTAAACGATTACAGATTTGAATACATTCTCTGTGCTCTCATATACTAGGCTTGCTAAAATTCCTATCTATATAGTACAATAGAACACAGAGGCATCCAAGTTTTTAAACACCTTTTTTAGATCATTTACCGTACTGATTTCGTGTTTTTCATTTGCAAATATAAATCTTAACCCTTTTATAATTAAAAAAACTGCAACAAATAAAATCATTATCTATTTCCTAGGTATTTGTATTTTCGTAACTCTCTAACTAAATTTAAACTCAAAACTCTCTAACTAAATTAAAAAAAAAAAAAACAAAATTTCAAGCGTGTTTCATCAATTCACTTCATAGTAAAGCAAGTTATTCGTCAGAAGGAACAAACGCTTGCATGCTATAAAACCAATGACGGGGTTTCTCTTTCAAAAGCATTTCATCGCGAACAGCAAGTATGCGAAACGCTTAGAGAAACTCTTTTACGACGAACCGCTCGATTACCTGTTGCCATAAAGTGCCACAAGTTTCTCTCCACAGCACGTGGCTTTCTAGTTGAGTTTATTTAAATGTTTTATTTCAAGTAGTTTCTTTGAATCGAATGTTTCAGTTAAATTTGCTCTTAATAAATATTAAACATTTTTTTCTAAATATTCATAGAGTATTCAAACAAGCCAAATCCCTCTTCTGCAAATAAGGAGAAAAAAAAACAATCACCAGAATCAACTGCACGCTAAAGCCGGTAGTACTCACGTGGTGGGTTCGTCCAGGAAGAGCACCGGCGGATTATCGATAAGCTCGAGGGCGATTGATAGACGTTTCTTCTGGCCCCCGGACAGGTTCCCGCAGCGCGTCAGTTTGGTAAACTTGAGATGCAAAGTGTCCAGGATGTTGTCAATCTGGGGGGGAAGACCGAGAGAAACCATAAAGTGGGGTTGAAGCATCAATCTGGGTTGTTTGGGGAGGGATGGAGTTACCAGCGACTGACAGGGGTAATTGATGGGTGGACAGTGGCGTGCTAGAATTATGTTCTTGTTCTCACGCGGTCAAACCAAAAAAACTGCAATTTTAGCAAATAATAACAACTCTTTTTTTGCGAATTTTTTATCGGGTTTCGGTACCATTACTTCCCCTAGAAGGACGCCACTGTCCCAGCCACTCTCAAGCGGAAATCGCTTAAACCCAATGTCCGGTCGGGTTCTTCCTGACTCTACTCTCTTCAGCACCTTCTGCTGCAGTCCTCACTCACCAGCCTCTGCTTGTCCTCATGCTCGAGACATCGTGACGATATTTTCAAATCACACGCCATCATCATTATCTCCTGGACGGTGAAGAACGGATGCAGATTATCCTCCTGCAGGATATAGCTGCACAATTTATTGCCCCCGACGTTCCGGCCAATGTTGAGCGATCCTTTGACGCCACTCGTCCTAGCAGAAGGAAAGAACGGGAAAAATGCGGTGGAAAATTCAATTTAGACTTACACTTGTTCGTCATTGGCACCCTCCCGAATGGAAAAGGGATCTATTGGCGGATAGGCTCAAATCGTCTTACGTGTATCCGGTGAGGATGTTCAGCAGCGAGGATTTTCCGGCTCCCGAGGGTCCCATTATCGCCGTCAGCTCGCCCGAGTTGAACTTTCCCGACACGCCATTCAGGACGGTTTTCTTGTCTGGAAAGAGAAGAAAAACAAGAAAGAAATGAAGATCCGTTCGACAAATCCCATCGAGTCTGATTGATTTATCGACTTGAGATTTTTTTTTGTGCTTAGCCTCAATGTGTTTAATTTCATCTACCATCAAAAGCTCTTTAAAATTATTCTAATGTATAACCATTTTGAGGGTCTTGTTCTGTTACGATTATCAATACAACAAATTCCCATATCACGATGATAATTCACAAAGCAAACCCATTCATTCAAACAACACCACCCACACACGATCCCAATCCGACTAAAGTGACACGCAACTGTCATTCAAATTAGGCGCCTTGTGGCGTGTGGCACTTTCACTTGACTCAAGTCACGTACGTCAAGTGACGACCACTTGCTAAACGGCGCGGGTGATAATAACACCGGCTAAACGGCTTAGAACAAAGCAAAGCAAAGCGCGTCCGCGATAATGCCTCGTCACTTACACGCCCACGTCGTAGTCGTCGCACGAGAATTTGCATTCAATTTGAATAATTGATGTGCGACGAAATTATTTCAACAGCTGGCAACAACAATGGTGTGAACATTTCACACAATTTGGCTTTTTGTTTATCAGAATATATGATATTTTGGGACGTAATAAATAAAGTCAAGAAACAGTAACTTCTTAAACAATATACAAATTTAACTTATTTAATAACACAATTCGACATTTTTGATGTTGATGTCAGTAAACGCTTCTGTTTCGCCAAGGTATGATAGATTTGGTCTCCCTGAACATGCTCCAATAAATAAATAAATAAAATTGTAGATTTCGGGTATAATCCGTATATAATACCTTGACGAAACTAAAGCGTATGATGACATCAAATTGAAAAATGTCGATTTGTCTAATAATCTTATGAAGAAAATATAGGAACTATTAATTATCATATGATTTTTTTGTTAATTGTAAAGTTTGTAAAAATATGTACGCCTCTTGAGCACTATACCCATTTTGTGATGGAACCTTGCACTACGTTTTGTTTAGAAAATCATGCCGAACATTTTGTCACAAAAAGCTCATGAAAAGATAATTTCTATAAAAAGGTCCATAACAAATACTTTAAAAATGCAATAAACCTTTTCAAAAAGGTTAGTACTACCTTTCGAAATTTCAATGAAAATTATGTTATTTGTTGTTATGATTGGGGGATCCAATCCAAAAAAGTCATCCTTAATCGATTCAAAGAATAATTTTTGGAGTTTTTTTTAAGGTCCAATAAACCAAATTTTTAGTTTTTGCTTTTTGGATGTTTTTCAATACCCCTGACTCAAGGCGGTTTCAAAAAACATCCAAAAAGCAAAAACTGGAAATTTGGTTTATTGGACCTTTAAAAAAACTAAATTTTAATTGAATGTAAAGCTGAAGTTTAACTTGGTTTGCACATGGTTTTAGGCTCAACTGTATGTGTTAACAAAAATCCGTAATAACTTTTCAAAAGAGCGAAACCTTGCTTGTAAACAAGCAGTATATCCCACTTGCTCTTGTGACAGTGCACGTTGAGTGTGAGTGGGATAGGCTGCTTGCTTACATCTAAGCACACAAATTGTAACAATTAAAAAGATTTTATCTTACGTTACATGAATAAATAAATAAATAAATAAATAAGGTTTTTGTTAGTTACGGGCAAAAGTAACTTTCTTTCCATTTTCATCTAAAATTTGAAATTTAAAATAAAAGTGTTTGCAGCAAATCTTCTAACCATAGTCAATAAATCAACTCTAAGATTTCAAAAAGACGTAATATTGAATATTTGAACTTTTTAAAAAGTAAGTCCAGACTCCAAAATTTAGAAATAAATTAAATGATCAGAAAATTTCTCAAATGTTTCATTTTCAACATTGAAAAAAGAAACCTTCAAAGAACCATTAGTTATTGAGATAAAAGGGACCTGTTAGGATGAGACATAAAAACCATCAATTTTCTTGTATCGTTCTCTTTTATCTGATGTTTTCAGGTCCAATCATTAATGTCTCTAAGGTAAATTTATTAGAAATTTTCAGAACTCTTCGAACAAAATATTTTTAAGAATGAACAATCATGGCCACTATTTTAAATATTCGAAAAAAGGGGTTTTTTCAGTTGAAAATTGAACTTTAAGTGGCTTTATCTTGGAAACGGCGTACTTTACCAAAAATCTGAAAAGTACTTTTCGATTGCAAATTTAATTAAAAAAAACTGAAGTCAAAAATAGTTTTGGCTAAAATTTCTATATTTTCCAAAAAAAAACACACCTACTTCACATCACTTTTTCTAAAATATATCTAAAAAATTCAATAATAACAAATTACGGATTTTGGTCAATTAATTTTTTGTAAAAAGTTTAAATTTAAAAATTGGATTTTTTTCCATGTACATTTTTTTTCAGAATAATCCTCATTAATACCAAGTACAACTTTACCAAAGACACCAAATCAATCAGAAAATTCCTCCAAAAGTTACAGATTTTCCATTTTTGTATGAACAGTTGCCAAAATTGTATGGAAACTTGTATGAGTGAACCGATGACACAAAATGGCTTCTTTAAACATAGGGAAGGACGCCACAAAGATTGAGCCAAATTAAAATATACAAAAAAAAAAATGGTCGAAATTGGCCGATTTCGTAGAGAATTGCTCAGGAATATCTTTTGGTGAATAGAATGAATCCGTCAAATTATCAAATAAACTTAATTTTTTAGATAATAATTTTAAAAACTCTCAAGTTAGGAATTAAATATTTATTTACAAATATTGTTCAAACTAAGGGAAAAAAAATCTTCGCTTTGCAAAAAAATATTTGTTGATAATCTCTTTCTGAAGCTATTTACACTTTAAAAAAAATTGTACCGTTTTTCGGTTTCTACGCCAAAAAAGCGTATTAAAAGTCATTTTTGTCGTACCGATGTGATTAATGCAGTAAACTAGTGTTATTCGTCATTTATATTTTTTTTTTATTATAGAGATTTTACACCATTGTGCATTCGTCTCTTCAAGGTGGATAGTAGAAGAGGAAAGTTTACAAAGTTTTTGGTCACTTGTCTGGCTATATTTCAATAATTGATACCATGCCTTTTTTCTAACGATTTCTGTCTTAGTTTCAAATATTTACGGGCAAATTTGGATCTTAAATTATCAAGTTCTTTCCTTTAGCTTCGTCCTCTTCCTTGGAAGATTTAACCGTTAACTCATAACACTTATTGTAATAATATTTTGCTTGTATGGCATCTTCGTCTTCTTCATCTGTTGTTTCTTCTTTAGCCATCTCTCTTCGTTTTGTTCTTAAGTCGTAATCCGCGTCCAAATATGCTTGCAAGCGCTTCCGGGATTTGCGAGCGTGCTTAGAAAGCACGGTCTCGAATCCATCGTTAGATTCTTCGGCAATTTCACTTGTTTCCATTGCATTTTGGTCTGGTTTACTGTTGTTGCTTTTTCTGCTGCTGCTGCTGCTTGGCTCAGGTTCAGTCGGTGGTGTACTGCTTTTTTGGTTCACCTTTTTACTCGAATCCCCACTTTTTTTTGTTCTTTGCTTTGAGTTTGCAAAGCGATTTTTTGCCTATAATCGTCACTGCTGCAGCAGCGTTGTTTACAGTGATTGATTTCGGCGTTGGCTGTTTCAGCAACATCCGCAGGGTCCGAACTCCATTTGGGATCCCTGGGAAGAAGTTAATCCAGCGGTCGTTGGTGATGGTTAAAATTTCGCCGTATTTACTCATCACTTTGACTACGTCATCATTGCTTATGCCTAGAGGTAGGTCAAGCACACGAACTTCCGTAGCGTTGTCGTCCAGGTAAATCGGGATTTTGCAACCCTGATATACCAGAGGTTTGTCGATGATGGACGAGGCCATTGCTGAATCGGCGAACTGCAGCACGGCTATTCTTCTTCTATTGCATAATTGCAATGCTCGCAAGTTTTCTTGGTTTATTTGAAGGTCTGCGAGAAGTTTTTTTACAAGCTTTGGGCTTGGTTGGTTTTGAAGTTGACAAAAATCCAGAACCACACTGTTTTTGTCTACGGTTTTGAAAAAGCGGCGACGCGCCCACAAACTGCGGACTGGTGTTGAGAATGCGACTTGTATTGTCGGCGGTTACTTTGCAACTGTCGTCATTTATATGATCAAACTGCATAAAAATGTTAAATAGCTGAATTGAATGTACGTAAATCACTCAACATCTACCAAAAGACCGAATTCGGATGGTCCAATGCATTCAATTTATTGTTTTGATCTGGAGGGCATTTATTCTGATAGTAATTATCGGAGTTTTAAGTAACGTGCAAAGACACATAAATCAAATTTAACAAAACTAACAGATTTATTTTTAAGGCAAACGCATATTGGTGACTGTTCAGTTTAATGTTCGTCTCTCGACGGGGTCCAATAATAAAGAAATGAAAATCTATGAGTGGTCTAATACTAATTATTAAAATTTGGAAAGAATTATTATGTAATGTTTAGAACGTGTGGCTTAAGCTAATGTTTTCTCACGACTCGTCATCAGAAGATCTGCTGTTTTTTATGTTTTGCTTGATTCTTAGTCGATTGTATTAAACTAAGGCTACCAACTCTTGCTGAGCAAAAATCCGTACACTTTGCCGATATGACAGCATGGTTTAACAAAAACTGTCAAGGAATTATTCCTGTGGTCTTCCACATACATGATTTTGGTATGATTTCATGGTATTTTACCATCTATTACTGGGCAACCAAGAGCACATTTCGGTCGCTGGTATTTGCACAAGAAATACCAAAATTTGGTATTTTCATGATCCATATGCAACAGCCAAATCTACTCACCTGATGATTCCATGTTGTTCTTAGTGATATTCTTCACCACATCGAATGCATTTGTCATTGACAGGCCGTGCTTGAAGTTCTTGAAGATTCTAAAAAATAACAAGATTGAAAAAAGTGTTATTAAAATGAAACTAGATTGAAATTCATTAAAATTCAATAATCTGTCGATTTACTCGTTTTTCAAAGTATTTGGTTATCCCAACTTAGAGAAATTTAAACGTTTTTTTTTTAAATCTTAGTGGGTATATAAAAAAAAAATTAAAATAAGCTTTAACATTTTTGGGTTTCAAGTCATTTTAGCGCAAAATTATTTATCTCATCAAAATTTAAAAAAAAAATCCCATAGTTTCAGAGGAATTTTATGAAACCTTTAAATACCAAAATGATACCAAATTGTGGCATCCTGACTAAAAAAAATTTCCACAATTTCAAGTCATTTCTTTAGGGGTTATATCAAAAATGTTTAAAATCAAGTTTGAAATTTCCGGTTTTCAATGAAAGCATTCGCTTTGAGACATCAATTTAGCGCAAAATTAATTATTTTGTCAAAATTGGTCAAAATTTTCTCATAGTTTCAGAGGAATTTGATAAAACACTGTAATACCAAAAGAATACCAAAATGTGCCATCCTGACTTAGAAAATTTTCCACAATTTCAAGTCATTTCTTTAGGGAATATATCAAAAATGTTTAAAATCAAGTTTGAAATTTCTCGTTTTCAATGAAAGCATCCGCTTTGAGACATCATTTTAGTGCAAAATTAATTATTTTGTCAAAATTGGTCAAAATTTTCTCATATTACCAGAGGAATTTGACAAAACACTGTAATACCAAAAGAATACCAAAATGTGGTTTTCGACCATTGACAAATTCTGCAATTTTGCAATATCAAAACAATACCATAAATTGGTATGATAGCACATTTTGCTCTTGCATAATCATTAAGACAAATTTTAAAGTGTCCATGAATACCAAAATTTGGTATTGATACCAGAGAAAGGTATTATTACGCATTTCCCTTGTTATTTACCCATGCTCGGGTAGTTGGAAGCCTTATATTAAACAAAGATGTTCGTATTGAATTGAATTGAATGAGTGAATATCAATTTTCAGGTGGACTTTGGTTTGCAGTAGCATAGATTTTTAGCCTTAGTCCAAGAGTTTCGCTCAAAATATTTCTATAGCATACTCAAACTATTGAAACAATACTATAAGCCAGGTACTTCCCGACAAAGTTCTCTTGAGCCGTTTCCGTTGCGGTCGATCACCGACTTTGTGGCAGCGCCGCCGTGTGGCTTGAACCGGTTATGCAACCTGTCTAGTCGTCACCGTGATGTGATGCTCAACCAGTAATTGCTGTCTAATACCACCTGTACAAATCATCCCCACAGTACAGAGTTGTCCGCGTCTATCAGTCCAATGAATCTTGAAAACTAGAAGCTTACGCAACCTGCAAGTAATATAGAGGGGTGTTTTATCTATTCGGGACCGGCTATTGTAAGGTAGAATTTCGCGCTGCCAAGTAGAACATGCAAGGGGATAATATTAATATTCATTTTATACCTTATAACAATTTCATCATTTCAGATAATCTGACAGCTGGTTGAAAGGTCCACTCTTCGTGTTTCATCTAGAATCTAGATTGATTTAATTCAATTTGATGAAATTCACTTGCGTCTGAACCATTCGAGCCAAAAGATCACCACTAATTTCGTGTCACTAGTACTATGACTAATTACCCATATGAATATTGAAACAGATCCACGTGTTTGGTGTACGTGCGGGAAGTGGCAACCTCATCTCAACGCTCATCATCCTGGACAGGTTTTTGCAACTTTGCATAGAAACCTCAACCCCATGCGCCACCGGGAATAATTACGAAATGATAAATGTGAGCACTTTTTTTGTACACGTTTCCTTATTTATTATTTACACTCCTCAGCTGTTTAATTAAGTGCCTGTTTTGTGATGGAATGCTGTCGCACTAAATGAGCTCTAAATAGACTTTAGTACCGAACCCTAGAACAGCCCAGGCTCCACAAAGATTTATCACTTTCAATCTGTTTTAAATTTAACGTAACACAGGTGAGCTCGCTAAATTGCAGGTTCTTCCAATATAAAGCGTGGAAAGGTACCGCAACCGGTTGTATTAGAATAATCGAGCCCGATAATCGGCTGCACTTTCAAGGGCACAATTCTGGCCCATTGACTAGCAATACCGTTATCGGTGCATATATGTAGTTGCAATTAACAAAGGTCATCTGGCACGTTAATACGCCTACGCTTACGCAGGGCAATGAATTGCTTTCATTATGGTAGAATTGGCCTGACCAGTTTAGAAGGTCGAATCAGACATTAATTAAATTAATTTGTTTAGATCAATAAATCATACAAGTTTTAGTGTAATTTTATTAAATTTTATTCGTTTAATCTATTTTAATCCATTTAATAACACTAATTGGATAATTCATTCGTTAAAAAAAGATTTTTCGTAGTTTTAATGTTTTGCAATCAAATTTAAATCTAGAAGAAGGGGGATACATTTAATCGAGATAAAATTTGTAATTCGCAAAAGTAACAACTCTTTCCACAGGTAAACCTAATCAATCAAAGCAGAAAGCAATCAATTTAAAGAAAAAAAAAACAAATAAAAACTACCCTTTCTGTAAGTCATTCAAGACTTGAATTCCATATTTTTTTTAAATCTAAAGAAGATTTAACATTGTAATACTCAAGGGGTAAGAATAGGATAAAATGTTGTTTTACGGTTTTTGCACTATCTCAAAATCTTACCAACATGTTGACAAATCCATTCAATTTGACAGCTATTGAAAGTTGCGGTATATTTTTGCTCGAAAAAAGTCGTCTCAAAAAAGTACTTTTTGCAATACGGAGCCAAAGGAATATTTTTTCTCCAAGCTCCATACAATTTTTATTTGCAATTTAAAAAAAAACACGTTGACAGAGTTTTTCAACAAGGAAAAATGTGTTGGCGTAGCCTGTGAATTTTTAAAATAGTTTATTCTGTATATTTTTTCCTATCACCTAGTCTAGTTGTTTTTTTTTCCAAAATCGGAAATAGTGAGTCTGAAACAGATTCTCATTAAATACTATTATTATTTACTGTCCTATACACATTCCGGAAAAAAAACAAAGACTTTATTTGAAGCTGCCTACAAGAAGTTTATTAAAGTATAGCGTTGCAAAAGGGTAATACTTATTTTTTTTAGCATTTTTGGAATGTCAGAATTCAATATATTTTTTTTTAAATATTGTTATCCGAAAGTTTGAAAAAAATCACACAGGTTCATTTTTGACATTGACATTGACAATCGAATCATTAGTAGCCAAAATATTTCAGACTCAAGATTAAAGCTAACTAGAAAACACTTAAAAATTTTTTTTTGTCTTTGCAATGCTCAATTTAACCCTTTCAATCCGGAATTTTTTTAAACATATTTTTTTACCTGATAATGGGGAAATGATTACAAGGATCATACAAAAATTATAGGCCAGTTTTCATTTTTTTAATTGTTGGGGCTGAAAGGGATTAGCAAATATAAGTAAAAGCTTGAAAAAATCCAGAGCATTTTCTCAGCTATTTGATAAAATATATTCGAGAATTGACAAACTTGGACACTATTTTTTGCTTATAACGTCATGATTCGAACACAGCAAAAAATCCGATGATAAAATCGCATGCAAAAGCATGCACATCACCTTCGTCAAAATAAACACTTCATATTACTCACTGTATGTACCATTTTTGCAAACACAAAAAAAGTTGCAACCGACGGGATTCAAACCCAGCACCAACAGTAAGGACTGGCGCCTTAGCCCACTCGGCCATCAGACCGATGAAAAGTTGAAAGGATAAAGGGATATATGAGCTTGACATTTCGGTCAAGTAGGTTTCCCATACTGATGGGCTACTTATTTCAGGGTGTAAAATTACATAAAATTGCATAAAATAATGCAATATTTATTTTACACCCAGGCCTTTTACACGCAGCTGGATTACTACTTTTTTAGCTGTGAAGTCAGTCAGTCACTTAGTACTAATTTTTATTATAGTTGGCAAAAAATCGTGTAATATGTTGGAAATGTAGAAATATTATCAGGATGTAGTATAAACAATCAATTTCAAAAGAATACATGCCAAATATTTGTTTTCTCACCAGTTTTCCTCAGAATTTTAAAATTTAAATGACTTGTTGTGCTTCGATTCCCGGACACTGCTAAAAGCTGAAATCCGGACACTTTTGCTTCGAATTCCGGACACTCGATTTTTCTTATGAATCGCTCAAATTTTGAAGGAAATTTTAGGTAATTGCATTCTTTAGGTCTCAAATAAGCTGTATATATCAAAACATTCGATATTTTGTATAACAATTTGCTTTAATTTAATGATATATTTCAGTGAAATGTTTTATTTTTTTGGTAAACTCAGATTTTTCATTTTATTTATTTGATTTGGCATTGAATATAGCGTCCAAACAAATTTGAAATAAAAGTTAATGTTAGAATTCATCAAGTTTTGACCAAAATAATTGATAAAACAAGATGAGGTGTCCGGGTTTCGAACCATCCGGGAATTCAAATTATGACGTTATTTAGTATACAAAGTCAGGGTTTTTGACATAAAATTATACCTCCGTGGGAAAAATTGTTCAAACTTCTCTATGGTTCCAAAGTTTAGTTTTGTCCATTATATCATAAAATAATAAAATAAAATAATATTTCATTTAATTTATTTTGTTGTTTAAGGATTAGACACTATTCTAAGCAGAGATGTGGACTACCTTTCAATAGCTGATGAATTCAAAGTCCTCCAAAAAATGTTAGTCAAATAAATAAATAAATACAAATAAATTTATTTCCAGTTTTCAGTTGGTATTCTATACGAAGTTTGGCTTTGCGCAGATCAAGGTGTCAAACAAATAATCGAAAAGTCAAGCAAAACATTGTAAAAGGACCAATGTCGAAGTGTTAACAAAGAGTCTATCCTGCTCACGTCAGTGGATGTTTACATTAGGAACGAGCTGGATAGACTCTTTGTTTACACTTCGACATTGGCCCAATTACATTGTTATGCTTGAAGTGTTCAAGTTGTTGAAAGTGTCACGGATACATGTAAATTGAGTGATTTCTGTTGAATTTCTAAAAGGTTTTCACCAAGTTTACACCACAATGCATGTGCAAAATGACAAAACGATACGAGATCTGTCCGGAAAATTCGCGGATATTCCAAAGAATTTCGTCGAGATGCGGTGTGCATCGAGTGTCACTGAGACACTGTTTTTTTTTTTTGAAATTAAATATGTCTTTATTGAACTTTCTTATAATAATTACATTTCATTTACATTCTAAGTGGTATGGCTACATGCTCTTCATCTTTGTTATATTTTTCGTTTTCTTATTAACTGTTCACATTCATTTATTTACTTCAAATTGTTTTACATTTTTGCATTGAATCGAATACATTTGGGTAAAAAAGAAAAAAAAATCACTTTAACAACTAATCCTAACTTAAAACTAAAAAAGTAAATTCATTGAAACATTCAATATCATTAGAACGAGTAAACTACGAACTGTATTTTAAGATAAATCCTCCAAGCGTTCTTACTTGTTCCGCACGAGTTTTGCAACCACGCAGTGTTGTTGTCATCTCGATGAAAATGTTCAGAATTTTTTGTGGTGAAAACAGGTCACTACTGCCTTCATCCGTTGATGCTGGTTGGTTTTCCCTCGGTTGCTGACTGAAACCAGGAGGTGTTGTATTCTCTGCAACTTTTTGCCGCTGATACAACGGCAATGGCTGCAGATTTGGAACCACTCGAACAGATCCCGCTCCAGGTGACGCCAAAGCAGGAAAATCCACGTCCGTGAAAGTTGGTGGTGTTTTGCGACGATTTGGTTGGTGCCTCGTCGTCGCTTGCTGCCGAATTTTCACAAACTCTGCACGTTTTGGGCAGCTTCGATTCTTGGTCGAATGGTCGCCGCCGCAATTGAAGCATTTCGCTTCGATGTTCTCGTTGATTGTTTCGCATGCTTGAGTTTTGTGCTCACCTCCGCAGGTTGCACAACGACTCTTGATGAAACAGTTCCTTCCACCATGTCCAAACTGCAAGCAGTTCGAACATTGCGTCACGTCACGGTGCACTGGACGATAACGTTCCCAAGTCACGATGATGTTGAAAATTGCCCGAACTGCTTTCAGCTCAGACGGCGTTGTCGATCCTTTCTCGAGATGAACCAGGTACAGTTGATCACGATACTTGATGTCCTTGTTGTGTCTCGTCATCTTGAAGACTTCGATCACGTTCAACTTAAGAGTTTTGAGCTCTTCTTTCAGCACACTCACATCCATGTCGTACAGGCCTCGGAGGACCTGTTTCATGGGGCGTTTACCTGGATCGTCATGGCTGTAGTATTCAATCTTGGTGTTGTTCAGGAAATCCCGAACGTAGTTGTAATCCTTTCTGGTAGGTACCAGAATTTTGAGTCCATCAGCACACAAGCGAATGGAAGCTCGTAAAGCACCAGATTTGATAAACCCGGTCAGCCACTTTCGCACCGAATCCGATGACGATGTTTTTACAAAAATGGGTGGCAACTTTTCCCGTCGTTCAAATTCTTCCTTCTCGCTCACGTCCACAGGGAGGGTAGCAAACTGGTTTCCAGACGAATTTTGAGCGTCCTTGCTCAAACTGCCTGGCTTTGCAGGTAGCGCTTCGGCATTCTTTAGCTTCTTCAAATCTGCCGATCCTGCTGGTGAGGACCGCCTCTTTTTCTTGCCGTGAGGCATTTTAGCACTTTTTAAGCACTTTTTTGGTTTGTGAGGGACGCACGTCTGACTCGCTTCTCTGCTGATCGCAGACTGAACTGTGACACTGTGGTTTGATGCCTCAGGATGTTTTAAAACGCTGATGGTAGAGCACAGTCATTTACTGGATCTATTGATAAACTTTTTATTAAATTATGTAATCAGAAATATCGACACACACTTTTATAGATATTTGCTCGAATCTTCATAAGAATTTTACAATTTCCTTTAATTTTTTGGATTGAGTCAAATAGCTAGGCAAACCTATGCCACATGTTTTCTTTTCTTCCTTTTTTTGAGAATAAATTCATAGCAATTAAACTCTGAATTAATTATTTTCATTCCCAGGAATCTGTCGATAAGAGCTTGTTCAGGGAATTTGTGTTGGCAAATCAACAGGAAAAAAAGGTGCAGGTGGTTATGTTACACATGACCAGTATGACAAAGAACTTTGCTAGATGATTGTTGAAATTTTCGATTAGAACGTCCGATCCAAATTTCCCCATGATTCCCTTATAATTACACAAGACAACTCTTTGGTGGTCTATTTCGTGGCTCTGAAACAGGCTGTTTGATTTGTAAAGTTTTAAGACATAATATCAACGTCCTTTCGAACCAAGGGGATGAAAATTGCAAGTGGAGCTGAACTGCCCTATTCAGGGCTCTAATTGATTACGAAATAGTTATTCTAAATTTCCAGAAACAGATTTCAGAAGTTTAACAGTCATTTTTCCCCAACGCTTATGGTTCGGCAAATGTCCCCCCATCGGAACATCCCCGGGGCCTCCGGCCACTTCGGAGTGTGGCCACTACTGCCGAAATTTCAAATTTTCATGTCCAGTATCAAAATCCATAAAGTTTGATTCCCATATTGTACCAACTCTAATGGTTCCGCAAATGTCCCCCCATTGGAACATCCCCGGGGCCTCCGGCCACTCCAGGTGGTGGCCACTACTGCCAAAATATCAAATTTCATGTCCAGTATCAAAAACCCTAAAGTTTGATACCCATATTGCCCCAACTCTAATGGTTCCGCAAATGTCCCCCCATTCGAACATCCGCGGGGCCTTCGGCTACTCCGTATTGTGGCCACTACTGCCGAAATGTCAAATTTCATGTTCACTATCAAAAACCTTATAGTTTGATACCCATATTGCCCCAACTCTAATGGTTCCGCAAATGTCCCCCCATTCGAACATCCGCGGGGCCTTCGGCTACTCCGTATTGTGGCCACTACTGCCGAAATGTCAAATTCCATATCCAGTATCAAAAACCCTAAAGTTTGATACCCATATTGCCCCAACTCTTATGGTTCAGCAAATGTCCCCCCATCGGAACATCCACGGGGCCCTCCGGATTGTGGCCACTACTGCTGAAATGTCAAATTTCATGTTCAGTATCAAAACCCTTAAAGTTTGATACCCATATTGCCCCAACTCTTATGGTTCGGCAAATGTCCCCTATCGGAACATCCCCGGGGCCTCCGGCCACTCCAGGTGGTGGCCACTACTGCCAAAATGTCAAATTTCATATCCAGTATCAAAAACTCTAAAGTTTGATACCCATATTGCCCCAACTCTTATGGTTCCGCAAATGTCTCCCCATCGGAACATCCCCGGGGCCTCCAGCCACTCCAGGTGGTGGCCACTACTGCCGAAATGTCAAATTTCATATCCAGTATCAAAAACCCTAAATTTTGATACCCATATTGCCCCAACTCTTATGGTTCGGCAAATGTCCCCCCATCGGAACATCCGCGGGGCCCTCCGGATTGTGGCCACTACTGCTGAAATGTCAAATTTCATGTCCAGTATCAAAACCCCTAAAGTTTGATACCCATATTGCCCCAACTCTTATGGTTCGGGAAAAGTCCCCCTATCGGAACACCCACCGGGGACTCCGGCCACTCCAAGTGGTGGCCAATTCCAATTCCCGCTTATGCCGGCTGGCATGTCTTGGCATGTCCATGCCTCCAGGCTATCTGCTCCCGGGCCTCCAGGCCGTCTGCAAACGGGCCACCAAGCCATCTGCTCCTGATGTGTTCTCGTCGACGGCCAGCAACAGACTGAATTTTCGGGACCGACCGAGCCGAGTTTTGTTAATTTAGATCGGGGACGTATGCCCCGCCTTTTTGCACCCATTCTCCTATACCTCCTTATTCGCTTGTTGCCCGTCGACGATCCGAAAATTATGAGGTAGAGTGGGGGTGATTTTAGATACATCAATCTCACGTCTCTCGATTGACTGATTGGGAAACGTTTGTTCAACCAACCAGCGTGCACCAAAAAGAGGGGAAATTTGCCGAGAGGGGAATTCGTCACGTAACGTTTTCGCTTTGCGAAAATTTTGGATTGACACCCCGTATAGAAACCTTAGGACAAAGTTCTTTGTCAAAATTCTTACAAAAATGAAGAGTAGTGAATTGTGACCACAGAGCACTATGGCAACGAGTTAAGCTTAATCTGCACAGCTGGGGCGGTGGGGGTGACACAAAAAAATTTCTCGTTTACGTTTAGGATATGTTGCAACAACCACGTGGTGCGGCTGTCATCGCGGCATGCTTCTAAGCGCAGCAACCGTTGGAAACCCGGTCGTTCAACCGGTTCCTGGCCGTTGACGTTCACTTTGAAAGATGGAAATTGTGGTTTGGAAAGATTTGCGAGCTGGTGGAACCAAAACGTACCCTGCCGATTGAAAAAGCATTAAGAACCATGATAAATTCATAGAAAACTCGTGTCTTTGCCAAAAGCTGAAATGGAAACCCGTGCACGACATGTTCTTTTCGGCGCGAGCACATCAGCTGTGGTAGTGGCGAACGGAACGGAACGGACCGGAATGGCATTGGCTTCGTGACCTGCTTGCAGAGTTTCCAACTGCGATGATGTTGCAATGGTTACCTCGTTGGCAGTTCCAGTGACCAGGCGCAGGCCTGTCACGTGTGTGTCCACAACGCTATTAGGATTAGATGGACACCTGGACACGAAATTGGCTGTGTAAAAACTTTTCGTACGAAAAACGTAATGTCAATCTGGTTTTCGATGAATTTTTAAGTAGTGAAACTGTTCATTAATTTCCTACACTTTTCCAACAAACAAGAAATCTATAAAATTTAGCATGATGTAATTAAATTGCCATCACTATTATGAATCACCCTGAGCAAGGTCCAAGAAGTTCTAGGATGCATCTTTCCAGTGCCGATAGCCGCCCGGCTCGTCTCCTCAATCAACGGCACACGCTTATGCAAGTGCAACAGTTCACGTTCACGAGTAGGTGCTAGAATGCTGCATAAATTTTATTGTGCCAAAGTGGTACTTTACCCGACGCCTCGTGGATTAGCATCCCGCTTCCAGAGGAGAGCATATCCTTCCGTAATCAACCATGGCCTGGCCGCTCTCTGTATACGTTCCTGAGAAGTGCACCGGCAGGGAAAATTCTGCATCCGGATAAGTTCCAGCTCGCAGCAGCTATAGTAACGTGTCTTGTTTCAACACACTCGAGCAAAAACACTTCAGTACTGCCGACGAATCAGCTCTACATCAGCACTATGAGGGCGGGTGTCAGTGTGAAACTAGTCGGCAGCATCCCAGTGCAGTGGCTAAAGTGTTTGACCAGGGTTGAAGGATGCTCCAACTTGATCAACTCGAGTGCTCAATTAGATGCTAATCGTCCGAAAGGCAGTGGAATCAGGAAAATTTGCAAACAAATTTTGAGTGGAGACAATTCGTGAATACTAATATTCTCTTACTAGTATGATCCTTTAGGGAGGAATCGAAAATTGATTTTTTCAGCTGCACATATTTTGGGCCCCTTTTAGGGTCCAAAACAACCTCCCAAGATTTGGGAGCGATTAGTAAAGCCCATAATTAGCGCAAAGCGAATGAAATTTTTATGAAAACTACACACTCAGATTTTTATGCCGAACTTCGGCAGAATTCTGCCGAAATCAGAACAACTTATCGCTCGGCAGAAATATATGCCGAATCTCGGCAAAATGTGAGTCATTGTACCGATTACTCAGTGAAAAATGACAGTTAATTTGCCGAAGTTCGGCTTTTTTCTGCCGAAGAAATCAGTTGTTCTGTTTTCGGCAGAATTCTGCCGAGCTCGAAAACCAAAAATGAGTGTGTACTATTAGAAAACATGCATTTTCACATTTCAAAATTTACAAAATTCATGTTTTATTTTTTATGAAACTAACACCGTAGAAGAATAGCCCTGGATGTCCTGAACAACTCTCCCGAAGACAGTATGATTCTAAATTGCTTCTAACAAAAGTTACAGAGCGTTGAAGAGAGACATTTCGAAATACTCGGTATAAATCATACTTTTTGCCAACACTGCCAAGTCAAGCGGAAACATTCGAATACTATAATATATTTAAGGAATTGGGGTGCAATTTAACTAAATAATGTCTTCTGAACATTTTTCCATAACCATTTTACGTTAGGTTCATCACAATATAAGAACAATCATGTTTGTTTTGTATTTCATGGTTTCTTTGGCAATGTTGGCAGAAAATAATCAGTTTCACTGATTATTTCAATACTCTACTTTTGAAAACTCCGTATCTTTTTTGTGACGCACTTTAGCACCATACTGTCTTCGGAAGAGTTGTTCAGGATATTCAGGGCTATACTTTTACGGTGTTAGTTTCATAAAAGAATAAACCTTGAATTTTATAAATTCAAAGATTTGGAAATGCATGTTATCTCATAGTAATTGCTAAACAAATTTCATTCGCTTTGCGCCAATCGTGGGCTTAACCAATCGCCCCCAAATTTTGGGAGGTTGTTTGGAACCCAAAAAATATGTTGCTGATTGGATCATCATTTTCAATTTTCCCATATAACTCGATTCCACCTTAATGATTCTTATTTCCTTTGGACATAAATTTTATTGAAAATATCATCTCATCAAAATAATGATGTTTTCAAATTAAAATTGATTTTGTTATTGATTGGCAAACTTAATGGACAACAGTAAAATTAAGCATTCTTCAACAGTTTTCAGTCAAACAGTTCGTTGTAAGAACTGTTTTGTAACATGCTAGCTTTTAGGACATAACACTTTATATCAGATTAAAGAATACTTTTCAGAAAATGAAAATGATATCAAATTACAAGTTAAAAGTTTATTTCTGTATGTTTTATTCAGCACTTTTTTCCTACCTTGATTAGTTTGTACTAATAACTAATTTCAATTTTAAATATAAATTCAATATATTGAAAAAAAAACCTTTAGATTTTAAAGCGTTTGTCGTGCCAGATCACCATCTTGGCATGTATTTTTAGATATATTTGGGTAATTCTCTACCAACTCACACGAAATCGGGAAAAGTTGCCCCGACCCCTCTTCGATTTGCGTGAAACTTTGTCCTAAGGGGTAACTTTTGTCTTCGAGGTCCGTTATTCGTGAGGCGGTACCTTCCTTTTGAACATGCGAAAAAGAGGTGTTTTTCATTTGCAGTGATAGAAATTTGGTGTCAAAGACTTTTATGTAAAATTAAACGCTCGATTTGATGGCGTACTCAGAATTCCACGTATTTTCATCGAAAAACACTAAAAAGTTTTAAATTCTCCCATTTTCGTTACTCGATAAAAAATTTGTAACATGTCATTTTATGGGAAATTTAATGTACTTTTCGAATCTACATTGACCCAGAAGGGTCATTTTTTCATTTAGAACAAAAATTTTCATTTTAAAATTTCGTGTTTTTCTAACTTTGCAGGGTTATTTTTTAGAGTGTAACAATGTTTTACAAAGTTGTAGAGCAGACAATTTCAAAAATTTTGATATATAGACATAAGGGGTTTGCTTATAAACATCACGAGTTATCGCGATTTTGCGAAAAAAAGTTTTGAAAAAGTTACTTTCTGCGTTTCTCTTTGTTTCGTCGTCCGTGTCTGTCGCGGGTGACCATGAACGGCCATGATCGATGACGACCAACTTTTTCAAAACTTTTTTTCGTAAAATCGCGATAACTCGTTATGTTTACAAGCAAACCCCTTATGTCTTTATATCAAAATTTTTGTAATTGTCTGCTCTACAACTTTGTAGAACATTGTTACACTCTAAAAAATAACCCTGCAAAGTTAGAAAAAACACGAAATTTTAAAATGAAAAATTTTGTTCTAATGAAAAATGACCCTTCTGGGTCAATGTAGATTCGAAAAGTACATTAAATTTCCCATAAAATGACATGTTCCAAAATTTTTACAGTCGAGTAACGGAAAATGGGAGAATTTTAAAACTTTTTAGTTTTTTTCGATGAAAAATACGTTTTTCGAATTCTGAGTACGCCATCAGATCGGGCGTCTAATTTTACATAAAAGTCCCTTTGACACCAAATTTCTATCTCATCACCGTTTCAGGCTGCAAATTATTGAAAAACACCTCTTTTTCGCATGTTCAAAAATCGAAGGGTCGTACCGCCCTCCGTCACGAGATATCAAAAACGGACCTCGGATTCGTGATCAGGGACAAAAGTTACCCCTTAGGACAAAGTTTCACGCAAATCGAAGAGGGGTCGGGGCAACTGCTGTGTGAGTTGGCGGAGAATTACCCATTTTACTAACCGTAAACCAGAAGGTGACATTGATAGCCGGGTGAGTTTAATAGGTTAAAGATTTGTTAAGATAATTAATAAAACGAATTTAAATCAAATGGAATGGTATGGAAAAAAATTGAGCTGGGCAAAAACGCGTTCAAAGTACTAAAGAAGTTGGTTTCAACGAATATTGAAAAGTTTAAAAAATCAGTTAACTTTAAGTTGAAAAAAAACATTAATAAATAGGATTACTGAAATACTCTCGAATTGTCATACTTTTCTCCATAGTAATAAATTCAAATCAGATAAAAACATCTGCATTTTTTAAGTTCTATAGACAATTTTACAATAAGAAAAGTTTATGTTAGTGTATATGTTACAAATTTTAACTGTTATTGAAACAGAATACAACAATTCAGATTTGCAGTATTTTGATTAAAGGATGTTTTTTTGGAAAACCTGTACTGCCGTTCTACGCATAATTGTCCCATGTTCAAAAAAGTGCAACTGAACAAAGTACCATATTTTATGTGTTTTTTTAAACTTAAAAATGTCATAAAGTCAAAATCGTCCAAAACTTACATGGGACAATTATGCGAAGAACGGCAGTGTATGTGTAAAAAAACACAAAAAAAATATCTAATACATTTTGATCAAACTTGGTACTTTTTTCACGTTACCACAAATTTGTAAACATTTTATGAATAGTTGATGAACGTAGTTAACCAAACATTTAATCATATTTTTTTCAAATGAACCATTAAAAGTAACTTTACTGAGCGTCAATTTAACGTTAACAATTCAACTTGCAAACATGTAGGTAGAAATTGGTGAAAAACAAAATCTTGAGACAAGTCTTACCGTTCAAATAATATTTGAGAAATAAATTGAAATCCTAACAATGTCTCCCCACTTTACGGTATTGTTGGCTTTTACTTTTGACCAATATTTCTAAAAGTGCTCCAAACATCATCTGGAAAAAAAAAACAGGAAAGTTCATTTTATCAGAAAATTAGGATTTGCTTGCAAAATTACTCAAACTGATAGCTCGATGTATGATAGGGAGTTATGGTTTTTGCAAATGGTTAAAAAACAGATTTTGATTTTAATATTGATTTGTTATTTTAAGCTTTTTGCCTTCCTCACCTTATTAAGGAAAGGCTATAAAATCACTCAAAAAATGAACTTCTAAATACGAGCTTCTAGACCCATCTTCGCGTATACATATCGACTAAGTGTTATTTATACACTTTTTTTAGGCCAGATCTCAGATATTTTCATTAAAATGTTGTCTGGATCTATCAAATCAAAATACCTATCCAACGAGTCCAAAACTTCGAAGATCTGATAAAGTGTCCAGTCAACGTGGTTTATGGATGGTCCCAAAAACGCAATCAAATCTTGAAATTTTACTAAAATGGGATTACAGAACTCGAATTTGATGTTCAAAGTAATCCGATCATCCGAAGTCCCATACAAACCTTCGGATAATCGAAACTTCTGATAATCGAAGCTTTGGACAATCGAGCCTGGACTGTACCATTTTTTTGACTATCCAATCAGACAGACTTCAATAGTTCTTGTTTAATACCACATATCAATTCAATCAAACTTGAAATTGCTACACGTGCCCTTACACTTATTGTAAACTCCTCCACCATGATTGATAATCCCGTCATGAAAAATCGAATAAATTTTCACCTCTTTCAGAGGGTTCACGCATATTCAATAAAAACGTAGATTATTTCCTGGAAATAACTCATCATAAAACAATTTATAGCTGATTCACCACTAATTGTCCCACGCCAAGCTTCTTCCCCTCATCGACAGTTGACCTTAACCAGCGCTCCTGCCATTAATTGATGGAATTTGTCAGCAAATAACAACATCTCCACTCCACGCAACGGATTAGTGTTAAAGCAAACGCTAACTGTTTATGTAAAACAGTAGCACTTGTTAGGGTAAACTAAGCTTGAAACAACAAGCCGCCAAAACCGACGAGTTGAAGCCTGCCTGGGAGATTGCAATAATTACAATGTGTTTCATGCTGACGATTAACACCTCCGTGGGGGCACTGTGAAAATGAGGGGTTGAAACTTACAACAATACAACATAAATTATTTGGCCAGATTAAACTTTTTGAGAAAATTCCAGCTAAATCATTAGTCGATGACAAATTTTTAGTCTAACTTTTCAACAGTTTCTCTTAAACAGCTAGTAGCTTAGAGCAAACACTCGTCAAAGGCGCGCGATTGTCGTGCACACGATTTTGAATGGCAAGTTCAAGTGCAGCAACAACGACGACCAAGACTCCAGCGCCGACGACCTGCGCCGCTGCATCCTCGTAGTGTGCACCTGACGACCGTTGACTTGTAGAGTGTAAATGATGCATTACTATATCTACTACTAGCCGGCAAGACTACTCTTTGGAAGGAAACCCCCGCCAAACTCTGTTGAGTCTCAGGTAAACAAGTAGACGATTGATTGCAGGCAGGCAGCAGCGGCAATCATTCGGTTCGTTTCGTGTCAATTACAGCTGATGCTCGGAAGAGGGCTTGGAAATGACTCGTTCAGATTATCTTGGTACGAACCTGGAAAAAATGGGAGAAAAAGTTGCAAAAAAGGGTTAGTACATGCAGGAAAACAAACGATTAAGTCATTTCATGCGGGATAAACACAGATACTTTGGCTAATGTGAGGAAATCACCTGAGATACGGATGAGACGCTGGGAAATGGGATTCCAGGGAAATGAAGAATGAACCCAAATGATCCTTTGCTTCAAATCGATATTTAATTGTATAAAAATTGGTTGGTTGGTCGGATTTATTTCGGAGAAAAACGCGTAGTTTATCAAACTAAACTGGATATCTTTATTGAACGCATGCATTTACAACGGATGACGCAACACACTTGTTGTTGTTGTTTTGCAGCTCTGACAGCTGCGCGTGAGGTCGAAAGGGGTTCGGCCGACTAGGTCGACTTGATGACGACTACAGGGTTGTTCATCTCAACATTATTTAGAACAATTTTTATTTGTTAGCTAAAGCAAAACTTCTGGGATATCTAACCCTAAATTAATTGTAGACTGATTTAAAATATATATTTACAACAATTTAAATCAAGTTTATTCCATTTTACAAGAAAACAAAAAAACTTGTTTGTTCGAGATTTTGTAGACTTTTAATTGTTTATCGCAGTGAAGAAATATAAAAAAATGAACCAAATTTTCAACGAATAACAGAAAGATCTAAGGATTGTTAGAAAAAATGGTTTCGTTTTTTCTTTGCTCTTTCAAAAATTTGTATTAGACTTTTATTCAACAATTCAAAAGAACAGCAATCCCACATCTTTACATCCCAACTCTCCCTTACGCCATAGTCTCCGCATTCGGATTGGCAGATTCGTTGTAACTCTCCGCGTCCGAATCTCCACCCTGCTCCCCTCTCCCGAAAACTCTCCTAACGGCAGCCGAAACTCGCTTCGCCGATTCGACGATCGTTTCCACCACCGTGCTGAACCACGAGTGAACCTTCTGCTGCTCCTCGTCCAGTTCCTCGACATCGGGACCTGTGGTTGCATCCCGCTTCGCTCTGCGCATCATCGCCGGTGCCACTGTAGTCGTCACCTGCTGTCTGCGACCCCCACAAGGAGATCGTTTACTTCGGATGGACCGCGGGGTTGAAGTTCCGTCCGAGACCTCGCTGGCGCTGTTTGGTTCTGGGTCTTGGGTTTCAGAACTGCTCGAGTCCGAGTCGGAGTCGGAGTCGGAACTGGAACTGGAACTTGAGTCGGATCCGGAATCTGATCCTTCTGAATCTGAGTTGGATTCGGACTCAGAGTCAGATTCCGTCGCGGCTTGTGAATCAGATTGCAAGGTGGAAACCGATGTAGATCTGACGCTGTTTGTCGATACACTACGATTTTGGATATCATTCTGTGAGCTCTGCTTTATCTCCCGCTTCATCCGAACGTCATCCGTATCAGCTTCGGCACCATCCTCCGGTGGTGGTGGTGGAGATCCTCGACCGCGACCTCCTCCGCGTCTTCCGCCGCGGCCACCACCTCCGGGACCTCTCTTACCTTTACCTCCACATCGTGGCTTCTCGGTTGTGACATCCTCGTCAATCTCCTGTGGAGATCGCTTTGCACGGACCTCTTCAAGCGATCTTTCGTACCGCATCGGCACCTCGTCATCCAACTCGTCAGCGGACTTTGCTCCAACGACAACACCTCTATTGCTCGTATCATCCGATTGTGATATTGTGTGCGTCTTCAGCGATCCATTTGGCTTCATTCGACTTTCGCTCAAGTAACCAGACACCTTCTCGTCCCATGACTTATACAACACTGGTACCATTCGCTTGTTTCCTGCCTTCTTTAAGTCCCCTTTACCAAAACCCACCATCAGCTTCTTGACGTGAGCCTTGTGAATCTCACCCGCGGTACGCCCTCTGAACGATCCGTCCCGTTTCATCTCATCGTCGCTGGTCATAATCGAAACCGTCTCGTCAGCCGCCACGTACTTCAGCGATCGTCTCCTACGGCTTGCCGCGGTTGTAGCCTCGGCCGGTGTCGGCCCATAGTTGTTCACGTTCGACACCGAGTTGATCTTCACGATGTTCACGTTCGTTCCCGACGCGGAGTTCGTGAACAGTCCCTGCGATCGCAAATATTCCAACACATCGATCGTTCTTTTCTTTCGCACCAAGTCGTCCTCGAAGCTGTCGGTTGATCCCTCCTTGACAGCATCGCCAAATCCTTGCTTGGTCGCAAAGCTTGTGTCCACTTTCGTTCCGAAGAAATCTGATCAAAAGAAGACTCACTTGTGAATAATCGTTCGAAGCGATATCCCGACGATCTACTGACCAACGCTGTCCTGACGTTCCGATTGAATTTTGATACCACGATCGAGAAGTTCCTTGCCCTTTGCCACCGCCAACGCTATTCTTTGTAGGGCATTTTGTTCTGCCTCAACGTGGTTCTGTTACATCAAATAAGACACAAATCATTCATAACTCGAAATTTTACTCTTATTAAAAAAAACTCACTTCAATCAAACAGGCACAAACAACCACTAAACAACCTAAAACTTTCTGCATCTCACCACTTTTAAGCTGCTTGAAAGCAACTGTCCAATCCGGTAGCGGACCAATCACTCCCAACTGGTGAATACTGTCGAACTAAACGACACCAGCGGTCACCGGTGAAATTTATATTCTTCCATAAACATTTCATCTCGATAGCGGGATGCGGTACCGGAAGTTGTCATCCCATCCCAGCCCCACTATATCATGCATGTATACAAACCACGATTGGATCTATTTGGTGTATCTCTTGGGCAAAAGTTGCATGTTCAATGGAAATCACTTGTGATGAATGAATAGTTTACATGAGTTTTGTACGTGGCGAAGATTGATTTGCTAAAATTTAAAATAAATTTTAAATAGTCTTTTAAGAAAGCATGTTCTATTAAAGAACAATACTATTTTTTATAGTAGATAAGGATAAAGTACAAAAAAATGTATATGTTCGACCATTGATCAAGTTTTACAAATTTCACAAAAAGTTGCATTATTCATCATTTGCAATATGGGAATCAAACGACGTGATGTTTCGTATGTAGTTTACTGTAACACAAATACTCAAATTTTCACAATTTATCGAATATTTTTTGAAATTTCGAACATAGAAAAAACTTGGAAAAAACACACACAAAAAATGTATTACCGCCATCAGGGGTGACATTGGGTCTGGGGTTGATATTGAGTCAAATTTTGGCCGATTTTTGCGTGACATACTTTATGGATGACGCCAAATAACAATTTGTCATGTAAAATACTTTTTACAAGAACATTCTGTTTTGCAAAAATAGGTTCAAACGACAAATAATAAAAACATTTTCATTGCATCATAATTTTTAGTGTAAAATGCAAAGAATAAAAAAAAAATGAGTATTTAACACTTAAAATTCTGAAACAGTGAAAATCTACTAACACTTTGAGTCGTTTTAAAGGTGGAAAATGCGGTATTTTGTGAAAAATTTAAAATAAATTGCCATAGCCACTGGGAAAATTAATGCAAAAAACGCGTCATTCAATACCCATAATCAATTTATTTTAATTTTTGTTGATATATGACATTGGGTCGAGACGGTGATATTTAAAAACAACAAAAATATGGAAACCTTGTTAATTAGACCATTTCACGTGAAAAAAAATCTTAAGTACAATTTTTGAGTATTTGAGTACTCCAGAATAAATGAATAAATTTAAATATTCATAAATGTTTTCTAATTTTTGCGGCAAAAAGTAAATCATGAAACAATAGTAAAAATTTCTGATTGAAAATACTTTTGTAATTTTTTAATGTTTCGCCATTTTTGAGTAATATTCATTTTAAGGCAATATTTTTGGAAAAAATGTATTTTTTCCTAATTTTAAAAGTAATGCCCCTTCCCTGAAAATATTTTTTGGAGAAAATCAGAAATATCCATTTTGCACATTATTGTTCCGATCTTTGGTTTTTGAGAAATTGCCTTGCAATTGAAAATTATGAAAACTAAGTTTTCTGAGTTTTCTGAGTAGGGTTAACTTCTATTCCATTTTATTGTCAAAAAATAAAATTCTATAAAATTTCACATAGGTTAGGATAGTCATCAATGAGACACTTTTGGTTTTTAACTTTCATCGTTTTTTTGTATTTTTTACCAACATGTATTAATGAGCTTTTTGTTGCATGTTATATATTTTTATGTGTTCTACACAGTAAAAAATTGTGTAAATTTGAATGGTATAATTTTGGAAGGTTGAATATTACATCTTTTATGATGTAATTTTACCTCAATTTAGACTGAAAAAGCGACATTACAACAGAAAAGTGTTAAAATTACACATTTTCAGAGGTAAAATTACACATTTTTTCTGACATAAAAGATGTTCCCCTTTCCAGATGTAATATTACAATGATTTTTTCTCTGTGTAACATTGACCAAAATATGAGATCGATCTTACGTCTACAGCCAGAGTTATTCAACTGTCTCATTGAAGACGCACTTGGCAGGAACAATAAGACACTCTACGAAAATCAATACTTTTTTAGAAAAACATCATGTTTTTGTGTTGTACCATTGCAGGTGGCTTGCCTTTAACATATTAAATCAATTTTGCCAACTTAAAACTTTAATTAACAAGTGTTATACTTAAAAGTATTTTGTAATTTGTAATTTTGTAAAATCAATTTACACCAAATAACTTTATATTTTTGGTTAAATGTAGTTAAAACTCAATAAATATGTCAAAAATCACTTCCAATTCATGTTTGGAAAAATTAACACAGATTTTGAAAAGTTTAGTGTAAAAAAATCAAAGTGTCTCATTGTTACCCATGGGCTGAAAGAAGTGGGGAACAATGAGACAGCCCTGGATTCTGGGTATATTCTTAATTTTGGTCAAACCTAATGAAAGGACATTGTAGCCCAACTCATTTCCTAAGGGATGTCGAAAGAAATCTGAAGAAATATTAGTTTTGGTGTCAATGGCAGCCTACGAGCGAAATAGTAGTTTATGCAACAAGTTGCAAAAAGAGGATTTTTTCAGCACGAGTCGTACATTTATCCAACGAGGTTCACCGAGTTGGATAAATACGAAGAGTGTTGAAAAAATCAAGTTTTGCAACGAGTTCCATACAACATTTTTTGCAATTCCGAAAAACACCCATTCAGTGAAATTTTATGTCAAATTTTCATGTATTTTGTCAATAAATCGTTTGAATCAAAAAAATGTTGAAAAGTGTTACTTTTCGAAACAAGTGCTGAAAAGTTCAACTTTTCAGCACCAATTTCAGTGCTGAAAAGTAGAACTTTTCAGCATTTATTTTGAAAAGTGTTGCTATTCGATTCTTTTATTTTTGATACAGAATAGTAGGCTATTTCGTCGTTCAAGAATGACAGGAAAAGTAAGTAGTTTCACGACGGAATTGCAAAAAAGTATTTTTTGTCCATAATTTACTTTTACACCCCGGAATCAAACATTCCTGAATAACTTTCCAAGAGATCGTCCATAACCATAGCCACTATTATGGCAGACGTGTATCCAGTAGATACACTTTTCCCCCAAATTTGAGCCTGATTGGTTGAAACTATGACTTGTGAGAACCATTTTATCATTGTTCCCCTCTTTGATGACTACTCTACCCTATTCATAAAAAAATCAGGATTTATAAATTACTAGCTTTTCAATGTCAATGTCTCAACTGTAAAATAAACACAAATTTCATCCCAAATAAAAGTTTACAACCTGTGACGGTCTAAAATTGTGATTCTATGAATAAAATAGTCGACTCCGATTCCAAGGTTCAAATACAAGTGATAAACTAAGCGATGGAAAGCATTTTTTTCCCAGTGGATACATTGATATATCAAACTTTTCAATCAAGTCCAAAAAATCAGACATTTGAAAAAAAGGTATTCAAGATAAAATGGACCATATTTGTCCCCCATCTGACAGTTCAAAACATTTACTGGGTTGGATCTTTTCCAACCAGAAGCATCCGATTTGGTCAACTCTCCCAAATGTTATAAGATTTTCAAAAAAATAGGGGTCAAATGACTACCGGAGCGTTTAAGTGTTAGTTTGAAGTTCAGTGTATAATTTTGTACGATATCGAACATTGAATGAGAGAAACTATTACATCTGGAAATAAATATGAGAAATTCCTTAAATTCAGTCTAATTAATAATAATGCCGGGACCCCTGGTGTAGGGGTTCGATCCCAGACGGTCCCGGTGGCATTTTTCGAGACGAGATTTGTCTGATCACGCCTTCCGTCGGACGGGAAGTAAATGTTGGCCCCGAACTAACCTAAAGGTTAGGTCGTTAGCTCAGTCCAGGTGTAGGAGTCGTCTCCCTGGGTCCTGCCTCGGTGGTGTCGCTGGTAGGCAGTTGGACTAACAATCCAAAGGTCGTCAGTTGGAATCCCGGGGTGGATGGAAGCTTAGGTGTAAAAAGAGGTTTGCAATTGCCTCAACAATCAAGCCTTCGAACACATAGTTTCGAGTAGGAATCTCGCAATCGAGAACGCCAAGGCAATGCTGTAGAGCGAATAATTTGATTTTGATTTGATTTGATTTGATTCAAAAATAATTGTTCAGTTCAGGCATGTTTAAACAACTAGCAACAATCAGCTCTCCCGCTCAAATCGCGCACATTTGATCAACATGTGCGACTATCGTTACTTGGTTACAAAACTTGTAACCAAGCGTTAGTCACAAAGTAAAAGTGAAACTTGCTGTTTGTTGCCGCAGCTTCCCACGGATAACAATCCGTCCGGACGTCAGCAAACGCCCCGCGCCACGTCGGGACATCTAACCTACTGACCCCCGACCACGCCAGGTGACCAAACACGTGAGCTCGCCCTCCAATTGCTAACCAATTAATGCGTTCCCTGTCACTTGCATTCATTCCACTGGACGAGTGACAATGTCGATTCCCTCACCTGGGAGCCTTAGTTGAAAGGAATTCGTCATTCCTGATACGGTCGCGTGTGTCACGTGTCCGGATCGGTGATTTACACTGTCGACCCGACTAGGCTCTAGTCTGGATGAGGTATAAAACCGCGGAGAAGGGCTCGGATTGATGTGTAATGACTTGCCATGCACCCTGCCGCCGGAGATTGATTGCCGGTAATGAGGCTCCCACCGATTGTTGCTTGATATTCCGCGGCTGATTGTAACTATTAGTACAACCGGGGTGTTCCACTTGTAATTAGTGGTGTGTCTGCTATCACGTTTAACGCATTTTAACGCTCATATGATTAATCGTCTTATTTTCATCAGCTTTGTATGTGCGTTTTTGTTGGAGTTAGAGAAAAGCTATCATCACTAGAATAGTCGCAAAATATTCAGAAGCCGGAGTTGGATTCATATTAGCTAAATCAACCGAAGATCGAATAGGACTCCAACTGAAAGAAGTAAGCCGGAAGAAACTGAAACCTTCCCTATGTCATAGTTTAAATTTGTTAAGTAACTCCGTTGACAGATATTGGCCTTCACAGCGGTACATCTGAGACACTATAACAGCACGCCCCAAACACAAAACACTAGAAAACATGCCTGGAATGACGAGCGAACGTTTACTGCCAGCTAACATCCACCTCATTACCGTCGGCGTCGTTAGTTACTACCGGTATGAAAATGTTTTCGCAAGAAAATGCCTAATAAAGGTGTTTTTAAGGGATGGTCATAAATAACGAAAAAAAAAATTACTCATAAATTAAGGCTATATTCACATTTTGTGATGTAAAATTACACATTACAGTAATTTTGTACTGTGTTAAAAAAAAGCCTAATTCAGACGTTTAAACTTGGTATAACCATGCTTATAGATGATATCTAGAGTTTTTTTTTAAAAAAAGGTCTAATAAACTATTGTCTTTCATATGTTTATAGGACCTATTAAAAAAACTCTAGAATATTCTATGTCCGTCAATTAAAGTTTTTTTTTCAAATTAGAAAAAAAATTGTCTTCTTGTTACGTAATTTATGGCCCACCCCATCTAATGTCTGTGTGTTGAAATCCGTCAACCGGCCGGCGGCGGCGCTACCAACTTCCGGTAGGCCATTCAACAACGTCTTCTCACCACCAACAATGCACGTCGTAACACATGTGCAGCGGGCACAACACAGCACAGCACAGCACATGCCGCAACAAAGTGAAAATGTAAACAAAACTAACCTTGGCCGTCAAAAGCTACGACCACGGGCGCTGCCAATGTTGGTGGCTGCGGACGGTGAATGGCCGCTTCTCGGGCAAAGGTTGAGGGGTGAGTTTTTGGCCTTGCTTATTTTAATTCATTTATTTGATTTTGGAGAAATATATTATTCATTCGATTTTGGATAAAAATCCCCAAGAAGAAAATAAATAACAGTAAAGTTTTTCATAAGAATCAAAATAGGATCACATACCTTTAAGAAATCTCAGCCCGAAACAACAATTTGCTTCCAAGATCTTTGATCCGCCTCAAAGCTAGTATGAATTGGAAGTTGCGGAGTAGACAAACAGTTCAGCACACAGTAAAAAATTGTGTAAATTTGGAAGGTGTAATTTTGGAAGGTTGAATAATTGCCTCTTTTATGATGTAATTTTACCTCAATTTAGACTGAAAAAGCGACATTACAACAGAAAAGTGGTAAAATTACACATTTTCAGAGGTAAAATTACACATTTTTTTCTGACATAAACGATGTACTTCTTTTCAGATGTTAAATTACCATGATTTTTTTCTGTGCAGTTGGTTATTGCAATACACTAATGATAACACTAAACAAAATCAAATTTCACTAGACAAGTAAAAAATCAGATTTCAAGCTCATTGTTCAAAATTTGGAAGCAAAATGTGGCACATACATTATTTTGCTACTACCAAAAATTTGCAAAATATCAATGCATTTGTGATTCTTTTTTAACAAATGTTTAAGTCTTTTTCCGATCGGTGGTCCAAAATTTAAAATTTGCAAAGTAGTTAAAAGTTTCCTATTTGACTGAAAAACATCAACATAAACGTTATACAATGTATTTTGAATAGTTTACAATCAATTGTAGAAGTTTTTTTTATGACAATTTTTATTTTCATCACTTCAAATAAAATATCATCAATCATTATTCACTAGATTGTAGTATTTTTGCATATATTTTAAATTAGGCTTCTTAGTAGAATTTTTGTCATTGGTTCCGCATACGATTAAGCATTGCTTCAAAATTTGAATTTTTCCAAAAAAAATGAGAAGCTAATTTTTCTTCTTAAAAATGATATTAAAGCCAAAAAAAACTTCCACATAAATAAATCTTTCTCTTACAGCCAAAAGGCACCTACCCTATTGTTAAGTCCATTATCCTATTATTTCGTACAAGAAAAAGTAGATCACTGACAGACATTATCAGCAAATCGATTTAGTTATCAGCTACGAAATTAAGAATAAATATAAGAATTATCTATTTTTATGTGTTTGAGGGGACAAAAAATCCGCATTTTTCAAGCCATTCAGAAGTATGGACCAAAATTTTTCCGACGAGTTATGTTCTTTTTTAAACAGTGATATTTGCATTAAAAAAATGTGACATCATTGTTTTATGTAAAATTTAATTCGCAATCAAAAAGTAATTTAGATTTTTTTGCTTAAAAGGTTGGTTTTGAAATAGTGTTCACGATTGTCTATTCCTAAAAATGTTATTTTTTCGAAAAGTTCAGACAATTTTCTTAAATTTCGTCTAAGAAACACTCGATTTTACATTCAAAAAATGAGGTCAAAAAAATTCAAAATTAGTTTTTGAGAAATTGAATTTTTGTGCTAGCTTCTTTGGTGATTGGGAATGCCCTCACAAAGTTTGAGCCAAATAAAAAAATACAAAAAATAAAAATGGTCGAAATCAGCCGATTTCGTAGAGAATTGCTCTTTTGGATAAGATTCAAACATTCTTCAATTGTTCTAACTAAACTCGATGTTCCCGGTAACTCCTAAAACCTCATTTACAAGCCAGGTGAAGGTGAAGGTTGAAGTAAGCTCATTGTTAACAACTTTACCGTAGAACTGAGTTAATTTCGTTGATATCAAACCAGTTACCTTTTAAATATCAAACAAAACAAAAGAAAACTAATCTATTTCGATGTGATCTATTTAACAAATATTCCTAAACTTGCAGATGCTAATTTTGAAAATAATGTTTTAACTTTTATCAAATCTTTTATGCTCTTTTTTAATATTTTTAACACGTTTTATAACAAAGGTGTGAAGTTGAACCAAGAAACCAATAATTAAAAATTAATAATCCCACACGTGTCACAAATGTTTGTTTATTTCTAACTAATAAGCAAAAGTGTCGCTCCCACCATGGAAACGTATTTGATCAATACGAGGAAACCCACACGATAAAAAAGGCAGAAAAATACACAGAATCTCATATCTTAACTACACGACAAAACTAGTAGCTCTTTATCAGCAACCGGTTTGGGATAAAATAATAATTAGTTGCTCAATCGGTGCGGTGACACGTAACACGTAGCAGCAGCAGCAGCAGCAGCAGGTCTGACTATATCGAGCTCCAGGGAGAAAACTGGCGGCGGCGCCACCGTCCATGTGAGGCACTAGACTCTCGTAGCATTCGAAACACTCTCCCTTTTAGAAACAGCCGCAGCTAAGTTGTACACACTAATGCCCAGCCTTCGCAGTAAACTTGAAAATAAAGTTGAAAAAAAACCTATGAACCTAAACTTGACCGAGTAGGGGAAATTCTCGTATGTTTGGCAGGTTAAGCATTCGCTCCTAATTCCGTCCAATTTGCTGGTTTTCACTATTTAAACAACTAATTTTGCTAAACTTTTGATATAAATTTGCTTGCTCACTTCTTATTGAGCTATTTATCACTCGATTTCAGTTTAAAACGCTTTTAATTAGCGTTAATTGACTGTCAAAGTTCTGACCTGCCAACATTATAGGCACGCTGGAATTAGATGCTGTTCCCCTAATGTGCCTTCATGCTTCATGCTCTCGAGCAAACCCCCACAATGCCAACTGTCAATGTGGCCGGCGACGACGACGGTGAAGTCGAGACTTTGAAAAGGAATTTCTGCTATTTGGGTCTTTGAAAGGTTCTAGGTTTCCAGTATATGGAAAGGTTAGGAGCTTTGTCATGCTTTCACGTGCCTAGGTCAAGAACCCTATTCTGAGCTTGATTGATGAAGTACTTGTTTGAATAGTCTGAAGGAGGATTTTCCTCAACCTTTTTTGTACTCTTATCGTTTGTTATATCCACGATTCCTTAAACAGTCTAAATACAGAATTGAATTTGAGAGACTATAAGAAAATTACATAAGAAATAAATTAAACTATCTATCGAAAAAAGAAGGAATATCGAGACAGGGAACTTCGAGAAACGAGAGTCGTCTATCTATCCTGTGAGACATTATTCAATTAATAAAAGTTACATTGTAAACTTGAATTACACATATTTATTTATTTGGTAAAAATGTTTCCTTGCAAAAACTCCAAAAAACACACGTTAAGGGGTTACATACATGTAAAAATTCCCGAATTTACATATTATGGAAAATTAATTAATCCACTCAAAACATGATTTCCAATCACTCCTGAAAGTTTCATGAAGATATTTCATGATTAAAGTAAGTAACAGACGATTTAAGTTTGAAATTTTGCTTTGCGCAAAGCGATCTGTCAAACTTTCTCAGCGTTTTTCTCGAAACACCGAGGTGATTTACGGGTGCCACGATATCTCGAGATCGGATGAAATTTGGGGTGAAGACTCCGAAGACATCCCGTGTGCATGATAAAGCCCGATTGTGAAATTTTGTTTAAAAAAATCTAGAGTTTTTGCCTTCCTCACCTCAATGAGGAAAGGCTATAAATCACTCGAAAAATGAACTTCTTTATTTGACCTCGTAGAACCACCTTCACGTATAAATATCGACTCAGAATCTAATTCTGAACAAATGTCTGTGCGTGTGTCTGGATGTGAGTCCGTGCACTAAAAAATATGCACACGATTATCTCCGGACTGGCTGCACCGATTTGGACCGTTTTGGTCTCATTTGATTCGTCTTGGGATCCCACAAGACCCTAGTTAATATTATGAAGTTTAGAAAAGTACTTCAAAAGTTATGCTAAAAAAACGATTTGGCTAGAGTTTGAAATATTATAAAAAGGGTGGTTTTTGAAAGAAAACCCGTCATGCTATATATTGTTAGAAAGGTATTTGAAAGACCTTAACAACGCGTTCAAAAGATTGAAGATCTGACAAACCCATCAAAAGTTATGAGCACTTAAGTGTTCATATTTATATTTATATTCATACACTTTTTTGAGGCCGGATCTCAAATATTTTGATGAAAAAGTTGTCCGGATCTATCACGCGACCCATCGTTGGATAGGTAATCAAGAGACCTTTCCAACAAACCCAAAAGATTGAAGATCTGACAACCCTATCAAAAGAAATATGTACTTTAGTGTTTTTAATAAACTTTTTTTGAGGCCGGATCTCAGATATTTTGATAAAAATATGCGAGGAAGGCACCAACCGCCTTAAGGTTGGATTAAGTAACGTTTTTTTTTTTTTGAAAAGGTCCTATAAGCTATTGTCTTTCATATGTTTATAGGACCTATTCAAAAAAACTCTGGAAAATGGAAATACAAAAATTTAGATTTTTATATGGAAAACATTAAAACATTTTTATCTTTTTGAGCCGATTTGGTCAAAGCAGTGTTGAGATATCGTGGCACCCGTTTTTTGAAACTGCTAAATACAAATAGCTATATCTCGGCAACGATACAACCAAATGTCTTGAAATTCATTTTGTTATTAGATGAAAATGTATATTTTAATACCTTGAAAACAGATTTATAAATAATTTAGGTGTGTGCTCATACCAACCCTTGACATTTTTGCCGATTCACTTGTATGTAACCCCTTAATGGTAGTTGAGAGCATAGAGATGCCAGCATAATAGTAAAATAAATTAATTCAGTGCTTATAACCATCTGTTAAAAAAAACAGTTTGAACCGGATTCAAAATCAGCAAGTAAAATGTCGCGAAATAAATTTCGTTTATTTATTACATAATTTGTTTACATGGTAAAAGTTTTTTTTTTTTTCATTGTTCTAAAAATAAAAGTACATCAACGAGTGTTTAGCCCGGGCTGTTTCAAAAATCTAATAAAGCAAAAAACAGCAAAACAAAACGTTGCATGTTTTAAGCTAAACTTAAATTTTGTACTGAATATCCTCATAACATAGTTGCTTTTAACAGAACTAGAAAAAAATAGTTTGAAGATTGTCACTATGAAACTTCAAACCACTTTCCACATTTCAATGCCCGTGTGCTCTCTGGTTCTATCAAGATAGGAAAACCAGCAAGCTAAGTACAAAAGAGCACACCGGCATCGATTAACTTCACTTCACACTTCAATTGCTTCACTAAAATGTTTGTTAATTTGAAGATATTGTTGAAATTTAATACGGCCTCTTATTTATTTAAAAAAATAATCAGTTTTTTCACTTTTTTTAAATCAAAATTTAAAGATCTGGCTTCGTGATGCACACGGGATATTTTTTTAAATTCTTCACCCCAAATTTCAACAAATTTGGTAAATCAGTTCAGTGTTTCGAGAAAAAAAACAGTTTGACAGTTAGCTTTGCGCATGGCAAAATCTTTGGAATCTTTTGTTACTACTTTTAATTATGACATCTTTTCATGAAACCTCCAGCAGTGTTTCAAAATGTTTTTTTAATTGGATTAAAAAAATATTTATAATTTTGAAACATTCTATATGATTATATACCCTTGAAGATTAGAGCATACAAAATCTTTCCAAAAGTATTTCTTACTTATAGGGAAATATACAGCTTATCAATGAAGAATACTGGGATATTTTTCGATAAAATTTGATTTTCTACAGCTTTTGTAATAAAAATCAAAAAATGTTAATAAAATCGCTGCAAAACGTATTATCAACAACAATTGAAAACAGGATATTGTTCAATTTTGATCACTAGTAGAACCCATTTAGCGATGAGTTCCACGAATCATTTACGGAAAACTGCACTAAATGGTGCAATCATTGAATTGCTAACCAGAATCAACTTATTCCCAGCACATTTGAATACACGGCACCAGGGTAAACAACCGCGCCGGGGTAGGTGTTAAATGCAATTAATGCAAATATTGCGGGTTTTCGTCGCTGAATGGCAGTAATTTCCACTTGAAGCATTTTTACATTGTTGTAGCGATGTCAATAACATGACACGGGTGATTTGAAGTGGTTTCAAAATTTTGATTTTTGATTTTTGCTACTTTTCTTGATTAATTCAAGGTTAATCTTGGTCAGTGCGTAAAAAAACCTGGAACAACAAATTCCCCAAGATCTCCATGCAAATTTCCTACTCCTGATGTTTCTGGCAAAACCCAAACTCGCCAGTGTGGAGCATAATTCACGCCGGCGTCAATGGGCTTTGAGGCCGGTTTTGCCAAAAACTTGTTCTTCCTGTTTGTACGACAGTCGAGTGTCTTCCGCGTGCATCGCCCAGAACGAGTTTCACTGGGATTGAGGAATATTCTGGTTGATTATGGATTTAATTTGCATATTTTTCGCAAGCCTAAAAATCAAATTGACTTGAAACCTAGTAAAACATTTCTACACGGAAAAAGAGTTCCGAAAAGAATAAGCGTTCATGAAAATGGGAACCACGAGCAAAGTGTTCAAATTCCATGGTACGTTTTGAATAACGTTTGAGATTTGAACACTTTGTTCGTGGTTCCCAATTTCATGAACGCTTGTTCACGATTTTCGGAACTCTTTTTTCTCCGTGTAGCAGTTGGCGTCACATTTGCAATAAAATTCAAAATTTCAAAAACAGGTTATAAAGCGATGAATGCCCGTTGGCGTCAGAGGTTAATATTGATACATTTATCAGCACAATATTTGCCATCAAAATTCCTCAAAAGTTGCGAATAGCCACCGCCAATATTAAGGTGGCACGTGTATATCTTATGACTTCATCCAACAGCGGTGGTTAGTGGACAAAAAAATGTTGAAAATCGTCTTTCCCTTCCGCCCCGAGAGATGCAAGGTAACCAATTTGCTGACAAATTCTCGCCCGAATGCAAATATTTGTGCGATGGAATGTTCGCGATTTGGCCCCTCTAATTGACTTCTGACACTCCTATTTACCCCCTACGGAACCATCCATGTTGTGGGAGATGTGTTTTCTTGCTATTTAAAGTTTGCGCAAATATTGAGCTCGAAACGGCTACCCGTTCCGATATTTGCTTTCTTACCGACACGTAACACAGAAGCAGGAGTCGACTGTTCTTTGATGTTTTGTATGCAGATTCTTTGAACTATTTACTCTATGGAAACAATTGTAATTAAATATTGATTTGTAGATTTGCCCTTCTGAGAGTCTAACCTTTGTTTTTAATTAAATACTCGAATTGAAAAAAACGCCTGAAATTAAAACATCAAAACCTTAAGACTTTGTCATAGATTGTGCAAAAAAGACCTTTAAGGGCAATATAGAAGAACAGCAAGTAAATCCATCAAGAACCTAAAGTTGGTTAGTTGAAAAGTGAAAAACAGCAAATTGGATGGAGATAGAACCGAATTTTTAACCAGCCAAAACACTAGAGAATTTTCTACATTGAAATAAAAAAAAAGTACCAAATTCCCAAATTCTAGGAATTTTGCCTCCTTTTCTTATTAAGTAATCCAAAAAACCCAATTACTAAATAAGGGAAGGAGCCGAAATTCCTACAATTTAGGAATTCGGTACTTTTTATTTATTTCAGTGTACTGGTTTGACATTTCAAATAAGCTGTTGAGAAATTAAAAAAATCAGACAAACAAAGCTCAAAATCTCACAAAAAAAAAATTAAACCTGCATAAAAAGAAGTCAAACAAAGCAAAACTCTTCGCGATCATTTGTCATTCACCAGAGATCCGCTCATCCTACAAATCATCTTCCACTCTGAATTAATTATAAACATTCCACGAATAGAAACTCTCCGCAAAGCATCCCCAAAAAAAAGCTTGTTCCTATTCCCACTTTTTTGCCGGCAGTCTCAAACTCCCGTAAAAGTAAACAAACACGTTAAAACTCTCATTAAATTTCGTTGAGCTGCTGCTGGAGTTAAAAAAAAGCAAAGTGGCTCAACCCATCCATTTGTCGTTTTACGAGTCCGACTTCCCGCGCAAATTTGGAGGTCACTAAAGAGTTGGCGGGCACACTTGAGATGGCTTTGTGGTCCACGGCCAATGTACCGTTTTGGCACCCGACGCTGAAATTATAACCTCGAAACGGAAAACATGTTTGCATGTCGCGTTCAGCAAGTTGGAGGCTGAGCATAAACTGAAATGAGATTTATATCTAATGGATTCTTAATAAGTGTTTTAACATTTTCTAGGAGTTATAAGCTGACCGTGACTTTGCACGAAGTAACGACTGTTCTGAAACGAGAATTCAGTTAATAATAAGTAGTTTGAGCATGGCCATGCACACAATTCATCGTAAAGAAGTTTCTGAAATTATTGAATTATTTATTGTGATGATAATAATAATTTATTTTCCTCAAGACAAAAAAAAACAGGGATGAGCTATTTTTTGATTTTTTTGTGTTTAGGCCGATGCAAATATTTTTCAAATTTTTTGTCCCTCGGCTCTGGCCAGGGTCAGGGGGGGGGGGGGAGGAGGCAAAAAAATAAAAATATATAAATATTGAAATAAAAACTAACAGTTTCAACATTTGCATGGAAAATGTGTTTTAAAATGCATTTTGTACTAATTAAATTGTTTTGCAATCATTAGTTTTCAAAAAAAATGTAAGATTTGATGAAAACTAAAATTTTACCGAAAAATAACTTTTTGCCGTAATTATTTTTTTGAACATTGAAAATTTTCAAATATTCAAAAGATTTTTAAATCAACCCAAATATGCTAAAAATGATTCTAAACGCAGGAGATTTCAGCTGTTTCCACTTAGATTTCCATTAGAATTTTGAAGTTTTTTGAAACATTTTTTTTTGCCCTCTGATTTTCGAGCCAACTTTAAAGGGGGGGGACAAAAACTTTGAATAAAATTTGTACCAGTCTTATTGATTTCGATAAAATCTTGTGTGTACTTATTCTATGATCAAAAAAGTTATTTTGCATCATTGGTTCGTCCAAACAAGTCTCCATACAATTTTGGCAACAACTAAAAAAAAATTAATCAAAAAAAAATATTTATCTTGAACGGAGTTCTGGTTAATTTATTGTCTATTGCAAAGCTGTAGTTACAGATCTTTTCAGAAAAAAGTTACAATTAAAAAAATAATAATCCATTTTTTTATTGGATTTTTCAAATACAAAAATAACTACGCAAACAATCTCATTATTGGATACATTAAGGTGTCAAAAACTTGTGGTAAACATATTTGGCAGTGTTGCCAATTTTTCGGAAAAAATCATGATTTTTGACAAACTTTGCAAAAAGCCGAAATAAAAACAATAAAATACATTAAATACATAAATCGAAAAGACCTTTATTTAGATATCGGATCGGTAAATTAAATTTAGATTGTAATTATTTTTCCGTTCCGTTCTCAACATTTTGAACATTTTTGAATATTTTTATATACTTTTTGTATGGAGGCAATTATAAAAAAATAATTCTTTGGTCATAGAAAAAGTCCACAGAATGTTTCATCCAAATAAAACAAAATCAAGAAAATAATCGTTATCCGAAGTCGAAGAAAAATGCTCAGAAAATTTACTGATGGACAAATCTTATTATTTTATTACTCATCAGATTTCATTCCATTTAAAGATTCTCTTAAACCAATTACTTTGCAAAATTACATTTTAAACCCTTTTCAAATGTAAGGTTTATTTTGAAAATTCTCATGCCTTTTTCTAAATTAAAAAAAATCGAGGATGTTTATTTTTATTACATAAAAATTAATCGTTTCTCACCATTTTTTTTTTAATTTAGGATAACAGCTGACCAAAGAAAAACATACAAAAATCTGTACCATAGGAAGAAATTTTGTGATCGATTTGGTTTCTTTAGCAAAGTCAAAGCTATTGAAAAGGATTTTTTGCAATTCCGTCGTGAAACTACTTACTTTTCCTGTCATTCTTGAACGACGAAATAACCTACTTTTCTGTACCAAAAGTAACAGAATCGAATAGCAACACTTTTCAAAATAAATACTGAAAAGTTCTACTTTTCAGCACTGAAATGGGTGCTGAAAAGTTACACTTTTCAACATTTTTTTGATTTAGACGATTTATTGGCAAAATACATGAAAATATGACTTCAAATTTCACTCAATGGAATTTTTCGGAATTGCAAAAAATGTTGTATGGAACTCGTGGAAAAACTTGATTTTTTCAGCACTCTTCGTTTTTATCCAACTCGGTGAACCTCGTTGGATAAATGTACGACTCGTGCTGAAAAAATCCTCTTTTTGCAACTTGTTGCATAAACTAATTCAGTATCGAAAACAGTATCGAAAAATACAGAAACACTCAAATGAATGCTGAAAAGTTCTTTTTGCAATTCCGCTGTGAAACTGTCAACTTTTCCTGTCCTTCTGAAGAAATGAAACGGCCTACTTTTTCCTACCAAAAATAACAGAATCGAATATCAAAACTTTTCAAAATAAATTCTAAAAAGTTCTACTTTTCAAAACTGAAAAGAGTGCTGAAAAGTTGAACTTTTCAGCATTTGTTTCGAAAAGTAAAACTTTTCATTATTTTTTTTATTTAAGCATTTTATTGGAAAAATACATGAAAATTTGACTTAAAATTTCACTCAATGGGTGTTTTTCGGAATTGCAAGAAATGTTGTATGGAACTCGTTGCAAAACTTGATTTTTTCAACACTCGTCGTATTTATCCAACTCGGTGAACCTCGTTGGATAAATGTACGACTAGTGCTGAAAAAATCCTCTTTTTGCAACTTGTTGCATAATAGTAGTTTATGCAACATGTTGCAAAAAGAGGATTTTTTCAGCACGAGTCGTACATTTATCCAACGAGGTTCCCCGAGTTGGATAAATACGACGAGTGATGAAAAAATCAAGTTTTGCAACGAGTTCCATACAACGTTTTTTGCAATTCCGAAAAACACCCTTTGAACGAAATTATATGACAAATGCCCATGCATTGAGTCAATGAATCGTTTAAATCAAAAAAAATGTTGAAAATTATAACTTTTCCTAGCAAGTGCTAAAAAGTTCAACTTTTCAGCATCCATTTCAGTGCTGAAAAGTAGAACTTTTCAGCATTTGTTTTGAAAAGGGTTACTATTCGATTCTGTTATTTTTGGTACAGAAAAGTAGGCTATTTCGTCGCTCAAGAATAACAGGAAATGTAAGTAGTTTCACGACGGAATTGCAAAAACTACTATTTCAGTTCATCACCCGTCATTCGAGAGTAAGCGGAAAAGTTATTACACAAAAAAAAGTGTAATTTTACCTCTAAATATGTGTAAATTCACCACTTTTCCAGTATCTTGCCACTTTCTCAGTCTAAATTGAGCTAATAATAAAACTTCCAATTTTACATCTTACAAATTTTCACAAATTCTTACTGTGTAGTTTCACTACGGAATTGAATTGTAAATGCAGGAAAAAAAATTAACATGATATCAACAACACGCTTATTTTCATTAAAATTTGGTTTTTAAAATAATGTTCATTTTTTCTTTTGTTTTTTAAAGCATTTTGAAAGGGAGATAAAAAGACAAAAACCTTCGTACAAATCTCAAATTAAAACTTAATTCAATCCTTATTCAAGGAAAGCTTTATTATAGCTTACATAAAAAGATGTTTTAACTGTAAACTGAACAGAATTTGGACTACACACATAGTCATTATAATATTGTATCATTTTACATTTTAGTTCAACAACAAATCTCCTCATTCAACTCGCTCAACCTTCACACATTCCACGTCCGTTTGTTATTCCCTCCTATCGTCTTCTTTATGATTCATAGAGAGAGAGGAAGAACATCCTCGAGACAATCAACCAACAGCCGACAGCTTTCGCAAAACTCTCTCAACCGATAGCTTTCGATTCTGGGCACGTCTTTGCTTTCTTTGCTTCTGACAACAAATGGCCGTGAACCTATTCGTGTTTGCATTTTTTTTTTTAATATTAATGCACGCCGTCCAGACTGCGAGTCTGTTACTGACCTAGGCCAGTTTTAAAATACTTAATCTGGACAGAACACGGGTTCTTGAATGTGGAACACAGATTGGAGCTTGTCGAATTCAGCACTTCATTATCCGTCTCTGGAAACATTTCAAGGGTAGCACGTGGCTGATTGCGGGTGCTTTTTGTTTCAAGAACTTGAAGAATCTGGACTGTTGCATTTGAACTTTGTAGTTACTTGAAACACGTACATATTATCAATAATGTCAAATTTTGTTAAGAAGATAAGTTTGCTTGATGCCAAATTGACAACATGAATGACACTTACCTTTTTTCCCCACCGAAACGGTGTAGTAGATGTTGTCAAAGGTGATATCCATCGCGAACTCCACACTTGTGCCAAAATGTTTCCTCCGAAGCAATTACACCTGTTCACACCACTATCAGATAATCTTGCACAAAAGTAGCGACACGTGAACAGTCAATTCACACTCACACCAATTGCCACTGGTATTTCTGTCTTGAAGCGCAATCCGCAAACAACACTCGGTAATGAGTTCCAAGATCCTGAACCCGTCAATTAAAAGCTTTGCCGCTGATCATGTTATTGTTTTGCACGAGTTCCAATTGGTACTGCAGCAGTGACACCCCCCTGACACGTGCCTGTGCTTTCATTTATCACACAAAAGTAATGTTTTTGGTGGAGAAAAACTTTTCTCAAGATAAAGTTCGCCTAGGTTCAACGCGAAATTCCGACGACAATTAGATACATGCAACGGCGGGTTCGATCGTCACCGGCTGTAATGAGAAGGAAATGAAAGACGTTTTAGCGCATTGGGTATGACCTGGAGTAATGAGTGGAGAGATGGATCTGTTGATTGATGAATTGTTTGAGATAGAGGGGTGGAAAATAAGAGACTTTTGTTGCCCTAATGAGCACGCAAAAGTTATTTTGTAATTTTGTAAACTGATTTTTTTTACCAACTTTCAGCTTATAAGAAACACATTCTTAATAAATAATTTATTAACACAGTCGACTCTCCAGTTGACGTTAACTGATTTCTCGATAAACCTCCCTTTATCGATGGATAGTTCAATCCTTTCTTACGCATACCAAGCGGCACACTTCGAATATATTGTTCTATTAGCATCATGTACAAACCTGGGTGCTGAAAAGACAGAATGCGTAACGTGATTTTCGAAAGCTCCCCACTGCTCCCCACTAATACAACTGCACTACAGCTGTAAACATAAACAAAGTAGAAGGCTATGTTCAAGCTCAAGCGTGACATATTTTTTACTGCTGAAGTGAATTAGTATGAAAATTTTTGGATTTGTTGATGTTGATGTTTTCGATGAAAAATTAAGTGCTTCTCACTTTTTTCTTCGTAGACTAAACGATGGGCAGCCAAAAGAGGCCTTTTTTGTTTTCCACGTGATGAAAAATTGTGTCAAAAGTGGGTGGAATTTCGTGAATCAGAGGAGCAACCGAATGGAAGTTCCGAGATTATGTATCTTTGATGTGTAGTGATAATATCGGATTAAGATTATCCAATATTATTTGGAAAGTACTATTCATAGTTATTGATAATTCGCTAACATATAAAAAAGCGTCATAAACATAGGTTTTGCGTGAGACATAGCGATTATAAAATTTTAGCGACGAATTATGCCAATCTCGATTTTAACCCTCTTTGTTAAGATGTTTTGACTTCGAATACCTCAATAGCCATCGATTTTTTTTTATTCCTGACTAAATAAATTATAGATCGATCACAATACTTGGAAAATCTTGGTAAAATTATGCGAACAGTAAATTGGTTCCGCTTTGACAGTTCTAAATTGAGGCCGCTTTGCGGACAACTATTCTGCACCCAGGTACAAACTATGCGTTTTGAGAAAAACGCATTTGAATGTTGAGCATCCATTTTCAATTCCCATTTAAATAACGTCATGATTCGAATTCCCGGACGCTTCGAAACCCGGACACCCCATCTTGTTTTATCAATTATTTGGATATAAGTTCGCATTATGAATGTCAAAACTGTGTAATTTGATGAATTCTAACATCAACTTTCATTTAAAGTTTGTTTGAACGCTGTAGTTAATGTCAAAACAATAAAATAAAATAAAATTATAAGATTACCAAAAATGCGAAACATTTCACGTGAAATATTTCATAAGCGTCCGAAGCACCGGGAAGGTAAAGCAGAAATTTATGGTTTTGATTTTCTTAAATTCTAGCAAATTTTTATATAAAATATCGATTGTTTCGATGTTAACAGCTTATTTGAGACCTAAAGAACGCAAGTCACTAACATTTCAGTCCAAAGTTGTGCGATTCATTAGCAAAATCGAGTGTCCGGAATTCGAAGCAAAAGTGTCCGGATTTCGAATCAGCTTTTATCAGTGTCCGGGATTCGAAGCACAACAAGTTATTTTAATTTTCAAATTCTGATGAAAAATTGTTAAAAAAAGGCATATTTTGCATGCATTCTCTTAAAACTGACTGTAAGTACTACATCCTGATGATATTTCTTCATTTCCAACTTATTGCATGATTTTTTGGCAGCTATAACGAAAATGATGTGCTACTAAGTGTCCGGATTTCGAATCATGACGTTATAAAAGCAAAAAAAGATGTTCTAATGATAACAAACGATGAAAAACGTTGCTTTTATTGATACTTGATCATCCAAGTTCAATAAAACATTATTTCCGTAATTTTATTTGAGAAAAACAAACATTCTTTTAAAATCACCAACGTCTATATCACCCTGCTGTCATTGAGGAGGACGCTTTATTATGATTCGCTTTTCTTCGCCGAATGTACATGGCGCTTTTTTCATGACGCTTTTTTTTCGTCACAAGGTTCATGTAGTCTTTTATTTGACAGGTTGACAGGGCTATATAAACAGGGACTGCCAGCCCGGGAGCATGTTGACAGCTCCCATATTAATCTTCTCATTGAAAGATGCCGGCGACAAAATTGGGCGAAAAGTTCACCGCCCGGAGATCGCGAGTTGGCGCGAGCGAATGAACACCGCGAAAAAAGATTCGGGGGTGCATTGGGGTTAAATGATCATTTCGTCATTCGGTTTAATGAAAAAATAATTATTTTTTCGTAAATATCGCTACTTTGATGCGATGTAATTCATTTTTACAGTAAATTAGGCATTGTTACATCAAATTTGACCTTTCAAACGCACTAGAATGGCCAAATTTTAAAACATCAATGTTTGCCAATTTGACCGTTTTACCCCCAATTCCCTTGTAGAACAAAAGAAAAGTTCATCCGCGGTCTGTCAGCAGCGCGCTGTTTTGTTTGCTGGATCAACATTTGGAAATGTCGAACGTTGAAGGAAATCGCTCAAAAATGGAAATTAATCGATTTCAAATGTTATGGCCGCAAATGAAAGGTAAGGGTGGCTAATTTTTGATTCCGATCTGTAAAACTAGTTCTGGCGAGGGTTCTGGGCACTGCGGCAATCGATTTTACCGGCGGGTTGCTTCCGGTTGCATTTGATTTGAGGAGAAGGTTTTTCAATCCACCAGGGGCTTATTCGGGGGCAACAGTTTCGGTCATCCGGAACTTCCGGTAAGTTTCATATTTGCAGTGTTTAGCATGAAAAACAAACTTAGACCAATCTTTCAAATGTGCGCTCTTTTGAGGAGGGGCGCAAACCGAAGAAGAGCGCAACTCGGGGAGCGTTATTTCGGGGTTTGAGCGCAAACCGAAGGAGCGTTATTGCAGGGTTTTGGCGGAAAATGAGATTTTCTTTTTTAATTTTATTTACAATTAAACGAAACATTTATATAAGGGGTCATCAACAAAACACTGATAATGGGCCATCCTCAAATCTGGGTATCCAAGAACTCCCGGATGTCATGGCCTAGAAAGCTACCTGATCAACGGAGGTCTCGACGGAGATCTTTATGGGTGAATTAACCATCGGTATACACTCAAACCCCGATGGTTGGTCACTTTTTCGTTGGACACTTTTTTAGTTTGTACCCCGTTGGTTGGTCAAAGTCAAACTAAAAAGTGACGAACTGTCACTTTTTACACGGTGCTCACGCACACTATCAAAACACACGTTTGGTAGTGTGCGTGAACTCCGTGTAAAAGGGGTGTCAAACTAAAAAGTGACCCCGTTCGTCTGACAACAGTTTGTGTCAAACCATCGGGGTTTGAGTGTAGCTTCAGTGAACAACGATGGAGACCTTGGGGTACGTTGGATTGTTATAAGTCTTCTAAGAACCATGTTGGATTATTATGGGTCCTCCAGGAACTTCCGGGAGTTATGACCTGATGATCCAAGGCTGTATATCATAGGTACTCACGATCTTGCTTTGCATTAGTGTGAGTACATGACTCCGTGCCACTAAAACCAAAACAATAACAAACGAACAATGGACCGTGCCAGGAAAAGCAAAACATAAACAATGTCAGTGGCAGTGGAGTGAGAGAGTCAGAGATAACGATTTTGACAACCGCACTACTACACACTCGCGAGTACCTTAGGTAGAAAGCCATGCTGATGATCTACCTAATCAAAGGGGGTCTATATGCACCCAAAGTTAAAGAACGAGGGGAAAGTCCTCCCGAAAATAAACGTGAGGAAAGTACTATTTTGCGTGAGTAAAGACCTCTCGAGAGATCATTCGTTCATTGACGAGTTCATCCAATTGAGTGGCTTATATGGACAAATGACCACCACTTAGTCACCGAACCATGGTGGCCTATACGGCAAAGGCACGGTTCAATAAGCCGAAGGTCTTGGGTTCGAATCTCGGTACCGGTACTTTTTTTGATAGATGAACTTTTTTGGAAAATGAACCCATGAGTAAAGTACTCACGGCAATTTCGGGATTTATCCTCTCCGTCCGCATACAGTAGCATTTTACTACCGAATCGTGCTCTTTATCCTCTCGTATGCCGATGCCCAGTTCTGGGTGTGGGTGTATTAACCATTGTAACTATAATCTTTTTTAGACTAAAAAAAGTTTTTAATTCATAACTTAAAACTTTGCCAATGGTTGGTATTCAGAAAATCTTATCTCAAGATACAGATTTGCGAAAACATTCACAGCACTTGTGTATAGACAGACACCATTTTGTATGAAGAATAAGAGGCAATAGTGCACAATAACTATTTTGGTCATAAAAAAACATCAATGGACAAGGTTTCATACAAATCTGAAAATGCAATCAAAAGTCGATTTGCAATAACGAAAGGAATTAAATACTTTGTTGAATCCAAATTAGCGCCTCATTTTTCTGTTTGTTTGTTGTTGTGCAGGTTTGGTTTCAAATATTTCGTTTGATATGTTTCACACTAGCGTGCCCAGCTCTTTGAGGAAGGTGGGGCAATAATATGGAAGTTTTGAAAAATACGTCATTTGTGGACACCCCCTGACCAAATGTAGAACAAATTTCTGAGGATGGTGGGGCAGTTGCCCCATGTTGCCCCACCCTGTGCACGCTAGTGATGTTTCAATTGGGCCCAAAGGTGAAGCTTACATTTGTGATATTATTGTTCACAACGATAAAGCTTATTTTTCTGAGTACAATGACACTTTGTACGACCGAGAAGGATTTAAAATCGATTTTAAATCAATTTAAAAAAAATCACAGCTCGTTCTAAGTGGACCTTAGTTGATTCATCAAAAAAATGTTGTCCTGTGTGTGTGTGCGTGTGTGCAACCAACCAAACGGGACCACGCGGTCGCTTCTTACAAATTGAGTTGTTTCCATGTATTTTTAGATCTACATTCTATACATGCAAATAACTCGCATAGGCATTTGGAAGGTGTTAGCTCTGCCGAGCTTCGGTGACCCATTTCTACGCTGGCTAGCCGAGCGCGAGGTACTTCAGCTTTATCGACAAGCCCCGCCCTGAAGAACGTTTGCACCAATCGGGTTCAAACGTTATTTAGAACTTCCGAACCCTTGTCAAATGGACAAGGACCCAGCGCGTATGTTGTCCTGTCCTATTTTTTGCATTTAAATGAAAAAAAATGATCAAAAATGGGTTTTAATCTTTTTTTTACCGTTGAACATAACAATTGACTCGGGGTATTATGACCCTATTGTCTATATGGGTGAATTGATCATCGGTGTGGCTTCAGGTAGCTTCAGTGAACAACGATAGATACTCTGGGGTACGTTGTTATCGATCATCCAAGAATTCTAGAAAGTGATGGGTATATCAACCATCGGTATCGCTTCAAGAAGCTTCAGTGGACCATGATAGACACTTTGCACCATGCTTGATTGTTATGGGTTTCCCAGGAACTCTCGGAAGTCAGGTAAATCATCAGGTCATAACTCCCGGGAGTTCCTGGAGGACCCATAATAATCCAACATGGCGAAGGGTATCCATCGTGGTTCACTAAAGCTATCTGAAGCTATACCGATGGTTAATTCACCCATATAGACCTCCGTTGATCAGGTAGCTATCTAGGCCATGACATCTGGGAGTTCTTGGACACCCAAATTTGAGGATGGCCCATTATCAGTGTTTTGTGGATGACCCCTTATATACATATTTCGTTTAATTGTAAATAAAATTAAAAAAGAAAATCCCATTTTACGCCAAAACCCCGCAATAACGCTCCTTCGATTTGCGCTCAAACCCCGAAATAACGCTCCCCCGAGTTGCGCTCTTCTTCGGATGCGCCCCCTCCTCAAAAAGAGCGCACACTTGAAAGATTGGTCTAAGTTTGTTTTTCATGCTAAACACTGCAAATATGAAACTTACCGGAAGTTCCGGATGACCGAAACTGTTGCCCCCGAATAAGCCCCTGGTGGATTGAAAAACCTTCTCCTCAAATCAAATGCAACCGGAAGCAACCCGCCGGTAAAATCGATTGCCGCAGTGCCCAGAACCCTCGCCAGAACTAGTTTTACAGATCGGAATCAAAAATTAGCCACCCTTACCTTTCATTTGCGGCCATAACATTTGAAATCGATTAATTTCCATTTTTGAGCGATTTCCTTCAACGTTCGACATTTCCAAATGTTGATCCAGCAAACAAAACAGCGCGCTGCTGACAGACCGCGGATGAACTTTTCTTTTGTTCTACAAGGGGAATTGGGGGTAAAACGGTCAAATTGGCAAACATTGATGTTTTAAAATTTGGCCATTCTAGTGCGTTTGAAAGGTCAAATTTGATGTAACAATGCCTAATTTACTGTAAAAATGAATTACATCGCATCAAAGTAGCGATATATACGAAAAAATAATTTTTTTTTCATTAAACCGAATGACGAAATGATCATTTAACCCCAATGCACCCCCGAATCTTTTTTCGCGGTGTTCATTCGCTCGCGCCAACTCGCGATCTCCGGGCGGTGAACTTTTCGCCCAATTTTGTCGCCGGCACTTTTCAATGAGAAGATTAATACAAACTGAGCGTACTTTTTTTTGTGGGCCCAGTGGGCCTAAGATGGCGGCTTTCGATAATATCTAGCCAAACATTTTAAAATGGCGAATATTTTAAATTAATATAGTTTTTGCCATGTTTCGGTTTAAAACGACGAAATAAGCATTCTGGAATCATTTTCTTGAAAAACTTGTTTAGAGATACGCCACGTTAAAATATTAGTCTCGAACAGATGAAGGGAGCGTTCCGCGAAAGCCGTCACGAAAAAAAAATTCCCATGCAAATTTTGAGTTGCGTATTTAATGGGCGGACTCCGACGAGGCCCACTTGCCATCTGTCGGTGGAAATGCGCCACTCGCGAAAACTGCCATGTTAGGGGACGGCTGGGACTGCTGATGGCAGAGATTTTGTTTATGTTACTTTATTTAAAATCATGATCAAACAGACTTTACTGAAGTAACATTTGCTCATTTTTGGTGGAGAGGTAGCTTATTAGGAGTAATTTCAGAATATTTAATAACCCAGAAAATGTCAAAATGTACATGATGCCTTTTGAAATGTAACCGTCGATTTGTGTGAATAGTGAAATAGGGGAACTATACCCTTTTTCATCTTATTTCTATTATCGGCCTATCAGCACTTTGATCGTGAATTACAGCTTTCATAAAGTGTTTTTGACTGTTCCAAAGTAATAAATAGCTAAAATTAAATTTAAATTTTTCAATTGTATTTTTATTGGATTATAACAGTTCTGCTCCAGGATGTTACATTTGCAATTCAGAGATTTGGAGAACCTTTCAACCGAGATCAATTCATAAGCCTTTGCAGGGAGGATACATATTTCTACGTTTAGATTTTGCTAGCTGGGTGCTCTTTTAGGGAAAATAAATTTTGAGGAAAAACCCTAGATCTATGAGCTAAAATTAAAGTGAGCAAGCAACTCTCCGTTGTTGATACATCTGAAAATGTTGATTTAATAGCGGAAAACGGCAAAAGTGATGAGAATTGGGCGAACGGCTTAGGGTGATTAAAATGGGTATATTTCCCCTAGATGATTTGATAGATTTTTGACAGTTCGATGCAAACGAAATATTTCAAGAAAATCTAGGGAAAAAATACCCATTTTAAGCCTAATAAGCGGTCGTGTTTGAATGATCTTGGGTAATCTGGAATGTTCCATAAAATTTAGTAAAACAAAGTACACCAACCAGTAGAGCAACTTTTTGTGAACATTTCTGTTTAATTTGACTTTTACTAAAATGTAATCTAATCCATTTACAAGCATTTAAAAAAATAACTTCCCAAGTGTATTCTAATCTGACGAGAATGCACTACACTCAAAATCAGAAGTACCCCGCAAAAAGGGTTCTATCTACCCTTTATCTGTCATCCCAAAGAAAAAACCCTTTTTGAGGGTTACTTCCACCCTTTTTTTAAGTTTACCCGTCGTCACCCTTTTGCAAAGGGTTACTACCGGTAAACTTGAAAAAAGGATGGAAGTAACCCTCAAAAAGGTTTTTTTTTCTTTGGGATGACAGATAAAGGGTAGATAGAACCCTTTTTGAAGGGTACTTCTGATTTTGAGTGTAGGCTCCGCCCATTTTTCTATTTTCGGCAGAGTTCTTTTTTCTTTCAGCGCTCTTTGTGTCTGCCGAGTGCTGCCATTTGTGACGAAATTTTAAGCAAACACTCACGAAAAGTGGCATTTATAGAGAAAGTTTCCTGACATCACTGGCTCACTCCAACAGGCGCTGCTAGTGGTGTTGGTGGCGACCCTTTGTTCTTCATTTGCCTTCGTACAGTCATCCCACATATTCGGAACACCCACAAATTCGGAACACTTTGGTGGTAATTTGTCAATAGGATGCCAAATGCAACTTTTCTGTCGACCCTGTTATTTTTAGGACCTTCATTTGGACATTCACTTGCTATTCCACTAGTAAAAGTAGTACTTTTTCAACAAAAAACTGCATTTCAAGATTATTTTATCCAGAGCAGCAAATACTGCCTCCAAATTGCCTGTTCCATGATTGTGGGATGTTATTGTGCCTCCCACAATTGTGGAACACCTGAATTTAACTGATATTTTAACAAAAAAAGTTATCAGACCACTTATAAAACATAACTTAGCTTGAGTTTCGTTGGTTTCAGTGCGAGAAGTCATTATTTTGTAAAAATTATGTACTCACGGAGAGAACCAAAGTTTGTTTACATCCGTAAGAAAAAAGTGTTCCGAATTTGTGGATTTCAAGGGTCAATGTTTTTCTTTAAAAACTTGATATAAAACATAAAAATGTACAGCCGGTCTATACATCAATCGAAAGATCTCAAGAAAAGCTTTCACATGAAGGTAAGAGCAAATCATTATGTTCAATTAACGATTTTCTATGATTTGTTGAACATTGGCTGATCTGTAAACCGTTCCGAATATGTGGGATGACTGTATTCGCTCGGTTTTCTTCAGCCTTCGATTTGAATAGGTATAAACGTCATGTGACTCGGAGCGTTTGCAAATTAATTACATGTTTCAGGATTATTTTTCAAGTGAGTGACTAACTAATGTGCAAAAGAACATGTTGCCGATAGTTGGAAGTAATTTCATATCTTAAGCGCTTTGAAATCTTTCGTTAAGCGGTTTAGCTCTCATCTTGTGAATGTGTGTGCAAATAAAAAGATGAGAAATGGTCTCGCAAAATAGAAATTATGATCAAAAGTGCATTAAATTTGTTCTTTTTGGCCAGTAAATGGCATAAATTTGCGTGCTTACTCGAGGCGGTGCTGTTGCTGGTAAGTTTATAGCCTAAGTAGTATTTTTGGAGCATTAATCGAGCATCAAAATCTCCATATGGTGAAGATAGGTGTTTGATTAGAAAAGGTATATTTCCCCTACCACGGGTCTAACGAATTTCGTTTAAAACAATACGGCTCAAATCACTTTGGAGCATATTGGGTTTAGATTCGAGCACATCGACTCAAAATAAGACAACGATTTATTTGAATAGTTTTCAACAAGTTTGCGATTGACCTATTTGCCAAACATCACGAGAAATTCGACTTCCGAACTTCAAATTCCTTTCTCGAGTGCCACCTCCTGGGACACGAGTTTCTTTCCGCCACTTGACTCTAAGCAATTCCACGGTAGTGGCGTCAAAAAATGGCCATCACGGCCGGCGCCACCACGGCCGAAACCTTTAATTATCGTCACCGCAACAATCCAACCGGATCAGTGGCCGTCCACGCGCACCTCTGGATTTGTCAAACGACCCCACGACTGGCCGCGAGTTGTCATTCGTATTTTTGACATTGCCCACAGAAAGCAGCTCAGCCTCAGCAGTGTAAACAAGCGTTCATGGCAAAGGTCGTCATTTTAACTGCAACTACATCGTCGTCGGCAGTGTGATATGTTGCCGCATGTGACTGCTTTAAGTTTAGCTGTCAAACGACTTTGATCTTGAGTTCTTCAATACAGAGTGGATTCGTTACTTCGCACTCAAACGTCAAAACCAGTTGTCAAACTGATGATGACATTTTAATCACATTGTTCAACGATTTCTGACCACGTGGTTTCAAGATTTTGACAGCTGTCAGTCGTTCCAGTTAGCGAATACGAATTCGTCATTCGAATTAGCGAAATCATTCTGTATAAACTTTGTAAAAGGACCTAACAAACCAAAATAAATTAAATTACAACTTGTCGCATATCACGTTTGACGGTTCGGGAACATATTTCTATAAAAAAAAACAGGTAATTGTGCCAAGAGAGCACACGCCGACGCCAACATACACTCCTTGAAGCGTATTTGATCACTGTTGAGAACCTGTAAAACCCATTCGGCTAGCGCACAAACATTAGCCGTGACGTGACCTTGCGTGCGGTCAATCGGAACCGAAAATTAAATCTAACCTAAAACGTCTATTGTTTTATGTTGGGCTGATCAGCTGTTTTGCCGAAAGACAATGCCGCCCAAAGAAGTGGTGGCAAATGCACCGTGCGAGTTTTAGCTGCAGCAGCAACTCAGCTCAGCGCTATACGCATGAATTGAGCTGGAGCAGCGCAAGCTTATGCGCAAATCGGCGCGTTGAGGCGTGCGAGTAGCAGCGGAGCAGTTCTCTATGTTTTCGCAAATTAACTTTCCATTGCATTTTTGATTTGTATGAAACACTGTGTTTTAAAAAATTTCATCAGTGTCCATCCTCGCCAATCTCTGAAAAAAATATTCTTCAGTAGATATAAAATGTATCTAGAATGTTAAAAAATAAAATTCAGTGATTTCTTTTTTTCATTTTCTCAGAAATTAAATAACACGACTAACATTTCCAAAAAGTCAAATAATAAGACTGTAGTATTTTTGTACGTTTGTCATACACAGCAGCTCTAATCGAGTCCGTCCCAAATGTAAAAACAGCAAGCCGAGAAAAACGCATGTCAAATTTGTCCCGCCCATGAGTTTATGTGTTAGAGTTTCACGAAAAGTGAATTTTCTACGGTACCGTAATCTGGGGTGAATCGGGACTACAGTCTGAATAGGGACAGCAGTTTTTAGAGTACTTAAAGCTTTTAAATTTGAAAATGGATGTACACATTTTGTTGGCCTGAGTATGTTCTAATCGAAACCATCATGAAAAATCAAAATATTGTGCTCCAACATGGTTAAAACTGCTGTCCCAATTCGCCCCATGTGTCCCGATTGACCCCAGTTTACGGTAGTACAAAATATGTACTACATGATTTCGAACCAAACTGCATCATTAACTCAATTTTGACGAAATTACATATGGGACGGACTTGATTTGAGCGGCAGTACAATGTTAATTTAAGAAAGAATTATATGTTATGTAATTAAACATTTTTCTGAATTGTCTTGTTCAAGTCTTGTTTCTATCTACAACTTTGCCAGAGATAACAAACCGCATAGAAAATCCCTTCTCAAAATATGAATTTAAGAAAATTCTCATAGCACTTTTTATGGACGGCTCCCAAATTTGTATGGATACATGTAAAAATATTCAAAATTCAAAATTGAACAAAATTGCAGAATGCTAGAGAACTGCTCAGCTGTGAAATCAAATTATGAGACATCGAGCGTGGGTTTGTTTCGGTAGGTTTATGTGGTGTGCAATTTGGCTTTAATAACTGCTTTAGGGGAGAAAATTACAAACAAGCAATGGTGTCATAAGCCGTAAGCGCTTAATTAAAGCTCATGCAGATTTTCGCTTCATTAGCCGTTTAATGCAATATAGTCGGTTTTGCACAAAATTTATCAACTAGGTATATTCTTTATTTAAATCGACTACTTTATTTAGTGAAAACAAGATTTTATTATATTTTTAATGAATAAACAAATTTAAAAAAATATATACTTAAGAATCCTATGATAATTTAAAACAATATGAACTAAATATTAAATAAAACTGTTCATTATTTTAATTTCAGAAAAAAAAGCACCAGTTGTAATCGACAATACCATTTGGGAAGGGGGTAAGTTATTCAAATATTTTTGTATTTCGTAATTTAAATATTGCTGTTTCATCGTGTCAAAATTGGCCAAAGATTAACTTATAGGAAACTTGATGAGCTTTATACATTTTAGGCTTAGTGATTTTTCACACTAAAAAATGGCAAATTGCACGGGGACCACTATCCGAAAAAATAAAATGTCACGGAGCGTGAAAAATGCTAAAATAACTTACAAAATCTAAGGTTCACCAACCAGAAACATTCTTGTATCCTTAATTATATATAAAGCATCCAAGCCAAGTGATTTTTTAAGCTGAAAATTTCCAGTTTCCACGAGGACCACCAAATTAAATCTTTATTATTCGAGGGAATTTCACGAGGCTTAGAAAAAAATAATATGTTCCAGAAAAGGGCCTTTTTAAGATTGAAACATTATGTTTAAGCCGAAGTCTTCAATAATCCTAATTTTAATCTTAAATTTTCTTTTGAAATTCTTCCGTTAAAATAAATTGGTACATGGTAAAAAATTCTGTAAATTTGGAAAGTTTAAAATTTAAGGTGTAATATTATCTCTTTTATGATGTAATATTACCTCAATTGAGATAAAAAAAACTGACAAAACATTGGAAAAGTGGTGAATTTTCAGGTTTCTAGACGTAAAATTACAATTTTTTCTGATAAAAGATGTACCCATTCCCAGACCACCATGATTTTTTTTACTGTGCAGTCAAATTGTTATTATACGACATGTACCTAGCACATTGAATACTATCATTAGCTTAAAAAAATGAGTTTTCACAAAAAAAAAATGACGAGAGAAACTGTTTGCTGAACTACACATTGTAATTTAGCCAATACTCAAAATTGATTTTGAACGAACACAATCGTGATGAAAGTGACAATAATTGCAGGAAAATGCATTTGATTTCATTTTCATCAAACTTGGCTCATAAAAAAAATGAAGCATTTTTTTTATTTTAGCTAAAGCGAAAAGAATCAATTGATACTTAATAAATTTTTAAAATTTCATGCTATTTAAAAAAAATACAAATATCAATGAAGCCTTGAAAAATCCCGAAGTGCTACTAAACAATTTTACAGCCTGCACTTCAATCTTAATTTCCTCATTCTAAAATCATTTGACGATTCCGAAAATAAGGTTTTTTTTATTACAATTATGTATTATTTCAATCAGGTATTCAAAGCATCAATTCCTGAAAGATGTTTTAACAACTCTATTTTAATATTTGAGTTTCTTTCAAATATTATTAAATTTGTTTTAATTTAATATTCATTAGTAAATTATTACATAAATATCACGTTTTCAATCGAAAACTTATCAAATTCACACTTGGTATTTTTGTTAATTGATTTTCGAAAATCCTTGAATTTCATGGGATTTCACGGTAATTGTGGAAACGCTGTCCGCGAAATCGTAAAAAACACTAATACTAAATAAATTATAGGAAATTTTACGAGCTCTCTGAAAAAAAAAAAATACACTACAACAACAATTTACGAGTCTTCTATGAGATTTCATGTTTTTAAAGTATAAAAGTCAAGTTTGAAGGTGTCTCAATTTTTTTTCCCTTGAAAATATTTTTCAGTCTCGAATTCTGTTCGCTAACTGGGCTGAACAAAAAATGTCGAGGGGATCACTAATACATTAAATTTTCATAATAAAATATAAAAATAAAAGTTATACTTAATTTGTGTTCGAAGCTTATTTTTAAGTTTCCTATAACGTGTAGACTTCCATTATTGGCATGATTTTTTGTTCAAAGATATAAATTTTGCGTCACTATCAAAATTTTGACAAAATTCCTTCAACATGCCTTGTTTAGAATAGTGCCATACACATGCTGATTCCTTTTTGTAACGATTATCCCATTCCTTGTTAAGTTATGGAAATCGTCATTAATCAATGATAGCCAACTTAGGACGTCAATGATTGTATCACAAAATTTTATAAATTTTTAGGCTTCAAGAAGGCAACAATCGCTGATTCATTTTGGTACAGAAATTCGTTAAATTGAATTCAATACAGATCATTTTAGATTGATGATCATTTTTATTGGAAAATTATCAACAGCTTTACCTTAATTGGGACTAGAAATTTCCTAAAAACTTTATAAACATGTTTTATTTTTTTACCCCTCGGTCATTTTGGTTTGTTTTTTTTTTTGACGTTTGTCTGCTTTTCAAGTGAGCCAGTTGAAAATCAGCTCAGTTAAACAACGCACAGTCACCGAACAAGTAATGTACAAGCCAATTTACTTCCTAGGTTACTACCAACTAGCTGCACTGAAAAAACAAAATTTCAGTTATTAGCGAAAGCGTTCAAAGGCCAAAAAATTGTATGTATCTATATTTTGTATAATAAAACAAATTTTTGAAAAAAATATAATTTCATAGAAAAAAGGTTTGGTAAATATTCGGTTAAATCCTTTCTATTTGTACTCTAACATTATATCTCAGGTTTTCAGGATGAATTTACCATACTATGACTAGTATAAAATTGTACACTTAGAGGTTCATTGCAGGCTCAATGTCATGCAAACCATAGGTTCTTCCTAGTAATTTTCATGCATGTGCCTCCAACAAGCCAACGATTCTCAACCAAACTGGTTCTAATTTAAAATTTCAATTCTGTCCGAAGCAAAAGTCAACGACAGGAATCGAGCACGGGAGGGTCATTAAAAAGATCTCGTCTGAATATGCATCCTCCATCATCTGGTCGTTTAGAAGTTGGTCAACTCGCGATTTGCCAACCGTATAATCAAATTCTGAAACGAGCAGTTAGAACCAACTCTAGAACCGCGAGAGGGGTTTGGCCAGCAAACGACTTCCCAGAATTCAAGTTCATAATTCAATCTGCACAAGGTCATTCCAAGCCGAAAGACAGGCCCCTTTTCTTTCAATTTTGGTAGATTTCGCACCACCTGTCCAACGCTCAGAAGACGAGCATCCAACCGTTGAATTCCGCCGATATGCTGGTTGGCCTTCATCTCACCCCCCAATTTCTTCCTGTTTTGCAAATTGAACTCCAAGGTCATACAATTATCAGCACGAGGGGCAAATGGGCCGCGATTTTTGACGCCTGATCGCGGTGAGTTGGCGCTAATAACGGTGCTGCAGAAGGTCATCGCGAGGAGCGTCGCGTTGTAGATCCTAGCCGTTTGCTAATCAGATTTGAGTTGGAATTTCTGATGATGCGAAAAAGTTACGTTCTCTCAAACGGGTCGGGCACAGCTGATTTGAATACAACTCAATAAGAAGCAAGTTTAACGGCCACCAGCCGGTTTGATTTTATGGCAATCAGATGGATTGATTATACGAAAACTTCCGAGCAAAATCGTACAGGAGAGACAGGTATTCAAGTGTTTAGGACATTTGACAATTTTAGGTTGAAAGGTCGAATTGTTAGAACTGTATTGGGTTAAGCCTTCATCTGTGTAAATTAGTGATTAGTGAAGTGATTCATACAACTTTATAATTCAAACATACTTCAGATAATTGCAACTTTTAGACAATCGAGAATTTGGGTAATCGAGTCGGCGATGAATGAAACTACATTCACTCTAACTCACCTGCCTGTACACTAAAGGACTAGAGTCTTTCCCTAAACACCCCACTTTGAATTCGATCACTCCACATGGTGGTATAACAATTAAACAACTTCAATTATTCAAACCACTATTTTGCAACACACTCACAGTCTAGCTCAGAAATTCTCCTCCGTCCACTTTTACTCAAACACCTCGTTTAAAGTCTGTAGCTGAAATAAAAAAAAACTGAACTGCAACAGCTGCTCGCCGTTGTAACAGCCACCGTTTTAGAACAGCACGTTAGAGTCGGTCTAGCCACACACTACATCCAAAGTCACCACAGTTCAGCGCGAGTCTACAAACTACATTTCAATCGATTCTCAACTACCGGTCAACCAGCCAGCCGGCCATCCGGGGGGCTGCATCAGTAATTCACTGTCACCCACGGCCACACTTTTGAGGCTGAGCTGGAAAAAACAGTAGCAAAAAAAAATGTCGCGAGGAACGAGTTCTACTACTACAATAACCCCCGCGTCTTGAAAATCAATAACGGAAAAAAACCGCGATAGTGCAAAATCCAGGCACCCCGTAACCTGTTCCCGGGTAGGGGAGACTGGGAATCGTTCTGGGAAATTTTCAATATAGGGTTGACTTTCAGGAATGTCTTGTGCATTAATATTAATATCATCTGTGATTTATCTGTTGCAATCAATGCACGAGAAGAGATAATCCTCATTCATAATTCATAGTATTATTTTGAAGAAAATAAATCGCTTGATATTCATTACCTTTGAATCAATCTTCAACCATTCCAGTCGACTTGCCATCATTAGTTTTTAGAATATTGACATTGACACAAATTTGTTTGACGAAAAAGTTTTTTTTCCCGAAAAAATCATTTGCGGTACTGTACATTGGAATTTCACAAAAAATCAAAAAAATGTAAAACGAGCCCAAACATGCTGAATATCATTATGTATATGCTGGAAAATGCATTTCATATTGTTTTCAGCCGTATTGGAATTCTATTTTCTTTAAAATTCTGAAGTTTGTTGAAAAAAAATTTGTTTTGCCCTCTGATTTTTAGGGCCGATTTTGAAAGAAAGGGGGGGGGACATAAAGCTTGACACGTATTTGAAAAATCTTAAGTGATTTATCACTGCATTTATTTACAGAAAGTTTATTTTGCGGCAAAACATCTGCCATAATTTTGTTCTTGAGTAAGTTATTAACTGGGTTGGGGCTCAAACATCATTTGTTAATGCTGCAAATATTAAGGCAGAAAGTAAAATAAATTCTTGCCAAACATTTATGAAATATCTTTTTTTTTATCTTAATGTGATGTGAAAAAACATTAAAATAAATATTGTCAGGTAGCAAATATACATCATGTCAATTTATTAATTTTTATCCCCAGTTTGTTGAGAATTTGTCAATGATTTTCATGAGATTTTTTTGAGAATTTGTACCGTAAACTATTGATTGGTCCACGTGGTTTGTGGATATCCCAGCTTAGTTTTTTTTTGCGTTTAGTCTTTAAAGAGATAAGACAGAGTGCTGCGTGGTGAAGATCCGTCTGCAACAGGAATATCTCTCAAGGTCGTAGATGGTGTCATTGACTCATAGAGCAATTACTGTCTATGATGGTTCTGGATATAAAACAGAATGCATTTTCGGATTTTTTGGACAATTTTCTCTTAGAGAAGATAAAATAAGTTTTTAAATTATCGAATTTTATGTGTTTTTCAAAATTAATTCGTAAAAGTCTTAAACATTTTAGGCATTTTCAGTGAAAAAATTTCCTATGAAATGAGAAAAAAACTTTTTATTTGTGCTTTGAAATCAGTTCTAAAAGCAAAATAACTCGATAATTTTGTAAACAAAACTCGTTTTAAAGAATTTAAGGGGACTATCCATAAAACACGTGGACTCTTTGAAGTGTCAGACCCTCTCCCCTCCCTCCGCGTGGACAATTTCCATACAAAACAATTTTTTTGTATAAAGCGTGAAAAATCACTGAACCCCCTCTCCCCCTACAGTGTCCACGTGGTTTATGGATGGTCCCTAGCCAAAAATTGACTTTTCAAAAATTTTACCTAAAATTTATATTTAATTTGTTAAAAAGCATGTAAACTTATTGTGGTTTGGTTAAGCGTTTTAGCAGAATCAATTACTGAGAATACAAAGAGACGAGTTGTTATCTTGACAGATACGTATTTCGTCTACTAGGGGAAATTCTCGTATGTTTGGCAGGTTAAGCACTCGTTCCTAACTCCATCCAATTTACTGATTTTCACTATTTAAACAACAAATTTTGCAAAACTTTTGATAGAATCTTGCTTACTCACTTCTTATTGAGCTATTTATCACTCGGTTTCAGTTAAAAACGCTTTTAATGAGCTTTAATCGAATGTCAAAGTAATATGGCAAAATTAGAGGCACGCTGGAATTGGATGCTGTTCCCCTACTTACAGACTTCATCTGCAAGTGTTTTATTGAAAACAGAACACTGATGAAGTCTGCAAGCAGTAAACGACACACGTATCTGTCAAGATATTGAAATGTATAGCGGAATTAAAAGGAACAACTCGTCTCTTTGTAAACTTAGTTGACTAAATAAAACGAAGTTTTTTTTAACTACAGCAGCAACCTGATGATACCTACATTAAACGTAAACATAACAATTTGAGCGCTTTTAAATCTGATTTTAACAAGAAAAACAATGACTATCAAAGTCATCTTCGTTATATTTGACCCAAAGTCAGGCCCGTAGCCAGGGGGGTGGGCTTCGGGCTGAAGCCCCCGAAATTTTGGAAGACATATGGGAGAGAGAGAAGAGGAAGAAAGAAGAAGAAATTTTCTTCGCCCAGCCCCCTTGAACCAAAATTATGGCAACACTCCTGCCTCAGATTATTGTTGTTCAACTGTTTCTAAAACTTCAAAGTTTTAGCGGTAACATATACACTTTATTTTTTGACAAGAGCAAATAAGGACCATAATTTCTTGGGAAAATTTTAGAGAATTTTCAAATTTTTTACGCTATTGTATTTTTGAGCTTTTGGAGGAAAATACAATTTCCTATAATATTGAAAAGCAATGCGCAAAGTTTGGCCCAAACCAATCGGTCTCCAATTTCTTGGAGGTTTGTTCACTGGCAAAAACTTCGAAAAATATTGGCAATTTTCTTAATACCGTCATCAGGGGTGACATTGGGTCTGGGGGGTGAGATTGGGTCATACAAAAAAGCTGAAATTTATATGACCCAATCTCACCCCCCAGACCCAATGTCACCCCTGATGACGGTACTTTAAAAGCAAAAAAAAAAACATAATAAGGAATATTCAGGTAAATAACACACATCACGACTCAATGTTCCCTACAATAGCCAGGATCTACACACCACGACGGCACTGCACTTGCAACCCATCATGCCACAACACTGTGTCCGGGAACTTCGCCATCTGTTCCGCGCGCGCGGTTATCAATCGTCCGATTGGCCCGTCAGCCTAAACGATGGCGTCAGAACCTTCGAGAACGTTTGCCAGCCCTTGATATCTATCTGGGTTACACCCTCGTTTATTACTTTCAATAGGATCCGCGTCGCCCCACTTCGAGGTCCTTATCAGCTTGACGATGCGGTACGGATCGAGAAGCATTCTTCGAGATGTTACGTAGCGCAACTTGCACGACCCAGAAAACAAGACCGACCTGCACGCGCACCAAGCAATCCCGATGCTCTTGATCGTCGTTGATCGTAACATTCACCCTGTCTCGGGACCGCGTGTCCGTAATCTATGACACAGGGTAGTCGCGAATCTGGTGCACACTGGCTCCTCGGCTCGTTGATTGAATTAAAGTGCAATGTGAGAAAATTGGCGTTGACTTCGCCGCCCGAAAATAGCCGCCGGCTTGAACTTTGAACTCACCGTTGTCGTTGGGTAGTCCAGAACTTGGTCGCCGCCTGTACTTCCCCACACAAGTGGCCAAATTGATTAAAAGGTAGTTACAGGCCCTTCTCGCCGGGTAATTGAATCAATTTACAGAACTCGACGCCTGGCAACCCCGCCTTGTAAGAGAGATCTTGCGCGCACAGTCACTACCTTCTCTGCCCTCAATCTGTCGGACGACAGTCGTGCACTTGGAGGCTTCTGCCGAACCGAACTTTAAACCAACGGTACACACCGACTTGCAAAGACCAGGCACTACAACACGGTTTCACCTCACACGTCCGGACGGTTTCGCGTACGCACTAGAACTGAACTGAGCACGTTGCGCGAGCGCAAAGAATCTTCCTTGGCGCGAACTCAACGGACGACTCTCTGCCGCAAGACCAGAACGCGGGCTTTCTAAGTCTTGACTGAACCTAGCTACTGCGGCTTCGACCGGTGGCGGAGCCCTTCTCGCGAGAATAGCACGCTCATCGCGAACAGCTGAGCTCGACTATACTGGACGGAGAGTCTTGAAAGGATACTAACTGCATTTTCGAGGTGCCCTTAGTTCTCGGCAAATACAGTCAGTGGCTGGAAGAGGTTAAATTACAAATTCTAATTATCAGTTTTAAGTTCCCATTAAAAAAGAACGTATATTTATTCAGTATAAGATTTTAATTCTACCTGATTCAAATAATAGAATAGTGCCATAATACGAGAGAATAATCCTCCCATATCTACACCAACACAAAATTGTTTTTCCATAAAAATCGATCAATTTACCCTTCAATTTACCGATTATTACCACGTTTTCAATAAGATTATAAAAAATTAAAAATTATAAATAAATTGATTTAAACAGTCAGATTCAAATTGAGATATCTAAAAATAGACACCGATAGACACGGAGACATTTTCAGGAAATGTAGTTGAACGTGAGTACTTTCAGGTGAATTGTTCGGTTTTGCGCCAAAATGCGCCATTTTGAAAACATAGCAACTTGAAAATAGGCTCAAAATCACCTAAAAATGGTTATAACTCCTCAATAAAGGCTCAAAACATTTTGCTGTCTTCGGCAAAGATGTGTAATTTTATGTCATAAACAACTCTTTAGAACATAGTAGGCCGTTAAAATGCTAACATTTTGAGTTATCACCAAAAAAGTGCTTTTTTGGACCATTTTTTGCAAAAATGGCGTATATCTCGAGTAGATTAAGAGCTACAAATTTGGCGCCTTCGACAAACTTTCATTAAATTTTCTCCTCTACAACTTTGCCGAAGACACCAAAACCCTACAACGTCATCCAACAAAGTTAGTTTTTGGTTGACACCCTGGAAGGTTGTCACCCTGTATGTCAATAACTTCAAAAGATAGCCCTTATCAAGTACAACAATTCTTCCGAAGACTTTATTTCGCTAGGACGTCAAATAAAGGAGTTATCAATTTATTCCACTTAATTTTGCCATTCCGAACACTGTGCAATGCGACAAGTTAACACGACAGCGACGGAATAACCATCTCATATTCATCGAACCGTGGTGGCCGGTATAGATAAGTCTTGGGTTCGATTCTCGATATCGGCTTTTTTATGGGTAAATATTTTTTTAAATGAAGGAATCAATTCCAGCTCAAATCAGGTACTTTTGTACCCGACCATCTCCGATTTCAATGAAACTTTGTAGACATGTTATCCTACACTGAAATAAAAAAAAAGTACCAAATTCCTAAATTCTAGGAATTTTGGCTCCTTTTCTTATTTAGTAATTGGGTTTTTTGGATTACTTAATAAGAAAAGGAGGCAAAATTCCTAGAATTTAGGAATTTGGTACTTTTTTTTTATTTCATTGTAGGCCTATATAAGCCATTTTTGTGTATATGGAGCCAGTTGCACTCGAGAATAACATTTGGGAAGGGCGTAAGTTATTTGAATATTTTTGTATTTTGCAACTTAACAATTATTGTATCTCAAAGCCATTGCATCATATCAAAAAGTGGTCACAGACAAACTTGTAGGAAATTGGACGGGCTTTCTGAAAAAATACACTGAAAGAAATATACACACCACTTCTATGAGATTTTTCAATATTTAAGTTTAAAAGTTGAATTTAAAGGTGATGTCACTTTTTTTCGTTCAAATTTTTTCAGGAAATAGCCCAAGATGTTAGAAAAAGACTCACGAAAAATGCAGGATGGTATAAAAAAGCAAAGCAATCCACTTTAACGACCCACGGGTCTTTTGTGGGCTCTGTTGCAAGTTTCTACTCATTTCTAGGCGTCCGAAGGTTATGTGTGGTGAGTCACCCAAAACCTCTTTTACGCAAATGGACCGACGTTTTACTTCCCCATCCGATAGAAGGCGTGATCAGGCAAATCTCGTCTCGAAAAATGCCACCGGGTCCGTCTGGGATTGAACCCAGGCCATACTGGGGTGAGAGGCTACTGTAGGGTCCTATGCGACGCAAGACAAACTTGCATGCGTATATCGCGCTTGCATCACACCTTGTATGCAACCCATGCATGATTGTGTATTATGACAGAAGAGCGCGTGGTGGATTATTGTTAGTAAGCCACCGGCCTGAGCAGAGGGAATGATTGTGAGTCGTACGGACAGACGCGATGAATCGATGGCTAGCGGGCGGACGGGTGGAAGGCCATCGCAGAACAATAGTAGTGCACACGGAGCAAGACACAGAATAATTAGGACTCTACAATTGGCGACGAGGATAAAGAAAAAAATCGCGGCCGAAAAAAATAAAAAGTGTTTTTGTTTGTTTGTTTTCAACAGTGTTTGTGTGGTTGCTTGTTTTTTTGTTCAACCGCGGATGCTGTGCAGCATCACATATTTGTAGGGGAAAGTGCTGACTTCTTAGAGGTAATTGTGAAATTGTGAGATTGTGAAAAAAAATAATTGTTTTTGTTTTGATTTCTGTGTATGATTATTAGTAATGGCGTTTGCTAAAGATTTATTTAAAAACAGTAAACAAAGACCAAAGGTAATAAAAAAAGGTGAGAGTTAGAATGTGAATTGCTTCGAAAAGTTACTAAGTTTATATTGATTTAAATGTAATTTGTAATTCGTTCTTTTATTGGGTACGACAACTTGTTAGTTAAACTATGTATCAAGTCAAGGAGGGAAATTTGGCTTAGCTGTTTTGTTTTGGAAGTTTATGTTAGGGATGTTTGCAACGTTATTTTAAAATATTGAGTTTGAAAAAATAAAATCAGCTGGAAGTGTAAGTTGGTTGCAAACAGCAGGAACAGGGTTTAAAAAAAAAAGGTGGTAACACATACGTATTGGTACCATTGTGTGTATACAATCTGAACTGAAGTGAAAGTTATCATTTTGTATTTTGAATGTAGGTAAACGAGAAAACTGATGGTTTTGTACTAGCAAAACCTGAGATTGAGCTAAGATTCCTTTTGAGATGAGAAGATCTTGTGTTTGCAGATACGATCTAAAAAAAGGGTTTTCAGCCGTTGCTGAGATGCGCCTTCGGCCATCGTTGAAATGTGAAAAAAGTGCAGTGTGGATCGATAAGCGGTTCGACAGTTTTAGGGATTGCAAGTAATCGATGCCTGCGTGGATCGATATGAGGTTCGGCCATCGTTGAGATGTGCAAGAGATCGATGCCTGCGAGGATCGATAAGAGGTTCGGCCATCGTTGAGATGTGCAAGAGATCGATGCCTGCGTGGATCGATATGAGGTTCGGCCATCGTTGAGATGTGCAAGAGATCGATGCCTGCGTGGATCGATAAGAGGTTCGGCCATCGTTGAGATGTGCAAGAGATCGATGCCTGCGTGGATCGATATGAGGTTCGGCCATCGTTGAGATGTGCAAGAGATCGATGCCTGCGTGGATCGATAAGAGGTTCGGCCATCGTTGAGATGTGCAAGAGATCGATGCCTGCGAGGATCGATAAGAGGTTCGGCCATCGTTGAGATGTGCAAGAGATCGATGCCTGCGAGGATCGATAAGAGGTTCGGCCATCGTTGAGATGTGCAAGAGATCGATGCCTGCGTGGATCGATATGAGGTTCGGCCATCGTTGAGATGTGCAAGAGATCGATGCCTGCGTGGATCGATAAGAGGTTCGGCCATCGTTGAGATGTGCAAGAGATCGATGCCTGCGTGGATCGATAAGAGGTTCGGCCATCGTTGAGATGTGCAAGAGATCGATGCCTGCGAGGATCGATAAGAGGTTCAGCCATCGTTGAGATGTGCAAGAGATCGATGCCTGCGAGGATCAATTAGAATTTCGAATTCGATATGAGCCGATTTAATCAGATGTGCAACAGATAACTGCGTGGATCGTTGAGAGGTTGAGCCATCGTTGAGTAGTGGAAGAGTTTGATATGAAGTTGAAATGTGCAAGAGATCGATACCAATATGGAACAATGAACAATATGAGGTTCGATAGACGTTGAGATGTGATAGAAATTGAGGCCTGGAGGACTCGATGAATGATTGCCACTGGTATGTAAATGATAAATAACGGTAAGTCTTCCATTGATGGAAACATCAGAAGACAGGCAAATGGGTTTTGTGTATTGTAATGCAGGGTGATCTGATGCAAGTTACCGAGTAAATGTTAAAAAAAAAAAAGTTTAATGATGAAGAACTTGTAAACCTGATGGTGTTGAAGTCCAACTGTTTTGAGATCATTGAGAAGCAGAAATTTAAGATATGATAACAATTTGTTTAGATAGGATGTAGGGTGTTAATGACACCTAAATCGGCAAAGAATTGTAAGTCGAGCAATCTTAGAAATGTGTAAAAAAAAAAATGACAGTTTTCTGACAAACTTCACGGTACAGAGTAGGGTTGGCACGGTACACGGTACAGAATAGGGTTGGCATCCAGGATTTCAGGATGAAGAGTCAATGAAAAAAAAAAAATATCGCTGATTATAGTTGGAACTGAGGGTTTTATTGACGATGTTTGGTGTTGTGCGGATTGCTACAGAGAACTAGGATAGGCACATGAGCCCTGGACCAGTGTTGTAAATTTGTGATTAAAAAAAAAAAACTATCATTTGATGATTCTTGCACCAAAATGTCAGAAGGTATAGTGACCGTCACTATACTGGTGTGTTTTCTTATTTTATTCGCACACTCGCCAAATATTACTTTGTTTTCTCAGAAAACCGAAATGAAAGAACGCGAGAGGAGGATTGGGAACAGATCATACAGATCACGCAGCGGGAAGGGGCAGAATGTTAGGAGATGATATTTTGGGCATGAAATTGTAGTGGATGAGAATTGAAAGTATGATATTTTTATATTCCTGTCCTGAACCGTACGCTTCGTTTACGAGGCGATTCTCGGTCTTCTTTGGTGGACTAATGACGTTGCAAGGATTTTCGTAGACAGTTCCGTTGAAAAGATCTTTTACAGCAACCAACTCAAAGACGATAGAAGAGAAAAAAAGCTGGCGACAAAGAGGTTAGAATGGAGGAGGAGTTCTATGCTTATTGGCATAGTATGTTATGCTGATTTTTTTTTTGAGTTGAGCGTGCTGAGAATAGAACTTGCATTTACAACTGAGATGTTCGATAATTGTAGGGTGTTTGGTAGAGAGTTCTCATTGTTGACCATTACATGAAATCAGTTTTGCTTTAATGAAAAAACTGTTTATTTCTGCACAGGAAACTAAATAAAAAAAAAAGTTTTTAGGAAGCTGTGCCAAATAAGACAGGGTAGTAATCTTAACCTGCAGGGGTGCATGGAGCGCGAACAAGAGCTGATTCAGCGACAATCATGGGTTGTAACAATCTGCGATCGTAACAACCTCTGACTGAAAGTTTATTTTTTATCTCGAGAGAGAAAACCCTCATGACTCTCTCGAGTCGTCTCTTGTAACAACCCGCGACTCAACTTTTGCTGTCGCACAGAGAGCGCTACCGATTGCTTTTCCTAGCAATCACTGAAGGTGGAACCCAGTGAGCGCCGGGGTGGTCTTGTCGGCGCGAATTTCCTCATTGGTTACTGTGATTTGCGCGCCACGTGTTTTCTTTTTGCTTGCTTACGCAATGCAATTCTAGCAAGAGTTTTAATGTTTCTTTTAAAAGCTTCTATAAGAAATTGGTTTGCTTGTTTACAGGACATATAAAAAAACCTCACGATTTTTATGCAATATTCTTGAAAAAGGCGAGTAAAGATAACTTTTTAAACAGCACCAAGGAACGGATTCAGTGTACAGGGTGTATTGTATAGCACATGTTAGCCTTTCGGAAGCCTACAAACCTCGTGGCTCGTGGTCATGACCACTTACAGTACCAATGGCTAGCATCTTGTATTTTTATACAGACTTTCACACCCGGGTCACCTAAGTGTGAAAGTATGGTTCGGGGAGATGAAGCCGAATTCCTGCGCTTTAATTCGAACCAGCGACTTTTGGGATAGTTAGTCCAGTATATTCGGATATAAGTCGGCTCTTTTACGACAATTTGTGGTGTGATTTGAAATACAGAGTATCAAAAAAGTGTCCGTGCAGCCCTCTCCTTTGAAGCTGCATATTGGCCCTATTTAATAGTTTCTTCACAAATTTCATGGCATGGTAGAGATGTATTTCACCAAAAACGACTTATTGCTTTAAAGATTTCTAAAACGATCTTTAAAAATCCCCTTCCCAAATATTTGAGCCCTAGCATTGTTGTTAAATTAGAGGCATTTAAACTATTCTCAGTATCGTACATATAAATTTATCAAAAAGACGAAGTTTTAAGTTGTGACCATTTGATGCAAATCTACACTCAAAGTTAAAATCACTCTTTGTACTAAAACAGATATAAAAATATTAAAAAAACTGATTTTCAGAATAAACCCAAATTATCTAAATACGCTAAACTTCAAAACAAATATTTATGATTGTTTCCAGATTATTGTAACTATTTTTTTTCAAAAATTGTATTTAAAAACGTTACTTAATCCACCTTAAGGAGGTTGGTGCCTTCCTCACATTCAAGTTGTATTTTAGGTTTTATTTACAAATTATTTAATTTTTTTTGAATAGGCCAAATACCATCAAAAACAAAATTTAACTAAACAAGATAAACGCTAATTAACATTCCAACGCCTAAGGCTTCAAAAAAGTTGGAACAGTAACTTCAACTCAATGGTTCTCGGGCATAACTCAACCAATCAAGATGATTCTTCTTTCCAGTGATTTGTTAGGATGTCTAGATGATTCTAGAACTTTGCAGAACTTAATTTGATCAAATCTGTATATTTTGCGATCAAAAACATCGTTCCAACTTTTTTTTTCGCTTGTAAAAAAAATCGCCAAAAATTCCGCGGAGGCAGTCGTTTTAAAAAAGGTGGAACGATGTTTTCGGTCACAGAAATAACAGATTTGTTCAAATCAAGTTCTGCAAAATTTTAGGATCATCTAGACATTCTTACAAATCACTGGAAACAAGAATTGTCCCGATTGGTTGAGTAATGCCCGAGAACCAGCGAGTTGAAGTTACCGTTCCACCTTTTCTGGGAGGGTTGGGCGTCCGTGTAAGTTTGACATGCGTTGGGCGTTCCAGTGTTAAAAAACTAAAAAAAGGAAACAAGAAAAACATAAAACAAGTGAAGTAATGTTTTTCGTAGAACAAAAGTTGCTCAAAATAACCTTTTTCAAAAAAAAAAAAAAATGCAGTAGAGGGTTAAGGGGGTTGACTTTCAGGTGAATGGTCTATTGTGGTATATTGGTCAAGAATGAGGTAATAATACAGTATACTGTATACGGGACCATCCACAAATCCACAAACCACGTTGACACTTTAGGAGGGGTTGGCGATTGCCCACGCTCCATACAAAAAAGATTTTATTTGTATGGAAATTGTGTACGATAGGGGTGGGGGGGTGGGGGGGGGGTTGTGGATGGTCCCTACAGTATACAGTATCTTATAAGAATGAAACGAATCATTTACTTCCTGATTCCTTACATTTGTCCCGCAGTTTCTAAATGAAAAAAGTTTTTCAAACAATAAATCAAACTACTTTTTACGAAGAGAAGTAATTGAGAAGGAATACTCATATTTCCCTAAAATATGTCTAAACTTGGCATTAATGCCAATCGGTGTGTCGTGTGAGCAGCAGCGCCGAAAAGATGGATTTTTGTGGCGTTCTTTTTGTGCTGTATTCGTGATCGTGTTCATATCATGCATGCGGTGAGGGGGGTCATTGTGCTAATGAATATTATTGCGCTTCATTATCGTGTGAGCAACAGCGCCGAGAAGATGGATTTTTGGGGCGTTCTTTTTGTGCTGTATTCGTGATCGTGTTCATATCATGCATGCGGTGAGAGGGGTCATTGTGCTAATGAATATTATTGCGCGTCAGTGCCGTGTGAGCAGCAGCGCCGGAAAGATGGATTTTTGTGGCGTTCTTTTTGTGCTGTATTCGTGATCGTGTTCATATCATGCATGCGGTGAGGGGGGTCATTGTGCTAATGAATATTATTGCGCTTCATTATCGTGTGAGCAACAGCGCCGAGAAGATGGATTTTTGGGGCGTTCTTTTTGTGCTGTATTCGTGATCGTGTTCATATCATGCATGCGGTGAGAGGGGTCATTGTGCTAATGAATATTATTGCGCGTCAGTGCCGTGTGAGCAGCAGCGCCGGAAAGATGGATTTTTGTGGCGTTCTTTTTGTGCTGTATTCGTGATCGTGTTCATATCATGCATGCGGTGAGGGGGGTCATTGTGCTAATGAATATTATTGCGCGTCATTATCGTGTGAGCAGCAGCGCCGGAAAGATGGATTTTTGGGGCGTTCTTTTTGTGCTGTATTGAGGGGTGTCATTGTGCTAATGAATATTATTGCGCGGAAAGATGGATTTTGTGGCGTTCTTTTGTGCTGTATTCGTGATCGTGTTCATGTCGAATTATGTGGAAGGTGCGAAGCCGCGTTTTAGGATTCTTGTGTCTTTGTTGTTTTATTTGTGTTTCCATCTGGAGTATTAGTTTTAAAATTATTTTCATTTTTTACAGCTTCCTGGAATTATTTTAAATCAAATGTTTACATGTAAATTTGTCTACTCACTATATGATTTATTTAAATGTTCATATTATTCCTTATCCTATTCCTTTCCTGTAATATACCATCTCCTCATACCATATATGATCAAATTGCTTAAATTAACGAAACTTTCTAAAACAGCATGGGAACCATCTGGAGCATTTATATTTTAAATCACTGTTTTTTTTTTACAGCTTCCTGGAATCATCTTGATTGTATTTATTATATTTATTTTATTTACTATATTTATTATATTTATTATTTATCATTATTACAAAACTATATGCTTATTAGATAATACACTACAGACTCACATTTACACTTACAAACATTCAAATCATTAAATACATTACGCACTCAACCATTTTCATCGGCCCGATGAAATGCCCCTAACCCCCATTCCAAACCTCCCAAAAATATTCCGTTCACTTTTAAAAGTCGCATGGGTTCCCTGCACTTTTGCCACTAGTGAACAACAAAAACATCCCCTCCCAAATCCCCACGGGACTGTATGGGCGTAGCCTTGGAGCACAGTGTGGAAATTTACGTTCTTAGATATTCTTGGTTGTACCGGGCAGCAATCAAATTGTCTAAGAATATTGAATTGACCATTGTGGCACCCCCTACAGCGTGGTGCAGACCCGTTATGCTATGCTATGCTATGCCAATCGTTTGAAAACTAGAAATACAGGGTTAGGGTTAAATAAAACTGAAATGTTATAGCATTATGGATTTCAATCTGTTTTTGGAATATTTTCCAACAGGTAAGGTTTTACTCAACATTATTATTTTTAAAACATGTACTGGGGTAGGCCACACAAAGTCCATGCACTATTTTGGAAAAAAAGTTTTTTCAATAGTGATTAGAAAAATAGTTACGTTAAAAATTTTAGTTTAAATTCCGGTGAGAGTTTTTCATGTTAAAATCATATTTAGGATGTTTAAACTTTATTTGTACGTTGAATGTACCATAACTGAAGTTGCTGATATTGTTTTTAAGAAAAAAAAAATCAATGTTTATATTTAGTTAACAAAGTTTATAAGCTTTTTAACAAAATAAATATAAATTTTAGGTAAAATTGTTATTAAGTCGGAATTTTTCCTGAAATTTGCAAAAACTAGTTTTGTTTATAAAATTATCGATTTATATTGCATTTTATACTGAATTCGAAGCACTAATCGCAAGTTTTCACAATTTACATGAAATTTGTTCAACTGAAATTGCCTATAAATTTGAATTTTTTTTTAATTGTGTTTCAAAAACACATATTATTTATTATTTTCAAACCTATTTTACCTTCTCCTAGTGGAAAATTGTCCAAAAAATCCGAAAATGCATTCCGTTTTCCGATTCAATATCATGTACATTGAGAAAATCATGACACTTGAGAAGTTTAAAATAATGAGTTTCATCACCATTTTCTTAACTTTAGTTTACTGACTTTTTAAACTTTTCAAAATTTCATGAAAAATTCTTTTTGAGGTTCTTTGAACACTTTTCTACCACGGTCAGAATGATTCTAAACAATTCTGTACGTATTTTAATTGTATTCTTTATTTTGCGGAAAAATCGCAAACCTTTCAAAGTCGCCCCGGCTTCCAAAGTCACCCCGGCTATCAAAGTCACCCCGTTTTACGGTACAAAAAAAACCCGTTGCTCTTTTGTTGGGAGGTAATTCTTGTCGAAAGCGCTTCACCACATCACGCATTTTTATGCAGTTAACAGCTTGTGCAACTTTGTTTAACCTTTACTTCAAATTTAACTGCATTAACACACAAACACGAACACGTTCTTTGAGCTGAAACGAACGGAAACGCATTCAACGTGCCCATGCAGTTTTAATAAGTTTAACACACTCCAGAAATAAGTAATCGATTAAATTCATTTATTATAATCGTTCATATTAAAACTAATCGTTCTAGAAAACATTAAATATTAAATACAATTATTCTCAATAAAACCGTATAATCGTGGTCCTGCCCTTAAACACCAAAATCGTCTCTTGTAACAATCATGGATTGTTACAAGTCGCGATTTTTGGAAATCGCTCTCCGCTCGCGATTCAAGATTCGTTGCGGTCCCAAATAAACAAACCCCTTGACGACGCGAATCGGGTGAGATCCACCCAGTGGATGATTGTGAACGATCGCTTTGGTGTGAGTTCTTTCTTGGTTACACAGCGGGACTAGCAACGCGTTGTTTTTGTTGAGAGCAGTGGCGCTTACTGTGTGTGTATATCTTCACTCATTGATCGCGCGAAACGATTTTTTAGCGACCCTGTTAACCTGGTATGGAAAGGAAGTAGGAAGATTCAGTTTGTCCGTGGAGAAGGTTTCCTAATTCCTAAGTTGCGGTTGCTGTGCAGGAGATTCCCTTCATTGGGACTGTTGAATTATCTGGAATGCTATACTGAAATAACATCAGTATTTGATTATACTGACGCATGAAAGAAGGCAAGCAATCTATAGTATATTGCTATCGTTAGCAGAGTGTAAAAAAAAGAGTTTTATTTTGAAATCGCATGAGAAATAATAGTATTAGGCATTTTTATTCTAGCAATTCTTCTTTGAGTGTTTGAGAGTCAATTCATGGGAGAATTTAGAGCATTGTGCGTTTTGAATAATCGTATTCTAGTTGTTTTTGTCTGGTGTGGATCGAATTAAGTTTAATGAAATTGCATCATACAATTAACCATCATAAAAATAGGTTCTGTGAATTCACTAACTTTAGTTCTAATGTTTATATCTTCGTATGTGTTCTATTTTATTAAAAAAAATCGGAACATTTGTTATGAACATGAAGAAGGCTAGTGTTCTAGAATAACAGCGAATGTTGTTATGATTGTTTAATTATTTACTAAAAAGATGATTATAGGATCAGCACGAAATCTAATTAAAATGAGGATTAGTTTAAGAGTCTCACGAGTCGCGCTTACTTCTTCATTAATAATCTTCTGCATTATGGTTTTACAATAGGCTAACCTCAGGTAAGTTCGTGGAGCGAATGAAAATATTCCATTTTGGAGATTGATTCTAGAGCAGAGCTTAACAGTAAATGAGACAGCCATTTGTGTTTTAATAAGGTAAGATGGGGGTGTAGGGTCCTATGCGACGCAAGACAAACTTGCATGCGTATATCGCGCTTGCATCACACCTTGTATGCAACCCATGCATGATTGTGTATTATGACAGAAGAGCGCGTGGTGGATTATTGTTAGTAAGCCACCGGCCTGAGCAGAGGGAATGATTGTGAGTCGTACGGACAGACGCGATGAATCGATGGCTAGCGGGCGGACGGGTGGAAGGCCATCGCAGAACAATAGTAGTGCACACGGAGCAAGACACAGAATAATTAGGACTCTACAGCTACCACGCTAACCACTGCGCCACCGGACCCAACGCAGGATGGTATGTCTCTCCTAAAAAAAAATACAAACATCATTTACTGAAACTGTTTTTTTTTTTTGTGGTCTAAACGTCATTTTAAAAAAAAACCGACAGTGGGAATCGATTGTGAAGATACAGTTTTAAAAATGTTGAAAAAATGGTTTTTTATGGTTTTTGGCCATTTCTATACGACAGACTTGATTTTTCAGTCTCGAAAATATTTTTACCGAAAATCTCGTCCAATTTCCCATAAGTTTGCAATGCCTGGTTCTAATAATAAATAAGGATGTGCCGAAAAGTTCAATGATTCTGTTATTTTTGGTAGAGAAAAGTAGGCCGTTACATTGTTCAAGAACGACAGTAAGTAGTTTCACGACGGAATTGCAAAAAAGTAGTTTATGTAACAACTTGCAAAATGATATTTTTTTTCAGCACCATTTTTCCATAACCTGATTTTAAACACGTAATACAAATTCAATCGTGAAATTGTATCTTTTATTTTCAATAAATTTCAATTCACCATTATTTTTAAACCGAATGTAGTAAGTACCAGTTCTCCGACTCGTCGAAATCGTCGTCGTTTATAAAGAGGTTCTATCCGTTGGGGGAATTCGGTGCACAACCATCAGCTGTTCACAATCTCAGGGTGGTTCAACGAACGCTATCAACAGCTGAGCGAGCAAAATTGAGTGCAGCGGGCAACAATCGGCGTGCAAAATAATTAGTTATCTTTTATTTATTATACTTTAAGCTGTAACCGAAACCAACGCGCTTGTAACGTCAAATGCATCTAAAAACTTTCTTATCTCCATCAGCAAAAAGTCAGTCTAGCTTGTTGTGGGAAATAAAAAATGTGCGAGTTCTTTATCTTATGATGCAACTGCATATCGCGATATCGTGGAGACTGTTGTATTAGTCACAATGAATAATTAAATTTGTGTTAATGATTTTACGTTTCCTAATGCAAGTTTAATCCATACAAAATTAATGGATTTTGCATGGAAAAAAAATCTACGAGGGGTTCAACATATAGGGGTTCAAATATATTTGAAAAAAAAAAAAATTTATCAAAGGTTGGCTCGGAGACAATTTTGTGATCGTCTATTCATTCATAAATAGAAAAAAAATACATTATAGTGGCCACAACATCGAATCAAAGTTTAAATGTTTCAAAAGCAAAAATCTATTGCACTACCACCCTAGCGCTGTCACTTAGCTCACAAGTAATGTGCTGCTTCCTTTATGACGATTTCACAGTCTGAATTTCTCACAAGTCATAGGTTAAGCAGGAACCACCAAAGTGAAAAAGGTTTGTAGACAGTTCTGGAAAGGTATTGAAATCTAACGTGTTGGAATTTGATCAACTGCGAATCACCTCGTAATTAACGATTGTTTGTGTAATGATTTGAACAAATCCACTGCTTTTAGTCATTTATATGGGTGTTTAAATGAGGTTTCGCTTTACTGATTTTTATTCAAATCATCCAGCAAAGTACGCAAAAAAAATTCAAACATTCGAACATTCTCGATCCACAATTTCATGATTTGCAAAAATTCAAATAAATATTCCCGCCGCCTCTAACGCACGTTCCGAGAGCTCTCATTTCATTTTTGTTTACATCCCGTGTTTCGTGCTTTCTACGTGCCGTCGAAAAAAGGCCGTCATTCAAGTTAACAATCCAACGACCTGTAATTCAGTGGCCACTTCACCTCTGCTCATCGCTAAATAAATGAAGGAAAAAAAACGTATCCGTCGCGAGCAAACACGCTGCGGAGAATCGCGCTTCTGCGTTTCGCTCTCTCGCTCGCGTACGATTTGTATTGCCCGCCGAACGGAGAGAGTTGTTTACGCGGAGAGCGCGAATCGCAAATAGTTTGAGATCGCGAAATGAGTCTTGCCCGCCAAACGATCGTGAACTAAAGTTATCTCTCTGACTTTAGTTTGATAATGCATCATTGTTAGACGCTGATAAAGAAAAGTTGTCAACGGTGTTTTAATCGGAACTGGTGCACCAAAAGGGTTGACAAAAAAACATAAAAAGGTCCGATAAAAATATATATTTCTATCACTTTTCATTATGTTACAGAAAACTACGTACGTGCGTACTGTACGTTCTCGCAAATCATTTTTTTTTGTATTTTTAATGTTGACGAAACTATTTTGCATTTTATCTGTCGAACTACCAAGAGTACGTGAAATTTTAGTCCGTGTTAAGACGTAGTACCTTTGTGTAAGACGTTCAACAGGTTTGTAAATATCGTCATCTCGTCGCCATCGTGCTAACTTGTCGTACGTGCATTTTGGGCCAAATTGAGTTAAGAACGCCATTTTGTGCAGCTCACAATGCCTCATCTTTTGACCTTCACAGATCCCAAAAATTCGATTTCAATCCTGAGATATTCAATGAAAACCAAAAAAGCTCCGAAAGTTTTTGTCACTCTACATATAAAAGAAGTTTCAATCCTGTCGTGCTATCTTGTCACTCTCTGAAAATTGATGTAAGTGCGACAAAGGGCAAAGGGATTTCAGGTCAGGATGCGTTTGACGCACGTACAAGTTAGACTACCGTAAACATTTTTAATTATAACTCGGGACTCCAGCAACCAACTTCAACCAAACTTCGGGACAATGCACTGAATGGTCAGCCAAACAAAACGTGTTTGTTATTGTTTACATTGCGTGCTTTCGTTTTTGTTTATTCAAGGTCAAACATTCAAACGCGTTTTTCTCGGAACGTCAAAATGGCGGGTGCGACATGATAGCACGACGACGTCGATCTGCTGTTCAACGGGGTACCAATATGTTATACATTGGGATAACTGTTTAAGCCATGTTTTAGGAAATATTTGTACTTTATGGATTTTTATTTAAAAAAATCGATATTTTGTAGACGAAAAATGCATTTTTGCAATTCCGTCGTGAAACTACTTACTTTTCCTGTCATTCTTGAACGACGAAATAGCCTACTTTTCTGTACCAAAAATAACAGAATCGAATAGCAACACTTTTCAAAATGAATGCTGAAAAGTTCTACTTTTCAGCACTGAAATGGGTGCTGAAAAGTTGAACTTTTCAGCACTTGTTTCGAAAAGTAACACTTTTCAACATTTTTTTGATTCAAACGATTTATTGACAAAATACATGAAAATTTGACATTAAATTTCACTCAATGGGTGTTTTTCGGAATTGCAAAAAATGTTGTATGGAACTCGTTGCAAAACTTGATTTTTTCAGCACTCGTCGTATTTATCCAACTCGGTGAACCTCGTTGGATAAATGTACGACTCGTGCTGAAAAAATCCTCTTTTTGCAACTTGTTGCATAAACTACTATTTTCACGTTGGTAGATTGAAGGCAATATTTTTTTTAAAATAATGTCGCTTTTGTTCTCTTTTTTAATCTTACAAAACAATCAATATGTCAGAATGAATAGTTATTTCTTAGTTATTGAATTAACTAGGATTTCTCAATATTTATTTTCCCTAAAAGAGCACCCAGCTAGCAAAATCTAAACGTAGTAATATAAATCCTCCCTGAAAAGGCTTATGAACTGATCTCAGTTGAAAGGTTCTCCAAATCTCTAAATTGCAAATGTAACATCCTGTTAAATTCAAATAAAACCACAATTGAAAATTGAAATTAACTAGAATGCACAATCAAACTCGCAAATGAGAAGAATTTTCTAAATCGATGCCTCTGTGCTCTCTTATGCTAACTAGACAGGAAAACCAGCAAGCTTTGTACAAAAGAGCACAGAGGCATCGGAATGTTTGACAAAGTGCACCGTCAGTAATATTTAAAAAATGTATTGAAATACATTTCAAAGCACCAAAAGTTTCAGAAAAATTTTCTTTTTTTTTATTCAGATTATCTACAAAATTGTTTAGAAATATTCTGAGATTTTCAATAAAGATTTTTCAAAGTATGGTTTTGCAGCCAAGCATCTTAAAAAAAATCCGAAAAAAAGTTTTCGAAATATCGTCATTTTGAAAATTTCAGTAACAAGTTTAAACATTTCCAAATGTCTACACAATTACATTTTTTTTACCGAATTCGGTAAAGTTTACCGAATGTTCAACTGCTGAACAGTTTGGTAAACCGAAAATTACCAAATTCGGCAAAAACTTACCAAAGCTCGGTAATGAAGTTCATTATTGTTCATCTTTCAACCGAAATTCGGTAAAATGTTGTTAATTTTGACAAATGGTTTACCGTTCTAAACTTAACCGATTTTTCAACTACCTAATTCGGTAAAAAAAAATCTAAGTGTGTATATTCCTTCAAATTTATGCTTTTTGTTTCCGGTTCTTAGTTAAATCCAAGATGGCGGGCACAATGGCGATGATGAAATATTAAAAAAATGCATTTTTCAATTTTACAATCTATCCACCATTCAAATTTGACTAAAATGGGATAACAGAACTCAAATTTGATGTTTGAGGTAAAATTTTTTGATTCGATTGTTCGAAGTCCTATACAAACCTTCGGATAATCGAGGCTTCGGATAATCTAGTCTGGACTGTAATTACCTTGACCAAAAGAAAAAATGTTTTTATTTCTTTGCTCTTTTTAGAACCTACATAATGGTTTAGAGTAAAATATGTAAAACTGACTAATAATAGGCATTGCAAATATAAAATGATAACACATTTCGAAAAGAAATATAGGACATGGGCATTTATTGGATAGTTTTTTTAATCCGACATTTTTCTGTGATTTGCTTCTATTTAATCTATTTTACATACTAAAATTCCAAATTTAAAAATAAAACTAGATTAGCCAAAATGATTAAAATAATTTTAATCTCCTGCAAGCCTGCAACATTTAGCCCAATAAATATATTTATAACAGTTTTGAAATAAACATATTTAGTGTGAAACAAATTTAAAGAAAAATCACTAAGTGGCTAAGCGAGGAAAGATAGCACCACTCATCTTCCACGGCTCGTGGATGTAACTTCTGGAGGTCCTGGTCAATAACGGAGTAGCAACTGCGGGTGGGCACCTATGATTATGCTTATGCTTATGCTCAACATATTTAAAGAAAAATCACAGATATTTGGCAATCTTTTGGCAGAAAAATGACAGAAATAGGTTCCATTTATTTATCAAGCTAAAAATTTGAAAATTTATACGGGAACTATCAAACTGAGCCATTAAATATTGTGATAATTAAACGGGACTAAGGTAAAAATCTGAAATATTCTAAAATTTCCTGATTTTGAAAATGATAAATTATATTATTAGTCTAATTTCATTAAATCTTCAATAAACCACATTAAAATCTTCTGATTACCTTTGAATCTTTAAAAAACATGGTAGACAAATTGTGATTACAGGGAATTAAAATATGATTTAATTTAGTACATTTTTCAAGAAAAGCAAATAAACTAACGTTGCTATCTTCAAACATTGATTTGAGAAAATTGCAGAATTTCACGGGTGTTCGCTTAAATTTTCAATTTTTACGAAATGTGAATACTGATAAAATAAATCTAACAAATCGTAGTTTCAACCAATCAGGTTCGTATTTAGGGGAAAAGTGTTCCTACTGAATAACCTCCTTTTCACCTCATTGGTAACAATGAGACACACTAATCTTTAAATCTTTCAAAACATTATTCTTACTGATTTTGGCACATTTATTCAGTTTCATCTTCATTTAACCAAATATATAATGTTATTTGGTGTAAATATACGGTAGGTATATAGGTTTTGATCCGAATAACAACATCGCCAAGTGCTAGGAGTTGATCCCGAAAATATACAGGTTAATTTTTTGAAGATGTTTTGAAATTTTGCCGAAAAAAGTAAACTCCAAAAAACATCCTTTATCTTTTCGGGATCAATTCCTAGCACTTTGCGATGTTCTACAAAGTTGTTCCTCGGATCAAAATAGATAAGAAACTTAAGAATAGGAAAATTTGACAGGGTTTTGGGAAATTTTCTATGAGAAGATGTAAAAAGTAATAATTCAGCATAGTAAATTTATTATTGTTCCATACTAACTTCAAATCAAAACTGAAGCAACTAAACCTTTAGCTTAAAGTTTCAGGCTAGCCTCTGGTGGCATAGTTCTTTGAAATTCCGGTTGATGCAATCGAATTATAACACTTTTGTCTTTTTCATATATCCTTGAACCACGTTATTACACAGTAAAGCAAATATCACATTTAAAAAAAATCGAAGTCCATTAATGGGCAATCAGATGAAAAAAATTAAAAAATAACATTCTGCGTTGATGGAAACTACTTTTGAAACGTGTTTGGTCTCGTTTTAAAACAACTTAAATACTAGTGAAAACATTATGTAAAAATTTAGGTTTTTTTGAAAATAAGTGTATGTGTGACAACAATTTACAGTTGGAATGTTGAAAACATGGATTCCAAAAATAAATATTACGCTTTTTTTTATTTGTCTGGGTTCCCTCTGGTTAACCACCTCTTGAAGACAAAGAGAAAAAATCGAAGCATCCTACACGACATAGCTCCCTAACAGGATGGATTCCCAACTGACTGAGTAAGTTTCCCTTCACCTAGCTTATTCTCTCAAAAAGAATTCCGGGAACCGGTTGGGGTTGTTTACCCGTACACAAATTGCGTCTTTAATTCAATCGAATCACAACAAATAAATTATCAAATATAAGGCTGCTGTTTTTTTTTCAAACGTTTTAAATTAAAACAAAAAAATGGTTCTATCAGTTACTTTGCATTTTTTCGGGTTATAAAATTTAACAGAAATTCTACTTTGATTCTAATTCTAATTTTCTCTTGCCAAGCCCAACATCCAACTAAACCAGTCAAGCTGAAAATAATCACTGATCGATGCAAACTTGCTAGTCGGATACAATTTATCAGCCGTGTGCAACAAACTTGGTCTGTCCAGGAAATTATAAAATCACCATCGGAGTCCAAGATCGAGGCTAAAGTTTACATTGGTAAAGAGCCGGTTCTTTCTAGCTCAATTGCGGACAACTTATGACATTAGATTACGAAATGTACCAATCAATCGGTCAGTATCGGTTGAAGCTAGCAAACCAAAAACATTATAATTTATGCTTTAAAATTTAGTTTTTTTTTTATTCTTTCCAAAAAATAATTTGTCAAAGTAACTAGTTAAGAATTCAACATTTGTCACTTTTCAACGACTGTTTAAATTTGCCAGTTTGACGATAAAACTACATAACGTTGCTCGTGGCTAGCATATTTAATTAAATCGTTCGGTTCTCATAAATAACCTACTATAGTTTGTCCCCTTGATCAATTACGACGGGCTCGGCCTGTTGGCAGAACCAGCACACGGTGACGAAGAGGTGAACAAACTCGTCCAGCTGCAGTTTCACTGTTTGTTTTGATTCCACTTTGCAGAGCAGGCCGCTATCATCGCGGAGACTTGTATGCCCACTTGATGCAGTAGAAAACGAACCTGACGCGGGCGCGCGATCTGTTTTACTCTCTTTATTTTCTTTGCCTGTATCCAATCAGCGAGGTTGTTCTTTGTGAGGGGATCTGGACAGGACAACTTTCACTTTGGGATGTTTCCCGGAAGTTCTGCTAGGGATTTCTGCCAGGAACCTGACGCGATGCCTTCGAAGGGGTTAAGGTCGTACTTTGTGGCGTCGATTTATGATTATTGAATAGTGCGTAAATTGCAGGTCGTTAATAATTTGCACCTTTGTAGTGTACGCTATTAAGTGGTAAATTAATAAAGATAATATCTTGTCGCCCATATAAAAACCATTTAATAATATTCAAAGATTTTTTCTTTATTTTAAAATTCAGTTAATATCATGACTTTTTGAAACTAATGGGTAGTGTGAATTATAGATTTTCGTAAAATACATAAAAAGTAGAGAATAAATTTATCTTAAAATGAGTCAATGTTTTAATCGACAAATAGGAATATTTTGTGCAGTAAACACACGTTCTAAACATCAAAAGTTGCTGAATCTTGTGTGAAAGCTCACCTCTTGATTTATATTCAAGGAAGACTCTTTCCATTAAAGTGCAATAAAATTGTTCGTTTACTTTCACGATCGCCACCCGGTCATAAAACCAAAATAAACTCATGATTTAACAACTTCACACCTACCGGAGTCAGCGAGGGTGTTTGAACGATTGGACGGTTCCGCCGAACTTGCCAGAACGCAAAACTCCAAAACCTGTTGATTGGGCAACAATTCTTGCAGTGTGTGCAGCTCGGGTTCAGCACTTGGGGAAGGATAGCTCAATATGGAAATAAGGCAAGTTCTGCAAACGGCGACGTGCTGCTGCAAGAAGCCAGATTCGATTGGGCAATAAACGTGGAAATACCACATTCCCGCCACTTTGCACTTTAGAGGTGTACGAAGTAGACACGGTTTTAACCGCCACACTAAATTGCAACATCGCCTTGGTCTTTCGGAGTGCGGTGGAAGCATCGCCGGCCAACCTTTCGGGGTTGGTTTTCCGTTGACAAAACCGCGCCAAAGTTCGATGTCGTAAGCTTGTCGCATAGATCAGGATAGTTCTGCTAGAAATATACTACTAATTAAAAACTAAAAACTAAAAACTAAAAACTAAAAACTAAAAACTAAAAACTAAAAACTAAAAACTAAAAACTAAAAACTAAAAACTAAAAACTAAAAACTAAAAACTAAAAACTAAAAACTAAAAACTAAAAACTAAAAACTAAAAACTAAAAACTAAAAACTAAAACTAAAAACTAAAAACTAAAAACTAAAACTAAAAACTAAAAACTAAAAACTAAAAACTAAAAACTAAAAACTAAAACTAAAAACTAAAAACTAAAAACTAAAAACTAAAAACTAAAAACTAAAAACTAAAAACTAAAAACTAAAAACTAAAACTAAAAACTAAAAACTAAAAACTAAAAACTAAAAACTAAAAACTAAAAACTAAAAACTAAAACTAAAAACTAAAAACTAAAAACTAAAAACTAAAAACTAAAAACTAAAAACTAAAAACTAAAAACTAAAAACTAAAAACTAAAACTAAAACTAAAAACTAAAACTAAAACTAAAACTAAAAACTAAAAACTAAAACTAAAAACTAAAACTAAAACTAAAAACTAAAAACTAAAAACTAAAAACTAAAACTAAAACTAAAACTAAAACTAAAAACTAAAACTAAAAACTAAAACTAAAAACTAAAACTAAAAACTAAAAACTAAAAACTAAAAACTAAAAACTAAAAACTAAAAACTAAAAACTAAAAACTAAAACTAAAAACTAAAAACTAAAAACTAAAAACTAAAAACTAAAAACTAAAACTAAAACTAAAAACTAAAAACTAAAAACTAAAACTAAAAACTAAAACTAAAAACTAAAAACTAAAAACTAAAAACTAAAACTAAAAACTAAAACTAAAAACTAAAACTAAAAACTAAAAACTAAAAACTAAAACTAAAACTAAAACTAAAACTAAAACTAAAAACTAAAACTAAAACTAAAAACTAAAAAACTAAAAACTAAAAACTAAAACTAAAAACTAAAACTAAAAACTAAAACTAAAAACTAAAAACTAAAAACTAAAACTAAAAACTAAAAACTAAAACTAAAACTAAAAACTAAAACTAAAAACTAAAAACTAAAAACTAAAAACTAAAACTAAAAACTAAAACTAAAAACTAAAAACTAAAAACTAAAAACTAAAAACTAAAAACTAAAAACTAAAAACTAAAAACTAAAAACTAAAACTAAAACTAAAAACTAAAAACTAAAACTAAAAACTAAAACTAAAAACTAAAAACTAAAAACTAAAAACTAAAAACTAAAAACTAAAACTAAAAACTAAAAACTAAAAACTAAAACTAAAAACTAAAAACTAAAAACTAAAAACTAAAACTAAAAACTAAAAACTAAAACTAAAAACTAAAAACTAAAAACTAAAAACTAAAACTAAAAACTAAAAACTAAAAACTAAAAACTAAAAACTAAAACTAAAAACTAAAAACTAAAAACTAAAAACTAAAAACTAAAAACTAAAAACTAAAAACTAAAAACTAAAACTAAAAACTAAAAACTAAAACTAAAAACTAAAAACTAAAAACTAAAAACTAAAAACTAAAAACTAAAAACTAAAAACTAAAAACTAAAAACTAAAAACTAAAACTAAAAACTAAAACTAAAAACTAAAAACTAAAACTAAAACTAAAACTAAAACTAAAAACTAAAACTAAAAACTAAAACTAAAAACTAAAAACTAAAACTAAAAACTAAAAACTAAAAACTAAAACTAAAACTAAAAACTAAAACTAAAAACTAAAACTAAAAACTAAAAACTAAAACTAAAAACTAAAAACTAAAAACTAAAAACTAAAAACTAAAAACTAAAAACTAAAACTAAAAACTAAAAACTAAAAACTAAAACTAAAACTAAAACTAAAAACTAAAAACTAAAACTAAAAACTAAAAACTAAAAACTAAAAACTAAAACTAAAAACTAAAAACTAAAAACTAAAAACTAAAACTAAAACTAAAAACTAAAAACTAAAAACTAAAAACTAAAAACTAAAAACTAAAACTAAAAACTAAAAACTAAAAACTAAAAACTAAAAACTAAAAACTAAAAACTAAAAACTAAAAACTAAAAACTAAAACTAAAACTAAAAACTAAAAACTAAAAACTAAAAACTAAAAACTAAAAACTAAAACTAAAAACTAAAAACTAAAAACTAAAAACTAAAAACTAAAACTAAAAACTAAAACTAAAACTAAAACTAAAACTAAAAACTAAAGACTAAAAACTAAAAACTAAAAACTAAAAACTAAAAACTAAAAACTAAAAACTAAAAACTAAAAACTAAAAACTAAAAACTAAAAACTAAAAACTAAAAACTAAAAACTAAAAACTAAAAACTAAAAACTAAAAACTAAAAACTAAAAACTAAAAACTAAAAACTAAAAACCAACTATTTATTTTAATTATTTATACGATGAGACTAAGCAAGCTAACATTACTTTGCAATGTTCCCATTTGAGCAATTCTCTGAGATTTTGGTCATTCGATTTTTTTGTTTTTTTTTATCAGACTAAAACAAAAATCATATACGAAAATTCGAAAATTTGTATCTTTTGAAGGATATTTTTGATCGATTTGGTGGATTCGGCAAAGTTGTAGGTATGGATATGGACTACACTGAAAAAAATGATACACGGTAAAATAAATGGTGGATTTTTTATTTCACTTTTTGTCACTAAAACTTGATTTCGAAAAAACACTATTTTTATTTATTTTCTGGTATGTTTTAGAGTAAATCAAATGCCAACTTTTCAGAAATTTCCAGAATGGGCAAAAAATCTATGACCGAGTTATGATTTTTTGAATCAATACAATTTTTTTCAAAAAATCGAAATATTGGTCGCAAAAATTTTTCAACTTCATTTTTCGATATAAAATCGAATTTTCAATCAAAAAGTCCTTTAGTAAAAGTTTGATAAAGTGCACCGTTTTCAAGTTATAGCCATTTTTAGGTAACTTTTTTCAAAATTGTAGCAGTTATTCATTTTTTTAAATTAGTGCCCATGTTTGCCCACTTTTGAAAAAAATATTTTTGAAAAGCAAAGAAAATTCTCTATATTTTGCATTTTCGAACTTTGTTGATACGACGCTTAGTTGCTAATAAATTGCCATGCAAAGGTTAAAAAACAGGAAAATTGATGTTTTCTAAGTCTCACCCAAACAACCCACAATTTTCTAATGGTCCGATTTAAATAGTTCAGATATGAAACAGTCGTGAAATTTTCCGATCTTTTCGAAATCAATATTTTCAAAAATTTAAAATCAAGACTAAAAATTAAAAAGGGGCAAACATTCAACATTATGCCCTTTTAACTGCTCATTTACCTTCGTCCAGTACCAAACAGAATCTAATCATTGCATTGACCAAAAGGGTTTAAATTTGGAATGGAATCAGTTGAAAAATCTTTGAAATATTTTATTTCAAAATCAAAAATGGGCGTAAGAAGATCAACGATGGAAGAATCTTCAGAAAGAAAATCTATTGACGCTCATCAAGAGAAAAAAACGATAAAATCTCGCGCACGAAAGATCGGTAAAAGGAATCTCATAAAATCGTCATCTACAGGTGTAACGTCACACGTCGAAAAATGATCTGTCACTTTTTGCAAATATACAATGTGTGTAAACAGCACGAATTTAATTAATTCACTTGTTGCTAACAATGAGATTCACAAAAAATCATCTACTGATTGATTTTCATCAAAAAGTTCAGGAGCGATTTTCTTTTGCATTATTCGCCTCCTCTCTCTTTCGCGGTTGAAGGCTAGCAAACACGTTCCCGTACTGTTCTCTCTTCTGCTGGTAAACTTTTTATGACACCCCTTTTACACGGAGTTCACAATCACTATCAAACGTTTGTTTCGATAGTGTGCGTGAGCGCCGTGTAAAAAGTGACAGTTCGTCACTTCTTAGTTTGACTTTGGCTAACCAACGGGGTACAAACTAAAAAAGTGTCAAACGAAAAAGTGACCAACCTCCGGGGGTTGAGTGTATATCCCTCTCTCTTTTTTTCTCTCTGGCAGATCTTCTGCAAAAGAGAGAGTTGCAGAAAAGTTCGGGAACGTGCTGCGAAAAAGTCACTTTTGCTGGCTGCAGAATTTTGCAGCAGCTGAAGAAATTCTGCAATTCTGCGGGTACGGGAATAGACCTAAAATTGAACAATTTATCGCAGAGCAAAAAACAAGATTAAAAGATTTCATAGAGAATTCTGATCATGTTAGCGTCCCATCCTCTCCGATTTTACTGCTCTTCAACTGCAGTCACTCTAAGTTTGGTGCTAATTCTGTCTCCCTTACCAGAGGCGCTCTTCTATCTCTCTCGGTTTCCACACGGCTACGTCACGACTGTCATCCACATATAAAGCGAGTGAAGTCAAAATCGAACCAAGTTTTTGGGAGCGTGGCTTTTGAAAATGTCGTATGCGCATCGGACATGAACTACAAAAATAAAAAAAAAACTTTTTTAGTTTTGTTTTCATTTTTACATTTAATCTCAGGGGACAACTAGGGGAACAGCATGTAATTCCGTCAAGGACATAATGTTGGCATACCAACACTGTGGTGTTCAGTGATAGCTAGTTTAAAGCATTTTCGACTGAAATTTAGTAAGTATTCTAAAAGCGCAATTCATTATAAACCAACGGTCAGGAAAAATCAAACTAATTTCATTTTATTTTAAGGAAACTGAAGCTATTCAGTTTTTTAGCTAAGTTGTGTGTTGTGTTGTATTGTATTACTTGAATCGTCAAGTAGAACTTTTTTTATTGATCTAATAATTGTAAAATGTGGAAAAAATGTGCGTCATAATTTTAATTATCTCGCAAATATATGAAAAAGATAGTAAAAACTAACAAAAACATAATTTGGGAACAACATTTATAAATTTATTTCATACGACCTTTTCAAAAACCACACATAAACAATAATGATAGCGGGGAGCTCAGGAAACTGCATGCGTGTCAGATCCCTTGGTTTCCACCATCGAGGAAATAAAATGCTGCCACACGCGCGCAAACAGGTTCTCCCCGCGGCATAACATTATCCGATAAGGCACATTTGCCCGTTTGAGAGCCTATGCTGGCTAATTGGCTTTTTGGTTTAGGTGTAGAATCGTATGCGGTCGCGCACACCGGTCGGTGTCCTCATTCTCGTTATTTTTTTTCGCAGCATCTCTATGTTCGCCACGGAGATCTTCCGCAGTGTCAACGCGTGAGGCGGCGGCGTACGTTGATCTAACGAATCTAATTAGGCAAAGCAGTTTGTCAATGAAGCGCGAATCACGCGTAAGTATCGGTTGAAGGATGTTTTTCGGATCAATCATGAACATTGAACACACGTACTAACACGCTGAAGTTGATTAATTTGAGTAAGCATTTTATTGGAATAGGATAGGAAATATAATATATGAGTTTGTTGCTGAATATTGCTATGCCGTGCTAAAAATAATCTTATGATGAGCTATAGTATTTATCATTTTTCTTAAAATTTCCAACTGAAACTAAATTTAAACCATCAATCCGATCGTGTTTTTTTTTTTTTTTTTTTTGAAAATGTCAAAGTTTATGATAATCTTAAATAACACAATCAAATCAAGTGGCATCCAATCAAATAACTCTTTTCATCGTGTTGCAATATCTAACGCGAATAATAAGCATTTATACGGCAATTACGTTTTTTTTTACATATATTTAGTGCGATTTTCTTTCCGATACACAATAGAACATTCGTTTTTCATACTTCGATTGGGAGATGTATGCGTGCATCTAGCTGCAAACTCGCCTTATCCTGAAAAGAAGCATGAATGTTGTTTTAATATTTTTGATTTACTAATAAAACTTAAAATCTATCTTAGGCAATTGCAAATTTTATTTAGAGATATTGACTCCTCTTTTCCAAATTTCACCGAAAAATCAGAGGGCAAAAAACAACTATTGCAAGACACTTAATTTTCACTGAAAAAACTTGTACATTTTTGAAATTTTATGTCGTTAAGTATTTAAGTATTAAATTATTAAAGTATTAAAGTATTAAAGTATTAAAGTATTAAAGTATTAAAGTATTAAAGTATTAAAGTATTAAAGTATTAAAGTATTAAAGTATTAAAGTATTAAAGTATTAAAGTATTAAAGTATTAAAGTATTAAAGTATTAAAGTATTAAAGTATTAAAGTATTAAAGTATTTAAGTATTTAAGTATTTAAGTATTTAAGTATTTAAGTATTTAAGTATTTAAGTATTTAAGTATTTAAGTATTGAAGTATTGAAGTATTGAAGTATTGAAGTATTGAAGTATTGAAGTATTGAAGTATTGAAGTATTTAAGTATTTAAGTATTTAAGTATTTAAGTATTTAAGTATTTAAGTATTTAAGTATTTAAGTATTTAAGTATTTAAGTATTTAAGTATTTAAGTATTTAAGTATTTAAGTATTTAAGTATTTAAGTATTTAAGTATTTAAGTATTTAAGTATTTAAGTATTTAAGTATTTAAGTATTTAAGTATTTAAGTATTTAAGTATTTAAGTATTTAAGTATTTTAGTATTTTAGTATTTTAGTATTAAAGTGTTTAAGTATTTAAGTATTTAAGTATTAAAGTATTTTAGTATTTTAGTATATGAGTATTTAAGTATTTAAGTATTTAAGTATTTAAGTATTTAAGTATTTAAGTATTTAAGTATTTAAGTATTGAAGTATTTAAGTATTGAAGTATTTAAGTATTTAAGTATTGAAGTATTTAAGTATTGAAGTATTTAAGTATTTAAGTATTTAAGTATTTAAGTATTTAGTATTTAGTATTTAAGTATTTAAGTATTTAAGTATTTAAGTATTTAAGTATTTAAGTATTTAAGTATTTAAGTATTTAAGTATTTAAGTATTTAAGTATTTAAGTATTTAAGTATTTTAAGTATTTAAGTATTTTAGTATTTTATTTTAGTATTTAAGTGTTTAAGTATTTAGTATTTAAGTATTAAAGTATTTTAGTATTTTAGTATTTAAGTATTTAAGTATTTAATTTATTTAAGATTTAAGTATTTAAGTATTTAAGTATTTAATATTGAGTATTTAAGTATTGAAGTATTTAAGTATTTAAGTATTTAAGTATTTAAGTATTTAACATTTAAGTATTTAAGTATTTAAGTATTGAAGTATTGAAGTATTTAAGTATTGAAGTATTTAAGTATTTAAGTATTTAAGTATTTAAGTATTTAGTAGTAGTATTTAAGTATTTTAGTATTTTAGTATTTTAGTATTTAAGTGTTTAAGTATTTAAGTATTTAAGTATTAAAGTATTTTAGTATTTTAGTATATAGTATTTAAGTATTTAAGTATTTAAGTATTTAAGTATTTAAGTATTTAAGTATTTAGTATAAGTATTTAAGTATTAAGTATTTAAGTATTTAAGTATTTAAGTATTGAAGTATAAGTATTTAAGTATTTAAGTATTTAAGTATTTAAGTATTTAAGTATTTAAGTATTTAAGTATTTAAGTATTTAAGTATTTAAGTATTTAAGTATTTAAGTATTTAAGTATTTAAGTATTTAAGTATTTAAGTATTTTAGTATTTAAGTATTTAGTATTTAAGTATTTAAGTATTTAACATTACATTTAAGTATTTAGTATTTTAGTATTTACATTTAAGTATTTAAGTATTTAAGTATTTTAGTATTTAATATTTAAGTATTTTAGTATTTTAGTATTTTAGTATTTTAGTATTTGTGTTAAGTATTTAAGTATTTAAGTATTAAAGTATTTTAGTATTTTAGTATGAGTATTTAAGTATTTAAGTATTTAAGTATTTAAGTATTTAAGTATTTAAGTATTAAGTATTGAAGCCATAAGTATTTAAGTATTGAAGTATTTAAGTAGTATTTAACATTTAAGTATTTAAGTATTTAAGTATTTAAGTATTGAAGTATTGAAGTATTTAAGTATTGAAGTATTTAAGTATTTAAGTATTTAAGTATTTAAGTATTTAAGTATTTAAGTATTTTAGTATTTTAGTATTTTAGTATTTAAGTGTTTAAGTATTTAAGTATTTAAGTATTAAAGTATTTTAGTATTTTAGTTAATATTTAAGTATTTAAGTATTTAAGTATTTAAGTATTTAAGTATTTAATTGAAGTATTTATTAAGTATTTAAGTATTTAAGTATTTAAGTATTGGAAGTATTTAAGTATTTAAGTATTTAAGTATTTAAGTATTTAAGTATTTAAGTATTTAAGTATTTAAGTATTTAAGTATTAAGTATTTAAGTATTTAAGTATTTAAGTATTTAAGTATTTAAGTATTTTAGTTATTTAAGTATTTAAGTATTTAAGTATTTAAGTATTTAAGTATTTAAGTATTTAAGTATTTAAGTATTTAAGTATTTAAGTATTTAAGTATTTAAGTATTTAAGTATTTTAGTATTTAAGTATTTAAGTATTTTAAGATTTAGAAGTGTTTAAGAAACATTTAAGTATTTTGTAGTATTTTAGTATTTAGTATTTAAGTGTTTAGTATTTAAGTATTTAAGTATTTACATTTAAGTATTTAAATATTTAAGTATTTAGTATTTAAGTATTTAAGTATTTAAATATTTATATTTAAGTATTTTAGCATATTTTAGTATTTTAGTATTTTAGTATTTAAGTATTTTAGTATTTTAGTATTTTGTAGTATTTTTAGTATTTTAGTATTTTAGTTATTTTAGTATTTTAGTATTTAAGGTTTAAGTATTTAAGTATTTAAGTATTAAAGTATTTTAAAGTATTTTAGTATATTAGTTATTAAGTATTTAAGTATTTAAGTATTAAGTATTTAGTATTTAGTATTTAGTATTTAAGTATTTAAGTATTTAAGTATTGAAGTATTTAAGTATTTAAGTATTTAAGTATTGAAGTATTTAAATTAATTGAAGTATTTAAGTATTTAAGTATTTAAGTATTTAAGTATTTAAGTATTTAAGCATTTAAGTATTTAAGTATTTAAGTATTTAGTATTTAAGTATTTAAGTATTTAAGTATTTAAGTATTTAGTATTTAAGTATTTAAGTATTTAACATTTAAGTATTTAGTATTTAAGTATTTTTTAATATTTGAGTATTTCTTGTTATTATTTAAGTATTTAAGTATTTAAGTATTTAAGCATTTAAGTATTTAAATATTTAATATTTAGTATTTAGTATTTAAGTATTTAAATATTTAAGTATTTAAGTATTTTAGTATTTTAGTATTTTAGTATTTTATTGTTTTAGTATTTTAGTATTTTGTATTTTAGTATTTTAATATTTTAGTATTGTTAGTATTTTAATATTTTAAGTATTTAGTATTTAAGTATTTTAGTATTTTAGTATTTAAGTGTTTAAGTATTTAAGTATTTAAGTGTTTAGTATTTAAGTATTAAAGTATTTTAGTATTTTAGTATATGAGTATTTAAGTATTTAAGTATTTAAGTATTTAAGTATTTAAGCTATTTAAGTATTGAAGCATTGAAGTATTTGTACATTGAAGTATTTAAGTATTTAAGCATTTAAGCATTTAAGTATTTAAGCATTTAAGCATTTACATTGAAGCATTGAAGTATTTAAGTATTGAAGTATTTAAGTATTTAAGTATTTAAGTATTTAAGTATTGAAGTATTTAAGTATTTAAGTATTTAAGTATTTAAGTATTGAAGTATTTAAGTATTTAAGTATTTAAGTATTTAAGTATTTAAGTATTTAAGTATTTAAGTATTTAAGTATTTAAGTATTTAAGTATTGAAGTATTGAAGTATTTAAGTATTGAAGTATTTAAGTATTTAAGTATTTAAGTATTTAAGTATTTAAGTATTTAAGTATTTAAGTATTTTAGTATTTTAGTATTTTAGTATTTAAGTGTTTAAGTATTTAAGTATTTAAGTATTTTAGTATTTTAGTATTTTAGTATATGAGTATTTAAGTATTTAAGTATTTAAGTATTTAAGTATTTAAGTATTTAAGTATTTAAGCATTAGCATTTAAGTATTTAAGTATTTAAGCATTGAAGTATTTAAGTATTGAAGTATTTAAGCATTTAAGTATTTAAGTATTTAAGTATTTAAGTATTTAAGTATTTAGCATTTAAGTATTTAAGTATTTAAGTATTTAAGTATTTAAGTATTTAAGTATTTAAGTATTTAAGTATTTAAGTATTTTAGTATTTAAGTATTTAAGTATTTAGTATTTACATTTAAGTATTTAAGTATTTAAGTATTTAAGTATTTTAGTATTTAAGTATTTAAGTATTTAAGTATTTAGTATTTTAGTATTTAAGTATTTAAGTATTTTAGGATTTTAAGTATTTAAGTATTTAAGTGTTTAAGCATTTAAGTATTTTAGTATTTTAGTATTTTAGTATTTAAGTGTTTAAGTATTTAAGTATTTAAGTATTTAAGTATTTAAGCATTTAAATATTTAAGTATTTTAGTATTTAAGTATTTAAGTATTTAAATATTTAAGTATTTGTATTTTATATTTTAGTATTTTAGTATTTTAGTATTTTAGTATTTTAGTATTTTAGTATTTTAGTATTTTAGTATTTTAGTATTTTAGTATTTTAGTATTTAAGTGTTTAAGTATTTAAGTATTTAAGTATTAAAGTATTTTAGTATTTTAGTATATGAGTATTTAAGTATTTAAGTATTTAAGTATTTAAGTATTTAAGTATTTAAGTATTTAAGTATTTAAGTATTTTAGTATTTTAGTATTTTAGTATTTAAGTGTTTAAGTATTTAAGTATTTAAGTATTAAAGTATTTTAGTATTTTAGTATATGAGTATTTAAGTATTTAAGTATTTAAGTATTTAAGTATTTAAGTATTTAAGTATTTAAGTATTGAAGTATTTAAGTATTTAAGTATTTAAGTATTGAAGTATTTAAGTATTGAAGTATTTAAGTATTTAAGTATTTAAGTATTTAAGTATTTAAGTATTTAAGTATTTAAGTATTTAAGTATTTAAGTATTTAAGTATTTAAATATTTAAGTATTTTAGTATTTAAGTGTTTAAGTATTTAAGTATTTAAGTATTAAAGTATTTTAGTATTTTAGTATATGAGTATTTAAGTATTTAAGTATTTAAGTATTTAAGTATTTAAGTATTTAAGTATTTAAGTATTTAAGTATTTTAGTATTTTAGTATTTTAGTATTTAAGTGTTTAAGTATTTAAGTATTTAAGTATTAAAGTATTTTAGTATTTTAGTATATGAGTATTTAAGTATTTAAGTATTTAAGTATTTAAGTATTTAAGTATTTAAGTATTTAAGTATTGAAGTATTTAAGTATTTAAGTATTTAAGTATTTAAGTATTGAAGTATTTAAGTATTGAAGTATTTAAGTATTTAAGTATTTAAGTATTTAAGTATTTAAGTATTTAAGTATTTAAGTATTTAAGTATTTAAGTATTTAAATATTTAAGTATTTTAGTATTTAAGTATTTAAGTATTTAAATATTTAAGTATTTAAGTATTTTAGTATTTTAGTATATGAGTATTTAAGTATTTAAGTATTTAAGTATTTAAGTATTTAAGTATTTAAGTATTTAAGTATTTAAGCATTGAAGTATTTAAGCATTTAAGTATTTACACATATTGAAGCATTGAAGCATTTAAGTATTTAAGTATTTAAGTATTTAAGTATTTAAGTATTTAAGTATTTAAGTATTTAAGTATTTAAGTATTTAAGTATTTAAGTATTTAAGTATTTACATTGAAGTATTTAAGTATTTAAGTATTTAAGTATTTAAGTATTTAAGTATTTAAGTATTTAAGTATTGAAGTATTGAAGTATTTAAGTATTGAAGTATTTAAGTATTTAAGTATTTAAGTATTTAAGTATTTAAGTATTTAAGTATTTTAGTATTTTAGTATTTTAGTATTTAAGTGTTTAAGTATTTAAGTATTTAAGTATTTTAGTATTTTAGTATTTTAGTATATGAGTATTTAAGTATTTAAGTATTTAAGTATTTAAGTATTTAAGTATTTAAGTATTTAAGTATTGAAGTATTTAAGCATTTAAGTATTTAAGTATTGAAGTATTTAAGTATTGAAGTATTTAAGTATTTAAGTATTTTAGTATTTAAGTATTTAAGTATTTAAGTATTTAAGTATTTAAGTATTTAAGTATTTAAGTATTTAAGTATTTTAGTATTTAAGTATTTAAGTATTTAAGTATTTAAGTATTTTAGTATTTAAGTATTTAAGTATTTTAGTATTTAAGTATTTAAGTATTTAAGTATTTAAGTATTTTAGTATTTAAGTATTTAAGTATTTTAGGATTTAAGTATTTAAGTATTTAAGTGTTTAAGTATTTAAGTATTTTAGTATTTTAGTATTTTAGTATTTAAGTGTTTAGTATTTGTATTTAAGTATTTAAGTATTTAAGTATTTAAATATTTAAGTATTTTAGTATTTAAGTATTTAAGTATTTAAATATTTAAGTATTTAAGTATTTTAGTATTTTAGTATTTTAGTATTTTAGTATTTTAGTATTTTAGTATTTTAGTATTTTAGTATTTTAGTATTTTAGTATTTTAGTATTTTAGTATTTAAGTGTTTAAGTATTTAAGTATTTAAGTATTAAAGTATTTTAGTATTTTAGTATATGAGTATTTAAGTATTTAAGTATTTAAGTATTTAAGTATTTAAGTATTTAAGTATTTAAGTATTTAAGTATTTTAGTATTTTAGTATTTTAGTATTTAAGTGTTTAAGTATTTAAGTATTTAAGTATTAAAGTATTTTAGTATTTTAGTATATGAGTATTTAAGTATTTAAGTATTTAAGTATTTAAGTATTTAAGTATTTAAGTATTTAAGATTGAAGTATTTAAGTATTTAAGTATTTAAGTATTGAAGTATTTAAGCATTGAAGCATTTAAGTATTTAAGTATTTAAGTATTTAAGTATTTAAGTATTTAAGTATTTAAGTATTTAAGTATTTAAGCATTTAAGTATTTAAGTATTTAAGCATTTAAGTATTTACATTTAAGTATTTTAGTATTTAAGTATTTAAGTATTTAGTATTTACATTTAAGCATTTAAGTATTTAAGTATTTAAGTATTTTAGTATTTAAGTATTTAAGTATTTAAGCATTTAAGTATTTTAGTATTTAAGTATTTAAGTATTTTAGGATTTAAGTATTTAAGTATTTAAGTGTTTAAGTATTTAAGTATTTTAGTATTTTAGTATTTTAGTATTTAAGTGTTTAAGTATTTAAGTATTTAAGTATTTAAGTATTTAAGTATTTAAGTATTTAAGTATTTAAGTATTTTAGTATTTTAGTATTTTAGTATTTAAGTGTTTAAGTATTTAAGTATTTAATATTTTAGTATTTTAGTATTTTAGTATATGAGTATTTAAGTATTTAAGTATTTAAGTATTTAAGTATTTAAGTATTTAAGTATTTAAGTATTTAAGTATTTAAGTATTTAAGCATTGAAGTATTTAAGCATTTAAGTATTTAAGTATTTAAGTATTTTAGTATTTAAGTATTTAAGTATTTAAGTATTTAAGTATTTTAGTATTTAAGTATTTAAGTATTTTAGGATTTAAGTATTTAAGTATTTAAGTGTTTAAGTATTTAAGTATTTTAGTATTTTAGTATTTTAGTATTTAAGTGTTTAAGTATTTAAGTATTTAAGTATTTAAGTATTTAAGTATTTAAGTATTTAAGTATTTAAGTATTTTAGTATTTTAGTATTTTAGTATTTAAGTGTTTAAGTATTTAAGTATTTAAGTATTTTAGTATTTTAGTATTTTAGTATATGAGTATTTAAGTATTTAAGTATTTAAGTATTTAAGTATTTAAGTATTTAGTATTTAAGTATTTAAGCATTTAAGTATTTAAGCATTGAAGCATTGAAGTATTTAAGTATTTAAGTATTTAAGTATTGAAGCATTTAAGTATTGAAGTATTTAAGCATTTAAGTATTTAAGTATTTAAGTATTTAAGTATTTAAGTATTTAAGTATTTAAGTATTTAAGTGTTTAAGTATTTTAGTATTTAAGTATTTTAGTATTTTAGTATTTTAGTATTTAAGTGTTTAAGTATTTAAGTATTTAAGTATTTAAGTATTTAAGTATTTAAATATTTAAGTATTTTAGTATTTAAGTATTTAAGTATTTAAATATTTAAGTATTTAAGTATTTTAGTATTTTAGTATTTTAGTATTTTAGTATTTTAGTATTTTAGTATTTTAGTATTTTAGTATTTTAGTATTTTAGTATTTTAGTATTTTAGTATTTTAGTATTTTAGTATTTTAGTATTTAAGTGTTTAAGTATTTAAGTATTTAAGTGTTTAAGTATTTAAGTATTTAAGTATTAAAGTATTTTAGTATTTTAGTATATGAGTATTTAGTATTTAAGTATTTAAGTATTTAAGTATTTAAGTATTTAAGTATTGAAGTATTGAAGTATTTAAGCATTGAAGTATTTAAGTATTAAGTATTTAAGTATTTAAGTATTTAAGTATTTAAGTATTTAAGTATTGAAGTATTGAAGTATTTAAGTATTGAAGTATTTAAGTATTTAAGTATTTAAGTATTTAAGTATTGAAGTATTTAAGTATTTAAGTATTTAAGTATTTAAGTATTGAAGTATTTAAGTATTGAAGTATTTAAGTATTTAAGTATTTAAGTATTTAAGTATTTAAGTATTTAAGTATTTAAGTATTTTAGTATTTTAGTATTTTAGTATTTAAGTATTTAAGTATTTAAGTATTTAAGTATTTTAGTATTTTAGCATTTTAGTATATGAGTATTTAAGCATTTAAGTATTTAAGTATTTAAGTATTTAAGTATTTAAGCATTTAAGTATTGAAGTATTTAAGTATTTAAGTATTTAAGTATTGAAGTATTTAAGTATTGAAGTATTTAAGTATTTAGTATTTGTATTTAAGTATTTAAGTATTTAAGTATTTAAGTATTTAAGTATTTAAGTATTTAAGTATTTAAGTATTTAAGTATTTAAGTATTTAAGTATTTAAGTATTTAAGCATTTAGTATTTTAAGTATTTAAGTATTTAAGTATTTAAGTATTTAAGTATTTAAGTATTTAAGCATTTTAGTATTTAAGTATTTAAGTATTTAAGTATTTAAGTATTTTAGTATTTAAGTATTTAAGTATTTTAGGATTTAAGTATTTAAGTATTTAAGTGTTTAAGTATTTAAGTATTTTAGTATTTTAGTATTTTAGTATTTAAGTGTTTAAGTATTTAAGTATTTAAGTATTTAAGTATTTAAGTATTTAAATATTTAAGTATTTTAGTATTTAAGTATTTAAGTATTTAAATATTTAAGTATTTAAGTATTTTAGTATTTTAGTATTTTAGTATTTTAGTATTTTAGTATTTTAGTATTTTAGTATTTTAGTATTTTAGTATTTTAGTATTTTAGTATTTTAGTATTTAAGTGTTTAAGTATTTAAGTATTTAAGTATTAAAGTATTTTAGTATTTTAGTATATGAGTATTTAAGTATTTAAGTATTTAAGTATTTAAGTATTTAAGTATTTAAGTATTTAAGTATTTAAGTATTTTAGTATTTTAGTATTTTAGTATTTAAGTGTTTAAGTATTTAAGTATTTAAGTATTAAAGTATTTTAGTATTTTAGTATATGAGTATTTAAGTATTTAAGCATTTAAGCATTTGCATTTAAGTATTTAAGTATTTAAGCATTGAAGTATTTAAGTATTTAAGTATTTAAGTATTGAAGCATTTAAGCATTGAAGTATTTAACATTTAAGTATTTAAGTATTTAAGTATTTAAGTATTTAGTATTTAAGTATTTAAGTATTTAAGTATTTAAGTATTTAAGTATTTAAGTATTTAAATATTTAAGTATTTTAGTATTTAAGTATTTAAGTATTTAAATATTTAAGTATTTAAGTATTTTAGTATTTTAGTATATGAGTATTTAAGTATTTAAGTATTTAAGTATTTAAGTATTTAAGTATTTAAGTATTTAAGTATTTAAGTATTGTGTACATTTAAGTATTTAAGTATTAAGCATTGAAGCATTGAAGCATTGAAGTATTGAAGCATTTAAGTATTTAAGTATTTAAGTATTTAAGTATTTAAGCATTTTTAAGTATTTAAGCATTTAAGTATTTAAGTATTTAAGTATTTAAGTATTTAAGCATTGAAGTATTTAAGTATTTAAGTATTTAAGCATTTAAGTATTTAAGTATTTAAGTATTAAGATTGAAGTATTGAAGTATTTAAGTATTGAAGTATTTAAGTATTTAAGTATTTAAGTATTTAGTATTTAAGTATTTAAGTATTTAAGTATTTTAGTATTTTAGTATTTTAGTATTTAAGTGTTTAAGTATTTAAGTATTTAAGTATTTAGTATTTTAGTATTTTAGTATATGAGTATTTAAGTATTTAAGTATTTAAGTATTTAAGTATTTAAGTATTTAAGTATTTAAGTATTTAAGTATTGAAGTATTTAAGTATTTAAGTATTTAAGTATTGAAGTATTTAAGTATTGAAGTATTTAAGTATTTAAGTATTTTAGTATTTAAGTATTTAAGTATTTAAGTATTTAAGTATTTAAGTATTTAAGTATTTAAGTATTTAAGTATTTTAGTATTTAAGTATTTAAGTATTTAAGTATTTAAGTATTTTAGTATTTAAGTATTTAAGTATTTTAGGATTTAAGTATTTAAGTATTTAAGTGTTTAAGTATTTAAGTATTTTAGTATTTTAGTATTTTAGTATTTAAGTGTTTAAGTATTTAAGTATTTAAGTATTTAAGTATTTAAGTATTTAAATATTTAAGTATTTTAGTATTTAAGTATTTAAGTATTTAAATATTTAAGTATTTAAGTATTTTAGTATTTTAGTATTTTTAGTATTTTAGTATTTTAGTATTTTAGTATTTTAGTATTTTAGTATTTTAGTATTTTAGTATTTTAGTATTTTAGTATTTAAGTGTTTAAGTATTTAATTTATATTAAAGTATTTTAGTATTTTAGTATATGAGTATTTAAGTATTTAAGTATTTAAGTATTTAAGTATTTAAGTATTTAAGTATTTAGTATTTAAGTATTTAAGTATTTTAGTATTTTAGTATTTTAGTATTTAAGTGTTTAAGTATTTAAGTATTTAAGTATTAAAGTATTTTAGTATTTTAGTATATGAGTATTTAAGTATTTAAGTATTTAAGTATTTAAGTATTTAAGTATTTAAGTATTTAAGTATTATTTAAGTATTTAAGTATTTAAGTATTGAAGTATTTAAGTATTGAAGTATTTAAGTATTTAAGTATTTAAGTATTTAAGCATTTAAGTATTTAAGTATTTAGTATTTAAGTATTTAAGTATTTAAGTATTTAAGTATTTAAGTATTTAAGTATTTAAGTATTTACATTTTAGTATTTAAGTATTTAAGTATTTACATTTAAGTATTTAAGTATTTAAGTATTTAAGTATTTAAGTATTTTAGTATTTAAGTATTTAAGTATTTAAGTATTTAAGTATTTTAGTATTTAAGTATTTAAGTATTTTAGGATTAAGTATTTAAGTATTTAAGTGTTTAAGTATTTAAGTATTTTAGTATTTTAGTATTTTAGTATTTTAGTGTTTAAGTATTTAAGTATTTAAGTATTTAAGTATTTAAGTATTTAAGTATTTAAGTATTTAAGTATTTTAGTATTTTAGTATTTTAGTATTTAAGTGTTTAAGTATTTAAGTATTTAAGTATTTTAGTATTTTAGTATTTTAGTATGAGTATTTAAGTATTTAAGTATTTAAGTATTTAAGCATTTAAGTATTTAAGTATTTAAGTATTTAAGTATTTAAGTATTTAAGTATTGAAGTATTTAAGTATTTAAGTATTTAAGTATTGAAGTATTTAAGTATTGAAGTATTTAAGTATTTAAGTATTTAAGTATTTAAGTATTTAAGTATTTAAGTATTTAAGTATTTAAGTATTTAAGTATTTAAGTATTTAAGTATTTAAGTATTTAAGTATTTAAGTATTTTAGTATTTAAGTATTTAAGTATTTAAGTATTTAAGTATTTAAGTATTTAAGTATTTAAGTATTTAAGTATTTTAGTATTTAAGTATTTAAGCATTTAAGTATTTAAGTATTTTAGTATTTAAGTATTTAGTATTTTAGATTTAAGTATTTAAGTATTTAAGTGTTTAAGTATTTAAGTATTTTAGTATTTTAGTATTTTATATAAGTGTTTAGTATTTAAGTATTTAAGTATTTAAGTATTTAAGTATTTAAATATTTAAGTATTTTAGTATTTAAGTATTTAAGTATTTAAATATTTAAGTATTTAAGTATTTTAGTATTTTAGTATTTTAGTATTTTAATTTTAGTATTTAGTATTTTAGTATTTTAGTATTTTAGTATTTTAGTATTTTAGTATTTTAGTATTTAAGTGTTTAAGTATTTAAGTATTTAAGTATTAAAGTATTTTAGTATTTTAGTATATGAGTATTTAAGTATTTAAGTATTTAAGTATTTAAGTATTTAAGTATTTAAGTATTTAAGTATTTAAGTATTTTAGTATTTTAGTATTTTAGTATTTAAGTGTTTAAGTATTTAAGTATTTAAGTATTAAAGTATTTTAGTATTTTAGTATATGAGTATTTAAGTATTTAAGTATTTAAGTATTTAAGTATTTAAGTATTTAAGTATTTAAGTATTGAAGTATTTAAGTATTTAAGTATTTAGTATTGAAGTATTTAAGTATTGAAGTATTTAAGTATTTAAGTATTTAGTATTTAAGTATTTAAGTATTTAAGTATTTAAGTATTTAACATTTAAGTATTTAAGTATTTAAGTATTTTAGTATTTAAGTATTTAATTTACATTTAAGTATTTAAGTATTTAAGTATTTAAGTATTTAAGTATTTAAGTATTTAAGTATTTAAGTATTTAAGTATTTAAGTATTTAAATATTTAAGTATTTTAGTATTTAAGTATTTAAGTATTTAAGTATTGAAGTATTTAAGTATTTTAGTATTTTAGTATATGAGTATTTAAGTATTTAAGTATTTAAGTATTTAAGTATTTAAGTATTTAAGTATTTAAGTATTTAAGTATTTAAGTATTTAAGTATTGAAGTATTTAAGTATTTAAGTATTTAAGTATTGAAGTATTTAAGTATTGAAGTATTTAAGTATTTAAGTATTTAAGTATTTAAGTATTTAAGTATTTAAGTATTTAAGTATTTAAGTATTTAAGTATTTAAGTATTTAAGTATTTAAGTATTTAAGTATTTAAGTATTTAAGTATTTAAGTATTTTAGTATTTAAGTATATTTAATTAAGTATTTAAGTATTTAAGTATTTAAGTATTTAAGTATTTAAGTATTTAAGTATTTAAGTATTTAAGTATTTAAGTATTTAAGTATTTAAGTATTTAAGCATTTAAGTATTTAAGTATTTAAGCATTTTAGTATTTAAGTATTTAAGTATTTAGTATTTAAGTATTTAAGTATTTAAGTATTTAAGTATTTAAGTATTTTAGTATTTAAGTATTTAAGTATTTAAGTATTTAAGTATTTTAGTATTTAAGTATTTAAGTATTTTAGGATTTAAGTATTTAAGTATTTAAGTGTTTAAGTATTTAAGTATTTTAGTATTTTAGTATTTTAGTATTTAAGTGTTTAAGTATTTAAGTATTTAAGTATTTAAGTATTTAAGTATTTAAATATTTAAGTATTTTAGTATTTAGTATTTAAGTATTTAAATATTTAAGTATTTAAGTATTTTAGTATTTTAGTATATGAGTATTTAAGTATTTAAGTATTTAAGTATTTAAGTATTTAAGTATTTAAGTATTTAAGTATTTAAGTATTGAAGTATTTAAGTATTTAAGTATTTAAGTATTGAAGTATTGAAGTATTGAAGTATTTAAGTATTTAAGTATTTAAGTATTTAAGTATTTAAGTATTTAAGTATTTAAGTATTTAAGTATTTAAGTATTTAAGTATTTAAGTATTTAAGTATTTAAGTATTTAAGTATTTAAGTATTTAAGTATTGAAGTATTTAAGTATTGAAGTATTTAAGTATTTAAGTATTTAAGTATTTAAGTATTTAAGTATTTAAGTATTTAAGTATTTAAGTATTTAAGTATTTAAGTATTTAAGTATTTAAGTATTTAAGTATTTAAGTATTTAAGTATTTTAGTATTTAAGTATTTAGTATTTACATTTAAGTATTTAAGTATTTAAGTATTTAAGTATTTAAGTATTTTAGTATTTAAGTATTTAAGTATTTAAGTATTTAAGTATTTTAGTATTTAAGTATTTAAGTATTTTAGATTTAAGTATTTAAGTATTTAAGTGTTTAAGTATTTAAGTATTTTAGTATTTTAGTATTTTAGTATTTAAGTGTTTAAGTATTTAAGTATTTAAGTATTTAAGTATTTAAGTATTTAAGTATTTAAGTATTTAAGTATTTTAGTATTTTAGTATTTTAGTATTTAAGTGTTTAAGTATTTAAGTATTTAAGTATTTTAGTATTTTAGTATTTTAGTATATGAGTATTTAAGTATTTAAGTATTTAAGTATTTAAGTATTTAAGTATTTAAGTATTTAAGTATTTAAGTATTTAAGTATTTAAGTATTGAAGTATTTAAGTATTTAAGTATTTAAGTATTTAAGTATTTTAGTATTTAAGTATTTAAGTATTTAAGTATTTAAGTATTTTAGTATTTAAGTATTTAAGTATTTTAGGATTTAAGTATTTAAGTATTTAAGTGTTTAAGTATTTAAGTATTTTAGTATTTTAGTATTTTAGTATTTAAGTGTTTAAGTATTTAAGTATTTAAGTATTTAAGTATTTAAGTATTTAAGTATTTAAGTATTTAAGTATTTAAGTATTTTAGTATTTTAGTATTTTAGTATTTAAGTGTTTAAGTATTTAAGTATTTAAGTATTTTAGTATTTTAGTATTTTAGTATATGAGTATTTAAGTATTTAAGTATTTAAGTATTTAAGTATTTAAGTATTTAAGTATTTAAGTATTTAAGTATTTAAGTATTTAAGTATTGAAGTATTTAAGTATTTAAGTATTTAAGTATTGAAGTATTTAAGTATTGAAGTATTTAAGTATTTAAGTATTTAAGTATTTACATTTAAGTATTTAAGTATTTAAGTATTTAAGTATTTAAGTATTTAAGTGTTAAGTATTTTAGTATTTAAGTATTTTAGTATTTTAGTATTTTAGTATTTAAGTGTTTAAGTATTTAAGTATTTAAGTATTTAAGTATTTAAGTATTTAAATATTTAAGTATTTTAGTATTTAAGTATTTAAGTATTTAAATATTTAAGTATTTAAGTATTTTAGTATTTTAGTATTTTAGTATTTTAGTATTTTAGTATTTTAGTATTTTAGTATTTTAGTATTTTAGTATTTTAGTATTTTAGTATTTTAGTATTTTAGTATTTTAGTATTTTAGTATTTAAGTGTTTAAGTATTTAAGTATTTAAGTGTTTAAGTATTTAAGTATTAAAGTATTTTAGTATTTTAGTATATGAGTATTTAAGTATTTAAGTATTTAAGTATTTAAGTATTTAAGTATTTAAGTATTGAAGTATTGAAGTATTTAAGTATTGAAGTATTTAAGTATTTAAGTATTTAAGTATTTAAGTATTTAAGTATTTAAGTATTTAAGTATTGAAGTATTGAAGTATTTAAGTATTGAAGTATTTAAGTATTTAAGTATTTAAGTATTTAAGTATTGAAGTATTTAAGTATTTAAGTATTTAAGTATTTAAGTATTGAAGTATTTAAGTATTGAAGTATTTAAGTATTTAAGTATTTAAGTATTTAAGTATTTAAGTATTTAAGTATTTAAGTATTTTAGTATTTTAGTATTTTAGTATTTAAGTGTTTAAGTATTTAAGTATTTAAGTATTTTAGTATTTTAGTATTTTAGTATATGAGTATTTAAGTATTTAAGTATTTAAGTATTTAAGTATTTAAGTATTTAAGTATTTAAGTATTTAAGTATTGAAGTATTTAAGTATTTAAGTATTTAAGTATTGAAGTATTTAAGTATTGAAGTATTGAAGTATTTAAGTATTTAAGTATTTAAGTATTTAAGTATTTAAGTATTTAAGTATTTAAGTATTTAAGTATTTAGTATTTGTATTTAAGTATTTAAGTATTTAAGTATTTAAGTATTTAAGTATTTTAGTATTTAAGTATTTAAGTATTTAAGTATTTAAGTATTTAAGTATTTAAGTATTTAAGTATTTAAGTATTTTAGTATTTAAGTATTTAAGTATTTAAGTATTTAAGTATTTTAGTATTTAAGTATTTAAGTATTTTAGGATTTAAGTATTTAAGTATTTAAGTGTTTAAGTATTTAAGTATTTTAGTATTTTAGTATTTTAGTATTTTAGTATTTAAGTGTTTAAGTATTTAAGTATTTAAGTATTTAAGTATTTAAGTATTTAAATATTTAAGTATTTTAGTATTTAAGTATTTAAGTATTTAAATATTTAAGTATTTAAGTATTTTAGTATTTTAGTATTTTAGTATTTTAGTATTTTAGTATTTTAGTATTTTAGTATTTTAGTATTTTAGTATTTTAGTATTTTAGTATTTTAGTATTTAAGTGTTTAAGTATTTAAGTATTTAAGTATTAAAGTATTTTAGTATTTTAGTATATGAGTATTTAAGTATTTAAGTATTTAAGTATTTAAGTATTTAAGTATTTAAGTATTTAAGTATTTAAGTATTTTAGTATTTTAGTATTTTAGTATTTAAGTGTTTAAGTATTTAAGTATTTAAGTATTAAAGTATTTTAGTATTTTAGTATATGAGTATTTAAGTATTTAAGTATTTAAGTATTTAAGTATTTAAGTATTTAAGTATTTAAGTATTGAAGTATTTAAGTATTTAAGTATTTAAGTATTGAAGTATTTAAGTATTGAAGTATTTAAGTATTTAAGTATTTAAGTATTTAAGTATTTAAGTATTTAAGTATTTAAGTATTTAAGTATTTAAGTATTTAAGTATTTAAATATTTAAGTATTTTAGTATTTAAGTATTTAAGTATTTAAATATTTAAGTATTTAAGTATTTTAGTATTTTAGTATATGAGTATTTAAGTATTTAAGTATTTAAGTATTTAAGTATTTAAGTATTTAAGTATTTAAGTATTTAAGTATTGAAGTATTTAAGTATTTAAGTATTTAAGTATTGAAGTATTTAAGTATTGAAGTATTTAAGTATTTAAGTATTTAAGTATTTAAGTATTTAAGTATTTAAGTATTTAAGTATTTAAGTATTTAAGTATTTAAGTATTTAAGTATTTTAGTATTTTAGTATTTAAGTATTTAAGTATTTAAGTATTTAAGTATTTAAGTATTTAAGTATTTAAGTATTTTAGTATTTAAGTATTTAAGTATTTAAGTATTTAAGTATTTTAGTATTTAAGTATTTAAGTATTTTAGATTTAAGTATTTAAGTATTTAAGTGTTTAGTATTTAAGTATTTTAGTATTTTAGTATTTTAGTATTTAAGTGTTTAAGTATTTAAGTATTTAAGTATTTAAGTATTTAAGTATTTAAATATTTAAGTATTTTAGTATTTAAGTATTTAAGTATTTAAGTATTTAAGTATTTAAGTATTTAAGTATTTGAGTATTTAAGTATTTAAGTATTTAAGTATTTAAGTATTTAAGTATTTAAGTATTTAAGTATTTAAGTATTTAAGTATTTAAGTATTTAAGTATTTAAGTATTTAAGTATTGAAGTATTTAAGTATTGAAGTATTTAAGTATTTAAGTATTTAAGTATTTAAGTATTTAAGTATTTAAGTATTTAAGTATTTAAGTATTTAAGTATTTAAGTATTTAAGTATTTAAGTATTTAAGTATTTAAGTATTTAAGTATTGAAGTATTTAAGTATTGAAGTATTTAAGTATTTAAGTATTTAAGTATTTAAGTATTTAAGTATTTAAGTATTTAAGTATTTAAGTATTTAAGTATTTAAGTATTTAAGTATTTAAGTATTTAAGTATTTAAGTATTTAAGTATTTAAGTATTTTAGTATTTAAGTATTTAAGTATTGAAGTATTTAAGTATTTAAGTATTTAAGTATTTAAGTATTTAAGTATTTAAGTATTTAAGTATTTAAGTATTTAAGTATTTAAGTATTTAAGTATTTAAGTATTTAAGTATTTAAGTATTTAAGTATTTAAGTATTTAAGTATTTAAGTATTTAAGTATTTAAGTATTTAAGTATTTAATTTAAGTATTTTAGTATTTAAGTATTTAAGTATTTAAGTATTTAAGTATTTTAGTATTTAAGTATTTAAGTATTTTAGGATTTAAGTATTTAAGTATTTAAGTGTTTAAGTATTTAAGTATTTTAGTATTTTAGTATTTTAGTATTTAAGTGTTTAAGTATTTAAGTATTTAAGTATTTAAGTATTTAAGTATTTAAATATTTAAGTATTTTAGTATTTAAGTATTTAAGTATTTAAATATTTAAGTATTTAAGTATTTTAGTATTTTAGTATATGAGTATTTAAGTATTTAAGTATTTAAGTATTTAAGTATTTAAGTATTTAAGTATTTAAGTATTTAAGTATTGAAGTATTTAAGTATTTAAGTATTTAAGTATTGAAGTATTGAAGTATTGAAGTATTTAAGTATTTAAGTATTTAAGTATTTAAGTATTTAAGTATTTAAGTATTTAAGTATTTAAGTATTTAAGTATTTAAGTATTTAAGTATTGAAGTATTTAAGTATTTAAGTATTTAAGTATTGAAGTATTTAAGTATTGAAGTATTTAAGTATTTAAGTATTTAAGTATTTAAGTATTTAAGTATTTAAGTATTTAAGTATTTAAGTATTTAAGTATTTAAGTATTTAAGTATTTAAGTATTTAAGTATTTAAGTATTTAAGTATTTAAGTATTTTAGTATTTAAGTATTTAAGTATTTAAGTATTTAAGTATTTAAGTATTTAAGTATTTAAGTATTTAAGTATTTTAGTATTTAAGTATTTAAGTATTTAAGTATTTAAGTATTTTAGTATTTAAGTATTTAAGTATTTTAGGATTTAAGTATTTAAGTATTTAAGTGTTTAAGTATTTAAGTATTTTAGTATTTTAGTATTTTAGTATTTAAGTGTTTAAGTATTTAAGTATTTAAGTATTTAAGTATTTAAGTATTTAAGTATTTAAGTATTTAAGTATTTTAGTATTTTAGTATTTTAGTATTTAAGTGTTTAAGTATTTAAGTATTTAAGTATTTTAGTATTTTAGTATTTTAGTATATGAGTATTTAAGTATTTAAGTATTTAAGTATTTAAGTATTTAAGTATTTAAGTATTTAAGTATTTAAGTATTTAAGTATTTAAGTATTGAAGTATTTAAGTATTTAAGTATTTAAGTATTTAAGTATTTTAGTATTTAAGTATTTAAGTATTTAAGTATTTAAGTATTTTAGTATTTAAGTATTTAAGTATTTTAGGATTTAAGTATTTAAGTATTTAAGTGTTTAAGTATTTAAGTATTTTAGTATTTTAGTATTTTAGTATTTAAGTGTTTAAGTATTTAAGTATTTAAGTATTTAAGTATTTAAGTATTTAAGTATTTAAGTATTTAAGTATTTAAGTATTTTAGTATTTTAGTATTTTAGTATTTAAGTGTTTAAGTATTTAAGTATTTAAGTATTTTAGTATTTTAGTATTTTAGTATATGAGTATTTAAGTATTTAAGTATTTAAGTATTTAAGTATTTAAGTATTTAAGTATTTAAGTATTTAAGTATTTAAGTATTTAAGTATTGAAGTATTTAAGTATTTAAGTATTTAAGTATTGAAGTATTTAAGTATTGAAGTATTTAAGTATTTAAGTATTTAAGTATTTAAGTATTTAAGTATTTAAGTATTTAAGTATTTAAGTATTTAAGTGTTTAAGTATTTTAGTATTTAAGTATTTTAGTATTTTAGTATTTTAGTATTTAAGTGTTTAAGTATTTAAGTATTTAAGTATTTAAGTATTTAAGTATTTAAATATTTAAGTATTTTAGTATTTAAGTATTTAAGTATTTAAATATTTAAGTATTTAAGTATTTTAGTATTTTAGTATTTTAGTATTTTAGTATTTTAGTATTTTAGTATTTTAGTATTTTAGTATTTTAGTATTTTAGTATTTTAGTATTTTAGTATTTTAGTATTTTAGTATTTTAGTATTTAAGTGTTTAAGTATTTAAGTATTTAAGTGTTTAAGTATTTAAGTATTTAAGTATTAAAGTATTTTAGTATTTTAGTATATGAGTATTTAAGTATTTAAGTATTTAAGTATTTAAGTATTTAAGTATTTAAGTATTGAAGTATTGAAGTATTTAAGTATTGAAGTATTTAAGTATTTAAGTATTTAAGTATTTAAGTATTTAAGTATTTAAGTATTTAAGTATTGAAGTATTGAAGTATTTAAGTATTGAAGTATTTAAGTATTTAAGTATTTAAGTATTTAAGTATTGAAGTATTTAAGTATTTAAGTATTTAAGTATTTAAGTATTGAAGTATTTAAGTATTGAAGTATTTAAGTATTTAAGTATTTAAGTATTTAAGTATTTAAGTATTTAAGTATTTAAGTATTTTAGTATTTTAGTATTTTAGTATTTAAGTGTTTAAGTATTTAAGTATTTAAGTATTTTAGTATTTTAGTATTTTAGTATATGAGTATTTAAGTATTTAAGTATTTAAGTATTTAAGTATTTAAGTATTTAAGTATTTAATTATTAGTATTTAAGTATTTAAGTATTTAAGTATTGAAGTATTTAAGTATTGAAGTATTTAAGTATTTAAGTATTTAAGTATTTAAGTATTGAAGTATTTAAGTATTTAAGTATTTAAGTATTTAAGTATTTAAGTATTTAAGTATTTAAGTATTTAAGTATTTAAGTATTTAAGTATTTAAGTATTTAAGTATTTTAGTATTTAAGTATTTAAGTATTTAAGTATTTAAGTATTTAAGTATTTAAGTATTTTAGTATTTTAGTATTTTAGTATTTTAGTATTTAAGTATTTATTTTAAGTATTTTAGTATTTAAGTATTTAAGTATTTTAGGATTTAAGTATTTAAGTATTTAAGTGTTTAAGTATTTAAGTATTTTAGTATTTTAGTATTTTAGTATTTTAGTATTTAAGTGTTTAAGTATTTAAGTATTTAAGTATTTAAGTATTTAAGTATTTAAATATTTAAGTATTTTAGTATTTAAGTATTTAAGTATTTAAATATTTAAGTATTTAAGTATTTTAGTATTTTAGTATTTTAGTATTTTAGTATTTTAGTATTTTAGTATTTTAGTATTTTAGTATTTTAGTATTTTAGTATTTTAGTATTTTAGTATTTAAGTGTTTAAGTATTTAAGTATTTAAGTATTAAAGTATTTTAGTATTTTAGTATATGAGTATTTAAGTATTTAAGTATTTAAGTATTTAAGTATTTAAGTATTTAAGTATTTAAGTATTTAAGTATTTTAGTATTTTAGTATTTTAGTATTTAAGTGTTTAAGTATTTAAGTATTTAAGTATTAAAGTATTTTAGTATTTTAGTATATGAGTATTTAAGTATTTAAGTATTTAAGTATTTAAGTATTTAAGTATTTAAGTATTTAAGTATTGAAGTATTTAAGTATTTAAGTATTTAAGTATTGAAGTATTTAAGTATTGAAGTATTTAAGTATTTAAGTATTTAAGTATTTAAGTATTTAAGTATTTAAGTATTTAAGTATTTAAGTATTTAAGTATTTAAGTATTTAAATATTTAAGTATTTTAGTATTTAAGTATTTAAGTATTTAAATATTTAAGTATTTAAGTATTTTAGTATTTTAGTATATGAGTATTTAAGTATTTAAGTATTTAAGTATTTAAGTATTTAAGTATTTAAGTATTTAAGTATTTAAGTATTGAAGTATTTAAGTATTTAAGTATTTAAGTATTGAAGTATTGAAGTATTGAAGTATTTAAGTATTTAAGTATTTAAGTATTTAAGTATTTAAGTATTTAAGTATTTAAGTATTTAAGTATTTAAGTATTTAAGTATTTAAGTATTTAAGTATTTAAGTATTTAAGTATTGAAGTATTTAAGTATTTAAGTATTTAAGTATTTAAGTATTTAAGTATTTAAGTATTTAAGTATTGAAGTATTGAAGTATTTAAGTATTGAAGTATTTAAGTATTTAAGTATTTAAGTATTTAAGTATTTAAGTATTTAAGTATTTAAGTATTTTAGTATTTTAGTATTTTAGTATTTAAGTGTTTAAGTATTTAAGTATTTAAGTATTTTAGTATTTTAGTATTTTAGTATATGAGTATTTAAGTATTTAAGTATTTAAGTATTTAAGTATTTAAGTATTTAAGTATTTAAGTATTGAAGTATTTAAGTATTTAAGTATTTAAGTATTGAAGTATTTAAGTATTGAAGTATTTAAGTATTTAAGTATTTTAGTATTTAAGTATTTAAGTATTTAAGTATTTAAGTATTTAAGTATTTAAGTATTTAAGTATTTAAGTATTTTAGTATTTAAGTATTTAAGTATTTAAGTATTTAAGTATTTAAGTATTTAAGTATTTATAGAAGTATTTAAGTATTTAAGTATTTAAGTATTGAAGTATTTAAGTATTGAAGTATTTAAGTATTTAAGTATTTAAGTATTTAAGTATTTAAGTATTTAAGTATTTAAGTATTTAAGTATTTAAGTATTTAAGTATTTAAGTATTTAAGTATTTAAGTATTTAAGTATTTAAGTATTTTAGTATTTAAGTATTTAAGTATTGAAGTATTTAAGTATTTAAGTATTTAAGTATTTAAGTATTTAAGTATTTAAGTATTTAAGTATTTAAGTATTTAAGTATTTAAGTATTTAAGTATTTAAGTATTTAAGTATTTAAGTATTTAAGTATTTTAGTATTTAAGTATTTAAGTATTTAAGTATTTAAGTATTTAAGTATTTAAGTATTTAAGTATTTAAGTATTTTAGTATTTAAGTATTTAAGTATTTAAGTATTTAAGTATTTTAGTATTTAAGTATTTAAGTATTTTAGGATTTAAGTATTTAAGTATTTAAGTGTTTAAGTATTTAAGTATTTTAGTATTTTAGTATTTTAGTATTTAAGTGTTTAAGTATTTAAGTATTTAAGTATTTAAGTATTTAAGTATTTAAATATTTAAGTATTTTAGTATTTAAGTATTTAAGTATTTAAATATTTAAGTATTTAAGTATTTTAGTATTTTAGTATATGAGTATTTAAGTATTTAAGTATTTAATTTAAGTATTTAAGTATTTAAGTATTTAAGTATTTAAGTATTGAAGTATTTAAGTATTTAAGTATTTAAGTATTGAAGTATTGAAGTATTGAAGTATTTAAGTATTTAAGTATTTAAGTATTTAAGTATTTAAGTATTTAAGTATTTAAGTATTTAAGTATTTAAGTATTTAAGTATTTAAGTATTTAAGTATTGAAGTATTTAAGTATTTAAGTATTTAAGTATTGAAGTATTTAAGTATTGAAGTATTTAAGTATTTAAGTATTTAAGTATTTAAGTATTTAAGTATTTAAGTATTTAAGTATTTAAGTATTTAAGTATTTAAGTATTTAAGTATTTAAGTATTTAAGTATTTAGTATTTAAGTATTTAAGTATTTTAGTATTTAAGTATTTAAGTATTTAAGTATTTAAGTATTTAAGTATTTAAGTATTTAAGTATTTAAGTATTTTAGTATTTAAGTATTTAAGTATTTAAGTATTTAAGTATTTTAGTATTTAAGTATTTAAGTATTTTAGGATTTAAGTATTTAAGTATTTAAGTGTTTAAGTATTTAAGTATTTTAGTATTTTAGTATTTTAGTATTTAAGTGTTTAAGTATTTAAGTATTTAAGTATTTAAGTATTTAAGTATTTAAGTATTTAAGTATTTAAGTATTTTAGTATTTTAGTATTTTAGTATTTAAGTGTTTAAGTATTTAAGTATTTAAGTATTTTAGTATTTTAGTATATGAGTATTTAAGTATTTAAGTATTTAAGTATTTAAGTATTTAAGTATTTAAGTATTTAAGTATTTAAGTATTTAAGTATTTAAGTATTGAAGTATTTAAGTATTTAAGTATTTAAGTATTTAAGTATTTTAGTATTTAAGTATTTAAGTATTTAAGTATTTAAGTATTTTAGTATTTAAGTATTTAAGTATTTTAGGATTTAAGTATTTAAGTATTTAAGTGTTTAAGTATTTAAGTATTTTAGTATTTTAGTATTTTAGTATTTAAGTGTTTAAGTATTTAAGTATTTAAGTATTTAAGTATTTAAGTATTTAAGTATTTAAGTATTTAAGTATTTAAGTATTTTAGTATTTTAGTATTTTAGTATTTAAGTGTTTAAGTATTTAAGTATTTAAGTATTTTAGTATTTTAGTATTTTAGTATATGAGTATTTAAGTATTTAAGTATTTAAGTATTTAAGTATTTAAGTATTTAAGTATTTAAGTATTTAAGTATTTAAGTATTTAAGTATTAGTATTTAAGATTTAAGTATTTAAGTATTGAAGTATTTAAGTATTGAAGTATTTAAGTATTTAAGTATTTAAGTATTTAAGTATTTAAGTATTTAAGTATTTAAGTATTTAAGTATTTAAGTGTTTAAGTATTTTAGTATTTAAGTATTTTAGTATTTTAGTATTTTAGTATTTAAGTGTTTAAGTATTTAAGTATTTAAGTATTTAAGTATTTAAGTATTTAAATATTTAAGTATTTTAGTATTTAAGTATTTAAGTATTTAAATATTTAAGTATTTAAGTATTTTAGTATTTTAGTATTTTAGTATTTTAGTATTTTAGTATTTTAGTATTTTAGTATTTTAGTATTTTAGTATTTTAGTATTTTAGTATTTTAGTATTTTAGTATTTTAGTATTTTAGTATTTTAGTATTTAAGTGTTTAGTATTTAAGTATTTAAGTGTTTAAGTATTTAAGTATTTAAGTATTAAAGTATTTTAGTATTTTAGTATATGAGTATTTAAGTATTTAAGTATTTAAGTATTTAAGTATTTAAGTATTTAAGTAATTGAAGTATTGAAGTATTTAAGTATTGAAGTATTTAAGTATTTAATATTTAATATTTAAGTATTTAAGTATTTAAGTATTTAAGTATTGAAGTATTGAAGTATTTAGTATTGAAGTATTTAAGTATTTAAGTATTTAAGTATTTAAGTATTAAGTATTTAAGTATTTAAGTATTTAAGTATTTAAGTATTGAAGTATTTAAGTATTGAAGCATATTTAAGTATTTAAGTATTTAAGTATTTAAGTATTTAAGTATTTAAGTATTTTAGTATTTTAGTATTTTAGTATTTAAGTGTTTAAGTATTTAAGTATTTAAGTATTTTAGTATTTTAGTATTTTAGTATATGAGTATTTAAGTATTTAAGTATTTAAGTATTTAAGTATTTAAGTATTTAAGTATTTAAGTATTGAAGTATTTAAGTATTTAAGTATTTAAGTATTAAGTATTTAAGGAAGTATTTAAGTATTTAAGTATTTAAGTATTTAAGTATTTAAGTATTTAAGTATTTAAGTATTTAAGTATTTAAGTATTTAAGTATTTAAGTATTTAAGTATTTAAGTATTTAAGTATTTAAGTATTTAAGTATTTAAGTATTTTAGTATTTAAGTATTTAAGTATTTAGTATTTAAGTATTTAAGTATTTAAGTATTTAAGTATTTAAGTATTTTAGTATTTAAGTATTTAAGTATTTAAGTATTTAAGTATTTTAGTATTTAAGTATTTAAGTATTTTAGGATTTAAGTATTTAAGTATTTAAGTGTTTAAGTATTTAAGTATTTTAGTATTTTAGTATTTTAGTATTTTAGTATTTAAGTGTTTAAGTATTTAAGTATTTAAGTATTTAAGTATTTAAGTATTTAAATATTTAAGTATTTTAGTATTTAAGTATTTAAGTATTTAAATATTTAAGTATTTAAGTATTTTAGTATTTTAGTATTTTAGTATTTTAGTATTTTAGTATTTTAGTATTTTAGTATTTTAGTATTTTAGTATTTTAGTATTTTAGTATTTTAGTATTTAAGTGTTTAAGTATTTAAGTATTTAAGTATTAAAGTATTTTAGTATTTTAGTATATGAGTATTTAAGTATTTAAGTATTTAAGTATTTAAGTATTTAAGTATTTAAGTATTTAAGTATTTAAGTATTTTAGTATTTTAGTATTTTAGTATTTAAGTGTTTAAGTATTTAAGTATTTAAGTATTAAAGTATTTTAGTATTTTAGTATATGAGTATTTAAGTATTTAAGTATTTAAGTATTTAAGTATTTAAGTATTTAAGTATTTAAGTATTGAAGTATTTAAGTATTTAAGTATTTAAGTATTGAAGTATTTAAGTATTGAAGTATTTAAGTATTTAAGTATTTAAGTATTTAAGTATTTAAGTATTTAAGTATTTAAGTATTTAAGTATTTAAGTATTTAAGTATTTAAATATTTAAGTATTTTAGTATTTAAGTATTTAAGTATTTAAATATTTAAGTATTTAAGTATTTTAGTATTTTAGTATATGAGTATTTAAGTATTTAAGTATTTAAGTATTTAAGTATTTAAGTATTTAAGTATTTAAGTATTTAAGTATTGAAGTATTTAAGTATTTAAGTATTTAAGTATTGAAGTATTGAAGTATTGAAGTATTTAAGTATTTAAGTATTTAAGTATTTAAGTATTTAAGTATTTAAGTATTTAAGTATTTAAGTATTTAAGTATTTAAGTATTTAAGTATTTAAGTATTTAAGTATTTAAGTATTGAAGTATTTAAGTATTTAAGTATTTAAGTATTTAAGTATTTAAGTATTTAAGTATTGAAGTATTGAAGTATTTAAGTATTGAAGTATTTAAGTATTTAAGTATTTAAGTATTTAAGTATTTAAGTATTTAAGTATTTAAGTATTTTAGTATTTTAGTATTTTAGTATTTAAGTGTTTAAGTATTTAAGTATTTAAGTATTTTAGTATTTTAGTATTTTAGTATATGAGTATTTAAGTATTTAAGTATTTAAGTATTTAAGTATTTAAGTATTTAAGTATTTAAGTATTGAAGTATTTAAGTATTTAAGTATTTAAGTATTGAAGTATTTAAGTATTGAAGTATTTAAGTATTTAAGTATTTTAGTATTTAAGTATTTAAGTATTTAAGTATTTAAGTATTTAAGTATTTAAGTATTTAAGTATTTAAGTATTTTAGTATTTAAGTATTTAAGTATTTAAGTATTTAAGTATTTTAGTATTTAAGTATTTAAGTATTTTAGGATTTAAGTATTTAAGTATTTAAGTGTTTAAGTATTTAAGTATTTTAGTATTTTAGTATTTTAGTATTTAAGTGTTTAAGTATTTAAGTATTTAAGTATTTAAGTATTTAAGTATTTAAATATTTAAGTATTTTAGTATTTAAGTATTTAAGTATTTAAATATTTAAGTATTTAAGTATTTTAGTATTTTAGTATTTTAGTATTTTAGTATTTTAGTATTTTAGTATTTTAGTATTTTAGTATTTTAGTATTTTAGTATTTTAGTATTTAAGTGTTTAAGTATTTAAGTATTTAAGTATTAAAGTATTTTAGTATTTTAGTATATGAGTATTTAAGTATTTAAGTATTTAAGTATTTAAGTATTTAAGTATTTAAGTATTTAAGTATTTAAGTATTTTAGTATTTTAGTATTTTAGTATTTAAGTGTTTAAGTATTTAAGTATTTAAGTATTAAAGTATTTTAGTATTTTAGTATATGAGTATTTAAGTATTTAAGTATTTAAGTATTTAAGTATTTAAGTATTTAAGTATTTAAGTATTGAAGTATTTAAGTATTTAAGTATTTAAGTATTGAAGTATTTAAGTATTGAAGTATTTAAGTATTTAAGTATTTAAGTATTTAAGTATTTAAGTATTTAAGTATTTAAGTATTTAAGTATTTAAGTATTTAAGTATTTAAGTATTTAAGTATTTAAGTATTTAAGTATTTAAGTATTTTAGTATTTAATTTAAGTATTTAAGTATTTAAGTATTTAAGTATTTAAGTATTTAAGTATTTAAGTATTTTAGTATTTAAGTATTTAAGTATTTAAGTATTTAAGTATTTTAGTATTTAAGTATTTAAGTATTTTAGGATTTAAGTATTTAAGTATTTAAGTGTTTAAGTATTTTGTATTTTAGTATTTTAGTATTTTAGTATTTAAGTGTTTAAGTATTTAAGTATTTAAGTATTTAAGTATTTAAGTATTTAAGTATTTAAGTATTTAAGTATTTTAGTATTTTAGTATTTTAGTATTTAAGTGTTTAAGTATTTAAGTATTTAAGTATTTTAGTATTTTAGTATTTTAGTATATGAGTATTTAGTATTTAAGTATTTAAGTATTTAAGTATTTAAGTATTTAAGTATTTAAGTATTTAAGTATTTAAGTATTTAAGTATTGAAGTATTTAAGTATTTAAGTATTTAAGTATTGAAGTATTTAAGTATTGAAGTATTTAAGTATTTAAGTATTTAAGTATTTAAGTATTTAAGTATTTAAGTATTTAAGTATTTAAGTATTTAAGTATTTAAGTATTTAAGTATTTAAGTATTTAAGTATTTAAGTATTTAAGTATTTTAGTATTTAAGTATTTAAGTATTTAAGTATTTAAGTATTTAAGTATTTAAGTATTTAAGTATTTAAGTATTTTAGTATTTAAGTATTTAAGTATTTAAGTATTTAAGTATTTTAGTATTTAAGTATTTAAGTATTTTAGGATTTAAGTATTTAAGTATTTAAGTGTTTAAGTATTTAAGTATTTTAGTATTTTAGTATTTTAGTATTTAAGTGTTTAAGTATTTAAGTATTTAAGTATTTAAGTATTTAAGTATTTAAATATTTAGTATTTTAGTATTTAAGTATTTAAATATTTAAGTATTTAAGTATTTTAGTATTTTAGTATTTTAGTATTTTAGTATTTTAGTATTTTAGTATTTTAGTATTTTAGTATTTTAGTATTTTAGTATTTTAGTATTTTAGTATTTTAGTATTTAAGTGTTTAAGTATTTAAGTATTTAAGTATTAAAGTATTTTAGTATTTTAGTATATGAGTATTTAAGTATTTAAGTATTTAAGTATTTAAGTATTTAAGTATTTAAGTATTTAAGTATTTAAGTATTTTAGTATTTTAGTATTTTAGTATTTAAGTGTTTAAGTATTTAAGTATTTAAGTATTAAAGTATTTTAGTATTTTAGTATATGAGTATTTAAGTATTTAAGTATTTAAGTATTTAAGTATTTAAGTATTTAAGTATTTAAGTATTGAAGTATTTAAGTATTAAGTATTTAAGTATTAAGTATTTAAGTATTGAAGTATTTAAGTATTTAAGTATTTAAGTATTTAAGTATTTAAGTATTTAAGTATTTAAGTATTTAAGTATTTAAGTATTTAAGTATTTAAGTATTTAAGTATTTAAGTATTTAAGTATTTAAGTATTTTAGTATTTAAGTATTTAAGTATTTAAGTATTTAAGTATTTAAGTATTTAAGTATTTAAGTATTTAAGTATTTTAGTATTTAAGTATTTAAGTATTTAAGTATTTAAGTATTTTAGTATTTAAGTATTTAAGTATTTTAGGATTTAAGTATTTAAGTATTTAAGTGTTTAAGTATTTAAGTATTTTAGTATTTTAGTATTTTAGTATTTAAGTGTTTAAGTATTTAAGTATTTAAGTATTTAAGTATTTAAGTATTTAAATATTTAAGTATTTTAGTATTTAAGTATTTAAGTATTTAAATATTTAAGTATTTAAGTATTTTAGTATTTTAGTATATGAGTATTTAAGTATTTAAGTATTTAAGTATTTAAGTATTTAAGTATTTAAGTATTTAAGTATTTAAGTATTTAAGTATTTAAGTATTTAAGTATTTAAGTATTGAAGTATTGAAGTATTGAAGTATTTAAGTATTTAAGTATTTAAGTATTTAAGTATTTAAGTATTTAAGTATTTAAGTATTTAAGTATTTAAGTATTTAAGTATTTAAGTATTTAAGTATTTAAGTATTTAAGTATTTTAGTATTTAAGTATTTAAGTATTTAAGTATTTAAGTATTTTAGTATTTAAGTATTTTAGTATTTTAGTATTTTAGTATTTAAGTGTTTAAGTATTTAAGTATTTAAGTATTTAAGTATTTATGTATTTAAATATTTAAGTATTTTAGTATTTAAGTATTTAAGTATTTAAATATTTAAGTATTTAAGTATTTTAGTATTTTAGTATTTTAGTATTTTAGTATTTTAGTATTATAGTATTTTAGTATTTTAGTATTTTAGTATTTTAGTATTTCAGTATTTTAGTATTTTAGTATTTTATTTTAGTATTTTAGTATTTTAGTATTTTAGTATTTCAGTATTTTAGTATTTTAGTATTTTATTTTAGTATTTTAGTATTTTAGTATTTTAGTATTTTAGTATTTTAGTATTTTAGTATTTAGCATTTTAGTATTTTAGTATTTTAGCATTTAGCATTTAGTATTTTAGTATTTTAGTATTTTAGTATTTTATTTTTATTTTAGTATTTTAGTATTTCAGTATTTTAGTATTTTAGTATTTTATTTTAGTATTTTAGTATTTTAGTATTTTAGTTTTTAGTTTTTATTTTTTAGTTTTAATTTTTTAGTTTTTAGTTTTTAGTATTTTAGTTTTTAGTTTTTAGTTTTTAGTTTTTAGTTTTTAGTTTTTAGTTTTTAGTTTTTAGTTTTTAGTTTTTAGTTTTTAGTTTTTAGTTTTTAGTTTTTAGTAGTTTTAGTTTTAGTTTTAGTTTTTAGTTTTTAGTTTTTAGTTTTTAGTTTTTAGTTTTAGTTTTTAGTTTTTAGTTTTTAGTTTTAGTTTTTAGTTTTAGTTTTTAGTTTTAGTTTTTAGTTTTAGTTTTTAGTTTTAGTTTTAGTTTTTAGTTTTTAGTTTTAGTTTTTAGTTTTTAGTTTTTAGTTTTTAGTTTAGTAGTTTTAGTTTTAGTTTTTAGTTTTTAGTTTTTATTTTAGTTTTTAGTTTTTAGTTTTTAGTTTTTAGTTTTTAGTTTTTAGTTTTAGTTTTTAGTTTTTAGTTTTTAGTTTTTAGTTTTTAGTTTTTAGTTTTTAGTTTTTAGTTTTTAGTTTTTAGTTTTTAGTTTTTAGTTTTTAGTTTTTAGTTTTTAGTTTTTAGTTTTTAGTTTTTAGTTTTTAGTTTTTAGTTTTTAGTTTTTGGTTTTTGGTTTTTAGTTTTTAGATTTTAGTTTTTAGATTTTAGTTTTTAGTATTTTAGTTTTTAGTTTTTAGTTTTTAGTTTTTAGTTTTTAGTTTTTAGTTTTTAGTTTTTAGTTTTTAGTTTTTAGTTTTTAGTTTTTAGTTTTTAGTTTTTAGATTTTAGTTTATAGTTTTTAGTATTTTAGTTTTTAGTTGTTAGTTTTTAGTTTTTAGTTTTTAGTTTTTAGTTTTTAGTTTTTAGTTTTTAGTTTTTAGTTTTTAGTTTTAGTTTTTAGTTTTTAGTTTTTAGTTTTAGTTTTTAGTTTTTAGTTTTAGTTTTTAGTTTTTAGTTTTAGTTTTTAGTTTTTTTAGTTTTAGTTTTTAGTTTTAGTTTTTAGTTTTTAGTTTTTAGTTTTAGTTTTTAGTTTTAGTTTTTAGTTTTTAGTTTTAGTTTTAGTTTTTAGTTTTTAGTTTTTAGTTTTAGTTTTAGTTTTAGTTTTTAGTTTTTAGTTTTTAGTTTTTAGTTTTTAGTTTTTAGTTTTAGTTTTTAGTTTTAGTTTTAGTTTTTAGTTTTTAGTTTTTAGTTTTTAGTTTTTAGTTTTTAGTTTTTAGTTTTTAGTTTTTAGTTTTTAGTTTTTAGATTTTAGATTTTAGTTTTAGTTTTTAGTATTTTAGTTTTTAGTTTTTAGTTTTTAGTTTTTAGTTTTTAGTTTTTAGTTTTAGTTTTAGTTTTTAGTTTTTAGTTTTTTTTTAGTTTTTAGTTTTAGTTTTTAGTTTTTAGTTTTTAGTTTTAGTTTTTAGTTTTAGTTTTTAGTTTTTAGTTTTTAGTTTTAGTTTTTAGTTTTTAGTTTTAGTTTTTAGTTTTAGTTTTTAGTTTTTAGTTTTTAGTTTTTAGTTTTTAGTTTTTAGTTTTTAGTTTTAGTTTTTAGTTTTTAGTTTTTAGTTTTTAGTTTTAGTTTTTAGTTTTTAGTTTTTAGTTTTTAGTTTTAGTTTTTAGTTTTAGTTTTTAGTTTTTAGTTTTTAGTTTTTAGTTTTTAGTTTTTAGTTTTTAGTTTTAGTTTTTAGTTTTAGTTTTTAGTTTTAGTTTTTAGTTTTTAGTTTTTAGTTTTAGTTTTAGTTTTAGTTTTTAGTTTTAGTTTTTAGTTTTTAGTTTTTAGTTTTTAGTTTTTAGTTTTAGTTTTTAGTTTTAGTTTTTAGTTTTTAGTTTTTAGTTTTTAGTTTTTAGTTTTTAGTTTTTAGTTTTTAGTTTTTAGTTTTTAGTTTTTAGTTTTTAGTTTTTAGTTTTTAGTTTTTAGTTTTTAGTTTTTAGTTTTTAGTTTTTAGTTTTTAGTTTTTAGTTTTTAGTTTTTAGTTTTAACGTTCACACTGTAAACAAAGTTTTGGCTTATTAGTTTTTACAAACATTTTTCATAAATATATTTTGACAATTAAAACCAACATAGTATAACAATTTTCCAACTCACTGTTCCACCGCTCTGCAAGCCACCTCAATCGAAGCTGATCAGCTCAGCCGTGGCCGGTTCCGGTGCCGACGGTGCCGCAGGCGCAGCAGCGGGAGGTGCAACTGCCACTGCCGGCGCCGGTGCAACGACTTGTGGCGGAGCCACTTGAACCGGAGGCGGTACAACGGGTTGTTGCTGCGGCATCTGCTGCGGTGGAACCTGCTGCTGCTGTTGGTGAATCTGCGGAGGCTGCTGCTGCTGGCCCACGTTCGGATCCGGTCCCAGCTGCTGCGGTGGCATTCCGGGATTCATGGGCAGACCCTGGGATGGTGGTCCTTGCGGCTGCTGCTGTTGTTGGGGTTGTTGTGGCGGACCGGTCATCATGGGAGGGGGGACACCCCCTGGTGGCATGGGGACACCGTTTGGCATTTGTCCGGGCATCATGTTCATTCCGGGTGGGGCCATTTGTTGTTGCTGTTGGGGTCCGTTGTCTGGGCCTTGTGGCATTCCCGGTGGCATGTACGGCGGCTGAGGTCCGTGCTGTGGTGAGAACAGCTGTTGGCCCATTTGGGGTGGCATGCCGGGTTGTCCCGGTCCAGGTGGTCCGTAGTGGGGAAGAGTTCCTGTCGGGGGAATTTGTTGATAGCCGTAGCCGGGATAGTGAACCGGTGATCCTTGCGGTCCTTGGCCTGGGGCCGGCGGGGACATGAACGGGAAGGCGGTTCCCATGCGATATTGGGCCTTTTGCTGCTCCTGACGCATTTGCATTTCACGCTCTTGCTCTTGAATGCGTTGAAGTGCGAGTTGGCGTTGATATTGAAGGTACTCTTGCTTCTTCTTGCGCATAATTTCCAGCTTTTGGGCCATCTGGAGCTGCTTCTGACGTTCCTGCTCTTCCGCAATGCGACGCAACTTATCCTGATGCTCCTGACGCAAAACGTCCAACGCAGCGCGTGAGTCCTTAATCTGAGTCAACTTATCCTGCAACTGTTCGTACCACATGCGCTTGTCGTCCATATCCTTGATGAAGGTCAACAGCCGCGAGTGCAGCGAAGTCAAGTTCATGAACAACGTCTGAACGGAGCTGTCCGTCGAAATGCTCCGACCACGGCTCGAGTTGGACTTCATCCGGTTGACGAAGATCTCCACCTGAGTCTTCATCGAGTTGGAAAACTCATTTATCTCAACGTCGTCGCCAATCTTCGGAATCACTAAACTGTTGTTCTGCAGCGGCATCGGACTCGGCATTGGACTCGGGGCCGACGGCGATGCCGGAGAATCCGCCAGCTGGCGTTGCTCCCAATAGTTACGGTTCAGATAGCGTGCCAACTCGGGATCCGCCGGTGTTTCCTCAACCGGGCTCGGACTGCGCTGCACCTTGACCGGTTCCGGGCTCGGCGACTTGTGGAACGTCGGACGGCGCGCCACCGTCGAGTTCTTCTTCGTTTCCGCCTCGGATTGGCTCAACGCCAGCGCCAGCTGCAACTCTTCCTCCTCCCTGAGTTCCTCCTCGGTTTTCCGCGCCACCGGTGCCTGCGTCTGCTGGGCCAGCGAACTGCTCAGATATTCCGCCGGCAGATCTTCCTCTTCGGTTGGCTTCTTCTGCAGCGTTCCCACCGGACGCTGCAGCTGGGTGTAACAGCCCTCACAAACGCGCACCTCCTTCTCGATGCCGAACTTGGGCAGCGTGCTGTTCTTGGACGAGCACTGCTGGCAGAACACCTGGCCACAGTTGCGGCAGTGGTGCTTGCGCTGGGTGAACGAAAACCCGACCCGGCATCGGTGGCACACCTCGCCGTCGGCCCAGTCCGGGGCGTTCTCCGAGGTGAACATGGCGTCGGCTTCCTTCAACTCCGGGAACTTGTGGCCTTCGCTTTTCAGAATGTTCATAGTATCCTGCGTAGAAAATGGAATAAAGAAGGTGAAAAGTGTTAGATTTGCTTTTTTGGTTAACTAACCCCAACGGAATCCGTAATAAATCCAGAACTTTTCAAAATATGATTTCATTCCAGTGAACAATTGTAAGGAACCGGTCAAAGAAAATTTCAAATTGACAGCAGAAGCAGCGAGAGCAAGCCAGAGAGGGTAAGGGAAAGCCCTAAGGAATAGCTCCCTCTCTTTTGTTCTGGTGTTCGTAAAGCTGTTTCTTGACCCCTTTCCTTCCGAGCTCCGTACTAGCCTTTACTCTTCAAGCTGTGACTTAGTATTTTATTTTATTTTTTCATAAAATTATTTTTATTATGTCGTTTTTGGTACTGGGACCTGGTTAGGACCGAGTAGGCTTTTGTAATTACAATTTTCTTAAAACTAAGAGTAATTACAGAGGATCTTGGGTGTAGATGTTAGTGGGAGGGGAGCCGATTACCCGCGGCCTACTCGGGGTCAGTAGGAAAGAGATTGATGTTAAAAGACAAGTCGTGGGAAGGGAAGGGGGAATGTGTAGGGGTCTTGGTTGGCTCTGCTGGCCTTTGCTTTTGTCCTCTGCCGCAACTCGGTGTCCAGCTGCTGGGGCTGTGACTTAGTATTACCATCAGTAATTCAACGTTTTCATACTAATCTAATTTAATCTGATAAAACCCCTTACATTTGTACTGCGAAATTGCATTAGTATGCATTGAAACATCACAAACTTTCAAGCGGCCAGGCCTGCGGCGTAAAGTTTACCACAGAGACGATTCGTTGAAGTGGGTTGAGTTTTAACACGGAGTGTTCAAACAATATCACATTTCTGAATCTAACAAGTTTGGGTACTCCTTTTTGGACCCTCTGGTATGGGACATTGTTGCTGTTGTTGATTTTATTAGGGGATGGGACATTGGATTTGTATGCCCGTGGTTGTAGCAGCAGGGTGGACAACAGATTTCGATTTGTGAATTCTCGGTTTTCCACATTTTTCGTAAAAATGTTAAAAATATGAAGAAAAAAAAACTTGGAGTGTTGCCAAAAAATGTAAACCACGGTTTCAACATTTTAATGAAAAAGTGTCCAGTTGTTTTCCCATCATTAGTTTCCAAAATATCTAAGTATTGACAATAAAAAAATTCTGCGAATTTTTTTTTTTTGCGATGCATTGGAATTTCATAAAAATTCAAAACATTTTTAAACAAGCTCGAACATGCTAAATATGATTATCAACGCAGAAAAGTTAATTTAGGTTGTTCTCAGTTGATTAGACTTCTATTTTCATGGACATTTTGAAGAATTTTGGAAAAATATTTTGTTTGCCCCCTGAAAAATCAGGAAGGCGACATGAACTGTGAAAAGTATTTGCAACACCCTTAATGATATCAGGGTATTAGGGGAAATAAACCCATTTTAAGCCTAATAAGCGGTCTTGTTTGAATGATGCTGGATAATCTGGAGTGTTCCTTGAAATTCAGTAAAACCAAGTACACCAACGAGTAGAGCAACTTTTTGTGAACATTTCTGTTTATTTTCACTTTTATTAAAAGTTATGCTATTCCTTTTACAAGCATTTTAAAACAATATTTCAAAAACGCATTCTAATCATTTGTGTGCATTGAGCCACGCCCATTTTTCTATTTTAAGCTTAGTTCTTTTTTTCTTCCAACGCTCGTTTGGGTCTGCTTCGTGCTGCCAAAATTGATGAAATTTTGAGCGAACACTCACGAAAAGTAGCATTTATAGAGAAAGTTTCCTGGCAACACCACAAGTGCTGCTGGTGGTGTTGGTGGCCACCCTTTGTTCTTTATTTGCCTTCGCTTCTCGCTCGGTTTTCTTCAGCCTTCGATTGGAATGTGTAGTCAAAATTGAAACGTCAAAAGACTTAGCGCGTTTGTTTTTTTGATGGCGCTTGCTAATTATTTACATGTTTCGGGATTATTTTTCAAGTGAGTGACTAAGTAACGGTCAAAAGAACATGTTGCCGGTAATTGGAAGCAATTTTATATCTTAAGCGCTTTGAAATCGTTAGCGCAAGTGAAAAGATATTGATGGCGACTTTCGTTAAGCAGTTAACCTCTGATCTTGCGTGTGGATGTGTGTGCCACCAAAATGATGAGAAATGGTCTCGCAAAATATAAATTATGATCAAAAGTGCATTAAATTTGATCTTTTTGGCCAGTAAGTGGCATAAATTTGCGTGCTTACTCGAGGCGGTGCTGTTGCTGGTAAGTTTACAGCCTAAATAGTATTTTTGGAGCTTTAATCGAGCATCAAACTCTCCATATGACGAAGATAGGTGTTTGATTAGAAAGGGTATATTTCCCTTAATTAAAAAAATTAAAAAAATTGAAGGGGAAGGAAGAAAGTTTAACAAGCGTTTTATTTTTTAACCATGAAATCAAAATGCTCATCATGTTTTGACGAATATTTTACTGCTGAAAGGCCTTTTAAAATATCTTTTCGGTTAAAGTTTATTAAGTTCAAAAAAATCAAAACACTACAAAAATTATATTGTTGCTTTTTTATAATTTGTTTCCAACTATTCATACGCAAATTTTATAGGAAATAGCCTGAAATAGCATATTACTAAACATTTATTTTGAAATTTTGAAAACGAATTCACTAAAGATAGTAAGAGAGCAGTTCTCTACGGAATCGGTCTTTTTTCTTTAATTTTAATTTTTGTATTTTTTAATCCGGCTGAAACTTTTTTGGTGCCTTTGGTATGCCCAAAGAAGCCATTTTGCATCATTAGTTTGTCCATATAATTTTCCATACAAATTTGGCAGCTGTCCATACAAAAATGATATGTGAAAATTCAAAAATCTGTATCTTTTGAAGGAATTTTTTGATCGATTTGGTGTCTTCGGCAAAGTTGTAGGTATGGATATGGACTACACTGAAAAAAATGATACACGGTAAAAAAAATTGGTGATTTTTAATTTAACTTTTTGTCACTAAAACTTGATTTGCAAAAAAACACTATTTTTAATTTTTTTATTTTTTGATATGTTTTAGAGGACATAAAATGCCAACTTTTCAGAAATTTCCAGAATGGGCAAAAATCTTTGACCGAGTTATGATTTTTGAATCAATACAGATTTTTCAAAATCGAAATATTAGTCGCAAATTTTCAACTTCATTTTCGATGTAAATCGAATTTGCAATCAAAAGTACTTTAGTGAATTTTGTTAAAGTGCACCGTTTTCAAGTTATAACCAATTTTAGGTAACTTTTTGAAAATAGTCGCGTTTCATTTTTAAAATTAGTGCCCATGTTTGCCCATCTCTGAAAAAAATATTTTTGAAGAGCTGAGAAAATTCTCTATATTTTGCTTTATTGAACTTTGTCGATACGATCCAAAGTTGCTGAGATATTGCCATGCAAAGGTTAAAAACAGGAAAATTGATGTTTTCTAAGTCTCACCCAAACAACCTACCATTTTCTAATGTCGATATCTCAGCAACTATAGGTCCGATTTACAATGTTAAAACATGAAACATTCGTGAAATTTTCCGATCTTTTCGAAAAAAATATTTAAAAAAATTTAAAATCAAGACTAACATTTCAAACGGGCCAAACATTCAATATTACGCCCATTTGAAATGTTAGTCTTGATTTTAAATTAAAATATTTTTTCGAAAAGATCGGACGAATGTTTTATCTTTAACATTGTAAATCGGACCTATAGTTGCTGAGATATCGACATTATAAAATGGTGGGTTATTTGGGTGAGACTTAGAAAACATAAATTTTCCTGTTTTTCTTTGCATGGCAATATCTCAGCAACTATGGGTCGTATCGACAAAGTTCAATAAAGCAAAATATAGAGAATTTTCTCAGCTTTTCAAAAATTTTTTCAAAGATGGGCAAACATGGGCACTAATTTAAAAATGAAACCTGCGACTATTTTCAAAAGTTACCTAAAATGGTTATAACTTGAAAACGTGCACTTTAAAAAATTCACTAAACTTTTTGATTGCAAATTGATTTTACATCGAAAAATGAAGTTGAAAAATTTTGCAACCAATATTTCGATTTTTGAAAAATCTGTATTGATTCAAAAATCATAACTCGGTCAAATTTTTGCCCATTCTGAAATTTCTGTTGGCATTTTATGTCTCTAAAACATATCAAAAAATAAAAAAATTAAAAATAGTGTTTTTTGCAAATCAAGTTTTAGTGACAAAAGTTAAATTAAAAATCACCAAATTTACCGTGTATCATTTTTTCAGTGTAGTCCATATCCATACAACTTTGCCGAAGACACCAAATCGATCAAAAATTCCTTCAAAAGATACAGATTTTGAATTTTTACATATCATTTTTGTATGGACAGCTGCCAAATTTGTATGGAAAATTATATGGACAAACTAATGATGCAAAATGGCTTCTTTGGGCATACCGAAGGCACCAAAAAAGTTTCAGCCGGATTAAAAAATACAGAAAAAATCGAATGACCGAAATCTCAGAGAATTGCTCAAGATCATAATATACTTATTAATTATGATATTTATAATATTTTTTTTTTAGTCAAAAATAATTAAACAGAAGTTTGACAAATGTCGACTAATTTATAATATTTTTGATTTTCAGTCGAATTCCCGAGTTTTTTCCGGTTTTCTCCCGGTGATGGAAAATTCTCGATTTTCCCGGATTTTTCCCGAGTAGAAGACATAAACAAGGTGTTTCAGTATAAACTGTTGAAAAATGATTAACGTTGTGATACTCTCCCCAAGTTCATGCAATGTAACAACACCATCTTTTATTCTCAAAACTCCAGTAATTTATCGTTTTCATCCGATGATTAGCTTATTCAGGAGCACATTTTCATGTGATTCAAAAGTAATGCTTAATGCTAACATTTGAATTGATTTTTACGAAAAACTGAACCCCTTAGGCGGTAATAAAATCCTCTGAATTAATTGAACAAAATGTTTTCCAAAGTTCTGCGACATTTCCCTTTTCTCGTTTCAAGTGGCCTGCACATTTCAACAAAGAAGCTCGCCAGTAATCGATGAGTCACTTGCAAATTAAATTAACAGTGATATCAAACCTCGAGACCGTACCTTGCCACGACTTGAACACTCTCACCGCTCGGCTGCGACTGCACAACGCAACGCAACACCCCACCCAACACAACACGCAGCCAATCGAAATCGAAACCTTTTCTTTGCACCGGACTTTATCCAATTAGCACCCGTTTCGGTGCCACAGTCTACCCAAAGAGAACTCACCCGAATCGAACGGTACTTGAACACCGAACGGAACGCACACGCCCACGCCTGGATCAGCTCCAGCATCTTGGCGCGGACCTCCTCGTGCGGGGTGTTGTTGACCAGCTGCTGGAACATCTCGCAGTTGGCCTTGTTGGAGATTTCATCGTGCACCGGAGCGCCGCAGTTCTTGACCACGCTCTCGAGCACCAGCAGCGCGTACTGGGCCGTGTGCGGGTTCGGCGAAAAGAGCTTCTTCTTGATCGCCTGGACCGCGTACTTGGCCCTGTGCCAAGAGAGGGAGAGAAGGGAAAAAAGTAAGATATGAATCATCATTTTCCGGAAACTTCATCGAGTTGAGAAAAGAAGAAAGAAGTTAAACTTACGAAACATCGGTCTGCCGGATTGCGTCGCAGATCACCATGATTGACTGCCAATCCGGTTCCAGCTGAAGGTGGCTGGTGGCATTCTCTGAAAGGGCGTAGTGTTGGATTGGAACATGATACAGGAACCAAAACAGAGTCAAAACAAAGGTGCAAGACTTACCCAAACTTTTGTCGAAATTTGACGAGCGAAACATGTTTGTTTGTTCAATTATTAATTCACTCTGTTTATAAGTAACTGCTTACGATTAAAAACTCTAAATTTGCGTGATATTTTTACAATTTTCAAAGTAATTTAGAAATTTTACTCCCAAATTTTCACTTGTCAACTCAGCTGATAAGCAAAACACGGAGGACGACGATGACGTTTGCTTGTTGATGTGCCCTATCGGCATTTTTTTTTGTTCGTCGATTCGTCGACGAAAGCGCGACACCTGGTGGCATAGAAAGCACGGACATGAACCAATTTTGATGGAAATGGCTGGCGCGAAATGGAGTCGATGAAATTCAAATGTGGAGCACGTGACGTGACTGCATTTTTGAAAATTTGAACGGATTTTTGAATGTGTACATTTTTAAGCAATTTCATGATTTTTTGTCTTGAAACTTTTCTTCAATATTATCTCAACAATTAGAGAAAATTTTAAATTTTAAAGGCTGATACGCAGATGGGAAGGAACGCAAAACTCCATACAAAAAAACGCCCAAGAAACGGTCAAGGAAAGGGTCACGAAAAGATTTTTCTTAAGCGGTACGCAGCTGAAAAGTAACAGAAACGGAAAGATTGCGTTTGACGTTTCTTCGCGCGGTGCTTGTTTGTAATATGTTTTGATGAAAAAATCAATTAATTGTAATTTTTCTTTTTGAATGCGACTGATAAATACAAACGTTTTAATAATTTTGAATTGGATATAATAATATTTAAAATTCCCGCCGAATCTCAAAAAGCAGAATATTGAAACTAAAAGGAGAGATTTAGTTTTTTTGTAGAAATGGAATAAAAAAAGAAGTTGTCTTTATAGATGTCGGCCATCGTGTCACCAACAATTTATTGCTAGTACCAACCAGCTACCTCTGAATTTAAGTCCGATTTACCCACACTCGCGGGACCAAAATGAAGTAAATCAGAGTGAAATTAAACTTGACAATAATCATACAAATATCTATGTTCTTACTGAAAATACAATAATAATCTGAAATTTTGAAATCCAACCAAACAACAAATTCAAAAATATGAAAAAAAAAACAAACATTCCAGAAATTTCAAATATTTTTTTTTTAAATAAGGCCGTTGCAAATATTTTTTGAAGTTTATGTCCCTCGACTCTGGTTAGAGTCAAGGGGGGGGGGGGGCAAAAAAATAAAAAAAATATAAAATTCAAATAACAAGCTATGGTCTCAATATTTGAATGCAAAAAGTGTTTTAAAATGCATTTTATACCTGCCCAGTTGTTTTGCACTCATTAGTTTTCAAAATATCCAATCTCTTCGTCGAAAAAAAAACTTTTTGCGGTGCTGTACATTGGAATTTCACAAAAATTAAAAATATTTTTGATCGATCACAGACATGCTAAATAATGGGGGGGGGGGGGTTGGGCGACATAAACTTTGAAAAATATTTGCAACGGCCAAAGAAAATTTCAACAAAAATCTGAAATTTGGAAAATTAAAAATAAATAAATTCAATAGATCAAAAATGTTAAAATTCGAAACGAATGTTCAAGTCCAAATTTCAAAAGTTTTAAAAATCGGAAATATAGAAATTCGTAAATATTGCGCGTGAATAGATAAATTTTCATTCTGCTGCGAGTGTATCCCGCAGCTGCGAATATCGCAACGGCCCCTTAGTAGGCCTTTAATTAGCTCATGTCAATCTAGCTTCTATCAACAGCTGGTAGGTGATTTTTTCTAGCTTTGGTTTTTTGTAAAGTTTTGAAAATAATATTTTGATCTTAGTGGCAAAATGTCCGAGATTCGCACCGCCGTAAAGAAAGGGAAAAGGTGTTCTTGCGGTTCAGTCCAGTGCAGCGTCAATGGCTCATTGAACTCTATACCACGCGACCCATACTGATGCTCGATGAGGCAAAACAACTGTTTGAGAAAACGTTCTCTAAAACAATCAGCACGTTATCAATTTGCCGAATCCAGCGCCACCTAGGGGCCAATACCGTATGGGTTTTCGTTGGTGCCCGCATTCATTACGACAAGTCGATAATCTCGTACCTGCGATCGCTCAGAATTCACGTGATCTTTTTGCCTGGTTATGCACCATTCTCAACCCAATGATTTTATCTTTGGTTATTTGAAACGATTTTGAAGAAGACGTATGTGGAAAACTCCAAGAAAGAAATGAGCACTGTTATTGCTAAAGTACAAATCAATGGATTGCTCTCGATTGTTTGAAAAGTGTGGTTATTTAGCTGGTGGGTCTTTCGATCCTAGCAAAGATCTCTCTGAAAAATTTGAGAAATTGTTGTTCGATGTTTGAAATAAAGAATTCACTTGAATCTTGTTAATTAAACATTTTTTTTTATTTGGTATCTGAAACAATCATCGATGATCTGGACGCAGTGATCCCAAACAGAACGCAAAATGTCCTCGACACAGTTTCCACCAAATTTTCAAAGATCCACGATTTTCACTGGCCTTTTGGCACTTGAAGTTCTTCTCCAGAACCGACGCTTCAAGTCTAAACAGGGCTTCATGCTCCTCCAGGTCACTTTCAATGTCGTACTCGATAGGTACCTCCGGCGTAGAACTTTTAGTGCGCTGAAAATTTAAAAAGTTGGTAATAAAGATCCGGCTGGGTTCTAGCGATTCTTCATCTCCTGAATCGCTAGAATCTTATGTAATGGATGCCTTCCGTTTTGGAGTTGATTCCATTTTTCCTACTCGCTTGACACTTGTACACCGTTTGCGGCTTTTGAAGCTGCGCGATTTAGTCGCCGCCGCCTACAGTTCAGAACAGACGACCGCACTTTGCGTAGTAGCCAGAACCGCAAAATGTAAAATAATCTTGCCACGCATAATACAAATTTACGAAAACATCGAAATTATAAAATCAAACACTCTATTTCTTCCAAAATTAAAAAATCTAGAATGAAAATTTAAGAAAAAAGAAATTCAAAAAAAATAAGAATTAAGAAATTTAAAAAATTTAAGAATTTAAAAATTTAAGAATTTAAGAATTTAAGAATTTAAGTATTTAAGAATTTATTAATTTAAGAATTTAAGAATTTAATAATTTAAGAATTTAAGAATTTAAGAATTTAAGAATTTAAGAATTTAAGAATTTAAGAATTTAAGAATTTAAGAATTTAAGAATTTAAGAATTTAAATTTAAGAATTTAAGATTTAAGAATTTAAGAATTTAAGAATTTAAGATCTATTTAAGAATTTAAGTATTTAAGAATTTAAGAATTTAAGAATTTAAGAATTTAATAATTTAAGAATTTAAGAATTTAAGAATTTAAGAATTTAAGAATTTAAGAATTTAAGAATTTAAGAATTTAAGAATTTAAGAATTTAAGAATTTAAGAATTTAAGAATTTAAGAATTTAAGAATTTAAGAATTTAAGAATTTAAGAATTTATGAATTTAAGAATTTAAGAATTTAAGAATTTAAGAATTTATTAATTAAAGAATTTAAGAATTTAAGTATTTAAGAATTTAAGAATTTAAGAATTTAAGAATTTAAGAATTTAAGAATTTAAGAATTTAAGAATTTAAGAATTTAAGAATTTAAGAATTTATGAATTTAAGATTTTAAGAATTTAAGAATTTAAGAATTTAAGAATTTAAGAATTTAAGAATTTAAGAGAATTTAAGGATTTAAGAATTTAAGAATTTAAGAATTTAAGAATTTAAGAATTTAAGAATTTAAGAATTTAAGAATTTAAGAATTTAAGAATTTAAGAATTTAAGAATTTAAGAATTTAAGAATTTAAGAATTTAGAATTTAAGAATTTAAGAATTTAAGAATTTAAGAATTTAAGAATTTAAGAATTTAAAATTTAAGAATTTAAGAATTTAAGAATTTAAGAATTTAAGAATTTAAGAATTTAAGAATTTAAGAATTTAAAATTTAAGAATTTAAGAATTTAAATTTAAGAATTTAAGAATTTAAGAATTTAAGAATTTAAAATTTAAGAATTTAAGAATTTAAAATTTAAGAATTTAAGAATTTAAGAATTTAAGAATTTAAGAATTTAAGAATTTAAGAATTTAAGAATTTAAGAATTTAAGAATTTAAATTTAAGAATTTAAGAATTTAAGAATTTAAGAATTTAAGAATTTAAGAATTTAAGAATTTAAGAATTTAAGAATTTAAGAATTTAAGAATTTAAGAATTTAAGAATTTAAGAATTTAAGAATTTAAATTTAAGAATTTAAGAATTTAAATTTAAGAATTTAAGAATTTAAGAATTTAAGAATTTAAAATTTAAGAATTTAAAATTTAAGAATTTAAGAATTTAAGAATTTAAGAATTTAAATTTAAGAATTTAAGAATTTAAGAATTTAAAATTTAAGAATTTAAATTTAAGAATTTAAGAATTTAAGAATTTAAGAATTTAAGAATTTAAGAATTTAAGAATTTAAGAATTTAAGAATTTAAGAATTTAAGAATTTAAGAATTTAAGAATTTAAGAATTTAAGAATTTAAGAATTTAAGAATTTAAGAATTTAAGAATTTAAGAATTTAAGAATTTAAGAATTTAAGAATTTAAAATTTAAGAATTTAAGAATTTAAGAATTTAAGAATTTAAGAATTTAAGAATTTAAGAATTTAAAATTTAAGAATTTAAGAATTTAAGAATTTAAGAATTTAAGAATTTAAGAATTTAAGAATTTAAGAATTTAAGAATTTAAGAATTTAAGAATTTAAGAATTTAAGAATTTAAAATTTAAGAATTTAAGAATTTAAGAATTTAAGAATTTAAGAATTTAAGAATTTAAGAATTTAAGAATTTAAGAATTTAAAATTTAAGAATTTAAGAATTTAAGAATTTAAGAATTTAAGAATTTAAGAATTTAAGAATTTAAGAATTTAAGAATTTAAGAATTTAAGAATTTAAGAATTTAAGAATTTAAGAATTTAAGAATTTAAGAATTTAAGAATTTAAGAATTTAAGAATTTAAGAATTAAAGAATTTAAGAATTTAAGAATTTAAGAATTTAAGAAAAAAAATTGAACTTTTGTGCCAGCCATACATCCTAATTTCCTTATTCCCTAATTTCCTTACTTCCAAATTTCCTGATTTCTTAACTTCCTAACTTCCTAAACTCCTAATTTCCTAGTTTCCTAATTTCCTAACTTCCCAATTTCCTGATTTCCTAATTTCCTAACTTCTCAATTTCCTAACTTCCTAAATTTTAATTTCATAATTTCCTAGTTTCCTGATATCCTAATTTCCCAATTTCCTAACTTCCTAACTTCCACACTTCCTAATATTCTTATTTCATAATTTAATTTCCTAACTTCCTAATTTTCTAATTTCCTAACTTCCTTATTTATTAAGGAACATATTATTTTCCTTATTTCACGATTTTCTAATTTCTGAATTTCCCATTTTCCTTATTTCATAATTTCCTAATTTCCTAGCTTCCTAATTTCCCAACATATTAATTTCATAATTTCTTAACTTCCTAAACTCCTAATTTCCTAGTTTCCTAATTTCCTAATTTCTCATTTTCCTAATATCCTAACTTCCTAATTTCCTAGTTTCCTGATATCCTAATTTCCCAATTTCCTTACTTCCTAATTTCCTAGTTTCCTAATTTTAATAATGTCTTTATTTCCTTATTTCCTAATTTCCTAATTTCCTAACTTCCTAATTTCCTAATTTCCTCATTTCCTAATTTACTAATTTCCTAACTTCTTAACATTCTAATTTCCTTACATATTAATTTTCTAATTTCCTTGTTTCATGATTTCATAATTTCCTAATTTTCTTATTTTCTTTATTTTACTAATTTGCTATTATCATAATTTCCAAATTTCCTAGTTCCCTGGTTTCCTAATTTCCTAATTTTTGAATTTCCTTATTTCATAATTTCATAGTTTTTTTAATTTCCTTATTTCATAATTACATATTTTTTTTAATTACAGTTTTTCTTGTTTTAGAATATAAGATTTTTTAAATTTTCTTTTATTTATTGATTTCTTAATTTTGTTTATAATTGTTGTTAAAAGTTTTTGAATAAAAATTTTTAATCTATTTAATTTTAAGTTTTGAATATTTTTAATCTTTTTATTTTTTCCTCGAAATAACCTCAATCGCGCACACCGTCAATCGCGCTCATACCGAGTTGTCAACTTTTCTTGGGGGGGTCACGAAAAGAACACGCAACATTTCTTGACCGCGTTCCTTCCGATCAGCATACCGTACTTAAATGAAAAACTAGTAAATTGATTGTTAGCTTTTATCCTATTCTTCTGCTCATTTATAAATATATTTTTTTTTATTTTCTTTTAAATTGGCTAAAATCTTTTGTTGAGCATCATCTCTTTTACCAAAGAGACATTTTGCGTATTCTAAACATAAATTTCCATAAATTTTGTCAGCTGTCCATAAAAAAACTAGATGTACCTATATGAAAATCTGTGGTGTCTTCAGCAAAGTAAACGGTGATAACGAGGACGATTCAGAAAAAGCACTTTAAAATAATTACCCATTTCTATTACAAATCTGTTTTCACTTTAAAAATCGTATTTTGAGATACCTAATGCAATCCAAAATTTATTTTAAAAAAACACAATTTAAAAAAATTAACAATATTCTGTTGTGGTTTGGTTGAGCGTTTTAGCAGAATGCATTACTGTGAATACAAAGAGACGAGTTGTTCCTTTTAATTCCGCTATATATTATATATAGCGGAATTAAAAGGAACAACTCGTCTCTTTGTATTCACAATATTCTGTTATTAGGGGAGTTTGGGGTAATATGGACAGTGGGGGTAATTTGGACACCCCTTTAAAAATCACATTTTCTTCGGATATAAATTGAAAACGGCAATTAAAGTGATAAGGCTAGTACTAGTAATGGCCTAGGAGTATGGACAAACCAAAAAAATTGGAATAGGTTAAGTAGTTTTGGTATAATATCTAAAAGTTTCCAAAGGCAGGTTGGCACTGCCTTAAGTTCTAATATTTGAGGGTTGGGAAATAAGGTTTTGCAGGGACTATATGGCAAAAATATGGACAATTCTTGTTTAAGGGGGTTGCTTGGACGATGCCTGAGATATGTACGTATAAAAATTGTGCATTTTAACCATTTTTATCATCAAAAATTGCAATTTATGATAGCATATGCTATGGGGGTAATTTGGACATGGCTTGTGGGGTAATTTGGACATACCTGAAAGTCTACCTGTCAGGCAACAAAAAAGTAACTTTCATGGTTGGATGAGTTTTTAAAGGGATTTAGATAAATTTAGAGGGATTTAATATGTCAAAACAATCAAAAATGAATGTGAGCAATGAGAACCCCTATTGTTTAATTTAGATAAATTTATTCCAATATTCGAATTGATGAAAATCTGATTACTGTACATTTGGCGTTCAACAAGACTCTAATGTTGATTGCTTTTAATTAATTTCTTTGACATTTCTAATTTCTATGCTGGTTTACAACAGTATTTAAATTTGAAGGACTGCAGAATGTAAAATTAAAAAAAAAATATTTTCAGGCTAATAAATTCTATATAAAGATTGATTTATATAAACATAAACGATACCTTAATCACTAAAAACAAGTATAGTGTGCCTGATCCAGAATCAATGTTTAAATCATTTCAGTATTAATGATTAAATTATGTATACTACACTGAACTATTGTTATCTTCCTATTGAATTATAGTTCTATCACAAAATCATTATTTAATCCTTAGATGAAATACTGTGAGCCACAATTCAAAATATAAAGCAATTACAAAACCAGGTTGAAGGATAAAAAACATGCTCAAAAAATCAAATGTTAAACTTATTCTTCAACATGTGTCCAAATTACCCCACAAAAGGTGTTCATATTACCCCACAAGGTATGTCCATATTACCCCACAAGGCATGTCCAAATTACCCCACAAGGCATGTCCAAATTACCCCATAGGGGTGTTCATATTACCCCCACACAAAAATGTGGGGGTAATTTGGACACCTTTTAACTTTTGCGATAAAAATGGGTTTTTCATCAAAATTTATCGAAATGAATGACATTTTTCCATCAAATATGGTCTCTATTATCCTCTGGTGTCATCCACATTCCTTTAAAATATCTATACAGCCCGTAACAAAGCAATTTCCTTAGGGTGTCCAAATTACCCCACACTCCCCTAACTGAAACTAACCCTCCAATTTATTTATTTTTATCAAAAACATATTTTTAGTCCTAAAATGTCCAACCTTCTTATTAGTTGCATATTTATGTTGGTCCTATAACTAAAGTTGAACTCGAGGTTGAACTACAAAATAACATGATTATTAAATAGTTTGGATTTAAATACAAAAAAAAAGTTTTATTTAAAAAAACTCAACTGTTTGAATATTTCTACTGCAATGTTTTTGTATTAAAAAAGAAATTTATTTTATTCATCTAAAAGACTGCAAAATTGCAGGAGTTCTACTAGAACTTTTTTTTACAGCTACGGCATTAAAGTTTTAACAGAATGAATTTCAAATCTAACCTTTCTCTAGACTTGAAAATTGTTCAGCTAGCCCCAAGCTAGCCCTCAGAATAGCCAAATTACAAAATATTAATTTATGGTCTTATTTGGAGTTTCTATGAAAAATATTTAATTTTAACATTAATACGTACAGGTTCTTTTGAATTTCGACAGTACAAAATAAAGATATCTCCTTGGAAATAACTCAATTTGTAAGAAGCGGTCGCGTGGTCTTTTTTCCCCGGTTTACTCTAATATTTTGTCACTTTAGAAAGGTTGTCGTATTTTTTTCATGGACAATGTATTTTCCATAAAAATCGATCAATTTACCCTCGGACGTCTTCAATTCGATTCTGCGTAAAAATTTTGAATAAATTGATAAAAAATGTCAAATTCAAATTGAGATTTCTAAAAATAGACACCGATAGACACAGAGATATTGTCAGGAAATGTAGTTGAAAGTGTTTACTTTCAGTTGCATTGTTCGGTTTTGCGCCGAAATGCTCCATTTTGAAAACATAGCAACTTGAAAATAGGCTCGAAATCACTTAAAAACAGTTATAACTCCTCAATATAGGCTCAAAACATTTTGCTGCCTTCGGCAAAGATGTGTAATTTTATGTCATCAACAACTCTTCAGAACATAGTAGGCCGCTAAAATGCTAACATTTTGAGTTATCACCAAAAAAGCGCTTTTTTGGATAGATCAAATAAAAATGAGCAAGCAACTCTCCTTTGTTGATACATCTGAAAATGTTGATTTAATAGCGGAAAACGGCAGAAGTGATGAGAATTGGTCGAACGGCTTAGAGTGATTAAAATGGGCATATTTCCCCTATATCGAGTAGATTAAGAGCTGCAAATTTGGCGCCTTGGACAAACTTTGATGAAATTTTCTCCTCTACAACTTTGCCCAAAACACCAAAGCTCTACAACGTCATCCAGCAAAGTTAGTTTTTGATTGACACCCTGGAAGTACAACAACTCTTCCGAAGACACAATTTGGCAAGGAAGCCAAATAAAGGAGTTATCAATTTATTCCACTGAATTCTAGATTAAATTTTCAAAACAACCTATCCCTCATGGGTTTCCTATGCAGATAGGGCCTTTTGAAAATTTAATCGAGAATTATGCCATTTCAAACACTGTGGATTGGCGACAGATTTTATATAAAAAAAATCATCAGGAAGTGGTGTAATTTTCATCTGTTCATCAGTATAATTTCACATATATTTCATGTAAAATTACTCAAAAAAGAGGTAATATTCAACCAACTAAATTTTCAACCTTCTGTTTTTCTGTTGCTTTTTTTAAAATTATCGGTATCATTGATGTATACAGAATTTTGTGCAAAATCAAGAATCAGCACTTTTCAACATTTTTTTTAAACGATTTATTGACAAAATACTCATGTATTTAACTCAAATTTAACTCAAAATTTCACTCGATGGGTGTTTTTCGGAATTGCAAAAAATGTTGTATGGAACTCGTTGCAAAACTTGATTTTTTCAGCACTCGTCGTATTTAACTAACTCGGTGATCCTCGTTGGATAAATTTACGACTCGTGCTGAAAAAATCCTCTTTTTGTCAACATTGAATCTATTTTAAATTGTTGAAATGGTAAAACAAAAAACACATTTTAAAGAAATACTTCAGATTCAATCGAACGAATTGTTTATGACTCCATCCCAACTCTATCCACAAGTTGGTTCTGTGGATTGTGATTGAAAAATGAAAGAAAACAAGTCGCTTTGATGCATTTCTCACAGGACTTATTTATTGGTACATACGCAGCAGCACTGCGCTTTTCAATTGACTTTTATTTCGTAAAATGTATATGTATAAATGGCACATCACAAGTATATGGAACACAGCAAAACATTCATGATATAGGTATTTGTCGTTGAATTGAAACCGCTTCATTTTAAAAATCACTTTTGAAGTACCGCATTTGTATTTCTTAACCTCACTGCATAAACGTAATTTGCGGCGCCGACCTCGGTTCCCGAATCGTCCTCACGGTCATCAGACTGTCGTTGTAATACTCAAAGAGACAATTTTGTCGCCGGCAAGTACAAACGGTATCATCCCCAGCGCCGCCACCAGTTCTGGCCAGCACCAGGTCACCTCTGCTGTCGGAATAATCATGGGACATGGCCTGGACGAACGGTGGACGGTGGTACGCCTTGCGCTTGTGGCAAATGTAGCAGCCCAGGATCGAAGGTTCGTTCAGTTCAGCCGGGAGTTCCTGGTTGCTGTAACTGTGCTGGAAGTTGGTGAATGCGGTGTTGTTTTGGATGAGTTGTCGGATCGAACTGGCCAGATCGGTTTGGGAGTTGTTTGGGGTGCGAATTAGGTCCGGGATGATGGAGATTGCTGGAAGAGATGAAAATTAGTTGACATTCTGGTTACTATCTGACTGTATTAACTTACACATGTTGGTCAGAGCGTCGTTCGATCCAAATCGGTCCATCTTCTTCTGGTCGTCTTCTCCTATCAACCAGTAGGTTCTCATGTCCCCTTTGCCCTTAACCTTGATGACGCCACGCTCTTCAAAGCGGTAGCCACCGATCTTCTTCAGCAAGTTGTACGTAACCGACGAGATGTGTATCTTCAGCGCTTCTCCAGTGCTTTCCATACGTGAAGCCGTATTGACCGTGTCCCCAAACAGGCAATATCTGGGCATCTTCAGTCCTACGACACCTGCCACGCACTGTCCGGAATGAATTCCGATACGAATCTGGATAAACTCCCCGGGACGATGACGCACCTCCAAATTCGACAGTGACTTAAGCAGATGCAGAGCTAGCGAAGCAATTTCTCCAGCGTGACGATCTCCGTTTCGGATGGGGAGTCCGGACACCACCATGTACGCATCTCCGATCGTTTCGACCTTGTACACGTCATAGCTGGAGATGATAAAGTCACAGCACGTGTACAGATCGTTCAACATCTCGACCACTTCGAACGGAGTGCTCTGAGCGCAAAGTTCCGTGAATCCGACCAAGTCGCTGAAGAAGATCGTCACACTGCTGAAACACTCCGCTTCAACACGTTCTCCGCGCATCAACGATTCAGCGACGCTTCTCGGTAACATCCGAAGCAACAGATTCTCTGTCTTCTTCTTCTCCTCCGTCAGCTGATTTGTACGTTCCTGAACGATCCCTTCCAGATTGTAGGCGTACTTCTCCATGATCGCCAGCATGTTGTCAAAGATGTTGGACTTTCTGAAAGTAACAGAACTTAACATAATTTCCACAAAACCCAATACGAACTCACAATCCCGCTTGCATCGGTTTCAGCTTCACCCGCACAAGCCTTATGTCTGGACGATCCTCTGGATCCTCGGCCCAGCAAGCTTGCAGACATTGAATCACGTAGTCCGGGGCATCCAAACCGCAAAGCGGTGGTCGAAAGATCCCGTAGTTCTGTGGTGAGATTACTCGCGCGATGATCTCTACAAGTTACCAACAGTCTATTAGAACGATCTTCAATCATTCGAAATTGAAAACCTCACCTTGTCTACTCATCCCAATCCCTCCCCACGGTCCCTTCCTCCCAATAATCTCGTACAAGATCAGTCCAAACGAGTAAACGTCTCCCTTCTGGGTTCCCTTCGATGGCGTATTCGGATTCCGCAAAATCTCCGGCGCTTTCCACAAACTCCGCCGCAACTCCAGCTCAAACTTGGCCGGCTCTTCCTGCGAAGACTTGAACTCGTGCAGGCCAAAGTCCGCGATCTGCGCAACCCAGCGGGAATCGATCAGGACCTTACTCGGACGCAAGCTGCCATGGGACCCGATGTCACTGTCGTGCAGGTAGATCAGCCCCTTTACGATGTCGCTGACCAAGGAAGAAACGAACATGTGGTCCAGTGTGAGATCCTTGTTGGACAGTACGTCCACCAGACTACCCCGCGCGCAGTAGTTGCTCAAAATGGCGACCGCTCCGTGGTCTACGGATGCTCCTACGAACGGGATCAGATTCTCGTGGCGCAGTTCGCGCATCTGCTTCAGCTCTTTGCGGATCGCGCGGGTTATGTCTACGGAACGTTTGTGTAAGTATTTGATGGCCACGATGTTACCGCGGTACAGGCCTGGTTAGTGTGTTAGTATGGGGAATGGTTAGAGGGAATATTAGGGATTATGTAGTTTGTAACAGTCCGTAGTTTTCGTATTTTTTTAGTATTTTAGTATACACCCACTTCACAATCACAATGGAATTTGAAAATAATAACTGAATTAGGAAGAGAGGGGGTAATATGCACCCCCTTAGGGAAAACTGTGATTTCTCAACCATAACATCAATTTTGTGGAAGAATTTTGTTAGATGTTCTAAAACAACTATTATTCTTCGTCACCCATGTGTAAAAAATCTTGAAAAACCCTCAAAATTGTTTAAAAAATGCATATTTCTAAAAATATGTTTAATTCATTCTAAAACAATCATGCGGGGCAATATGCACCACAACATTGGGGCAAAATGCACTACAACAACGGAGAAAAATGCACCACAACAATGGGACAAAATGCACCGGGTAAAAGTTTTCACTAGTCACCACTAGATGACACCGCTGTTTTTACAAAGGAGCATCACAGCGGTGCATTTTGCCCCGACCACGCTTATTACATAAAATTCAATTAAAAATATTTTGTTAATGTTTTTGGACTCTTCTATCTATAGAATAATGAAGATTGTGGTAAAAACTATATAAACAAACACTTACAATATCAATAAATGCTTTTTATATTGTCCAAAAATCATATTGAAAGTTCACACATTTTAAAGTTTTGCAAATAACTTTGGCTGTTTTTATCCTACCATGCTCAAACTTTTCCAGCATAGTTTTACACTGGGTGCAGAATAGTGGTTCGCAAAACGGCCTCAATTTAGAACTGTCAAAGCGGAACCAATTTACTGTTCGCAAAATGATAGCAAGAAGTGGCAAGTATTGTGTTCGATCTATAATTTATTTTGAGGAATAAAAAAAGGTCGATGGCGTCGATCTTTTGAGGACTTCGAAGTCAACATATTTTAAGAAGAGGGTTAAAATAAAAATTGGCACAATTCGTCGCTAACATTTCAATAAGCGCTATGTCTCGCGCAAAACCTATGTTAATGACGCGTTTTGAAATGTAAGCGACGAGTTATCAATAACTTTGAATGGCACCTGCCAAATACTATTGAATAATCTTACTCCGATATTATCACTACCATTAAAAGATACATAATCTCGGAACTCCTATTTGGTTGCTCTTCTGATCCACAAAATTCGAACCACTTCTGACATAATTTTTCTACTTGTGGAAAACAAAAAGGCCGCCCATCGTTTAGTCTACAAACAAAATAATTGCGAAGCACTTAATTTTTTTGCGAAAACTTTAACATTAACAAATCCAAAAAGTTTCAAAATAATTCACTTTAGCAGCAAAAAATATGCCACGCTTGAGCTTGAACATAGCCTTCTAATTTGTTTATGTTTACAGCTGTAGTGCAGTTGTATTAGTGGGGAGCAATGGGGAGCTTTCGAAAATCACGTTACGCATTCTGTCTATTCAGCACCCAGGTTTTACAATGTTAAGCTTCCAATTTCTATGATTTTTTCCCGAAAATGCTTCCTAATATCGAGAAATGCTGGGGGTGCATATTACCCCCTCTCCCCCTAATCAAAAATTCTTATACACTCAAACCCCGATGGTTTTACACCAACTGTTGTCAAACGAACGCGGTCACTTTTTAGTTTGACACCCTTTTACACGAAGTTCACACACACTACCAAACGTTTGTTTCGATAGTGTGCGTGAGCGCCGTGTAAAAAGTGACAGTTCGACCAACCAACGGGGTGCAAACTAAAAAAGTGTCAAACGAAAAAGTGACCAACCACCGGGGGTTGAGTGTAGAAATGACTGGAAAACAAACCAAAAGACTGGGTGAAATTGGACAGCTTTTATCATACTTCTAATTTGGTTAAATCTACTAACTTTTTGGCTATATTTCAAAATTTTAGGAACTGGTCCCAATTTTCCAAAAATAGGCTATAAAATAAAACATTAAACCATAGAACGATAAAAAAATGCAATTAAAACAATGTTAAAAATGTGTACAGTCATCCCACGTATTCGGAAAAGTTTACAGATCGGCCAATGTTTAACAAATCATAGAAAATCGATAATTGAACATAAAGATTTGCTTTTACCTTCATGTGAAAGCTTTTCTTGCGATCTTTCAATTGATGTATAGACCGGCTGTACATTTTTACGTTTTATATCAAGTTTTTAAAGAAAAACATTGACCCTTGAAATCCACAAATTCGGAACACTTTTTCGTTACAATGTAAAGAAACTTTTTTTCTCTCTGGGAGTACATATTTTTTTACAAAATAATGACTTCACACTCTGAAACCAATAAAACTCATGCTTAGTAATGTTTTATTAATGGTCTAATAACTTTTTTTGTGAGAATATCAGTTAAATTCAGGTGTTCCACAATTGTGGGAGGCACAATAACATCCCACAATCATGGAACAGGCCATTTGGAGGCAGTGTTTTGCTGCGCTGGATAAAATAGTCTTGAAATGAAGTTTTTTGTTCAAAAAGAACTACTTTTACTAGTGAAATAGCAAGAGAATGTCAAAATAACGGTCCTAAAAATAGCAGGGTCGACAGAAAAGTTGCATTTTGCATCCTATTGACAAATTACCACACTAGTGTTCCGAATTTGTGGGTGTTCCGAATATGTGGGATGACTGTAAACATCATTCCAAATAATATAAAATGACATCAATATCATGCTCAAAATATAAATGAAAAACAGGGGATTTCCAGCGGAACTGATTAGGTAGATAGCCCAACTGATTGGATAGTCCAAAATAAATTAGCTAATCAACGCATCAAGTGATCCGCCTTACCGATATTCGTGAAGGCACGTTTCGCTCCATCACCGACCGCCGGAATCATGTTCTGTCCACAGACCTGCGTTTGCCGGTGAAAAACAAACCTTTAGCACTACTCACACCCACCGCCGCCCAGTTCGTTAGAACTATACCTCCCACCCACAACTTCTCAACTTACCACCTTTTTCTGCGAATCGTTGCAGTACGCCAGATCCGGTGAGCTGATGATGGTCACATCCTTCATGTCCACCTTCCACAGTAGACATGCCAGTGTCTGCTCGTACCGGTAATGTCTGCAAGAATCACACCCAAGAACATACACCAATTAATCGACCATATCCATCACCCCCGCAAGTGGATCGTGTACTACTTGAATAGAATGGCAGCGAAAATGACGACAAACAGAGTCGCCACGCCAATCCCGGACATGAACCGCCAGTCCCGGGTCCGGGGACGGCACTTTTCGCCGTAGAATCCGCACGGTGGTTCCGCCAACGGGGGCCGTCCCTTGACCCACATGATGGCGCGCGAAGCTCCCAGATACTTGAACTCGGGCAGCTGCGTTCCGTTCGAGGCGGTGCCGTACGTGAACATCCCTACCGGTTGCATCGACTTGTTCAGCGAGTTGTTCACCTTTTCGTCCTTTTGCAACGCGATAACGGAAAAATTTCCCTCGGCGTCCCCGTTCTCGTCGATGTAAACCTGATGGGTGTGAAGAAATAACGCGTTACAAACGGCGCCACGTGGTTACATGGTCACAAATTATCAGACAAAAAATTTGGTTGCAACAGGTCGCACTAATTGTTATCGTATGACATTGCCAACCACTTACGTCGAATCCCTGGATCGAATGGTACGACCGGTTGAAGATGTGTCTCATTATCTGTGTTACGTTGCGTACGTTCCCGCCCTCCCGCAGGACCTCGGTGGCGGCCCGCGCATAAATAAGCACAGCATCGTACAGGTGAGCGGCGTAGATCGGCACCTGGGCACAGGGAGAGGAAGGACAGTGTAACTCAGTGTAAAGAGTTCGTGTGTATCATATGGCAGGTTTTTTTATGGGTTTGTTCAGTAAGCTCGGGCTAATGGGACAGAGTTTGATGCTTCTTTAACGTGTTACATCGTAAATTTGTGCTTACAGCATTTGATTTCACTAAATTTTATTTGAAAACTTCACCATAAAGCTAAAAAATAATATTACCTAAGAGAAAACGAATTGAATTTTGGTTTCGTTTTCAGCAGGTTGCATTATTGGCCAAAATTTGAAACATAATAAATTAGCAGAAACAACCAGCAAAATTACATCTGCTAATTTGGCGAAGTAACTGCTTCCCGTGTTATTGATTTTTGAGAATGTCTGTGAACTTAACTTGGAATGTTTTTTTACCAAACTTTGACTAATCAATCCCATAACTAATGAACAAAAACTACTGAACAATTCTTTGAGATTTCAGCCATTCATTTTTTGCATTTTTTTTTAATCTGGCTGCAACAACATCATTTGATCAATTTGGTGTCTGCGGCAAAGTTGTAGGTTTGGATAAGGACTACACCGATAAAATTGATACAAGGTAAACAAAAGTTTGACTGATTTTAAAACTATTTTTTGCCAAATGAAATAATGACTTTGAGATTAAATTTCCCGAAAAATCCTCAAAATATGCGCTTTTGGAGGAAATAGAATGCAAAATTCTCAGAAAATTCCAGAATGCGTATCATCGACCATTTTTTTTTAAATAGTTATTTCGATAAAATATTACGAAAAGTTCTATCAAAAATTTATTTATCTTTAATTTAATATTTTTAATCATATTTACAATCAAAAAGTACTTCAGTGATTATGGTTATAGCCATTTTCAGGTAACTTTATTGAATATCTGGACCTCTTGAAAAGTCTGTCTTGATTTTATAATTTTCAAAATACTTTTATCAAAGAGATCAAAAAATTTCACGAATCTCCTTTTTTAAGTTGAAAATCGGAGCATAATTTCCCGAGATGCAGAGAAACCCTTTTTACGCGGTGGCGTTACGCTTTTAGTTTCGTAGATTTCTCTTAAAACATACAATATTTTTGCAAGCTTCAAAAAGCGTTTTGTAGATCTGAACAAAATCTCAAAATCAAACCATCCACATTAACGACCCTCGGGTCTTTTGTGGTCTCTATTGCAAGTTTCTGCTCGAACCTAGGAGTCCGAAGGCTTGAATGGGGAGAGCACCCAAACCACTTTTTACTCCAAGGAACCT